>NC_091264.1:21559385-22184385 GCF_042477335.2 Ovis canadensis | reverse complement strand
TGGTGTTAGAAAGTGTTCTAGTTTCATTCTTTTACAAGTGGTTGACCAGTTTTCCCAGCACCACTTGTTAAAGAGATTGTCATTAATCCATTGTATTATCTTGCCTCCTTTGTCGAAGATAAGGTGTCCATAGGTGCTTGGATTTATCTCTGGGCTTTCTATTTTGTTCCATTGATCTATATTTCTGTCTTTGTGCCAGTACCATACTGTCTTGATGACTGTGGCTTTGTAGTAGAGCCTGAAGTCGGGCAGGTTGATTCCTCCAGTTCCATTCTTCTTTCTCAAGATTGCTTTGGCTATTTGAGGTTTTTTGTATTTCCATACAAATTGTGAAATTATTTGTTCTAGCTCTGTGAAAAATACCGCTGATAGCTTGATAGGGATTGTGTTGAATCTGTCGATTGCTTTGGGTAGTATACTCATTTTCACTATATTGATTCTTCTGATCCATGAACATGGTATACTTCTCCATCTATTAGTGTCCTCTTTGATTTCTTTCATCAGTGTTTTATAGTTTTCTATATATAGGTCTTTAGTTTCTTTAGGTAGATATATTCTCAAGTATTTTATTCTTTTCATTGCAATGGTGAATGGAATTGTTTCCTTAATTTCTTTTTCTACTTTCTCATTATTAGTGTATAGGAATGCAAGGGATTTCTGTGTGTTGATTTTATATCCTGCAACTTTACTATATTCATTGATTAGCTCTAGTAATTTTCTGGTGGAGTCTTTAGGGTTTTCTATGTAGAGGATCATGTCATCTGCAAACAGTGAGAGTTTTCCTTCTTCTTTTCCAATTTGGATTCCTTTTATTTCTTTTTCTGCTCTGATTGCTGTGGCCAAAACTTCCAAAACTATGTTGAATAGTAGTGGTGAAAGTGGGCACCCTTGTCTTGTTCCTGACTTTAGGGGAAATGCTTTCAATTTTTCACCATTGAGGATAATGTTTGCTGTGGGTTTGTCATATATAGCTTTTATTATGTTGAGGTATGTTCCTTCTATTCCTGCTTTCTGGAGAGTTTTTATCATAAATGGATGTTGAATTTTGTCAAAGGCCTTCTCTGCATCTATTGAGAGAATCATATGGCTTTTATTTTTCAATTTGTTAATGTGGTGAATTACATTGATTGATTTGCGGATATTGAAGAACCCTTGCATCCCTGGGATAAAGCCCACTTGGTCATGGCGTATGATCTTTTTAATGTGTTGCTGGATTCTGATTGCTAGAATTTTGTTAAGGATTTTTGCATCTATGTTCATCAGTGACATTGGCCTGTAGTTTTCTTTATTTGTGGCATCTTTGTCAGGTTTTTGTATTAGGGTGATGGTGGCCTCATAGAATGAGTTTGGAAGTTTGCCTTCCTCTGCAATTTTCTGAAAGAGTGTGAGTAGGATAGGTGTTAGCTCTTCTTGAAATTGTTGGTAGAATTCAGTTGTGAAACCGTCTGGACATGGGCTTTTGTTTGCTGGAAGATTTCTGATTACAGTTTCAATTTCCATGCTTGTGTTGGGTCTGTTAAGATTTTCTATTTCTTCCTGATTCAGTTTTGGAAAGTTGTACTTTTCTAAGAATTTGTCCATTTCTTCCACGTTGTCCATTTTATTGGCATATAATTGCTGATAGTAGTCTCTTATGATCCTTTGTATTTCTGTGTTGTCTGTTGTGATCTCTCCATTTTCATTTCTAATTTTATTGATTTGATTTTTCTCCCTTTGTTTCTTGATGAGTCTGGCTAATGGTTTGTCAGTTTTATTTATCCTTTCAAAGAATCAGCTTTTTGTTTTGTTGATTTTTGCTATGGTCTCTTTTGTTTCTTTTGCATTTATTTCTGCCCTAATTTTTAACATTTATTTCCTTCTACCAACCCTGGGGTTCTCCATTTCTTCCTTTTCTATTGCTTTAAGTGTAGAGTTAGGTTATTTATTTGACTTTTTTCTTGTTTCTTGAGGTATGCCTGTATTGCTAGGAACTTTCCCCTTAGCACTGCTTTTATAGTGTCCCACAGGTTTTGGGTTGTTGTGTTTTCATTTTCATTAGTTTCTATGCATATTTTGATTTCTTTTTTGATTTCTTCAGTGATTTGTTAATTATTCAGAAGCGTGTTGTTCAGCCTCCATATGTTGGAACTTTTAATAGTTTTTCTCCTGTAATTGAGATCTAATCTTAATGCATTATGGTCAGAAAAGATGCTTGGAATGATTTCAATTTTTTTGAATTTATCAAGGCTAGATTTATGGCCCTGAACGTGATCTATCCTGGAGAAGGTTCCGTGAGCACTTGAGAAAAAGGTGAAATTCATTGTTTTAGGACATGAATTAGGTCCAACTGGTCTATTGTATCATTTAAAGTTTGTGTTTCTTTGTTAATTTTCTGTTTAGTTGATCTGTCCATAGGTGTGAGTGGGGTATTAAAGTCTCCCACTATTATTGTGTTATTGTTAATTTCCCTTTTCATACTTGTTAGCATTTGTCTTACATATTGCGGTGCTCCTATGTTGGGTGCATATATATTTATAATTGATATATCTTCTTCTTGGATTGATCCTTTGATCATTATGTAGTGTCCTTCTTTGTCTCTTTTCACAGCCTTTGTTTTAAAGTCTATTTTATCTGATATGAGTATTGCTACTCCTGCTTTCTTTTGGTCTCTATTTGCATGGAATACCTTTTTCCAGCCCCTCACTTTCAGTTTGTATGTGTCCCTTGTTTTGAGATGGGTCTCTTGTAGACAACATATATAAGGGTATTGTTTTTGTATCCATTCAGCCAGTCTCTGTCTTTTGATGGGGGCATTCAACCCATTTACATTTAAGGTAATTATTGATAAGTATGATCCCGTTGCCATTTACTTTATTGTTTTGGGTTCGGGTTTATACACCCTTTTTGTGTTTCCTGTCTAGAGAATATCCTTTAGCAATTGTAAAAATATGGAACGCTTCACGAATTTGCATGTCATCCTTGTGCAGAGGCCATGCTAATCTTCTTTGTATCATTCCAATTTTAGTATATGTGCTGCCGAAGCGAGCATCCCTTCATCCTTTAAATATTGATGTTCCTTCAGGGTATATAGGGCTCCCCTTGTAGCTCAGATGGTAAAAGCGTCTGCCTACAATGCGGGAGACCAGCATTTGATCCCTGGGTAGGTAATGGCAACCCACTCCAGTACTCTTGCCTGGAAAATCCCATGGACCGAGGAGCCTGGTAGGCTACAGTCCATGGGGTCGCAAAGAGTTGGACATGACTGAGCGACTTCACTTCACTTCACTTCAGGGTATGTCCTGGGTCACCTTCTATTTTTATTATACACACTCTTCCCCTGGCAATCTCATTGCTTACACAGGTTCTTGTCTTCTATGTGACTCTCTTCTAAATTAATATCTCTATCTGAAACCTCTGCTGAGCATCTGAAGTCAAGCCATTCACTGAACAGCTTCTCTCCGATGCTCCATCTCAGCCTGTCCCAGCCTGAAGGCCAACTCCTTCTGCCCTCCCCTGGCCACAGGCAGTTTCCTTCTGCCCCCCACCCCCCCAATTCATCAGCTCCTTCTATGGACCAAACTGCAGTGAACAACACTTCCATCCTTCTGATTACTGAGAAGAGAAACCCAGGAACCATCCTTGACTTCTCCCTTGCCTCTACCACAGTCCTAAATTAATAGACTAATTCTGTCAATTCCTCTCTCTCAATAGCTCTTAAATAAATTCAGTTCTCTTTAGCTTTTTCCCTCTCCAGTTCAGAGAACGTATGCTCCCAAATCACCTGTCTCTATGCCAGCCAAGTCCTGGAATGCCAGACACCTGAGTCCGTTGTCCTTTTCATTTTGCCAGGTAGTACCTGCCTTGAAGCTGAAAAGAAAAGCGTGCTGGTTGACTTAGTCTGAAAAGGCCAGAGGACTTGGAAATGTGCATGTATGTATGTGAAACCTTATTTTCTTAACAATTTGATCCAGCTGCATCTATAGTAATTTCTAGAGCTTCTAACTTCCTTCATTTATTTTCTAGACCTTCATATCTACTTTATAGCTAATAGTAATCATATTCTGTGCTGTGCTTAGCTGCTCAGTCATGTCCAACTCTTTGCGACCCCATGGGCTGCAGTCCACCAGGTTCCTCTGTCCATGGGGATTCTCCAGGCAAGGATCCAGGAATGGGTTGCCATGCACTCCTCCAGGGGATCTTCCCAATGCAAGGATCGAACCCAGGTCTCCTGCATTGCAGGCAGATTCTTTACTGACTGAGCCCCGAGGGAAGCCCCAAAATACTGGAGTGGGTAGCCTATCCCTTCTTCAGGGGAACTTCCCCACTCAGAAATTGAACAGGGGTCTCCTGCATTGCAGGTAGACTCTTTACCAGCTGAGCCACCCAGGAAGTCCAATCATATTCTACTTAGCAGCTAATAGTATACTACTAATACTATGGGTAGTATACTATTAACTTACTACTAATATGTAGTAGTATGCTATAGGATAGCTATAGTTCATAGCTTAGATTACTTTTTTTCCCCTCATGATTTTAGCTTTTAATTGCCTATGTTGAAGCTCAAATGTTTGTTTCTTAATTTCTCACATTCTTGAAAGTTGTTTCTTCCAGTCTGCTGAAATTTTTTCATCCCTATATTTGCTTGGCATTTTTTTTTTTTACCCCCAAGCTGTCTAGTGGACACTGCAGATTTATGATTTTGTAAGTAAAATCAAGATCAATCGTTCAGCTGTTCGATGACTTCTCATTACTTGCAGTTTTTTTTTTTTAACTCTGAAAAGTGCTCATTTATTTTTACAATTTCCTTTTTTTTTTCTTGCTCAAAAGGATAAATTAAAATCCAGAAGACCTCTTTTGAAACTTTCTGTATGTAGATTCACTAATATTTTGGACTGAGTAAAATGATGGGTTGTGGGAATATCTTGATGATTCTTCTTGTTTTCATACATTTTAAACCATGTAGTGGGTACCATTTTGCCTTTTCATACTGTTCAGGCAACTCACTGCAAAAGACCCTGATGCTGGGAAAGATTGAAGGCAAAAGGAGAAGAGGGTGACAGAGGATGAGATGGTTGGATAGCTTCATCGATTTAATGGACATGAACTTGTCAAACTCTGGGAGATAGGGAGGGACAGGGAGGCCTGGCATGCTGCAGTCCATGGGGCTGTAAAGAGTCAGACATGGCTTAGCAACTGAACAACAGCAACAATTGGGTACAGTGTGTTGATAGGCCTGTAGAAGGTGGCAGTGCAAATTGACAGCTGAATGAGGGCTGATTAAGATGCATGGCATGTCAGGATAGATGCTTGCTCTCGGTGGGTATATGGGGCACCTCTTGGGCCCCATCTGGCATCTGCAGCCAGAGGTTCAGTGGCCTGGCAGTGCCTGGACTCAGCTGTCCTTTGAGTCTCTGGCTGGCCTGGGGCCTCTCTGTTCTTGCTGTTGGGGAGGTTTCCAGGAACTCCCTGGTGACAGAGGCACAGCTGAGCTCTAGAAGCATGACACTCCATGGGCTGTTTTCGACCACAGAGGGATGGGAGCCATGGTATGGTGCGAATCATGTACTTTACTTGACTTTTTCATCCTCATTCTCCTGCTCCCTCAAGTAAAAGGAAAAGTATTTACATAATAATAAATATCCTTCAGTGTGGTGAGGATTAAATAAGATAAAGTGGGTACAGGTCTGTCAAATAGTAGATACTCAATAAATGTTAATTTTCCTCTCTGTTCCTACACTTACAGAATTGTGATAATGAATGTCATTGTTTTGTTTACCTTTTTTGTCATTTTTACTACTAGGTTTGAAAAATAATTTAAAGAAAATAATCTTTTAAACAAAACTCTTCAAAAATTAAAATTAATACTAACCAATGACCAATAACTACAGCTAAGAAATATAGCCGATATGGGGGCATCTCTGGTAGCTTAGCTGGTAAAGAATCCACCTCCAATGCAGGAGACCCTGGTTCCATTCCTGGGTGGGGAAGTTCCCTTGGTGAAGGGATAGGCTACCCACTCCAGTATTCTTGGGCTTCAGAATCCGCCTGCAATATGGGAGACCTGGGTTTGATCCTGGGTTGGGAAAAATCCCCTGGAGGATGGCATGGCAACCTACTCCTGTATTCTTGACTGGAGAATTCCCTTGGACAGAGGAGCCTGGTGGGCTGAAGTCCATGGGGTTGCAAAGAGTCAGACACGATTGAGACACACAGCACAGCACATAGCTGAATGTCCTATGGGTAGTCAGAAAAACCTAGTCTGGTTCTGGTCCCACTGATGACTTAGTGACTAAACAACCACGAAATGACTGTCTGCTTCACTTTGGGAGATCTGTGGTGACTCACACAACGTTGCATGAGGAAATAGGCTTGTTCCAACTCCTAGCACCTGTTGTCAGAGGGAAGAAAGAAAGAGGGAGAAAAAAATGTTTTAGTAGTAACACAGTCAAGATGGAATTTATTCCTAGCTTTCCCTTCAAGTAGGAAGTGATTCTAATAACCAAAGTTGGCTTGAAACCCCCCACCCACTTAGTCCTGGCTGCAAAATGATGCTCTGCTGAAAGCACCCTGTGCCTCCAGATGCCACAGAGGAAGGGTCAGAGCTCAGTGATTCACAGCCAGGGATGGACAAAGCTTTTCCTCACAGCCAGCTGATACTAACTCAGTCTTCAAAGAATTCCTGTGAATAAGCCCAGAAGTAAAGCTAACTCACAGAACTCACTCCTAAAGATCCCAAAGCAAGAAACAGACATCTCAGTGACTGAGTGGCATAAGCGTATTGTGTGTTATACAGTGAAACCAGACTGAACCCTAACTAGTCCCTTCACTAAGAATTTTTGAAAGAAGGAGCTAAGGAGGATATCAAAACAGACTCTGTGTCCTTTGGAATTTGTTGTACATGTTTATGGAGAATGAACTGTGCATAAACCTCAGGATTAGGGGACTTTCCTGGTGGTCCAGTTGTTGGGATTTTACCTTCCAACACACCGGTTACAGGTTTGATCTCTGTTCAGGAGCTAGGATCCCACATGCCTCCTGGCAAAAAAACCAAAACCTAAAACAAGCAGTATTGTAAAAAATGGTTAAAAAAATGGTCCACATTAAAAATAATATTTAAAAAATCTCAGGATTGGGTGTCATTACTTTTACACTCACCAATTGTTTTCTTTCTTTGAAAATTCTGAGTTAATTGTTTGGGGGGTTATTTTCATTTCATTTTTTTGGTCTTTTTTTTTTTTAAATTGTGGTAAAAAAAAAAACCATATAACATTCAATGTTTCATCTTACCTGTTTTTGAGTGTACAGCTCGGTAGTGTTAAGTATATTCACATTGTTGTGCAACAGGCTCCTAGAACTTTTTCACCTTGCAACACTGAAATTCTATACCCAGGAAACACCAATTCCTTCCTCTCAGTCCTTGGCAACCACCTTTCTACTTTTTGTTTCTATAGTTTTGACTTCTTTGGACACCTTATGTGAGTGGAAACACACAGTATTTGCCCTCCTGTGACTGGCTTCTTTCTCTTAGCATAATGTCTCAAGGTTCATCCATGGTTTAGCATGGGACCCTTTAGCAGGGGCTCACTCTTTTTAAGGCTGCACAATATCAATAACCTCAGATATGCAGATGACACCACCCTTATGGTAGAAAGTGAAGAGGAACTAAAAAGCCTCTTGATGAAAGTGAAAGAGGAGAGTGAAAAAGTTGGTTTAAAGCTCAACATTCAGAAAACGAAGATCATGGCATCTGGTCCCATCACTTAATGGGAAATAAATGGGGAAACAGTGGAAACAGTGTCAGACTTTATTTTTTGGGGCTCCCAAATCACTGCAGATGGTGATTGCAGCCATGAAATTAAAAGACGTTTACTCCTTGGAAGGAAAGTTATGACTAACCTAGATAGCATATTAAAAAGCAGAGATATTACTTTGCCAACAAAGGCCTGCCCAGTCAAGGCTATGGTTTTTCTGGTGGTCATGTATGGATGTGAGAGTTGGACTGTAAAGAAAGCTGAGCACTGAAGAATTGATGCTTTTGAAGTGTGGTGTTGGAGAAGACTCTTAAGAGTCCCTTGGACTGCAAGGAGATCCAACCAGTCCATCCTAAAGGAGATCAGTCCTGGTTGTTCTTTGGAAGGACTGATGCTAAAGCTGAAACTTCAATGCTTTAGCCACCTCATGCGAAGAGTTGACTCATTGGAAAAGACCCTGATGCTGGGAGGGATTGGGGGCAGGAGAAGAAGGGGATGACAGAGAATGAGATGGCTGGATGGCATCACCGACTTGAAGGACATGACTTTGAGTGAACTCCAAGAGTTGGTGATGGACAGGGAGGCCTGGCGTGCTGCAATTCATGGGGTCACAAAGAGTTGGACATGACTGAGCAACTGAACTGAATCTTCCATTGTATGTTCAGACCATGTTTTGTTTATCCATTCATCCGTTATTGGACATTTAGGTTGCTACCACCTCTTGACTATTGTGAATAGTGCTGCCATCAACATAGGGATGTATCTTTTTGAATTATGGTTTTCTCTGGATATGTGCCTAAGAGTGAAATTGCTAGGTCATATGGTAGTTCTCTTTCAATTTTTCATAATGGCTGCACCATTTTACATTTCTACCAACAGTGCACAAGGGTTCCAATTTCTTTCCATCCTCATCAACACATTATTTCTGTTCCTTTTACAGAGGCCCTCCTACTGGCCCTACCTACTCATACCCAGCTACCTATCTGGATTTGTCTTATGACTAATGATGGTGAGCATCTTTTCATATGCTTGTTCACCACTCTTGTCTTCTTTGGAAAATTGCCTATTCAAGTCCTTTCCCCATTTTTTACTTAGGCTATTTGTTTTCATTGTTGTTCCTTACATTTTCTGGATATCAGCTTGTATATGTCAGATACATAATTTGAAAATATTTTCTCCCATTTTATAGGTTGACTTTTCATTCTAGTGGTTGTTTCCTTTGATGCACAGTTTTTAAGTTTAATATCATCCCATTTGTCTATTTTTGCTTTTCTTGCCTGTGCTTTTGATGTCATGCCCAAGAAATCATTGCCAAATCCAAGGTCCTGAAGCTTTCCCCCTATATTTTCTTTTACGACTTTCATAGTTTTAGTTCTCATGTTTAAGTCTTTAATCCATTTTAAATTAATTTTTGCATTTGATGTAGGGAAGCCCTCAATGTCATCCTTTTGCATGTGGATATCCAGGTTTTCCAGCATCAATTATTGAAGAGACTATCCTTTCCTTATTGGGTAATCTTGTTGCAAATTATTTGGTCCTACATGTAAGGATTTGGGCTTCCCTGGTGGCTCAGTGGTAAAGAATCTGCCTGCAACCCAGGAGATGTAGGTTCAATCCCTGGATCGGGAAGATACCATGGAGGAGGGCATGGCAACCCACTCCAGTATTCCTGCCTGGAGCATCCCATGGATAGAGGAGCCAGCAGGGTTGCAAAGAGTTGGACACGACTGAAGCTACTGAGCACACTTACAAGGATTGACTTCTGGGCCTTCTAGTCTGCTCCACTGGTCGATAGGGAGCCCATAGTCTATATGGTCTCTAAGACCACGTCGTCTTAGTTACTGTTACTACACAGCATGGTTTGAAATCAGGAAGTATGAGGCTTCCAGCTTTGTTATTTTTAAAGATTATTTTGACTATTCAGAGTCCCTTAGATTCCTTATGAATTTTAGGATGGTTATTTCTTTTCCTGCTAAGAGTGCCTTTTGGATTTTGATAGGGATTGAACTGAATCAATCTGAAGATCATTTTGGGAAGTATGGACAGTATAACACTATTTAGTCTTCTCACTCATGAGAAATTTTGCTACTATAATAAGTGGGATTATTTTCTTAATTTCTTTTTCAGATAGGCTATTGCTAGTGTCTAGAAATACAACTGATTTTTGTATATTGATTTTTTTATCCTGCAACTTTGCTGCAATCTTTTATTCATAGAAACAGTTTTGTTTGTGTATGTGTGTGTGGAGTGTTTAGGATTTTCCACATGTAAGATTATGTCATTTGCAAACTGAGATAATTTTACTTCTTTTCCAATTTAGATGCCTTTTATTTCTTTTAGTTTGTTTGCTTTAGAGTTTCCAAACGTTGAAATTAAGATTCCAGCCTATGGTGCAACAGAGGGGTGAAGAAAAACCAGGACCCTTGCTCTTCCGCAGGGTGTCTTTGTATAAACAAGAGAGAAGCCAGCCACTGCCTCCGGGGAGCTCAGCCTGCACCTGGGTGTGTGCATGGAGAGCAGAGCACAGGGTGAATTTTTACCCCTCCCACCCCCCGATCGAATATTCTTGGGTAGTGGAGCCGTGTTTCACTTCAAATCCTCCTGACCTCTCCTCTGATTCTAGCCACAGGTGCAGGGACCAGTTCTGAGCAGGCTCCCCTGGATACTGCCTCCTTTGTAACCTGGCCTCTCGTTTCTTGTTTGGGGGGTTTTATGATTCTCTTCTTGGGGGTGTCCGTAGGAGCTTTCTTGGCACTCACAGTGTGCAAGGCTGGAGGTGGGGAGGAGTAACAGAGGGGATGGAGGGCAGGGAGAATAATGCTCCACGAGGCAGCCCTTGACCCGTGGGGCCGGCGGTCAATGAACAAATGCTCTGCTGTCTCCACAAGCCCCCGTGGAAGTGTCTTTTCTTTATATATATATATACACACATATTTATATACATTTATTTATTTGGCTACACTGGGTCGTAGTTGTAGCATGCAGCATGCAAACTCTTAGTTGGGACCTGTAGGATCTTTAGCTGCAACCATGCAGGATCTATTCCCTGTTCTGGGAACCCGGACCCCCCACATTGGGAGCCCAGAGTCTTAGCCGCTGGACCACCAGGCAAGTCCCTCCATGGAAGTTTCTGAGACATGTTTCATAAGAGTTGTCAAAGGGCTCTTCAGGATAGAGCAGCTGATGGTCTGAAGCTGCGCCTTGGGGGACCCGCTGTAAGGCCTGTTTGTACCCCTGTGTGCAGCAGCCCTGACTGTAACCTTTGACCCCACCATTTCCGGTTATGCCTTAGTTCAGCTCAGTTCAGTCGCTCAGTCATGTCTGACTCTTGCCTTAGAGAGACTCATTTGTTGCGGAGGCTTTACCTGTTACATAACCAGTTCACATCTCTGAGTTCTAGCATCCTCTTTATAAAATGAAAGTGAAAACAGTTAATAAACGTATTCAAATGTGAAGTGCAAAATACTTTTTATCATTAAATATAAATCACTATGTTGTCGCACCTCACATCCACTACCATGTAAATGAATACTTGCCTTTGTAAATAAAAAGTCATTTATACAGATCTCTAGACTCAGGATAACGGGCAGTGAGTGTTTTAGGCTGAGCTGCTGATTCTAGAGAAAGCTCACTGTTAATTCCTCTTTTTATCTTTATGGAGGCAGCGGGATTGTTGAACTCGGCCGCCTGACCTGGCCTTCATCGTGGCCAGAAGTTCATGCCAACTCATCCCTCGGTCTTTGTGGTTTGGCCTGCCTGCCATTTTAAGCAGCGCTCATTCTAGATGGGCTTTTGAAAATTTTTGGAGCCTGATAGTGCCAATCAGGAGAGGGCAGCTTCAATCTTTTCCCCCAACCCGCCCCCCCACTCTGCATTCCACCCTCAGCGGAATCTCTTCTCTGTCAATACGACTACAGTTACTACTTTGTGACACCAAAAAGCACCTGTAGTTAGCTTACTGCTATATTGGACTTTTATTTTCAGTCTCAGAAATAGCTTATCATTCACAGATGACAGAAAATACTGAATAAAAACTCCTTTCTTTCTACATGACAATATGACTGAATTATCGTCATTCACTGAAATAGCCCTGCTCTTCATTTGATGCCAAATATTTCACAACTGGAGTCAACCTAGTATCAGAGAAAATTTTATCTGCATATAAAACAATTAAAAGTTAAAAAAAATTTTATCTGCATATCATAATGTGATCAAGATGGTCACCTTAGTGACTTCATGTCATCATGCCTTTGGAAATGGCATGTAGGCCCAGTTCTGCTTCTGCCACTTAATTCCTAATTTATAAAAGCTTCCACTTTTATAAACTGGACTGTTGGACTAGATATACCACCTTCTCTAAAATTCTGTGAGTGTCTCCTTTGCATACGGACCAGCAGAGCATATCCCTGGGTTAAGATATTGGTAGTAGTGTGTCTTCCTTCCTTATATCTCACTTGTCCTCCCATCCTCCCTTCTGTTTGCTTGAAAGTCATAGCAGTACTTTGCTCTGACTCTTACAGTGGCGTATTGCCCTGAGTGTCAAAGCTTCCTTAGTTGAAGCACTATAAACATGCCAGAGGTCTTCTGCCTGTATTCCTGTTCAAGAACTACATTAAATGCAGAGTCTTCCAGCTCAGATTCAAATGTCCTGATTTCTCTGTAGTAAGGTAATGCAGTAGTGAGCATGGTGTCGATTTTCATCCAATGACCTCCCTTCTTTCATCCACTTCCACGGTCACAGACTGGACTTCTGCTGAGTGTTCAGTGAGAAAGAGGCAGGAGCTGGAGGAAGGGTTGATGGAGGTCACAGTGGTTTTGCCAGGTGAGAAACAGGCCTTCACGTTGTGTCTGTTAGTCATGGGGTTGCAATGCAGAGGGGCGATGGTTGACTTGAGGACATGTGCTACCCAGACTGGATGGCCGGAACAGCAGACATCTATTTCTCACAGTTCTGGAGGCTAGAAGTCTAAGCTCAAGGTGTTGGTAGGCTTGGTTTCTTCTGAGGCCTCCATCTTTGGCTTGGAGACGGCCGCCTTCTCGCTGAATCCTCACGTGGTCTTTCTTCTGTGCATGCAATTCTGTGACTCTTGGGTGTCCAGATTGCCTCTTACAAGGACACCAAATCAGACTGGATTAGGGCCCACCCTAGCAGCTTCGTTTTAACTTAGTCACCTCTTTGAAGGCCCTAACTCCAACTCATTCTGACTTACTGAGGATTAAGGCTTCAACACAAGAAGTTTGGGGAACATAATTCAGTCCATAACCCTCTCCATGTACTGGGTGAGCTAAGGCAGTAGCTCTAAGAACTTCATGAAAATAAAATTGTGGTAAGAAAATAGCATTTTATAAAAATTTGTATTGGAAAAAATATACTGAATTATTTAAATTTCACTTTTGAACTTTTCTAATTCATTCTGTGTGTATTGTGTTACACTAGGTGCCTCAGAAGGAAAGAGGACCAGGGGCAATAGTTATTTGATAGGAGTTGGTCAGGCTGATTTTTTTTTTCTACTTGTTCTGTCAACTGCTGAAAGGAATTCAAGTTTCTGGTTATCACTGTGGATTTGCCTACTTCTTCTTTTAGTTTTGTTGGTTTCACTTGATATATTTTTGAAACTTTAGTTTTAGAGGCATACATATTCAGGATTATGTCCTCCTGATGGACTGATTCTTTTATTGTTATGAAACGCTTCTTTGTCATGAAGTCTATCTTGACTGATTTTAACAGGGTCACAACAGCTTTCTTACACTTACTGTTGCATGACATATCTTTTCCCTTCAAAGTGTTTATGTCCTTGTCTTCAAATTACATCCTTTATAAACAGCATATTACTCCATCTTGCATTTTAAATTCAGCCTGGCAGTCTGCCCTTTCATTGGGGACTATAGTCCACTGACATTTTGTGTAGTTGTTGATACGGTTGGATTAAGGTCAATCAATTCATCCTGTTTTATGTCTATCATGTGTTTATTATGAAAATATGGTAACACATTTACAGGAGGCTTGGTAAATACAGAACAAGGTTAATATAGCTCCACTATATATTGCAATTATTTTTGAGTAGAAAAATTAAGATTTTTAGTTTGTTTCAATATTAAACTCTCAAAAATGAGTAGAATGAATATACAGAGAAGTAAAAGGATACAGTAGACGTGAAAAGCACTATGAACCAATTCAACATGATTAAGATGTATATAGTTCTCACACAACAGTAGGATACAAATTCTATTCAAGTTCCCAAGGACTATAAACTAGAAGACACTGGAACCTATCCAGGGACATAAGACCAGGGGCAAAAATTTGATGGTCTAAAGGTGTGGAAATCGTAGCGTCTCTTCTCTTTTATCAGTGTGGAATTATGTTAGAGATCAATATCAAAAGATACTTGAAAATAGCAAGTGCAATGTCATGCATTTTTGTTCCTCTGTTACTCCTTTAGTTATTGAATCAGGTTGACACCCAGCAAACCAGAATGGTAGGATGCTGAAGTGTGGAGGAGAGAGGGTTTATTTGCAAGGCAGCCAAGCAAGGAGATGGGGGAGCAACTCTCAGATCTGCCTCCCTGAAGGCAAGGGGCTCAGGGCATTAACGGAACAAAGAAGAAAGAAACAGGACAGCCTGAGGCTTAGGGAGCTTTGGAAAAGATGTGATATTCGTCATTCTGCACAGGTGTATTTAGCTACAGGGTTCTGCATGTTAAAAAGTGGAGGCATTTAGCACAATCTGACGGTAGAGTTTTGTCCCACTGACGTCAAAAAGTCACCAACGGGACACACACGTGCGCAGCGGGAGGGTCAGTGGTCATATCCAGTCTCAACCAACTAAATTACAACTTGACACAGCTGACTCCAGGTTCCTGGAAAACAACTGAGGCAAATATCTTGTTTGGGCTGTGTGCTGTTTGGAGGACATGCAAGTCTTAAACACAACCTTGATTAGTAGAGGGAGGTAAAATGATTTTGCCTACGATTTCACTTTCCCACTTTTTGTTGAATTGAATATTTTAACATAATTTAGAAAATTCTTCTATGTTTTGAAAAATCACAGTCCATTTTAAATTAGTACTTCATGTAAAATGGAAGAAATTTATTATGATACAATTTCTTTTACTCTATCTTTGTATTAATGTTGTCATATATTTTACTACTCTGGACTTTATAAACCTTATACACTACAATGATACTACTTTCACTTTAAACATTTATCTTTTAAAGAAACAAGGAGAAAAACAATTGCCTTTTAGTATATTTTTGTTGTTTTTCAGTCAATCAATTGTGGCCAACTCTTTCCGATCCTATGGACCGCAGCACGTCAGGCTTCCCTGACATTCACCAACTGTTGGAGCTTGCTTAAATCCATGCCCATTGAGTTGGTGATGCCATCCAACCATCTCATCCTCTGTCATCCCCTTCTCCTCCTGCCTTCCATCATTCTCCGCATCAGGGTCTTTTTCAATGAGTTGGCTCTTTGCATCAGGAGGCCAAAATATTGGAGCTTCATCTTCAGCATCAGCCCTTGCAATGAATATTCAGGGTTGATTTCTTTTAGGATTGATTGGTTTGATCTCCTTCTGTCCAAGAGACTTCTTGAGAGTCTTCTCCAACACCACAGTTCAAAAGCATCAACTCCTTGACACTCAGCCTTCTATATAGAATGTCCAGCTCTCACATCCATATATGACTTCTGGAAAAACCATAGCTTTCAGTATATGAACCATTGTTGGCAAAGCTATGTCTCTGCTTTTTAATTCTTTGTCTAGCTTTTTCCTAGCTTTTCTTCCAAAGAACAAACACCATTTAATTTCAAGGCTGCAGTCATAGTCTGCAGTGATTTTAGGTCCAAGAAAATAATCTGTCACAGCTTCCATTGTTTCCCCATCTATTTGCCATGAAGTGATTGGACCAGATGCCATGATCTTAGTTTTCTGTATGTTGAGTTTTAAGTCAGCTTTTTCACTCTCTTCTTTCACATTAATCAAGAGGCTCTTTAGTTCCTCTTTGCTTTCTGACATAAGAGTGGTGTCATCCACATATCTGAGGTTACTGATATTTCTCCTGGCAATCTTGGGTCCAGCTTGAGCTTCAACCAGCCTGGCATTTTGCATGATGTACTCTGAATATAAGTTAAATAAGAAGGGTGACAATATATACCCTTGACATACTTCTTTCCCAATTTTGAACCAGTCTGTTGTTCCATGTCCAGTTCTAATTGTTGCTTCTTGACCTTCATACAGATTTCTCAGGAGGTAGGTAAGGTGGTCTGATATTCCTATCTCTTGAAGAATTTCCCACAGGTTGCTGTGATCCACATAGTCAAAGGCTTTAGCAAAGTCAATGAAGTAGAAGTAGATGTTTTTCTAAAACTCTCTTGCTTTTTCTATGATCCAATGGTTGTTGGCAATTTGATCTTTGGTTTTTCTACCTTTTCTAAATCCAGCTTTTACGTCTGAAAGTTCACGGTTCATGTACTGCTGAGGCCGAAGTAGAAGCGTTTTGAGCATTATCTTGATAGCATGTGAAATGAGTGCAATTGTGCAGTAGTTTGAACATTCTTTGGCATTGTCCTTCTTTGAGATTGGAATGAAAACTGATTTTTCCAGTCCTGTGGCCACTGTTGAGTTTTCCAGATTTGCTGGCATATTGAGTCACAGCATACTCAGCTGGAATTCCATCACCTCCACCAGCTTTGCTGGTAGTAATGCTTCCTAAGGCCCACTTGACTTCACACTCCAGGATGTCTGGCTCTAGGTGAGTGATCACACCACTGTGGTTATCCAGGTCATTAAGTATATTTAACTACTTCATTCCTTCCTCTAAATCTGAGATTCCACCTGGTTTCACTTCTCTTTTAGTCTAAAGAGTTGCTTTAGCAGTTCTTACAGTTTAGGTCTGCTGACAACATATTCTTTCAATTTTCATTTATTGGAAAATGTTTTTATTTTATGCCTCCCCCCCAACCTTTAAAGTCAACTTTAAAAAGAGTGACTACTTCATGGGTTTCTCAGCAGCTCTCAGAAGTCTATGGCCCTATATTCACTGTGTATTATGACATGAAGCCTGCTGTGGCGTTGTATGGATATGAAGCAGTGAAGAAAGCTTTGATTGATTTGGGAGAAGAGTTTTCTGGAAGAGGCAGTCTTCCATTGTCTGAAAGACTTTGTAAAGGACATGGTAGGTGGTGAAGGAAGATGGTGGAGGAGAAGGATGTGCGCTCATCTTCTCCTGTGAGAACGCCAAGGTTACAGTTCACTGCTGGACAACTGTTGACAGGAGAAAGTTGGATCCTGCCAAAAAAGATGCCCCATGTCCAAGGGCAAAGGAGAAGCCCTAGGAAGATGGTAGGAGGGGCAAAATTGTATTTAGAATCAAACACTATACCCACTAGAGACCCTTGAAGGGCTCAAACAAACCTTGTGTGCACCAGGACCCAGAGACCCCACAGGGACTGAGCCAGAACAGTGTTTGAGTGTCTCCTGCAGAGGTACTGGTCAGCAGTGGCCTGCCACAGGGCCAGGGGCTCTGGGTGCAACAGGCCTGGGTATGGCATAAGCTCTATTAGAGGACGTTGCCATTAACCCCACCATCGGGCTTCCAGAACTTACACAGGACTGGGGAAACAGACTCTTGGAGGGAAAAACAAAAGCTTGTGTGCACCAGGACCCAGGAGAAAGGAGCAGTAACCCCGAAAGAGGCTGACCCAGACATGCCCATGAGGGTCCAGGAGTCTCCGGCAGAGGCGTGGGTCAGCAGTGGCCTGCTGCAGGGTCAGGGGCACTCTGCAGCAGTGCGTGCGTGGGACCTCTTGCAGGAGGTCACCATTATCTTCATTATCTCCACCATAGTTTGGCTTCAGGTCAAACAACAGGGAGGGAGCACAGCTCCCCCCATCTACAGAAAATTGGATTAAAGATTTACTGAGCATGGCCCTGTCCATCAAAATAAGACCCAGTTTCCCCCTCAGCCAGTCTCTCCCATCAGGAAGCTTCCATAAGCTTCTTAACCTTATCCATCAGAGGGCCAACAGAATGAACCACAGTCACAGAAAACTAATCAAATTGATCACGTGGATCACAGCCTGTCTAACTCAAGGAAACTGTGAGCCATGCTGTGTAGGGTCACATAAGATGGATGGGTCATGGTGGAAAATTCTGACAAAACGTGGTCCACTGGAGAAGGGAATGGCAAACCACTTCAGTATTCCTGCCTTGGGAACCCCATGAGCAGTATGAAAGGGCAAAAAGATAGAACACTGAAAGATGAACTCCCCAGGTCAGTAGTGCCCAATATGCTACAGGAGATCAGAGGAGAGATAACTCCAGAAAGAATGAAGAGACGGAGCCAAAGCAAAAACGCCCAGTTGTGGATGTGACTGGTGATGGAAGTAAAGTCTGATGCTGTAAAGAACAAAACTGCATAGGAATCTGGAATGTTAGGTCCATGAATCAAGGGAAATTGGAAGTGGTCAAACAGGAGATGGCAAGAGTGAACATCGACATTTTAAGAATCAGTGAACTAAAATGTACTGAAATGGACGAATTTAACTCAGATGACCATTATATCTACTTCTGTGGGCAAGAATCCCTTAGAAGAAATGGAGTAGCCATCATAGTCAATGAAAGAATTGGAAATGCAGTACTTGAGTGTAATCTCAAAAACAACACAATGATCTGTTTGTTTCCAAAGCAAACCATTCAATATCACAGTAATCCAAGACTATGCCCCAACCAGTAATGCTGAAGAAGCTGAAGTTCAATGGTTCTATGAAGACCTACAAGACCTTCTAGAACTAACACCCAAAAAAGATGTCCTTTTCATTACAGGGGACTGGAATGCAAAAGTAGGAAGTCTAGAGATTCCTGGAGTAACAGGCAAACATGGCCTTGGAGTACAAAATGAAGCAGGGCAAAGGCTAACAGAGTTTTGTAAAGAGAATGCACTGGTCATAGCAAACACTCTCCTCCAACAACACAAGAGAAGACTCTACACATGGACATCACTAGATGGTCAACACCAAAATCAGATTGATTATATTCTTTGCAGCCAATGATGGAGAAGCTCTATACAGTCAGAAAAAGCAAGACCAGGAGCTCACCATGAACTCCTTATTGCCAAATTCAGACTTATACTGAAGAAAGTAGGGAAAACCAGTAGACCATTCAGGTATGACCTAAATCAAATCCCTTACAGTAGAAGTGACAAATAGCTTCAAGGGATTAGATCTGATAAACAGAGTGCCTGAAGAACTATGGATGGAGGTTTGTGACATTGTATAGGAGGCAGTGATCAAGACCATCCCCAAGAAAAAGAAATGAAAAAAGATAAAATGGTTGTCTGAGGAGGCCTTCCAAATAGCTGAGAAAAGAAGAGAAGCTAAAGGCAAAGGAGAAAAGGAAAGATAGAACCATTAGAATGCAGAGTTCCAAAGAATAGCAAGGAGAGATAAGAAAGCCTTCCTCAGGGATCAATGCAAAGAAATAGACGAAAACAACAGAATGGGAAAGGCTAGAGATCTTGTCAAGAAAATTAGAGATACCAAGGAAACATTTCATGCAAAGATGGGCACAATTAAGGACAGAAACGGTATGGACCTAACAGAAGCAGAAGATATTAAGAAGAAATGGCAAAAATACACAGAAGAACTATACAAAAATGATCTTCATGACTCAGATAACCACAATGGTGTGATCACTCACCTAGAGCCAGACATCTTGGAATGAGAAGTTAAGTGGGCCTTAGAAAGCATCACTACAAACAAAGCTAGTGGAGGTGATGGAATTCCAGTTGAGCTATTTCAAATCCTAAAAGATGATGCTGTGAAAGTGCTGCACTCAATATGCCAGCAAATTTGGAAAACTCAGCAATGACCACAGAACTGGAAAAGGTCAGTTTTCATTCCAATCCCAAAGAAGAGCAATGCTAAAGAATGCTCAAGTTACTGCTCAATTGCACTCATCTCACACACTAGCAAAGTAATGCTCAAAATTCTCCAAGCCAGGCTTCAACAGTCTGTGAACTGTGAAATTCCAAATGTTCAAGCTGGATTTAGAAAAGACAGAAGAACCAAAGGTCAAATTGCCAACATCCACTGGATCATAGAAAAAGCAAGAGAGTTCCAGAAAAACATCTACTTCTGCTTATTGACTATGCCAATGCCTTTGACTATGTAGATCACAACAAACTATGGAAAATTCTTAAAGAGATGAGACTACTAGACCACCTGACCTGCCTCCTGAGAAACCTGTATGCAGGCCAAGAAGCAACAGTTAGAACTGGACATGGAACAACAGACTGGTTCAAATAAGGAAAGGAGTACATCAAGGCTGTATATTGTCACCCTGCTTATTTAACTTACATGCAGAGTACATCATGTGAAATGCCAGGCTGGATGAAGCACAAGCTGGAATCAAGATTGTTGGGAGAAATATCAATAACCTCAGATATGCAGATGACACCACCCTTATACCAGAAAGTGAGGAAGAACTAAAGAGCCTCTTGATGAAAGTGAGAGGAGAGTGAAAAAGTTGGCTTAAAACTCAACATTCAGAAAACTGAGAGCATGGCATCCGGTCCCATCACTTCATGGGAAATAGATGGGGAAACGTTGGAAAAAGTGAGAGACTTTATTTTCTTGGGCTCCAAGATCACTGCAAATGGTGGCTGCAGCCATGAAATTAAAAGATGCTTGCTCCTTGGAGGAAAAGGTATGACCAACCTAGCCAG
Source organism: Ovis canadensis (assembly GCF_042477335.2). Lineage (NCBI taxonomy): Eukaryota > Metazoa > Chordata > Mammalia > Artiodactyla > Bovidae > Ovis > Ovis canadensis. The sequence goes on along the minus strand of NC_091264.1, from coordinate 22,163,935 downwards.
CATATTAAAAAACAGAGACATTACTTTGCCAACAAAGGTCTGTCTAGTCAAGGCTATGGTTTTTCCAGTAGTGATGTGTGGATGTGAGAGTTGGACTATAAAGAAAGCTGAACGCCAAAGAACTGATGCTTTTGAACTGTGGTGTTGGAGAAGACTCTTGAGAGTCCATTGGCATGCAAGGAGATCCAACCAGTCAATCCTAAAGGAAATCAGTCCTGAATATTTATTGGAAGGACTGATGCTGAAGCTGAAACTCCAATACTTTGACCACCTGATGTGAAGAACTGACTGATTTGAAAAGACCCTGATGTTGGGAAAGATGGAGGGCAGGAGGATAAGGGGATGACAGAGGATGAGATGGTTGGATGGCATCACCAACTTGGTGGATATCACCAACTCTGAGTAGATTCCGGGAGTTGGTGATGGACAGCAGAGTTTGGAGTGCTGCAGTCCATGGGGTCGCAGAGTCGGACACGACTGAGCGATTGAACTGAACAGCAGTCCTCCTCTCACTGATAATTTTGGTGGATTTAGAAATTTGATTTGATAGTGATAGTTTTTTTTTTTTTCTTGCAGCTCTTTCATGGTTCATTTTCTGACTTCTTGTCAACACTGTTTTGGATAAGAAGTCATTTTGTATTTGTATTATAGTTCCATTGTATATAATGCATCTTTTTCTCTGGCTTCTGTTAAGACTTTTTCTAATTTTTTAAAAAAATTTAAAAATAATTTTGTTTGTTTCTGGTTGTGCTGGATTCATTGCTGCACAGCCTTTTTCTCTCGTTTTGGCAAGTGGGGGCCACTCTTTAATTGTGGTGTTAGAGCTTCTCAAGCCCGTGGCTTCTCTTGTTGCAGAGCTTGGCCTCTAGGCATGCAGGCTTTAATAGCTGTGGCTCTTGGGATCCGGATCACAGGCTCAGTAGCTGTGGCACACAGGTTTAGTTGTTCCACGACAGGCGGGATCTTTCTGGCCCAGGGATGAAACCCATATCTCCTGCATTGGTGGGCAGATTCTTTATCACTGAGCCACCAGGGAAGTCCAGTTTTTCTGCATTTTGAGACTGGTTTATCTTGGTGTATTTCTCTTTCTGTTTATCCTGCATGGGTTTCACTGAGCTTCTTGGGTCTGTAAATGAAACAAAAACATTTCATCCATCTTTCCCTCAAACATTTTTTTTTCCTTCTCTATTCTCTTTCTCTTTTCATTCTGATACTCCCATTGCACATATATTAGATCATTGGTGTTGCCCCTGAGGCCACCAAAACTCTGTTCATTAATATTTTTTCTCTTGGTCTTTAAGTTGGATGATTTATTTTGATTTTTCTTCAGGCTCACTGACTTTTTCTTTCTTTCTTTCTTTCTTTCTTTTTTTTTTATTTTACTTTACAATACTGTATTGGTTTTGCCATACATCAACATGAATCTGCCACGGGTGTACATGAGTTCCCAATCCTGAATCCCCCTCCCACCACCCTCCCCATATCATCTCTCTGGGTCATCCCAGTGCACCAGCCCCAAGCACCCTGTATACTGTATCGAACCTAGACTGGTGATTCGTTTCTTACATGATAGTATACATGTTTCAATGCCATTCTCCCAAATCATCCCACCCTCTCCCTCTCCCACAGAGTCCAAAAGTCTGTTCTAAACATCTGTGTCTCTTTTGCTGTCTCACATACAGGGTTTTCATTACCATCTTTCTAAATTCCGTATATATGCGTTAGTATACTGTATTGGTGTTTTTCTTTCTGGCTTACTTCACTCTGGATAATGGGCTCCAGTTTCATCCACCTCATTAGAACTGATTCAAATGTATTCTTTTTAATGGCTGAGTAATACTCCATTGTGTATATGTACCACAGCTTTCTTATCCATTCATCTGCTGATGGACATCTAGGTTGCTTCCATGTCCTGGCTATTATAAACAGTGCTGCGATGAACACTGGGGTACACGTGTCTCTTTCAATTCTGGTTTCCTCGGTGTGTATGCCCAGCAGTGGGCTTGCTGACTTTCTTGTTTAGTCTTTAGCTTGCTGTTAAGCCTATCTCATGAATATTTTATCTCAGGTGACGCAATTTTCAGTTATAGAATTTCCATCTGGTTATTTGTTATTTCCATTTCTATGCTGAGGTTTTGTACCTGTTTACTGTTCATTTTTTCTGTTAAGTCTTATGGCTACTTTCATGTCCTTGTCTGCCAATTTTAATGCAAGGTCATCTCTGTGTCTATGAATGAAGCTTTAGAGGAACACAGCAATGCTTGTTATTTGCGTATTTCTGTGGCTGTTTCCCTGTTTAATCACAGTACTGAGAGACTGAGCAAGAGATTCTATGACTTCAAGCTTAAAATATTTACCATCCGAGCCTGTAACAATTTTATGCCTACCTCTGCTCTGCATCTGCTGCACTTGAGCACATGATGATTTCTGCTACCATGTGACCTTCCTGCTGCCTCAGGAGGTGCTCCGGGAGCCTGGCAAGTCCTCCCCCCACTGGCTGGGCTGGAGCTCCAAAGCCTTCCAGTGCTGGGCTGTTTCTGCTGTCTCCTTTCAGGGCTCAGTCCTGCAGCAGTGTCTGTCCAGGGGGCCTTGTGGAGGTTTGCTCTGCTATGCATACCCCCTCCCTCAACCAAGGATCTGCTGGGAACTCTCATGAAGACTTCTAGGAACTCATGTCCACAGTTCCCTGATCTCTGTGCCGTGCTCTACGCATTGCAGCCGTCTAGCAGCCCTGAGCTTCACTCTCTGCCTCTTCTGCCCAGAAGACTCTTATGCTCTCCTTGGGCTTCACCTCTTGGCCACGATGGTTTGGAAGGTGTTTCAAAGCAAAGAACCAGGGTGAACATGCTGCTCACTTTGTGGGCTTCCTTTCTCCCAAGGTTCTCAGCCCTGTGCTGCCTGGTGTCCAATGTCTGAAAATAATTGCCATATTTATTTGTCATTTGTAGTTATTTATGGCAGGATGACAAGTCTAAAACTGGTTGCTATAAATGTGACAAGAGGCAGAAGTTTCTCTGTATTCCTTTTCTATTCTTAAACCTTATATACAATTATGACTTAGTTAATAAACCCTCAATTATAGTAAGGAAAAACATATTTGAACATGAGATGGTGTAAATACTTCTCTTTAGCTTATTGGGCTAGCCCTCTGTCCTTGTACTTTGTTACTGGTGATATCTTCCATTTAATTTTTTTTGGAAAAAAAAAGATTTAATGACTTTTACGACCATGATCTTCTACAGTTATAGAAAATGTTTACATCCATTGCACCATTATGCATTTGTTTTATCCTCTGAGTTAGAAACTAACACAAAGCTGACAGCACTATTTTCCTATTCTAAGGAACATTTTTGTATAGGAAAAAAGAGATGTTTCTTCTAGTGGTGCCTAAATTTAAATTTCCAGAAGTTGGAGGCAGGCTGTGCTTATAGAAAGCAGTGTATCAAGCTGAATTGTCAAAGTCCCAACTTGTATTGCTAAACTTCTGTGGCACAAAGAAGTTCTAAATTAGCAGGTTAATTTCGGATGCTTTCTCAAAATTTTAGTTATTTTGCATTTTATCTCAATTTTAGAACTTATGCTATTGCACCAAGATACCTTGGTTTTAAACTACTACTTGATTTTAAATTACTAAGCACTTCTTGGACGTCAAATTGATAAGCATCAGTTTGAATTTTTGCAATTAGCGCCTACAGGCACAGTGATAAATGACTGTCCAGAAGAGGGAACTGAACATTCTGAGATGTGTATAAATCATGTCATAAGGAGAACAATAGAAAGAATTAAGGCTGGTGATGGAGGTGTTAACCGTGAATTTCTCAGTACTATTAAGGGCTGTTTTAAATGTAGAAAAGACTATTCAGAGGTTGGTTAAGTTTCAAGAGTCAATAATAAATTTAAAATCATATTTCCCCTTAAACTTTAAAGATTAGTCTACAAATCTTATTTTGTTTATGATCCAAGCAAAGTTTGAAGTCACTTGTAAGGGTCTTTGAAGGCAGGAGGAGAAGGGGAGGACAGTGGGTGAGATGGTTGGATGGCATCACCGACTCGATGGACATGAGTTTGAGCAAGCTCCGGGAGTTGGTGATGGACAGGGAAGCCTGGCGTGCTGCAGTCCAGGGGGTCTGGTCAGTCGCTCAGTTATGCAACCCCATGGACTGCAGCACCCCAAGCTTCCCTGGCCATCACCAACTCCCGGAGCTTGCTCAATCTCTTGTCCATCAAGTCGGTGATGCCATCCAAACATCTTATCCTCTGTCTTCCCTTCCTCCTCCTGCCTTCAATCTTGCCCAGCATCAGGGTCTTTTCCAATGAGTCAGTTCTTCACATCAGGTGACCAAAGTACTGGAGTTTCAACTTCAACATCAGTCCTTCCAGTGAATATTCAGGGCTGATCTCCTTTAGGATGGACTGGTTGGATCTCCTTGCAGTCCAAGGGACTCTCAAGAGTCTTCTCCAACACCACAGTTCAAAAGCATCAATTCGGTGCTTACCTTATAGTCCAGCTCTCACATTCATACATGACTAGTGGACCAGATGGACCTTTGTTGGCAAAGTAATGTCTCTGCTTTTTAATATGCTGGCTAGGTTTTCTTCCAAGGAGCAAACGTCTTTTAATTTCATGGCTGCAGTCACCATTTGCAATGATTTTGGAGCCCCCCAAAATAAAGTCTCTCACTGTTTCCATTGTTTCCCTATCTATTTGCCATGAAGTGATGGGACTGGATGCCATGATCTTAGTTTTTTGAATGTTGAGTTTTAAGCCAACTTTTCACTCTCCTCTTTCACTTTCATCAAGAGGCTCTTTAGTTCTTCTTCACTTTCTGGTATAAGGGTGGTGTCATCTGCATATCTGAGGTTATTGATATTTCTTCCAGCACTCTTGATTCCAGCTTGTGCTTCATCCAGCCTGGCATTTTGCATGATATACTCTGCATATAAGTTAAATAAGCAGGGCGACAATTTATAGCTTTGACATACTCCTTTTCTTATTTGAACCAGTCTGTTGTTCCATGTCCAGTTCTAACTGTTGCTTCTTGACCTGCATACTGATTTCTCAGGTCAGGTGGTCTGGTAGTCTCATCTCTTTAAGAATTTTCCACAGTTGGCTGTGATCCACACAGTTAGAGCATTTGGCGTAGCCAATAAAGGAGAAATAGATGTTTTTTCTGGAACTCTCTTGCCTTTTTTGATGATCCAGTGGATGTTGGCAATTTGACCTTTGGTTCTTCTGTCTTTTCTAAATCCAGCTTGAACATCCGGAAATTCACAGTTCATGTACTGTTGAAGCCTGGCTTGGAGAATTTTGAGCATTACTTTGCTAGCATGTGAGATGAGTGCAATTGGGCAGTAATTTGAGCATTCTTTAGCATTGCTCTTCTTTGGGATAGAATGAAAACTGACCTTTTCCAGTCCTGTGGTCACTGCTGAGTTTTCCAAATTTGCTGGCATATTGAGTGTAGCACTTTCACAGCATCATCTTTTATGATTTGAAATAATTCAACTGGAATTCCATCACCTCCACTAGCTTTGTTCATAATGATGCTTCCTAAGGTCCACTTGACTTCGCATTCCAAGATGTCTGGCTCTAGGTGAGTGATGACACCATCGTGATTATCTTAGTCATGAAGATCTTCTTTGTGTAGTTCTTCTGTGTATTCTTGCCACCTCTTCTTAATATCTTCTGCTTCTGTTAGGTCCATACCATTTCTGTCCTTTATTGAGCCCATCTTTGCATGAAATGTTCCCTTGGTATCTCTAATTTTCTTGAAGAGAGCTCTAATCTTTCCCATTCTATTGTTTTCGTCTATTTCTTTGCCTTGATCCCTGAGGAAGGCTTTCTTTCTTTCTTTCTTTCTTTCTTTTTTTTGAGGAAGGCTTTCTTATCTCTCCTTGCTATTCTTTGGAACTCTGCATTGAGATGCTTATATCTTTCCTTTTCTCCTTTGCTTTTCACTTCTCTTCTTTTCACAGCTATTTGGAAGGCCTCCTCAGACAACCATTTTGCCTTCTCATTTCTTTTTCTTGGGGATGGTATTGATCACTGCCTCCTGTACAATGTCACAAACCTGCATCCATAGTTCTTCAGGCACTCTGTTTATCAGATGTAATCCTTTGAAGCTATTTCTCACTTCCACTGTATAATCATAAGGGATTTGATTTAGGTCATACCTGAATGGTCTAGTGGTTTTCCCTACTTTCTTCAATTTAAGTCTGAATTTGGTAATAAGGAGTTCATGATCTGAGCCACAGTCAGCTCCTGGTCTTGTTTTTGCTGACTTATAGAGCTTCTCCATCTTTGGCTGCAAAGAATATAATCAATCTGATTTTGGTGTTGACCATCTGGTGATGTCCATGTGTAGAGTCTTCTCTTGTGTTGTTGGCAGAGGGTGTTTGCTATGACCAGTGGGTTCTCTTTGCAAAACTCTGTTAGCCTTTGCCCTGCTTCATTTTGTACTCCAAAGCTATATTTTCCTGTTACACCAAGAGTCTCTTGACTTCCTACTTTTGCATTCCAGTCCCCTGTAATGAAAAGGACATCTTTTTTGGGTGTTTTTCTAGAAGGTCTTCCCAAGTACTGCATTTCAGATTCTTTTATTGGCTATGATGGCTACTCTATTTCTTCTAAGGGATTCTTGCCCACAGTAGTAGATATAATGGTCATCTGAGTTATAATCCCCCCATTCCAGTCCATTTTAGTTCACTGATTCCTAAGATGTCAGTGTTCACTCTTACCATCTCCTCTTTGACCACTTCCAATTTCCTTTAATTCATGGACCTAACGTTCCAGGTTCTTATGCAATATTGTTCTTTATAGCATCAGACTTTACTTCCATCACCAGTCACATTCACAACTGGGTGTTGTTTTTGCTTTGGCTTCGTCTCCTCATTCTTTCTGGTTGTTTTTCCTCTCTTCTCCAGTAGCATATTGGGCACCTACCAACCTGGGAATTCATCTTTCAGTGCCACATCTTTTTTCTTTTTCACACTGTTTGTAGGGTCCTCAAGGCAAGAATACTGAAGTGGTTTGCCGTTCCCTTCTCCAGTGGACTATGTTTTATCAGAACTCCGCACCATGACCTGTCTGTCTTGGGTGGCCTGACACGGCATGGCTCATAGTTTCCTTGAGTTAGACAATGCTCTGTTTTGGTTATTTAATGGATTTGCCAATTAAACACCTTTAGAAATTTTGCATTACATTTACATATTTAATATATTTCACTTCTTTATCTCTAAAAATTGTTTGACCAAAAATAAACTTTCCCAGGGGCTTAAATAATTCTTATAAATTCAATATGTTAAACTTAAATGCAACAAAGTTAAAATTCTCTTAAATGTTAGTGCTATTCCCCAAATTTAAAAGATTTCAACACTAAGCAACAAGTCTATATCAAGTACTCAGTTAACACATTTAAAGTATAAATTAGAAATTTGACACTCTAATTGATTTAATTCTCCTAAATATTCCAAATACAGAAGATACTAAATTTGCACATATCCCCTAATCTCATAGAACGACAATATGGCTTTGGTTATCTTAGATATTTCTGTACTTGATTCTGAAACTTCCTGGAGTGGAAAGGTGCTTCTCCCCAGTGGAAACCATTTTACTGTCCCAGACAGTTTTGGTATTACTGTCTCGGCTTGCCTGAGGTTAGACAATGACTGGAAATCTCAGGAGGTTTACTGTATTCTTTTTGGTGACTGTGATGGGACACACTATACGTAGTTCTTGCAGCTTTGACTTTGACTCTGTGATTTCCAGAGCCAAGCAGCCCTTTAACCCTCAAACATCTAATCGCTGCAGGGAAGGCTACCACTCCTTGCTCTTTGACTTTTAAGATTTGTAAATAAGTATAGCTCTGTAACACTTCAAATTTTATGGAATCTCACAGAGCTCTTGTGCATTTCAAAATGATATCAAATTGAATTTTAGGTCTCTCTCCTGGCTCCCAATTTTCCCCAGCTTCCTGGGTCACAGTCCTGAGAAACCTGTCAGGGATTCCTGTGTTATGCTGCCAGAGGACTTGCACAAACCCTTGTAACCAGAGATAAAACACCCAGGATTTTTCTCAGAACAATTTTACTTGTTTACCGGAATCAGGTATCCATAGGTGCTTCATTTTGCCTGTATAACGTGATTTTCAAGTTATATTTTCCAGATTTTCAACTGGCCATCCAGTTATGTGCTATTTTGGTTTTCAGCCCTGGATTATGATAACACTGTTCCTCCCCTCCTTCCTGTACCACCATCCAGCCTCCTGCTTCTTCTTTTCTCTATAACACACAATAAGTGTGTACCTGCTTTCAGCTGGGTGTGGTTCAAGAATAAACAGATAGATGAGATAGAGGTTAAATCAGAACACACTAAAAATGATTTAAAACTTTAAAAAATTTGAGATAAAACTTTCATATAGTAAGACGCGCAAATTTTAAGTATTAATATAAGCTCAATGAATTACCAACAACTTAGAAGTTTTCATACACTGGCCTTCAAACTGACAATTCAAACGAAAGTTCATTCATTTTATTTGGGATATTGTGCTCATTGGTATTGAATTTTTAATAAAATTTCAGTTATCCCCTTATGAGCACAATATCCCAAATAAAATGAATGGAGTTTGGCTTGAATTGTCAGTTTGAAGCCCATTACTCAGAAATTTATGCATTGCTGGTTTGGAGCAGGGTTGGTATATTTCTATTTCTAGTTCTGTGTGGCCTGAGAGCTAGGAATGGTTTTTATATTTTTAAAGAATGTAAGACAAAATAGAAGAAGGAGGAGGAGAAAGAGAAGAAGCAGAGACTATATGTGGACTGAAAATTTTAAAGTAGTTACTATCTGACCCTGTACAGAAACGTTTGCTGGTCCTAGAGCCATAGAAGAAAGAAAGCTAACTGTCAGCCAAGGATAATGGTGGCTTTCCTCTTTTCTCTAGTCCAGGAAGCCAGATGTGTCAACAGCCTTCTTTTGACTAGCATTAACATGTTGCTCAATCAGAAAAGGGTTTAAATTTTTACTAGCTTATGTCAGCCCCACCTAGTGAAGTTGAATACAAGGAAGAGTTTGCCCAAGCCCTGTGCTGGAACCACTAAGTCAAGACACAGAGGTCATTGACCTTAATCCTCAAATGAACTCAACAGTTCAGAAACAACAGGAAGAGTTATGGCTATGTCGAACTATTTTCAAGGCTGTGAGTGTATTTTGAAGACTTTGTCACAGATACTGTCATCATTGGCTGGCTAAGGGGTCCCCTGGGACTTATGCAGCAGGTGTGTGTGTGTGGTGTGTGTGTGTGGGGGGGGCTGGGGGGCAGAAATCAGGGACTGGATGCCAGGGGCTGTGAGTTGATTTCCAACCTTATCCCCATCTCTCTTTCTCCGGATGATCCACATGCCTCGTCAGGTCTGTCCAGTTTGCAGTGTGTTTCCACTGTCAAGCTCCTCCTCTCCAGAGGGGAGTTCTGGTTCATACAGGGCAGCTGGACCAGCTTTGGGTCTGATAACTGAAAAAGGTCAGTGGGGGAATTCCAGTGGTGATGTTGGAATTGTTGTTGAGGTCTGGGTTGGTCTGTATTGTTGCACTGACTATGGTTACTGGCATACAAAGGGGGTTAGAAATAAGTGGGAGAGTAGTTAAGCTCTAATAAAAATGGGTGGGTCTTGGGGGAAAGTTTGCCATGGAAAGGAAAAAAGCATGCAAGCTAGGAAATACGTGCAAAAGCCGTTACACAGGCTGAACTAAGATGCCTGGGGTTAGAGACATTGCCATTTGCTGGGTTCCAGGCTCAGTCGGGCACGCTGCACACCAGGCTTATGGCAGGAGAGTGAACTACTCACCTGCTCATGTGCATGGTCTCTAGTAGTCTTGGCCTGGCTATGGGGCCTGGGCTTGTTGGCTAGAGGCTGGATACCAGTAGCTGGGTTGGGTTGATAAAGCCTAGGATAGACAGGACTGTTGCCAATACTATCGAGTAGAATATTTGATGACACTTGTCATTTTATTGAGCAATTACTATGTGACAGCTTATGAACAATATCCCTACTCCTTACTACAGGCAAGCTGAACGTTGCCTTATTTTACAGAGCAGACAACTACAGGTCAATGAAGCAAAGTGATTAACTCTATTCAAGCAGCTAAGCGGCAGAACTGGGCAATGGATCCAGATCTTTGAGTCCAAAGAATAAAAACCACTTAATTTTATACCCAGTGTTCCTTCCATAAGGGACACTTACCACATGTGGCAACCAAAAGACAAAAACCAAAAGTCAGTCCTCATACATCCTTAGAATATACATACCTACCCATGCAAAGATTGGGATCTATCTAAGAACTTTGGATTCAAAATAACGCTGATCTCAGAATCCTTTGAAATGTTAGTACAATGAATTTAGACAATTTAAACTGAGCATCTTTTGTGTGTGTCAATCACTATGCTAGCTGCTGAGTTTGTAACAGCAAATGAAATACATATCGTCATGGCCCTCACTGAGCTTCCAATAGAAGGTGTTAGAGAGGCATTAAACAAGTAAGCAAGATAATAGGTACGTAATTGCAAATTATGCAAATGGCTACCAAGAACAGGACTGGGGTGGTATGAAAGGGAGATTAATAAGGGATGGTACTTTAGATTAAGGAACCAGGGAGGACCTTTTAGAGGCAGTGACATTCAAGTTGAAACCTGAAGGATGAGCTGGAACCAGCTGGAGCAGTGGTCCTCAGCTGGGGACATTTGCCAGTGCCAAGAGACATTTTGGTAGTCACAGCTGGGCAGGGCGTAGGAGGGGGGTTGGTGGTGTTGCTGGCATCGAGTGGGTAGAGGCCAGAGATGCTGCTAAACTTCCTACAGTGCAAAAGACAAATTCATGGCAAAGAATTTTCAGGTCCCCAATTTTCAGGCAATGGTACTGAGGCTGAGAACCAGCATGTGGGAAAATCAGCATTTGGGAAGGCTCCTGGTCCCAGGTGGGCTACTGCTTGACGCAGCCCAGAAGTGGTTGAGAACAGCAGCATGACTGAGCTCAGCCAGTGAGGGGGTGCCGAGAAGGATGAACTGTTCATCAAGAACCGCAGAATGGGTCATTATACGGCCTGAGATCTTCCTGCAAATCCTCAGTGAGTCTGCGCCTTCGTCCATTTCAAAAGTAGTGATGCAATCAAGTTTCTGTTGTCCAGGAATTTCCAGATGGATTAACTTCAAATAAGAAGGAAGTGTCAGGGTGTGGGGAGGAAGGAAATAGGTGAGGGGGATTAAGAGGTACCAACTTGCAATAACAAAATAAGTGAGTCACAGGCATGAAATGGACAATATGGGGAATATATTCAATAATTATGCAAATATCTGCGTGATGACAGATGGTAACTAGACTTATCATCATGATCATTTTGAAATCTATGGAAATATCCAATCACTGTTGTGCAACAGGAACTAATGTGGTATATTATAAGTCAATTATACTTCAAAAGCAAGCAAACAAACTCATAGAAAAAGAGATCAGATTTGTGGTTCCCAGAGGTGAGGGGAAGAAATTGGAAGACAATCAAAAAGCACAAACTCCCAGCTGTAAGATAAGTAAGTCCTAGGGGTGTAACATACAACATGTTAAGTATAATTACTACTCTCGGATCTTGCATATGAAAATTGAGAGTAAATTTTTTGTATTTCTTTACTTTTGTATTTGTGTGAGATGATAGATGTTCACCATACTTACTGCAATCATCATTTCCTGAAGTATGTGAGTCAGATCATTATTCTGTACGCCATAGCTTATGCAGTGCTGTATGTCAATTCTATCTAATAAAACTGGGAGAAAAGAGATAGAAGGAAGCCTGGGCTGAAGGACTGCATTAACTCTTTTCTTTTCCGCTTTTGGTAGTACATCTGTAGTAGCAAAGCATCTGGTACATTTTGAAGCACAAATTACCAGGTCAAATGCTGCCTATTGACTTTCTCATACCTTTAACTAGACTTTTCCATCAAACTCTACACATCACCTTGATCTCTTTCACATGTGCCCACAAGTTTCTTGCTGGGGCTGACAGTGTAACCCTATAGACAAAGTCGGACTGAGTCACTTTTAATGGTTTAATATATCACCCATTTCCAGAAAAATGCAGTGTTATGAAAATTCCCGTAAATTTTTCTACGTGAGTAGGAGCAAAAAGGGTAAAAAAAAAAATTATTGTTACAGATGTCAGTGGGTAACATTGCACAAGCTTCAGAACATAAATTTTTTTAATCTATGAAGTTGGTATTTAATGGACTGGTTTCTTAACTATTTCGGTATTGTTGCAACTCAGAGAAAAGGTTGGACATCCTAACTGCTTCATGGAGGGGACTAAAGAAAGTAAAATATAAAGAAAAAGAGGACATACCCTCTTTAATTCTGCCAATGATAAGATTTTAAACCAGCCCTCGAAGAAGCAAGTTATTAAAATAAAGATATATTTATAAATATATGAATATGAAACCATATATTTCACATATATAAGTATGTATATATGAAGTTCTGCAAGTAAATAGATAAAACAAAGTTAAGGACACTGCAGAAATACTAATGTATTCACTCCTGAATTCTCTTCAGCCTGAGCTTTGCATACAAGCTGTTAATTCTCAGCCCTGGCTACATTTCCTGAAACTTTCCCCAACTAACCCTTCTTACTTTGCTGGGAACTCCTGGCACCAGGGGCTGCTTCTTTCTTTTTCGATACTTTTTAAGCTCATTTGCCTGGTGCCTCAGTAAGCAGCCAAAGTGTCATGACAGGTGGATGGATGAATGGATAGGGGAACTGGATATTTAATTTTGAACCGTCCTATCCTTAAGTGTTTATTGGATCTGGAGGACAAAACAAGGTGGCCTCTTCTGTGAGCTCTGCAGCCTGTCCACATGGTAATCAGCTGACACAGTCGCCAATGACTTCTTGGTGTAACTATTGAAAAGCAGAGACATTACTTTGCCGACAAAGGTCCATCTAGTCAAGGCTATGGTTTTTCCAGTGGTCATGTATGGATGCGAGAGCTGGACTGTGAAGAAAGCTGAGCACCGAAGAATTGATGCTTTTGAACTGTGGTGTTGGAGAAGACTCTTGAGAGTCCCTTGGACTGCAAGGAGATCCAACCAGTCCATTCTGAAGGAGATCAGCCCTGGGATTTCTTTGGAAGAAATGATGCTAAAGCTGAACTCCAGTACTTTGGCCACCTCATGTGAAGAGTTGACTCATTGGAAAAGACTCTGATGCTGGGAGGGATTGGGGGCAGGAGGAGAAGGGGATGACAGAGGATGAGATGGCTGGATGGCATCTCTGTCTCGATGGACGTGAGTCTGAGTGAACTCTGGGACTTGGTGATGTACAGGGAGGCCTGGCGTGCTGCGATTCATGGGGTCTCAAAGAGTCGGACACGACTGAGCGACTGAACTGAACTGAACTGAACAGGAGTCCTTTCAGCCAATGTCCTCATGACATCCAATCATTATCTTTCGGACTGAAATACCATAACATGGGCGGATCTTGAAAATATGACACTGAGTGACATGTCAGAAAGACAAATACTGCAGACAGAAAGAAAGACATATAGTCCCACTTATATGTGGAATCTGAAAACAAAAACAAAAGCAACCAAGCTCACAGGTACAGAGAACAGATTGGTGGTTCTGGTGGGAAGAGGGTTTGAAATGGGTAAACGGGGTCAAAAGGTACAGACTTCCAGTTATAAGACAAATGAGTTCTGAGGATGTAGTGAACAGCATGGTGACTATTGCTAATAACAACTGTACTGTATATTTGAAAGTTTCTAAGTGAGTTGTTGTTGTTCAGTCACTAAGTCATGTCTGACTCTTTGCAACCCCATGAACTGCAGCATGCCAGGCTTCCCTGTCCTTCACTATCTCCCGGAGTTTGCTCAAACTCATGTCCATTGAGTCAGTGATGCCAACCAACCATCTCATTCTCTGTCACCCACTTCTCCTCTTGCCTTCCGTCTTTCCCTGCATCAGGGTCTTTTCCAAAGAGTCAGCTCCTTGCATCAGCTAAATGAGTAGATCTTAGAGATTTTCATTACAAGAAAAAAATTTTTGTAATTGTGTACGGTGATGGGTTTTAACTAGATTGATTATAGTGATCATTTTGCTACTCACTCCAGTATTCTTGTCTGGAGAATTCCGTGGACAGAGGAGGCTGGCAGACCACAGTCCATGGGGTTGGGAAGAGTAGGACACGACTGAATGACCAACACTTTAACACACTTTTGCAAAATATACAAATATTTAATCATATTATACACTTGAAACTAACAGAGTGTTGCGCTTGCATGCTCAGTTGTATCTGACTCTTTGCAACCTCATGGACTGTATCCTGCCAGGTTCCTCTGTCCATGGGACTTTCTAGGCAAGAATACTGGAGGGGATTGCCATTTCCTCCTCCAGCAGTTCCTCCTGACCGAGGGATCGGACCTGTGTTTCCTGCATCTCCTGAATTGGCAGGCATATTCTTTACCATTGAGTCACGTGTTACACGCAGTTATATCACAATTTAGGGCTTCCCTGGTGATCCAGTGGTTAAGGCTCTGCCCTTCCAATCTGAGGGACGCAGATTCCATCCCTGGTTGGGGAACTAAGATCCACATGTTGCATGGCCGATGTATATATTAGACATATATACACCACAATTTTAAAAAGTGGAAAAAAGTATAGTGAATGATAAAAATAGACTGAAAGGGAGTGTTAGGATTTTTCTGTAACGTGTATTTTCTGTGTTCTTCATACTCTTAATTACTTATGATTTTAGGTTTCAGGAAATGGAGCTAGTTATTTTTTAGTTAATCAAATTCTAAACTCAACCCTACAACACTCACCAGGGTGCATGAGAATTTTAAATGCCACTCTATGAATTTAAGCACAAATTTTAGTTCTTAGTTTACATATTAGAATTATTTAAGTGCTTTGGTATATACATATTCATATTTTTATTCCTGATTTTGTTGTAGAGCAAGATTCTATTACTTCCCAGCCTGTAACTCTGCCTTTCCCCGTACTTGACTCAGGGGCTGGTTTCCATCCCATCTTTTTCTTTCATTCAGATCCTTATCTTTTAACCTTGACTGTTGGAAGTAGAGCAAACGTTTTCAGATGCCATAAATATATCAAAGTAAGCACGATGTTGACAATTTAAGGGCAGCGTGGAGATCTAATGCTGATCACAGAACAGATCGCACCTTCTCTGACAAATAGAACCAAGAGAAAAATATGGTTCATGGCGTTCACTGTGTCCAAAAAAGAGAGAGAAGGGAGACAGTCCAGTTATTAAATAAACTCTTACCATCTGCTTCACAGGCAAGCAAAAGTGCTAACATTTGAAAGCAAACTGAGAAGAAAATGCCTACTTTTGCAAGGCAGAGGCATCTGGTTGCTAGACCAAAAAAGAGACGGAAAAAACTGGGACTAGGAGAGTGGGGAATGTGTGAGAGGTGGAGGCTGGGAAACAGAGAAAATGAAGACTGTTCTTTCTCCTTGGAAACACGGGGCCCGAAGTTGCTCCGCACTAAGGCGTGGAGTGGCACATGATTGCTCCTATGGGCTTATGAATGTTGGCATTCATTCATTCACTGATTTTCCAGCAGATGTTCGTTGAGCATTCACCACTAGCCAGGTACTGTCTAGGTGTTTGGGATACATCAGTGGATGAAACAAAGATGTTCATCCTTGTGGAGCTTACATTGTAGGAGGGAGAAACACAGAATACCTATAGTAAATAAATAACTGTAAAGGGAGTCAGAGGCGATAAATGTTATGGGAAAAAAGAAAAATTAGAGTGGGATCAAGAGTGTGAGGTAGATGCATGGTCAGGACTTGATATGACCTGGATTAGGTGGCCAGGGTAAGTACGTCTCCTTGAGAAGGAGATCTGACAAGTACTTGAAGCAAGTAAGGGAACCAACCAAGTGGCAGTCTGAGGGAAAAGCATTCCAGGTAGGGGGAACAGCTTGCTCAAAGGCCTTGTGCGGGGAGGGCAGCTGCAGTGGAGGGGTCAGGCTGGTGGGGGTGGAGAGAGGGAGTGTGTCAGGAGAGGAGGAAGCTCTGAGACCAGGGTAGAGCGCTGCATGTTCCCTCTTTGTCCCCTTCCCTTACCCCACCTTCTCCCCTCCTCCAGCTTCTAAAACCCTTCTGTGATTCTCCCTGGAATTAACGATCAATTGTCACAAGGCATAATATCAGGCTAGACATAGCTCAGTTGGTAAAGAATCCGCTTGCAATGCAGGAGACCCCGGTTCGATTCCTAGGTTGCGAAGATCGCCTGGAGAAGGGATAGGCTACCCACTGCAGTATTCTTGGGCTTCTCTCATGGCTCAGCTGGTAAAGAATCTGCCTGCAATGTAGGAGACCTGGGTTGATCCCTGGATTGGGAAGATTCCCAGGAGAAGAGAAATGCTACCCACTCCAGTATTCTGGTCTGGAGAATCTCATGGACTAAGTCCATGGGGTCGGACACGACTGAGCGACTTTCACTTTTCACTTTCAGACTCTCGTCATCTTGTTCCAATGTGGACCCTACTTCTTTAGCAGCCCTGCAAGAGGGATCTTCTACAGCTCATACCATTGGGCCTGAGAGCTTTTAAGGTATTCTGTGGGGCAAATCCTTTTCCATCCTTTCAGACTCAACTTATACAATGACTAGGTGTGGTCAATTTAAAAAGTGATGTTTGGGAACAAAATCTGAGCTCAAGTTTTTCATGGGACAGTTAACAGCAGACTTTGGCCGGTCATTTAGTGTCATATCCTCAGTTTTATTCCTTGTGAGATGGGGATAATAAAACCCTGTCTGTCAGGTTTGGAAGGAAGGTGGAACGTAGCAGTGTCTCTGAGAGCGCTTCCTGAACTACTCAGGGGTGAGCCTGGTGACCTCCTGTGGTTTGCAGGAGGTTCACAGTCATTGCATCCCCCTGGTGCTTCTGTCTCCATGCTCAAGCCTGCTCACCACCTGAGGGCTTTATTCTGGTCCTGGGAGAGTGACCAGCAGCATGTGGGGCTAGCCAGGGTGCCCAGCAGAGCCCTAAACCAGCGGTGGAGAAACACCCTGGCTGCCCCGCCCTTGGCTGGGATGACTGTGCTCCAGCTGCGCCCTGTAATTGCTGACTGGATAATATTCCCTTTAGCAGCTTCCCTCCATTTCCTATTTTATTTCCTTACTCCCTTTCTGGTATTTCTTGAGATTACCTTCTAAATAAGTGGCAGAACTAGAACCTGGTCTCAGTCTGTCTGATTTCAAATTGCTAAATTATAATGCCTCTGATATTGCTTCAAATATTGTTTTTGGGTAAGGGTTATGTCACATATGTAGATGGATTTACCTTCCTCATGAACTTAGTCAAATTCTTTTAGATATTTGTATTAAGTTGAAGAGAGTTCCAGAATCCCAGCTACCAGATTTAGAAGAAGTCTAATAGTCCCCCTTTTTTGGTTCTTCTTTATGAGTTGTTGAAATAAAACTCCAAAACATCATGGTTACTTCTAAAGTCTGAAAAGGGCCTTTGTCTAACCTCACAAGTGATGTATCAGCTGCTACCACTGTCTCCACCCTGCACACACTGTTGCAGAAAAAAAGAATCCTCCCCAATCTGCAGGTGATGGTGGTCCACTCTGAAATGGTGCCTCCTGGGTAACTCTCAGCAGTCAGTGTCTTGAGGGTGGTTGGGCCATCCCATCCCTTCCCTTCCCTTCACCTCCCCTCCCAACGCATCTCGTCTCATCTCATCTCATCCCCTCCCCTTCCTCCCTCAGTTCTGGGCCTTGAGGGAATTGCGCCCACGGCTCCTCTCACAACCCCGAGCTTAGAGCCTGCTTCTTGGATCATCATCACCCAATCCTGTTGGCTGGCCAGGGGGCGTTCCAGCATCTGCAGGACCCAGGTTGTTTGCTCTTGTTTTTCTTCTGTATGTTTCCATTTTGTTAAACATATAAACACACAAAGTCAATCTCTGATGACTTAAGATCAACGCAGTGTTTACCTTGGGAACAAACATTCATAGCAAGAAGGGAGTTCAAAGAGGGCTTCAGGGTGCTGGTCTGTCTTGATCTAGGTGGTGCCTACCTGGGTGCGATCATTTTGTAGAAGTTCATCTAGCTACATAATTGTATCGTGTGTCCTTTTCTATATGTATGGCATCTTTCAATAAAAATGGTTTTACAAGTAAAAACAAAAATATTAAAGGACTGTGAATTATGTTTCCAATTACATTTGGTATATCCTAACCGATGCATTTTTAGATCTCTCTTTCTATGTTCTAGGGTCCAGCTGTTAGGTTTCCACAATTATGGGGACATAGCACCCACGTTAATTTCAGCAGTCATGAGTTCTTTTTTCAATATCATTAACAATGGCTACTTTTCTTCCCTTCAAGTATTATTGAGGTGTAATTGATACATAGCACTGTGTACATTTGAGGTGTCCAGGGTATAACATAAATACATCATGAAATGATGACCACAATAATTTTAGTGAGCATCTGTTATCTCATACAGATATAAAAGAAAAAGAAGAAAAAGTTTTTTTCCTTGTGATGAGAACTCAGGATTTACTTTTTAAACTTTCATACACAATATACAGCCATGTTCGTTTATCACATTGTACATTACAACCCTAGTACTTACTTACAGCTAAAAGTTTGTAACTTTTGAATACCTTCATCCGATTTAACTTCCCCTCTCCAAGTACTCCCCACCCCTGCCTCTGACAACTACAAATCTGATCCCTTTTTCTACCAGTTTGTTTGTTTTTAAATTATAATTGACACACAGCATCGTATGCACCGTAGTGACTCAATAATTCCGTGTGTGTGTGTAGCTGTGTGTGTGTGTTAGTTGCTCAGTCGTGTCTGACTCTTTACAACCCCATGGACTGTAACCTGCCAGGCTCCTTTGTCCATGGGATTCTCCAGGCAAGAATACTGGAGTGGGTTTCCATTCCATTCTCCAGAGGATCTTCCCAACCCAGGGATTAAACCACAGTCTCCCACACTGTGGGCAGATTCTTTACCAATAGAGCCACCTGGGAAGCCCAGCAATATTTCCTAATCATCACAAAATGATCAGCCCAAAATGATTTTTGGGCTCCAAAATCACTGCAGATGGTGACTGAAGCCATGAAATTAAAAGATGCTTGCTCCTTGGAAGAAAAGCTATAATCAACCTAGACAGCATGTTAAAAAGCAAAGGTCCCTATAGTCAAAGCTATGGTTTTTCCAGTAGTCATGTATGGATGTGAGAGTTGGACCATATAGAAAGCTGAGTGCCAAAGAATTGATGCTTTTGAACTGTGTTGGAGAAGGCTCTTGAGAGTTCCTTGGACTGCAAGGAGATCCAACAAGTCAATCCTAAAGGGAATCAGTCCTGAGTATTCATTTGAAGGACTGATGCTGAAGCTGAAGCTCCGATACTTTGGCCACTTGATGTGAAGGACTGACTCACTGGGAAAGACCCTGATACTGGGTGAGATTGAAGAAAGGAGGAGAAGGGGACAAGAGAGGATGAGATGGTTGGATGGCATCACCAACTCAATGGACATTAGTTTGAACAAGTCCCAGTAGTTGGTGATGGACAGGGAAGCCTGGTGTGCTGCAGTCCATGGCGTCGTGAAGAGTCAGACATGACTGAGTGACTGAACTGAACTGAACTGAGCAAAATGATCATCACTGAATCTGTTTGATGTAGCCTTTCTCTGTTAACTCTGGGGCAGGCTCAGCTCACCTGTTCAGACCTCTGCTAACCTAGAATTAATTTAATTTCAGGGTCATTGTAGTTCATCTTGGCAGCTTCCTGTCTTCACATATCAGAGAACTGGGGATGGTTAAAACTTCATTTTCTTGCCTCCCAGAAGACCCTGAACTCACTCAAATCAACCCACTGTCTCCTCCCTGTCTCCCTAGTTTTATATTACAAGGCTTTCAGCCTTGACTGGGACACAAAATTTGGGTTCCATCCTAATCCCAGGACAATGCCTGCATTCTTCTGCGTTTGCCAAGAAAGTTCACTCATGTGACTGTCCCAGGGCAGAAGCAGGCTCACCTCTCTGGTACAAACCATTTGAAAGCCATTCATTAGGGCACACTTTCAATCCCGGACAAAGCTTTGAGGCAGCCTCTGTTTAGGAGGTACTGTTTCAGAAGTTTTGATTTCAAAAGGAGAGCGGATTAAGATAGAGAAAGGCTTTCCTCCTCTTTGAGCTGGGAATAGAACATGAAGTACTCTATTGCCCCTTCTCCCAGCCTCTAGGAACCACCATTCTACTCTGTGTCCCTGTGAATTTGACTAGTTGATGTAACACATACGAATATGAAAGGAATCACACAATACCTGCTCTTTTGTGACTGGCTTATTTCCCTTAGCATGATGTCCCCGAAGTTCATCCATGTTGCAGCGTGTGTCAGAATTTACTTCCTTTTTAAGGCCAAATTATATCCCACTGTACCGGAAGAGCCCCTGGAGAAGGAGATGGCAACCCACTCCAGCATTCTTGCCTGAGAAATCCCATGGACAGAGGAGTCTGGCGGGCTACAGTCCATGGGGTCACAAAAGAGGCAGACACGACGTAGTGACTAAACAGCAGTAAATGTATATACTGCGTTTCTGCTTATCCGTTCATCCACTGATGGACGATGCTTGGGTTGCTTCCAGCTTCTGACTATTGTGAATAATGGTGCTAGGAATGTGGCTACAAATATCTCTTTGAGGCCTTGCTTTCAGGTCTTTTGGGTATATTCCTTGAGGTGGAATTATTGGATCATATGTGGGTGTGTGCTAAGTCGCTTCAGTCATGTCCAACTCTTTGTGACCCCATGGACTGTAGCCCACCAGGCTCCTCTGTCCATGGGATTCTCCGGGCAAGAATACTGGAGTGGGTTGCCATGCCCTCCTCTAGGGGAACTTCCTAACCCAGGGATCGAACCCAAGTCTCCTATGTCTGCTTCTTTGGCGGGCGGATTACTTACCACTAGCACCTCCTGGGAGGCCCTACTGGGTCATATGATAATTCTATTTTTGATTTTCTGAGGAACTGCCATACTGTTTTCTATAGCAGCTGTATCCTTTTATATTTCTACCAATAGTGCACAAGGGGTTTTTTATATTATAGATATAAACTTTTATGTGCATCTGTTTTATTTTTAAATATTCTCATTCACTATATATTATATCTACTGGATTTAAATCTCATATTGATTAAAATATACTGTAAATTTATACTAAAAATTGATTTTCAGGACTATGGTATCTAAAAAGCCAAGAGGGACTTCCCTGGTGTCCAGTGGTTAGGACTGTCTGCTTCCTCTGCGGGGGCACAGCTTCCTTCCCTGGTTGGGGAACTAAGATACTTCATGAGGCTCAGCATGGTCAAAAAAATAAATTAAAAAAAATTGAGAGTTAAAAAAATTAAAAACCAAATGGTACACTGTTTAGGAAAAGAAAGAATTCATGCAGAAATGGATTGCTTTTGTTACAGTTTAAAGGTTTAAGTTAACAGCATTTCAACCGCTGAACATAATCAAGTCTCTAATATTAACATGATTAGAATATTAGAGTGAACTAAAGCATCTTTTTTGAAATGTGAAGGAAAAATCGGACATGCTAGACATTTCAGAATCTGGCTACCAAGGATGTGAGCAACAAAGTGAGAAAGTTTGTGATAAATTTTCATAGCGCTCTGAACTGGCCACCAATTTCCAATAAAAGAAAAATGATTTAAATAGAACATAGATTTGGGGGATGATGGAGGCATTCATAATCTTGATTGTGATTACACAGTTGTATGCTTTCGTGAAAACCAATAGAATTGTATTCTCAAAACACGGAGCATTTTCTTTGCTCAGTGAGCCTTAGACTTCATTACAGAGAAGCACATAACAAGTTCTCTTGGGGAGGATGTGGTAAGAAACAGAAATTTGTAGGGAAAGATTCTGGGGACAAGGAGGCCAGTTTAAATCCGGTATGATAGTCCTGTAGAAACTGTTCACTCTGAATTTCTTTTTGTCCTTAATTTTTGTGGAGTTCTTCACTCTGCTCAGCATCTTTTATGGCCTATTACGTAGGTAACATCTCGTTTTTTTATGGGATCTAAATGTTCCTTGCTTGTAACAAACCTAAGAAGTTAACTGGGTGCTCTGGAATTGCCTAACTCCACTGCAGGCTGGGAGTTCAAGGGACTCTTAAGAACACACATTTTCTCAAGGTTGGGCTTAATTACCTTTCAGTAAAACCTTGGCGCAGGGACAGCCATATTCAAGGTGCATGTCGGAGCAGAGGCTTCTCGTCTTTGGAGGTTTTCGCCCACATCTCAATTATGTTTTTCATTATCCTTGGCAAGCTGGCTGGATTTCTGGCGTTCTCCCTAAGACTTTGTGGATTCTGAGATTTATGTTTCCCTTCAAAGCAACGAACAGTAGTCAAGTGGTAAACAAGAATGTGAGCAGGAAAGTAAGAACGTGCTGTTTGTAATAAATTTTGATAGTACTCCAAATTCGCCACCAATTTCCAGTAAAAGTAAAATGATGTTAATAGAACACGGATTTGAGGGAAACAGTCAGTATCTTGTGGTTATGGTCGCACAACTGTGTGCTGCAGACTCTTGCAACTGTATGTTAACTACTCTTTTCCATAGTTTGGTTCACAGATAGAGTATATGAATCCTTTTTTAGAGGATTATGATAACCCAGAGTTGGAAGAAGCTTGAGGGCCTTGTTGTTGAAAATGTGGTGCACCGTTCAGCATCTGTGTCACCTGGAGGTCTGGGAGAAATGCAGAATCCGGGCCCAGCTCCAGGCCTAGTAAATCAGAATGCACGTTGTAACAGATCCTTACCCCCACCCTCTCCAAGTGTGTGCTCACTGGAGAAGCATAGCGGGGCTTGTCATCTGGCCTCACCACTTACCTGGAGCTCAGCTCTGCCTCAGTAGTCCTGCAAAGAGCTCAAGCAAAGTTAATTCATTGTATTTTTTATCTTACAATATTATTTAGACAATATTTGCAACAAGATAGTGAAGTGAAGTCGCTCAGTCGTGTCCGACTCTTTGCGACCCCATGGGCTATAGCCTACCAGGCTCCTCCGTCCATGGGGTTTTCCAGAAGAATACTGGAGTGGGTTGTTATTTCCTTCTCCAACAATCTAATATTGAACAAGATAATACACTGATTATTTTGGCTCTCATTTATCATGTCAATAAATGTGTTTTAGCAGAAGTTTGCTAAGCATGTAAAGCAGTCATGGGATCCAATCAGATTGCAGTTCTACTGCACTGCTGAGAGCTATCTGCTTAAATATTGCGTTGGCCAAAAAAGTTCGTTCAGGCATCTTACAGAGAAACCTGAATGAACTTTTTTGGCCAACACAATATTTTCAGATGGAGGATCATCACAGAGTAACAGGCAAGAGCAAAGACCTCTTGTGCAGTTTCTTTACCCTTCACCTTGTGAACCCTCTGGCCATGTAGGGGGCAAATATTAGCCTGGAGTCATACTTGTCACTGATACTCCTGAGACTTGTCCTAGGACTAGGATATGTACATTCGAATGTACATAATATTTAGAATTTAGAAATATGTAATTCTTGATGTCTTCACCCTAAGTCACTATAGAAATGGTTCAAATTACTCAAATATAAGCAACATATTAATTTGGCCTTATTCCAGTTTCTCAAAATTTTAGGATTTTTTTTTCACTTCTGCCTGCCTTAATTTAAAGTTATTTATACCATTCCTCTGCCAAGCTGTGTATTTACACTGAGGCCATCTTTCTAAGTGTGGCTCCACAATCCCCAATGCAAACCACAGGACAGAGGTGTGAAGAACACCTAGCAGGATAGTTTATTATGTAATATTCCAAGTGGGGTCTGGGGCAGCACCCCTTAATCCAACATTAATATTTCTGCTATATATGAAATAAACAAGCACAATTGTTCATATTAATAAAGGCTCTAAATATTTTCTTCTTGGGTCAGATAAAGTTTTTGCAGGAAAATAGGCTACATTTTTTTTCCTGTTTTCATAGTTTTTGTTTAATCTTGTTTTTACATTTTGCAATTGTGGATAAAAAGAGATGGATTTGTTTACAACAACAAAATGAGAGGAAATTTGAGGAGTACTTTAGCTTACCTTTTGCCTGCAAATAGGAAGGATTTTAGCAAAAATTAGTGTGAATAGATGTTTATCAAAACTAGGATTTCTTGGAATAGCCCACAACTTTATCAGTGTTAAGAACCAACACAGTCATAACATTTATCATTTGACGCCAGGGCTGATCCTCTGTCTCCTGTCAATTCTCATCCCCTCTGTCTTTCTGAAAGAGCCTTGGTTTTATCTAGAGTGCCAAACTAAAATTCTTTGCTTCCCCAGACTATCTCGTAGTTACAGGGATCTTGTGACCCTGCAGAGTTCCATGACATGTAAGCAGAGAGTTGCTGTGGAAGCTTCTGTTTTCCTGACAGAGATCCAGCCCCTTCCTACCTCTCCTTTCCTTCTTCTCCTTGTCTGAAATATTCTCCTTGTCAGTTACATTCCAAGAAAGTGGTGGCAGCATGAAGACAAGTGAAAATCAGAAAAGGCTGTTGAGCCTGCGTACCAGCCTCGGCCTGCCTCAGACTTCTTGCTACATCGGGCAAACTTATTATTTTTAAGCAGCTGTTGCTGAATTTCTGTAATTTGTGAAGGTGAAAGTGAAAGTTGCTCAGTCATGTCTGACTCTTTGCGACCCCATGGATTGTACAGTCTATGGAATTCTCCAGGCCAGAACACTGGAGTGGGTAGCTTTTCCCTTCGCCAGGGGATCTTCCCAACCAAACGATTGAACCCAGGTCTCCCGCACTGCAGGCAGATTCTTTACCATTTGTAGCTAAATGTATTTCTTAATGCCATGTTGTATTGCTATCTTGTTTCTCCTATTGATTTTTAAAAATTATTTATGTATTTATTTTTGCCTGCACTGGGTCTTCGCTGGGGCTTCTCTAGCTGCAGTGAGCGGGGACTACTCTAGCTGCGGTGTGCAGGCTTCTCATGGCAGGGACCTCTCTTGTTGCAGAGCACAGACTCTAGAGCGTGGGCTCAGGAGTCATGGCATATATCCTTAGTTGCTCCTCGGCATGTGGAATCTTCCTGGGGCAGGGATAGAACCTGTGTTCCCTGCATTGCCAGGCAGATTCTGAACCACTGGACCACCAGGGAAGTCCTGATTTATATATCAAATTAATTGACTCAGTTCAGTTCAGTTCAGTTCAGTTCAGTTCAGTTCAGTTCAGTTGCTCAGTCATGTCCAACTCTTTGCGACCCCATGGACTGCAGCATGCCAGGCCTCCCTGTCCATCACCAACTCCTGGAGCTTGCTCAAACCCATGTCCGTTGAGTTGGCCATGCCATCCAACCATCTCAACCTCTGTTGTCCCCTTCTTCTCCTGCCTTCAATCTTGCCCAGCATCTTTTCCAATGAGTCAGTTCTTCACATCAGGTGACCAAAGTACTGGAGTTTCAGCTTCAACATCAGTCCTTCCAATGAACATTCAGGACTGAATTCCTTTAGGATTGACTGGTTGGATGTCCTTACAGTCCAAGGGACTCTCAAGAGTCTTCTCCAGCACCACAATTCAAAAGGATAAATTTTTCAACACTCAACGTTCTTTATGGTCCAATTCTCACGGCCATACATGATTACTGGAAAGACCTAGCTTTGACTATATGGACCTTTGTCAGCAAAGTATTGTCTCTACTTTTTTAATATGCTGTCTAGATTGGTCATAGATTTTCTTCCAAGGATCAGGTGACTTTTAATTTCATGGTTGCAGTCACCATCTGCAGTGATTTTGGAGCCTAAGAAATTAAAGTCTGTCACTGTTTCCATTTTTTCCCTATCTATTTGCCATGAAGTGATGGGACTGGATGCCATGATCTTAATTTTTTGAATGTTGAGTTTTAAGCCAGCTTTTTCACTCTCCTCTTTCACTTTCATCAAGAGGCTCTTTAGTTCTTCACTTTCTTCCATAAGGGTGGTGTCATCTGCATATCTGAGGTTATTGATAATTCTCCTGGCAATCTTGATTCCAGTTTGTGCTTCATCCAGCCCAGCATTTTGCATGATGTAGCCTGCATATAAATTAAATAAACAGGATGACAATGTTACCGAAAGGTATGTGTTGGGGGCTCTGGCTGCTCGCCGCTCAAAAGTCAGTAAACAGGCCAGGTTGGTGGGAAAAAAAGTTTGGTTTATTTCAGATGCTGGCGACTGGGGCAGGTGGGGTGGTAGTGGTGGCAGATATCTGTCCAAAGGCCGACTCCCCCCTCTGGCAAGCAAGGAGTGAGAGGTTTTATAGACAAGGTGGGGGGTGGGTTACGTGTAGAAACAATATAGTCATCTCTGATAGTCATCTTCAGTTTGATCATCAGTAGTCTAAGTGATATCACCTTGGTTGTTTTAGGTGCAGTTAATCTTCAGTTCCAGGGTGCACTCGTTCCCCTTTCTCTGTGGCCAGTTCTTGGAATTGTGGCAGCTCAAGTCCTGGGTACAGTCTTGTCATCGTGCAGTTAACTTCTCCACCTGGTGTTTTGGTATCTGTAAGACAGCTTACAGGATATGGCTCAGAATATTATCCACAGCCCTTGAGAAAAAACTAAAGGTCCTTGACTGTGTTTAATGACTACATTATTATTATTTAGTCTCCTTAGATTGTTTTCTATTATTTCAGTATTTCTTGTTTCTCCGATTAAACTTATTCTTTGACTACTAAAGTTTCCCACAAGCAAAAGGCAGGCAGAAGACATGGTGCGGGGTAAGGATTATAGAGTCCTGCTCTGTTTCTATCCCTCCTTTGCTTTGATATTCCCCAGTCTTGAGGAGGGACAGGTGCAGAACAAGAAAGCCAACAGCCTTGCACAGCGCCTGGACAAACATCTGAAAACTACTAGACATATGACAATGGGGACAATAATCAAAACGTACTTTGTACTATTTTTTTGTCTTAATGATTAAAGCAGATGTACAATGTATGTTTAATACATTGTTTAATAGGCCACAAACAGGCTGTTTTGGGTTAGCCTAAAGATTAAATTAAATCATGTATAGGCCAGAATGATTTCTCATATCTCAATATGTGAAAATTTCTTTAATCATTTTTTTTTTCCTTTTAAGTTGTAACTCTTTCCATAGAGAGCATTGATAATCTTTTTTTTTTTTTTTTTAAATTGTTGTCAGAGTGGTTCATTTGTCTGCTCTGGATCCATTCATGTTGCTGGATGCTAGGCCTCCTTTTTATTTGTATGTTTGTCTAGTGTCCACGTTTGGGGAAAACTAATCAGACATCAGAGGTATGTTAAAAGGGAAAAGTTTTATAGGCCATATATTTTATCATTTTTATCCAGTTGTCACACGGAATTGTACATGTGCGTTAAATAATATACGTAAAGCCAGCAATGTTACATATCACGGGCAGCTATACTTGGTGACAACTATACTGGACAGTTTTTCCATCCTGAACATTGGGGTCAAAAGTATGATTAGAAACAAAACAATTGCTTTTTACTAGAATCTTTTGTTACTAAATCAGATCAATATTTCAGGAGAACTTGGTTTTCTTTAACAGAGAGAAAAACCAACTTTAGTCCTGCATCAGTTTACAGTTAATAAAATTCATCGACCAAACTAAATTTAGTCTAGTCTGAATTCTGACAACAACATACACAATTCTTTCTTTTTAATTTCTTTTACAAACCTTTTGTCACTTTCTAGATCTGAAGACACTTGTCTTTTATTTCTTTATCCAGAAACAAACAACTGGAGGACAAAAACATTATCATTTTTTCAACAAAAATATCTCCATTTTTTTTGTATCTTCTCTTTGTTGACAATGTATATCTCACTTGTTTTACATATCGAAATATTTTGTTTATCATTTTTGTAGATCATAATTTTTAACTTTTGAAAGTTTTAACAAAACCAAGAAACAAGTGATTGAAATGTTATACCAGTATTTTTTGATTGACAAACTTAAGAACATACTTAATAACCTCAAAAATACACATATTTTTTGCAGCATAATTTTTCTTCAGTGGTACAACACATATGTTTAATAACCCAAACATCTTTAGTTTCCCTCTTGG
This sequence comes from Ovis canadensis, assembly GCF_042477335.2. Classification (NCBI taxonomy): domain Eukaryota; kingdom Metazoa; phylum Chordata; class Mammalia; order Artiodactyla; family Bovidae; genus Ovis; species Ovis canadensis. The sequence continues at coordinate 22,135,814 of NC_091264.1, read as the reverse complement.
TCTTACAAGAATACAAAATTAGGTAATCAGTTTATGGAGTATAGGCAGAATAGTCAAATTATACATTCAATTTTAAAGCCTTTTTCCTTTGCATAGTTAACCCAAGGCTGAAGATCCAGGCAAAGTGAACTGTGTTTGTATTTCAAGGACATGATAAATGTCAACCACAAGCTTTTTTTCAGGCATATTTTTGTTTTCTCAGGGTCTGAAAAAAAGTGTTTTATCAAGTTAGATTTCCCTAACTGTGTACATAAAAATGACCAGTTTTTTGAATTTCAAGACTTTCATCTTGATCAATCTTCTCCAGAGTCTGAAGAATACTGTAGCCATATATTGTCCAAAAAAAGTTATCTTTCTTTTTTAGTCGTAAATTTACAGCTAAAATTTTTCCTAATGAATTGAAGCTGAATTTCCCATAAGGCAACAGGAATACCAGTCACACAAATGGAATATACATGCACACACCAGGCGACTGATCCGCCGTAGACCCTCTCTGAGGGTGACCAGCGTGGAGTCTCAAACAAACATCTCCCCAAAACAAACGGTCCTCAATGGTAGATGTCAGAACCAACTGGCAGAATGCCCAAATGACACTTCTTGCTCACAAACGATCCTCAACATCAGACACACGTCAGAACCAACTGGCAGAATGCCCAAATGACACTTCTTGCTCACAAACGATCCTCAACATCAGACACACGTCAGAACCAACTGGCAGAATGCCCAAATAGCACTAGCACTCACAAACAGCCCTCAACAGAGCCAATTGGCAGGCACTCCCAAATGGGACGTTTGCCCGCGTGCACGCCGGTGGGCTTACCCAGTCTTGGAGCTCGTCAGCTCATCCCAAATGCAAGTTTCCATTCCACCAAGAAAAGTGGTAAGTTGGCAGCCAGTGCTGAGCAGGGGAGAAGCAGGGGAGGATCCTCAAAACAAACGGTTTTGGCAGCTGCTAGGAATGTCCCCCAGTCCCCTACTCAGGGCTGGTTAGCCACCAGCAGCAGGCTAAGACTCTGTCAGAGCCATCACGCCCCCAGGAAGACCCAGGAGAGCCAGCCATAGCCAGCAGTAGCCAGCCCCATGTTTGGCACCAAAATCTGTTACTGAAAGGTATGTGGGGCTGGGAGGGCTGTCCGGCTACTCGCTGTTCAAAAGCCAGTAAACAGGCCAGGTTGGTGGAAAGAAAAGTTTGCTTTATTTCAGATGCCAGCAACTGCGAGGAGTAGGGGTGTGGGGCGGACATCTGTCTAAAGTCTGACTCCCCCTGTGACAAACAAGGGGTGAGAGCTTTTATAGACAGAGTCGGGGCAGGGGCGGGGGTGGTGGGTTACATGCAAAAACAGCATAGTCCTCTCTAAGAGTCATCATTCAAATTGGTCATCAGGTCTGACTAACATCATTTTGGTTGATTTATGTACAGTTAATCTTTCGTTCTGGGGTGCGCTTGTTCCCCTTTCTTTGCAGCCAGTTCTTGGAATTGTGGCAGCTCAAGTCCTGGGTACAGTCTGGTTATCTTAGTTAACTTTTCCATCTGGTGTTTGGTATCTATAAGACAGCTTACAGGATATGGCTCAGAATATTATCCACAGCCCTTGAGAAAGAACTAAAGTCCTTGACTGTGTTTAATGACTACATTATTATTATTTAGTCTCCTTAGACTGTTTTCTTTTGTTTCAATATTTCTCACTTCTCTGATTAAACTCATTCTTTGATTAAAGTTTTCCACAGGCAAAAGGCAGACAAAAGACATGGCGGAGGCGGGCAAGGATCATAGAGTCCTGCTTTGTTTCAACAATATACAGCCTTGACGTACTCTATTCCCAATTTGGAACCAGTCCGTCATTCCATGTCCGGTCCTAACTGTTGCTTCTTGACCTGCATACAGATTTCTCAGAAGTCAGGTCAGGTGGTCTGGTATTCCGGTCTCTTTAAGAATTTTCCAGTTTGTCATGATCCACGCAGTCAAAGGCTTTGGCGTAGTCAGTAAGATAGAAGCAGATGTTTTTCTGGAACTCTCTTGCTTTTTCTGTGATCCAAAGGATGCTGGCAATTTGATCTCTGGTTCCTCTGCCTTTTCTCAATCCAGCTTGAACATCTGGGAAGTTCATGGTTTATGTACTGTTGAAGCCTGTCTTGGAGAATTTAGAGCATTACTTTGCTAGTGTGTGAGATGCGTGCAATTGTGCGGTAGTTTGAACATTCTTTGACGTTGCCTTTCTTTGGAACTGGAATGACGTTTTCCAGTCCTGTGGCCACTGCTGAGTTTTCCAAATTTGCTGGCATATTGAGTGCAGCACTTTCCCAGCATTATCTTTTAATATTTGAAATAGCTTAGCTGGAATTCCATCACCTCCACTAGCTTTGTTTGTAGTGATGCTTTCTAAGGCCTACTTGACTTCACATTCCAGAATGTCTGGCTCTAGGTGACGTACCATACCATCATGGTTATCTGGGTCATTAATATCTTTCTTGTACAGTTCTGTGTATTCTTGCCACCTCTTCTTAATATCTTCTGCTTCTGTTAGGTCCATATCACTTCTGTCCTTTATTGCGCCCATGTTTGCATGAAATATTCCCTTGGTATCTCTAATTTTCTTGAAGAGATCTCTAGTCTTTCCCATTCTATTGTTTTCCTCTATTTCTTTGCATTGATCACTGAGGAAGGCTTTCTTATCTCTCCTTGCTATTCTTTGGAACTCTGCATTCAAATGGGTATATCTTTCCTTTTCTCCTTTGCCTTTAGCTTCTCTTCTTTTCTCAGCTATTAGTAAGGCCTCCTCAGACAACCATTTTGCCTTTTGCATTTCTTTCTCTTGGGGGTGGTCTTGATCACTGCCTCCTGTACAATGTCACAAACCTCCATCCATAGTTCTTCAGGTGCTTTGTTTATCAGATCTAATCCCTTAAGTCTATTTGTTACTTCCACTGTATAATCATAAGGGATTTGATTTAGGTCATACCTGAATGGTCTAGTGGTTTTCCTTACTTTCCAATTTAAGTCTGAATTTTGCAATAAGGAGTTCATGATCTGAGCCACAGTCACCTCCAGGTTTTTGCTGACTATAAGAGCTTTGCCATCTTTAGCTGCAAAGACTATAATCAGTCTGACTTTGGTGTTGACCATCTTGTGATGTCCATGTGTAGAGTCTTCTCTTGTGTTGTTGGAAGATGGTGTTTGCTATGACCAATGGGTTCTCTTGGCAAAATTCTGTTAGCCTTTGCCTTGCTTCATTTTGTGCTCCAAGGCCAAACTTGCCTGTTACTCCAGGTATCTCTTTTTGACTTCCAACTTTTGCATTCCATTCCCCTATGATGAAAAGGACATCTTTTTTGGGTGTTAGTTCTATAAGGTCTTGTAGGTTTTCACAGAACCTTTTACATGCATGCATTAGAGGCATGATAATTATAACTCTGTAATATGCCCATATCCATTATTACTTAACTTACTAAGTAGAAATACCTTTAATTTGTGTCAGTTTTCACAATGCTTTTCTCATCAGTAGCTTTTGTGGAATTCCTTATCTTATGCAAGTGTTTACTCAGATAAAATGATGCCCCTCTTCTCCTAATATAAATTGCTATCAAACAAATCACTGTAGAATTTGAGACAAAAAGTTTAGAATGATTTTGGAAAAATACTTTTTCTAAATAACTTTAGAATATTTAAAAATTTTTGACAGACAAATTTGTTTCCTTCATTTTTTTTTCTCTTCTTAGGCAATATTTACAACAAAGCTTAGTTAATAATTAGTCAGTTTAGTATTCAGCTCAGGTCAAATCGATGCATTATAATTCAATCCATGCCATTTGACCCTTTTTCAGATTAGCAGATTGATTTCTCTAAATGTTCTGTTCTTGCATTACAGATTCTCTTCCTTCCTCCACCTCTTGGACATGTGGAACCTTTATTTTAAGGTTTCTTTCAAATGTCCTGTTGTGTCAAGTTAATAGAGCCAAACCTTCTATCTGTGTGGCTGCCAGCTCTCTCCCTGGCTGTTCATTTCCTGTGACCATGTCTTCAGAGGTAATCATGACCTCTCTTTGGGTCCTATTTGATCTCAGGGCTGTAGAAGAATCTTCACAGACTGATCTCTTGTTGCCTTAGCTGTAATTCTGCTGCTGGCTGAATATTTTTGTCCCCATGAAATTCATAAACTGAAATCCTAATTTCCAATATGATGGTATTTGGTGGTGGAGCTTTTCTTTGGAAAGTGTAGGTCATGAGGGGGGAGTTCTCATGAATGGAATTAGTGTCCTTATAAAAATGATCCCATCATGTGAGGTTACAGCAAGAAGACAGCTGTCTGTGAACCAGGAAGGTGTTCTCACCAGACACTGAAGATGTTGGTGCTTTGATCCTGGACTTCCCAGAACTATGAGAAATAAATTTCTGTTGTTCATAAGATACCCAGTCTATGATAGTCTGCTCTAGCTGTCTGAACAGATTATGGCAGGCTCCATAGTGTTCACTGTTTCAGTATAATTTTTTCCCTTTGTCTCTTGGTTTGAGGCTTTCATACTGTGGGGAGAGCAATTCAGAGCACCTGGGTCAGTACTTGTGTTCAGACTGAGAATTGACCGTTCCACCCATGGGCTGGGGTGGGTTGCTCTTTCCATCCCATACTCGGTGGCTGGGGGGCAATTTTGTCTTTTAAAAAAATGAGTTTATTATCACTATTGAAACTTCAGATGACTTTACTTGAAAAAGGACTTCTAACAATTCTGAAAATAAAAAACCTACACACTTGGCCCAGGGTGCTAGGGGACAACCATTTCTGGGAGAGGAGAAGCAGCTCCCTTTCCAGTATGCAGAAGTCTCTCTACTCTCTTTTTGACTCCAGACACCAAAGCCTTCATTTGTCACTGACCACCCTGTGTCCGGGTGTGTTCTTCTTATGGCTGACTTAAGAAGAAAGTCAACTGTCTCTTGCAACTCTGCTTCTATCAGCACAGTAAGTCTCCTACATAGGAACTTTCAGGTTGCAAACTTTCAAAGATGCTTTCAAAGTGCTTGCCATCACTGTCGCCTGAGTGGAACTGCAGCGTGCCCTCCGTCTCCTGTTGCTGACCGTCCTTCGGCTCCACCATCTCTCCCTTCTCCAGTCTGGAACCCGTCTTCTCTGTTCACTGGATCCTAGCCCCTGTATGTCAGCCTTTGTTCTGTACTACTGTACTTTTCAAGGTTCTGCGCTGTAAGCTTAAAAATGTTTTCTTCACTTTTGTGTTTGTTTTTGATGTATTATTTGTGTGAAAAGTATTGTAAACCTGTTACAGTACAGTACTATATAGCCAGCTGTGTTAGTTTGGAACCTAGGCTAACTCTGTTGGACTTGCCAACCTACTGGATTTACAAAGTGCCCTCAGAATGGAACTCAGTCATATGTAAGGGGCTTACTGTAGTTGGAAACCAAAGGTAGATGAATATGACAGCAGGGTTAGCAAGAAATAAAAGAGAATAAAGATGAGTGGAAATAAAGAATACCCTACGCACTTAATTTTCAGACAAAATGTGGCTTTTTCAAAAGAATACAACCTGGCTAGTTAACTCATTTTGGTGATCATCTTGGCTCCTGTGGAGATGCTTGAGTTTTTCTGCCTCAGGCAAGTTGGGCCCTAAGTCAGAGGAGTTCTTGAGGTTTTGAGTAATTTAGAATCCATCTGAGCCTCAGTTTCATCATCTGAGAGACCAGAACAATAAAACTGTCTCGTGTAGAAATGAAAACCAACTGAAATTGGGGAGGAAAGCATTATGTGAACCGCAAAGTGTTACTAAAGCGTATCATTTATATGTAGAGTTAAACTTGCCCTTCCTTAATTTTCCGTTTTATATCAGAAATTCTTTTTGAACATTTTCAAGTTGATGAGGATTCTTTGTGCATGCATGCTCAGTCATGTCCGACTCTGCGACCCCATGGACTTTAACCTGCTGGGCTCCTCTGTCTATGGGATTCTCTAGGCAAGAATACTGGAGTGGATTTCCAGTTCCTCCTCCAGGGGATCTTCACCCAGGGATCAAACCTGTGGCTCCTGCCTTAAAGTTCTTTGAGAGCATGAGCCAAATAAATAAACCCTTCTACCCAGATCTCATTCCTGGGGTCATTCTCCCCATGTATGAAAGCTAGACTTCAAAAATAGCCCTAGTCATATTTTTGTGTGGTCCCCTCCATTTGGGTCCCTGTAGTAGCTTATTTTGCTATATAGGATATGGGAGAAGTGACGCTGTGTGATTTCTGAGCCCAGGTCATGAGAAACCTTGGAGCTTCTGTTTGTGTTTCCTGGAATGCTTGCTCTAAGCAACAGTGGAGGAAGCCTGACCCTTGTGATCCTGCCACTTTGTGAGGAAGCCCAGTCAGCCTTGTGGAAGGGCTCCTGGAGGAAGAGAGATGCTCAGCCAGCCCCTGGCTGGCCCAGCTCAGGCACAGACATTTGAGGGAAGAAGTATTCTTCTGATTGCAAGTCCCTGAGACATCCCAAATGAGAATCTTCCTGAGGACTTGAATCAGCATACTGTAAGAAATAATACTAAATTCTTAAACCATTAAATCTTGGGAGCAGTCTGTTAGGTAATAATAATAAGTAACATGAATACTACATTAATCTACAAATTTAATGAGATCCAAATAAAGACACCAACAAGATATCAGAGCTAAACAAGCTGATACCAAGATTCATATGGAGGAAATCAGTTAGCAAGAATAACCAGGGAAATTCTGAAAAAGACAAAACAAGATAAAACAATGAGGAAGGAGGGTAGAGTGAAGGTGGTGAACACTTACAGCTTTTTTAAAAATATAATAATTAAAACAATTTGATACTGGAAACTCCTGGAGATAGGAACTCTAGAGCAATGATGGGAGATAGAAACTCTAGAACATATGTGGAATTTAGTAAGTAATAACAATGATATTTCCAATCAAGAGGGAAAAGGCAATTATTTAATAAATGGTGTTTATAAACCTAAATGGTCACCTTGAAAAAGGTGAAGTTATATCCATACCTTACATCATACACCCAAATAAATTCCAGATAAATCAGAGATTTAAACATAAAGGAAAAAAAAACAGTCTATTAGAACACTAAAAGATTCCATGGGAGAATAACCTTTGAGCGGAAAGGTCAAAAGCCATACAATAAAATTCAACTACATTAAAAAAACAACAAAACAAAACAAAACCCTGTACAGCAAATGCTACTATAAAGAAAGACAAATAATAATAATCTAGGAGAAAATGTTTGCAAGACATTTCCCAGTTAAAGGCGAAATTCTAATATGCAAGATGCATCTTCAAAATAATGCATCAACAATTAAATAAGAAAATGAACAAAAGTGAATGCACAGAAAAGGAAATAAATGGCTCGTAGACCCATGAAAATACACCCAGCCTCATAATGAGAGCAATGCAAATCAGATATACCTAGAGAAACCATTTTTCCTTATCAGATCGGCTGAGCTCCAAAAGTTTAATAGTACCCTGTGTTGGCAAGGTTGTGAGAAAATAGGCCCTTGGAACTTAAATTGGAGTTTAAAGGGGAACAACTTCTATGTCACTGGGTGAATATTGCAAATCTATAAACATTGCAAATGTATATGTCCTTTGACCCAGCGACTCTACTTTTAAGACATTTTTCCTGTAGATTTACTTCTGTGGAATAACATATCTTAAAGCTTTATCATAGCAAAAACTGGGAAATAACCTAAATGTTTGTCCTTAGGAAAGTGTTTCAATAATAGAATATTCTGCAGCATAGTAAAAATAGGGAAAGTCTTGAATAGGCAACAATCCATATTGTGTGTGTGTATAAACTGCAGGGTATGCAACATTGTGTATACAATGTTCTATAGAACTTGTCAGAGGAGGAAAGCTATGTAGACACATGTGTTTGCATGCATATGAGTTAAATATTTCAATAGATACTCACAGAAGTTGATATCACTGGGTGCCTTTGGATAGAGAAATTAAGTGCCTAGAGGTCGCAGCTAGGAGAGAAACATCACTTTTGTACTTTTTGAATGCACTGCATTTTATAAAATTAAGCAAATAATATGTATCTAAAGATTTAAATAACATAAATTTCAAGAACAACAAACTGTGATGATGGAGGTCAGAACTGCTCTACCTCCATAGGGAGATATTTACTGGGGAGGGGCGATGGGCATCATTACAGAGGCGAGCAGGGATGTCCTATGTCTTCTGTCTTGAATTGGATGGTGGTTCTGTTGCAGGAAGAGGGACCCCCTTCCAGGGCCCGAGAGTGGGCTCCTGTCTAACACTTTAAAATGAATTGTCTCAGGAGACACACGTGCTGACAAAATAAAAGACTTTATTGGGAAGGAAGGGGCAGAGCAGCAGGGTCAGGGTACCCAGGAGCACTGCTCTGCCGTGTGGCTCACAGTCTTGGGTTTTATGGTGATGTAGTTAGTTTCTGGGTTGTCTCCGGCCATTCAGTCTGACTCAGGTTTCCTCCTGGTGGCGCGCACATCACTCAGCCAAGATGGAATCCACCCAGGAGGATTTTAGAGGGTTGGTAGTTTTATAAAACTGTTAGGAAAATCACTGACTGAAACCTCCCACCCTGGCCAGACACCACAGTAACAATTTGCATGAATTCTCTTAGAACAGAATATCATGTCCTAGTAAGGAGCATGAAACTAACAAGCCACCACCAACCAGGAGAATTCAGGAAAGGTCAAAAGGAAACAGGAGACGCCAGTCCACATGTACTCCCAACCCCCTGGAATCTTCCTGATTGGATTCCACCTTGGCTGAGCGATGCGTGTGCCACCAGGAGGGAACACACATATATATGGGCTTTCCCTGTAGCTCAGCTGGTGAAGAATCTGCCTGCAATGCAGGAGACCCCATTTAATTCCTGGGCTGGGAAGATCTGCTGGAGAAGGGCTAGGCTGAAGGAGGAAACAGACAGAACAGGCTCCATCTTGAAAGCAGAACTCAATCTTGGGCTGAACTGTGGACTTTGATCTATATGCCCAGTATCTATGGAAACGATGTACCAACTGGAAAACCAGGCCCCCAGAAGGAAGAGCCCCAGTGTTTGTACCTAGACTCTCCATCGCCTAAAAGAATACCCTAATTATCTAACCAAATAGAATCATACTTTCTATTATGCTTATTGGGGTATGACCACAGGCCTATTGATAATTGTCTACTGTTAACTACCTAGGCTCAAGGCATATGAATCGCTGGTTAACTTTGATCGTATCTTTCTTTTCCTTTGTTCAGACTGCTGCTGCTGCTGCTAAGTCACTTCAGTCGTGTCTGTGCAACCCCATAGACAGCTCCCCCGTCCCTGGGATTCTTCAGGTAAAAACACTGGAGTGGGTTGCCATTTCCTTCTCCAATGCATGAAAGTGAAATTGAAAGTGAAGTCGCTCAGTCGTGTCCGACTCTTAGGGATCCCATGGACTGCAGCCTACCAGGCTCCTCTCTCCATGGGATTTTCCAGGCAAGACTGTTGCAGGAAGGCGGACCCCTTCCAGGGCCTGAAACTGGGCTCTTGTCTAACACTCAGAAATGAATTGTCCGAGGAGACACATGTGCTGACAAAGCAAGAGACTTTATTGGGAAAGGGCACCCAGGTGGAGAGCAGTAGGGTAAGGGAACCCAGGAGAACTGCTCTGCCCCGTGGCTCACAATGTCGGGTTTTATGGTGATGGCATTAGTTTCTGGGTGGTCTTTGGCCAATCACTCTAATTCAGAGTCTTTCCTGGTGGCGCACGCATCACTCAGCCAAGATGGATGCTAGCAAGAGGGATTCTGGGAAGTGGATGGACACACGGTGTCTCCTTTAGACCTTTCCAGAACTCTTCTAGTTGGTGGTGGCTTATTACTTCTGTATTCCTTATCAGGATCTCCTGTCATAGAACAACTCATGCAAATGGTTACTATGGTGCCTGGCCAGGGTGGGCGGTTTCAATCAGTGTGCTTCCCCTAACAAGACTACTGGAGTGGGTTGTTCAGATTAGTTTCAGGGAATTTGGGGAGGTGGGTTTGGGCACGTACGCTTAGGGTATATAAAGTTTTCACAGAAACTGGTCGGGGTCCTTGGCTAAGAGGAGACTTTGTCTTGGGCGCGCAGTGTAATAAACTGCACTCCACTATCTGCATTGTCCTTCTGAGTGAGTTTGTTTCCCGGAACACATGGCTACAACAAGGCTACCCACTCCAGTATTCTTGAGCTTCCCTGGTGACTCAACTGGTAAAGAATCTGCCCGCAATGCAGGAGACCTGGGTTCACTCCCTGGGTTGGGAAGATCCCTTGGAGAAGGGAATAGCTACCCACTCCAGTATTCTCGCCTGGAGAATTCCATAGACTGTATATCCATAGGGTCATAAAGAGTCAGACATGACTGAGCAACTTTCACTTTACTATACTTCATATATGTGTATATTTGTGCACTTTATATATTGAGGTATATATATAAATGTGTACCTCAATATATATATTTATATATAATTTATACATATATAATATATAAATATATATAATATACCTCAGTATATAAATACTGAGGTATATTATATCTCAGTACATTTTTAAAAAATGTATAATTAGAATAATGGGAAAGGAAGTGAACATATACAATTAAACTGAACATTCTGTAGAATCCTTGTTCACTCTAGTCTTGTCTTAGTTCAGTCACATAATTTCTGCGCACTTGACCTTTAGTTTTGTAGAGTTTCATGTGAGTATATATATATATGTGTGTGTGTGTGTGTGTGTGTGTGTGTGTGTACTCAAAGAAGCAGTGATGCAGAGGGAAGTTGTGGCCAATCTGTAGTGTTATTTCTTATTAAAAATAACTTTCGTTGACTTCACTTGAGTGGCTGGTTGTTCCATTTTCCTCTAATCATGCTGTGTTGGCAAGTGACTCACGATTACCTATTTGTTCAGGTGTAAATAGACCAAGTCACACATACTTTTAAGAATTTGATATTGAACTTTGCTTCCACATAGAATGAGTTGCTAAACATTAGCTTGGTGCAACTTTGAGTAATTTACAGTGAGTCAGCAAAAGCTTAACTGGGAGAGTGTGAACCAGTGACAAATGCCTTTTGAAAGGCAACTTTGATCTGGACCAGATTACTGCCTGCTTCTGCCCTGCCATGTCTGTCTTCGCTTTTAGTGTAACAAGCACATTTTCCTGCATTGAATATGTTTTCCTAGCAACAGTGGTGAGGTGTGGCAAGACAACACATTCGGTGCAATGTGTGTGTCCTAATAGAATAGGATCTGGCACCAGTGACAAAAGAGTCTGAAGGTGCTGAGTCACTGTGATTAGGTGATTCTCAGAGAAAAGGCTGTGGAGATCTTGACGCAAGTGCATTTCCTTTTGTGCAGTGAGTCTGGAGGCCCTGTCACATGATCACCTTTCATTCACTAAAGCTCACGTTCCCGGTGCTTCTCCCTCTTACATAATAAAACAGCAACCCCGTCGCCTTGTTCCTGGGGGAAAACGATTTAGCCTTGCTGCCTCCAAGCCTCTGGACTAGAGGCGCCTGGGAACCTTAGGCAAGGCTGATGTGTAGGAGCTAGGATTGATGCTCAGGATCAAACCCGGACAGAGAGAGCAGACTGGTAGTTGCCAAGGGGGAGAGGGCATGGGGCAGGGAAGGACTGGGAGTTTGGGATGAGCAGATACAAGCTATTTTATATATAGGATGGATAAACAACAAGGTCCTACGGTATAACACCGGGAACTATATTCAATATCTTGTGATAAACCATAATGGAAAAGAATATATAGGTATAACTGAGTCACTTTGCTGTACAGTAGAAATTAACACAACTTGTAAATCAACTATACTTCAATAAAGTTAAAAAAAAAAAAACACACAGATTTGGGTTACCGAGCAAAGGTGTGTGTGTGTGTGTGTGTGTGTGTGTGTGTGTTGTGCATCTGTATGTATCTGTGTGTTCTTAACCTTACTAGTAGGTGGTTCAGAAGCTTACTCAATACTGAACACAGTAGCAATATTTCAAGTTGCTTTAGAGAGAAAATTATGAAAAAATAATCTCCAGGAGCCAGACAACTTTCTGGAAATCCCTCATGATAACATCAAGGTTCACCCGGCAAGTTGGTTATTTGTGGCAGAAGTGAGGTGACAAAGGGGCTGGAAGGATCAACAGAGACCGTCTTTCTTGGAGTGGTATTAATAGTCATCCTGCCGGAGACAACGCTAAGATCACCGAAGAACACTCTGAGTGATGGGTATCCTTTCAGGATAAAAGAGGGGCTCGGGAAGCCCTTGTGTTGTCACCCTGCCTCTGGTGGCAGCTATTGAACTGGACTGTCCTTACCTGCCTGGTCTTTGGACAGGGAACTCCTTAGTGATATGGCCATACTGTGGACCCCTAATGTCTACAGCAAATGTCTTGTTGAATTAATGAATACATTCATCTATCCTCTGCTTTTTATCAAAGCTCTGAGATATGATGAAGCAAACTAGAGTCTCTACTTGGGTTTTGGAGCCTTCTGTATTCTGCACTCACATGATCCTACACACCAGTGTTAACCACGCCTGCCACAGTTACTACTATTGCTAAGTTGGCCTTCAATCTTCGCATGTACAAATTTAACTGACTTTGGTAATTTCCTCTCATCACATTCCCTGGTCCCCCCCTTTTCATTGTAAGCATATCCAGGTGGCCTTTGCATAACAGTATGAACTGTGGTGTCGGAGAGGACTCTTAAGAGGCCTTTGGACTGCTAGGAGATCCGAAACCAGTCAATCCTAAAGGAAATCAATCCTGAGTGTTCATTGGAAGGACTGATGCTGAAGCTGAAACTCCAGTACTTGGGCCACCTGATGTGAAGCTAACTCATTAGAAAAGACCCTGATGCTGGGAAACATTGAAGGCAGGAGGAGAAGGGGATGGCAGAGGATGAGATGGTCGGATGGCATCACTGATGCAGTGGGCATGGGTGTGAGCAGGCTCCGGGAGATGGTGAAGGACAGGGAAGCCTGGCGTGCTGCAGTGCATGAGGCTGCAAAGAGCCGGACGTGACTGAGTGACTGAACAACAACATGAGGTTTTATTTGTATGATCCTTTCTATTTTCTGCACAAATGTTTGTTTCTCGGGTTTTGTGTTTCTTCTGTACATTTTTCCAGTGACTGAGGTCATGAAAGCGGACCTTGAGAGCTGATTTCAGATCTAGGGCTCTGGTTAGACACAACCTCAGGGAATTGTGGCTGGTTTATAGTCTCTTCTTACTTAAAAAATAAAAATCCCTTTCTTGACCTCACTTCAGTGTCCAGTCGCCATGTCATTTTCCACAAGTGTTTTGACCAAATGTCTAGTGAAGAAATTGACGTGTCCACCCTCTCCTCTCTGCCCACCACTTATCAGAACACACTGCTTTCTCTAAAGCCTGGTGTTTTTCTTCTGACCTTGATCCAGTGAGCTGTTTTCATAGCCCTCCTTCATGCTTACTTAATTGGTTTATCATTGGTAAAATGACAAACAAAACAAAACCCCTAAACCCAGAGCGTTCCTCTTTTGAGATGGTCTCCCCGTTCTGACATCTGTAACCCTAAGTCCCTGTGCATTTTGTGGACCTACCTGGCGGTTTTTCAAGGTCCTTCTCGCGGTTAGCATCCTTCCGCTTTCCAGGTGAGCCCACCACCCTCCTCCCTCTGCAGGGCCGTGTGTGTGGTCCCCTCTCAGCTCTGTGTTTTTGTCTCACTCAAGACACCCTTAACTCCACAGTCCCTTGGTTTTCTAAATCTGTTTTTTAAAAATTTGTATTTCTGTATTTATGTTTGGCTATGCTGAGTCTTCGTTGCTGAGCGGACTTTTCCCTAGTCGTGGGAGCGGGGCTTGTATCCGCGGCTTCTCGCTGCAATGGATTCTCTGGTGGAGCACAGGCGCTGGGTCATTCGGCTTCGGTAGTGGCACTGGGCTCAGGAGTTGCAGCTCTGGGCTCGCGAGCACAGGCTGGATAGTTTCGGCGCTTGGGCTTCATAGTTCTGCAACACGTGGGATCTTCCCAGACCTGCAGGTGGATTCTTTACTACTGAGCCACCAGGGAAGCCTATTCTAACCCTATTCTAAAACCTCTTTCTCTTCAAGGAAAAACTTGTCTCCTTAAACTTTCCCTACTCTGATGGCTCCCTCAGGGTTTGTGTGAATCCTATTTTCTTTGTATTAACATAGTACTAATTTATCAACACATGTATATTTTTGGATAAATATTCATTAGCTTTTGTTTTTTCACGAATGCATATTGCTCCCTAAGACCCTTTTTCCTATTTGTGTTTTTTTCCCTCCAAAATGCATCGTATGGTCTCCCATACAGTGGACACTAGCAAAGTGTTGGTTAAAGTGGATAATAATTAAAAGTGAAATATTTACTCCTGTTAGCTGAGCAAATATTTAACTTAACATGACTCCGTGCCTGTTTGTCTGGACACTGCCACTTCCTGCTTGTGGGAAACTTGTCTGTTGCTGACTTCTTGTTTCTCTGGTCTTCTTTCCCCACCACGCTCAGATGTAGAGCACGGTGTGTATGAAGTTGACCAGGACATTGTTCCTAAGAATTTTGTTACCCAGATCATATGCCATTGTATCCTAAAAACCAAGCACTCACTCACTAGGCTGGATACTTATGAGAGAGATGATGAGGTTATCTGGGAGAGATGAAATCCCCAGAAGCGTCTAAAGCCAGATGGCTGGAGTCAAAGTTCAGGTTTTGCTGTGTTCTAGCTGTGTGGTTTAGGCCAAGTGACTTAATTTCTCTGTGCCTCAGTTTCTTCTGCTATAAAATGGGGGTGACAATTGTACTGATACCCCAGTGTTGTTACGAGGGTTCAATGACAGTGTGTGCGCTGCGCTAACCACTATATAAGTACTAGCTGCTACTGCCACAACTGTTTTTTAAGTTTGCCTTGAATCTTTATATGTGTACATGGATTCAGATGCTACACAGAAAGATTCATGAAAATGAGTTGTTAGGTTCATTCACCCTTAAGAAATAGGTTCTGGAAGGTCAGGATAGCACCCACCAAGGTTTACTGCAAAGGCAACACTAACTCCAAAAAATGTTGAGAAGAGTGAACACTCCTTCCTACGCCACCAGCTCTGCACCCTTGAACACCGTTGATGTGAAGTCCAAGAAAGCCAGAAGGACCAGCCCAAATTAAAGGGACGCCTAAACGTGATTCCTGATCCGTGCTTGCTCCCGGAGTGCTCTAAGGGACAGTACTGGGGACACTGGAGGAACTGGAATACAAGCTGAATGACTGGTAATGGTTGTTGTATCAGTGTCAGATGTCTAATTTTGATAAATGTGATTATGTAAAAGAATGTTCTTATTCTTGTAGTGTGTATGTGCATGTGTGTGTGTGTGTGTGTGAGTGTGTGGACACGTGGGGAGAGAGAAAAAGAAGAGTGAGATGAGGGGAGAGAGACTCGGAAAGCGCATGTGGCAAAATACTAGCATGTGATGAATCTGAGTTAATCTGGTCCAGTTTTTGCAACTTTTCCATAAATTTGAAATTAATCCAAAATAAAAAGTGAAAAAAATTGTCTTATGATTTGGAGACCCAGTTTCCCAATTTGAAAAATGGATTAATTTTAGTTTTTGGTCTTCGGGAATGATGGCAATATTTTCTGAGTTGCAAACTGGGATATCTCTAAGTTTTAAATGTTTTAAAAATCTTGTAGGGACTTGCCTGGTGGTCCAGTGCCTGGGGTTCCATGCTTCCAACACAGGAGGTTTTGGTTGTCTCCCACCCCTCTTTTTCAGGCTCTTGATTTGAAAACAGGCTCATTATCCTGTAATATATTGCTTGATTATTGATTTGACTGATTGCTTCCTGGTGGTGATCTTTGAAATTGTCCTTAATTCCTTGTATTTCCTGAAAGTTAGAAGTTAGAACTAAAGCCTTAACTAGATTCAGTTTAGCTTTTTTTAAAAAAATTTATTTTTAATTGGAAGATAATTGCTTTCCTATATTGCGTTGGCTCCTGCTATACGATAATGTGCATCAGCGCTGAGTACCAGTACGGCCCCTCCCTCCTGAACCTCCCGCCTCATCCCACTCCTCCAGGTTGTCACAGAGCACACAGTTGAGAGCCCTGCGCCCATACAGCAGCTTCCCACTGGCTCTCTATTTCACACGGGCAGGAACACTTGACAAGTGGTATGTGTACTTCATCATCATAAGATACCTGATCTTTGGCCTTCATACTTCGAGAGACACTAAGATTGATCACTGGCTTTAGGTGATGGCAGCTTGATGGCTTTGTAAAGTTCCCCGTCAACTTTCTTCTAATCCTTTTATCATCATTGTTTATTATTGCATGAAGCAGTTGCTTCATGAGAGTGAAAAATGTATTTTTCTAATTAGATCATTTCCATTTTTATGGTTGGAATTATTAATTTTTTAAAAGATTTTTTAAATCCCTGGTTGGGGAACTAACATCCCACATGCTGTGCAGTGCAACTGAAAAAGAAAAATAAAAGTAAGCAAATAAAAAGTTTAAAAAAATTCAGTTTAAAAATCAATAAAAATCCTGTAAAGATGACATAAAGGCACATTAACAGATACACTCAGTCCAAGCTGACTCAGCAACTAATACACACATCGTGGTAGAAACTTCCAATTCATCCAAAGTTCTGGATATAAAAACTAAATGTTCTTAAAAATTTATAAATTCTTAGTATAAAAATACTCCAAAGTAAAAAGACAAAGTCATGGGGTTTTTTTCTTTAGTTCTGAAATATTCATATTCACAGAATAAAAATCTGTAAGTACACTTTATCATCTTTGATGTATAGTTCCTTTTTCTGTGCCATATTCAGCTATTAAGTTCTCTTCAAGATAAGCTTTTACGAAACAAAGTTAATTTTAAAATCAAATTACCAATAGCAGGGAATGTTAAAAACATGACGAATGGGCTACCAGTTTAAAATGCAACGTGTCCTCAAGCAACACATAAAATTAGTATACAGCCAGCATCTCACCCAGACACTGAAAAATGATGAATCCACAGAACCGTGACCCTGGAAAGGAAGTGGAAGCAGCAGTCGGAATCTGAGAGCAAATGCCATTAAGTGAAAATCTTTTGGAGCCTGACTGACAGTCCCCGGCAGGAGCAGTCAGCCACAGCTTTGCCCCTTGACATGGAAAATCTTGCTGGTGGTTGAGACAGCCTCTGCCTACTTCCTGGTTCAGGAACCCATGATCTTTATCAGCCAGAGCCCAAGGCAGCCATTCTTCTGCTGTGAAGGTTAAAAAGTAAAAGGGCCAACAGTATAATTTACAAAAGGAAGAAAGAAGACGGAAGAAGAAGAAAAATAAAATTGTCATTTTATTAACATTAGTGTCATTCAGAGCAAAAATAATTTGCCAGAAAAGCAAGGGTCATTTCATATTGATAAATGATATAATCCACAAAGTGAGTCAAGTCGCTCAGTCGTGTCCGACTCTTTTCGACCCCATGGACTGTAGCCTATCAGGCTCCTCCATCCATGGGATTTTGCAGGCAAGACTGCTGGAGTGGATTGCCATTTCCTTCTCCAGGGGATCTTCCCGGCCCAGGGATCGAACCCGGGTCTCCCGCATTGCAGGCAGACGCTTTACTGTCTGAGCCACCAGGGAAGCGATATGAAGATATAAAGTTTGTGAACCTTTATAAAATAAGACAGACAGGCTTAAAATAGAAAAGGAAAACAAAATATGGAAAATCAAGGAGAAACTGGCAGAAATATGAATTGTGATAAGAGGCATTACATGTCTTTCTCAAGACTTGGAGACTGAAGAATAAAATAAAATTCAATCAGTAGGTTGATATTGAACGATGTATCTTACAAGTAAGGGTTACCCTATGCCTTTAACTGTGGACAACTGGCTTCACAGCCTCCAGTTCAGCTGCCAGATCCTCGACCAAAGTCCTCCCTCCGCCCCTGCTCCCCACTGGGCTCCCCATCTGGGCAGGGTTTGTTGCCTGAACAGCAGGGCACCTGTGCCTCCTGCCCTCAGGCCCCCTGCCACCCCACCCTCCTTGCCTGCTGAACCCTGATGCTTGTCAGCTCTAGCGAACTGCTCCTGTTCTTTGTTGAAAGGGCCATGATGAAATTTCGCTTCTTTTTACTTGTTTAAAATTAAAATTAGTTATTTTCTTAGGAAAATGGTTATATACTAGGTCACAAACAGAATTTGGGGGCTTCCCTGGTAGCTCAGAGGTTAAAGCATCTGCCTGCAATGTGGGAGACCCAGGTTCGATCCCTGGGTTGGGAAGATTCCCCTGGGGAAGGAAATAGCAACCCACTCCAGTATTCTTGCCTATAGAATCCCATGGATGGAGGAGCCTGGTGGGCTACAGTCCACGGGGTCACAAAGCATCGGACACGACTGAGCGACTTCACTTTTTTACTATATAATAAAAATGAGAAAATGTAAAAGCCGCATTGATAGGGTCATAGCTAACATATACTATAAGTTCAAACAAAACTCTTCAATCCATGACTTATCTAACAATTTCCAAAATGAAGTCTTAGAACATTTGTGTTTTTGAAATTTCAATTTATAAGCTGCAGAAGGATATTCATTACAACCATGTTTGTAACAACAAAATGTTGGCAAAACCCACGTTTGTCAATAGGGAACCTAGGACATCTGTCAATGGAGAATTATGCAGCTGTAACTGACGAGTGTGTATAAGTTTGTTACTATCTCATCTCCATATATTCTGCAGGATGCATTGTTATCTGAAAAAAGCAAGATGGAGAAAATATATATAATATGCTACCATTCACCAAAATATGTGGCAAGAATATGAATATCTCTTTGCTTATATTTAATTCACAGCAAGAAAATAAGAGCATAATAAAAAAACTGAAAAAATATAACAAATTGGTTACCTGCCCTGGGAACAGGGTGAAGGAAACATGAATAAAAATCTTACTTTTTGATTATACCTTGTTTTGTAGATTGGACTTTGAAACCATGTGAAGATTTTTCATGATTACGAAATAAAATTAAATTTTAGAAATAATTCCTAAAAACAGCAAAATAAAGATTACCGTGTTGTTAGTGACTTAACTACACAGAGAGGATTATTTCAAGTGACTTAAAAAAGCCCAGTAATTTAATATATAAACCTAGTGGGATATATTCTGAGGATAAAAAGAACTGTAAATAGCTTTAAGCTGTTTTCTTTTTTTTGTTTTGTTTTAATTTTTTTAGTTTTTTATTTTTTAAATTTTAATATCTTTAATTCTTACATGCGTTCCCAAACATGAACCCCCCTCCCACCTCCCTCCCCATAACATCTCTCTGGGTCATCCCCATGCACCAGCCCCAAGCATGCTGCATCCTGCGTCAGACATAGACTGGCGATTCAATTCTTACATGATAGTATACATGTTAGAATGTCATTCTCCCAAATCATCCCACCCTCTCCCTCTCCCTCTGAGTCCAAAGGTCCGTTATACACATCTGTGTCTCTTTCCCTGTCTTGCATACAGGGTCGTCATTGCCATCTTCCTAAATTCCATATATATGTGTTAGTATACTGTATTGGTGTTTTTCTTTCTGGCTTACTTCACTCTGTATAATCGGCTCCAGTTTCATCCATCTCATCAGAACTGATTCAAATGAATTCTTTTTCACGGCTGAGTAATACTCCATTGTGTATATGTACCGCAGCTTGCTTATCCATTCATCTGCTGATGGACATCTAGGTTGTTTCCATGTCCTGGCTATTATAAACAGTGCTGCGATGAACATTGGGGTACATGTGTCTCTTTCAATTCTGGTTTCCTCGGTGTGTATGTAAGCTGCTTTCAATTATCATGTTGTTTGTAATAATATTTGCATTGCTGTTATGAAACTATGGTATATAGTACAAGATATGGCAGATAAGTAATTATGTTTATATTAATAAAAATCAAGGGGGTAGCATGAGAAAAATATATAAAATCAAAGAATAGCTAACCAAACAACCCTAAACTTGAACTGAAAATATCAGTATGATCTCAGAATGTATTGCTCTTAAAAAACAAAAAGAAAAACAAACAAACAAAAAAAAACCCCCTTATTCCTACCTCTGGCCACCTAAAAAGCCTAGAAATAATGACTGTCTTAGTAGCGATATGAACCGATAGAACTTGGACTGTTTCCTATTACTATTTTCCACTAAAACGAACCTGAATTCTTGAAGAAATAGCTAATTTCAAGACTGGGGCAGGAAAAATTCAAGAAGGTCCTGGGACATATTGTCATATGATGAAAGCAAAAATTTTTCAATGACCATCAAAATAATGATAAAAAGAACTCAGAAGTCAATCTGAATGGATTTTCACTGGCCCAAAATGGGAGCATTTGGGCTATGGATTGAAACTCAGGCCTTCCTAGGTGGCGCTAGTGGTAAAGAACTCGCCTGCCAATGCAGGAGACGTAAGTGATGTGGGTTCGATCCCTGAGTCTAGAAGATCCCCCAGAGAAGGGTTCGGCAACCCACTCCAGCGTTCTGTCCTGGAGAATCCCATGGACAGAGGAGCCTGGCGGGCCACAGACCATGGGGTGGCAAAGAGTTGGACACGACTGAAGCGACTTAGCTTGCAGGTATGGTTAAATCTACGAGTTCATAAAAAATAAAGAACTCCTGATCACCTATAGTGGATTCCGAGACCTGGCAAATAAAAGGAAAGAATCAAGGGTTTATCTTATGTTTCTTATACCTTGGGGTAATTAAATAGTTGACAAGAAAAAGTTTCTGTATTATAGAAGCATTTCTGCTAATAAGTGAATGAAAGTGAGGGAATATTTGCATGCTCTAGTGAAATAATGAACTTGGACAAAAATTCCTAACACTATGCAAAGAAAGACAACTGGGCATTACATATCTGCTAATGAAAAGTCCTGTCATTATCATCAGTGGTGTCTTCTAGTTAAAATATCCAGTCTGTTAAGTTATTAAGTCTGTGTCCAACTACCCATTGGAGAATGAGAGCAGGGAGTACAGGGGACAGCAAACAGATGAAAAGACACCACCTGGATGCAGTCAGGAATACCCAGAGTACTCTCCAGAACAAATCACCCTGGTGTCCTCACCATATAAATGGCGAGAAGGGGAGAGTAGGTAGCAAGCACTGTCCGTGCTCACCCTGGTCTTCTATACCCTTCACGTACTCAGCCTGACTTCCAGTGGTCACTGGCTCCTCTTTGTGCCAAAGGAGCTTTCCCCCTGAACCGTGGGAGGCTGCTCTGTCCAATTTTGAAAGGTCAGGAGTGCCAGGAAATCAATCCCCGCAGAAGCAGCCCTTAATCAATGATTAAATCAAGTGGGTGAATAAGTACCCAGCTTTTTCAACTCTCAGGGAGATAATCCTGAGGGGCGTATGTGTGTGTGTTAATACCTTTTCCAAGAATTGCCCTGAAAGGATTAGGCTTCTATTCTGCACTGGTAAATGGTTAAATGGCCTCGTTGGTTTATGTTTAATACCCTTTGTTTGTTGTCTTCTCCCCCTGATTCCCCTCTCTCTTTCCCTTGTGGTGTTCCATGAACTTAAACTCCATGGACTTGAATCCTGTCTTACGGTCTCTTTTTGGAGGAACTCAAACTATAGCGGAGGAAGAGCTTTGGCTTAAAAGTGACTTAAAAGGCAGGGAAATTTGCACACTGACTGGATATTTGATAACTATATAGAAAATGTTTTTGGTGTTTTATTTAGGTGGCATGATGCTATTATGCTTGTATTTAAAATCAAGAGTAAATAATAAAAGTATACAGATAAAATGTTATGATATCGGCAACTTGATTTCAAATAATATGGAGTTGTGGCTGGGAATACAGTATAAGACTGACAATGAACTGACAATTTTTAAAACTGGGTGGTGGGTATGTGAGGGTTCCTCACACTTTTTTGTATACTTTTGTATATGCTGGAAATTTTCCCTAATTAATTACCAAAAAAAGCACTCCCAAGGTGTTGTTTATAACTACTTAGTGCTGGATACTGCCTTGTACAGAGTAAGCCAAGAGGCACTCAAAACATTATTGTTGCATTAACATGTTGTGCCTTATGTTGGGGATACCAAGGCAAATACTGTTAATGCTAATACTTTTAACTGATATACCAGAAAGCTTACATAGAACAGGGGGGAAAAAATCATTGTATCAATTAGAATGATGTCAGCTTTTAAAAATTTGTTTGTTCTATCACTATTAAAGTATTAAAGTATTTCTTTGGCTTATGATTATTCATCATCTGTGGCTTGAAGTTATTCTTAAGCTGTGAATGTTTTCATTGTAACGCTTAAGTGCTGGAATTTTGGGGGCATTTTGATGGCTCTGTGGGACGGGATACGGGACAGAGCACTTCAAGCAGGACTCAGGAAATCTGAGCTTGTGAGTGCTGAATCTTCAGGCTATGTGTTTGAAATTTACAAGGTGACTGTTTTGTAGGAATCAAAACCTGGTATAGCTAACACTTTATTGAGAAAATCTTTAAAAGTATTTTATGTTAAATGGAAGGGTACGGTATATCTGAAGTCTGAAGCTTATAAACAGAAACTTGCGAGCAATTCCTACAGAAAATTTTTATCTTAAAATAGTATAGATATAGATGTGTGTATACGTCCCTAAAAAATCCTGTCACTTCCCAGGAGTTCACAGAGGCTGAGATCTGCTTTTTGTAGGACTTTCTAGTGATATGACAATCCTTGTTTTCAAGCTATTAGTTTGACATATCAGTATTCAGTTTTATATAATATTAATATAAATGTCATAATAAGATGTGACTTTGATTGTAGGAAGACTCACTAGAAGATTATCAGAAGTGCAAAAGAATATTTTTGGAATGTCCTTCAAATGTCCTTAAACTGGAAAAAGTGAAAATTTAGATATTTTAAATATATAAAATGTCTAGCTATTTTTTTCCTCACTTCCTCTTAACAAAGTTGGTACCAAAGTAACTAAATAGCTTCATATAGTAGACAATATTTTTCTTGGATTTATTCCTAGTTCTATTTCATGTATTTGTTTTCCACCAATATGTAATTTATGTTATCAAGCTCTATTTTATAAAACCATCTAAGTGGCTTATTATTCTTCATAGAAAATGGTGTGGGAGTAACTAATTAGCCTACTAGTTAAATTTTAAAACTATAACCAAGTAGATAAAGACTGCACAACATTGTTCTCATAGATTGTTATCCTCACAGTAACATTCATGGAATTTATTTTCCTTTTAACAATTTTTTTTGCAGTAATATTTATTTATTTTTCCTGCACTGTGTGGCGTGTAGGGTCTTAGACCCCTGACCAGGGATTGAATCCGTGCCCCTTGCCTCAGGAGTGCAGAGTCTTAACCACTGGACCACCCCAGGGAAGACCCAGAATTTATTTCCTAAGGTATTTCAGAGAATGATATTCTCATTCATGTCATCAGCTAGATTCACTCAAATTTACTATTTGGATTTGGCTGTTTAGCCTGTATAATTAAATCCTAAAAACAAGTTTGCTAGTTCTTGGAATCCATCAATGATATTTCTGTTAACAAAGAATCAAAGAGATTTACTATAAGCTCTAAATAAGTAATTTAATTTCTTTAAGTTGTCAAGAAACAGTTTGGTTTCCCCAAAGGACTCTGAATTGGCTAATCATATTATTAAGAAAAATGACTATTAATTTCCTTTCAACTCAGTAACATAATAAATTGTAATTCTCAGTAACTCCCAACTTTCTCTCACCATAAATTTTATCTGCAAAATTTCAGTTGTGATCCTGATGCAGAATGGTGCTGACTTCTACTGTTCCCCTTCCTGTGACCCTAGTGCTCCACGGCTTCCTGAACCTTCCCTAAAGTTCTCATCTGAATCCAAGGTAGGGCTTCCCCGGTGGCTCGGTGGTAAAGAATCAGCCTGCCAATGCAGGAGACACGGGTTTGATCCCAGGTCCTGGAAGATCCCCTGGAGAAGGATGCTGCTGCTGCTAAGTCACTTCAGTCGTGTCCGACTCTGTGTGACCCCATAGACGGCAGCCCACCAGGCTCCCCCGTCCCTGGGATTCTCCAGGCAAGAACACTGGAGTGGGTTGCCATTTCGTTCTCCAATGCATGAAAGTGAAAGTGAAGTCGCTCAGGTGTGTCTGACTCTTTGCAGCCCCAAGGACTGCAGCCCACCAGGCTCCTCCGTCCATGGGATTTTCCAGGCAAGAGTACTGGAGTGGGGTGCCATCGCCCTCTCCGGGAGAAGGATATGGCAACCTATTCCAGTATTCTTGCCTGGGAAATATGGGCAGAGGAGCCTGGTGGGCTACAGTCCACGGGGTCGCAAGAGAGTGAGATGTGACTGAGCGACGGAACAACCACCGCACGCGTCTGAAAGCGCATTCTTCCTATGCTGCAGCATGTGAGGGCACAGAAGTGCCCCTGAGCAAACGTCCTCCGTCCTCCGCCCGCGTCCCGCGCCTTGTAAACTTGTCCTTAAGTTCCATGCACTCCTGGACCCACTAACAGAAACTCGGAGGATGCAAGTCCTCTGTTACTTTGAAGGGAGGGGTGGGAAAGGCCGAGCCCCTGCTGGTGGAGACTCGTCTGAGCTCTACAGGCCTGTCGACAACCCAGGAGAGCAGACATATCTATTGTTTTACAACCAGAAACTTAGGCCCAGAGAGGCACTTGGGCTCCTTAGCTGTGAGCCGTCAGCCTGTCTAAGTCAGATCTTTTTATCTACAGCACAACTTCCTGTAGGACTTAACAACACGTGGGTGACTCAGAAGAAAGCAGACCCTTGGGGGATGGGCCACCATCCACTGTGAGCTGACCTGGCCTTGAGCACAAGGGAAATCAGGCTGTTATGGGCACCGGGGGGTGGCAGTTGAGCAGTCACCCTTCTAAAGCGGGGCACTGAAAGAAACTGGGGAAATAAAAATGTTCAAGCTTCAAATTCCCCCCTTTCTGCCAGGTCAAGCTGGAGCTTGTTTTACAGTAGAAATTAGGCAGCCAGACCGGTCTGTAGGGCACCGATGTTTTTGTTGAAAATGTATGTTTGATTGGTGAAACAGAGTCTTTTACCAAATCGAGGGTCTCTTGTGTGTTCTGCAGAAGTGTGCATGCTTGGTTGTTTAATATTTTCCTCTTCATGCTGTTCAACGTCTCTTTTTTCCTTTCCTCTATCCAGAAACACCAGTTAAAGAGGGCAAGAAAATGCTCTCTTTTATCAGCGTTACACATCAGGTGGGAAGAAGGCTGTGTTAGGTGAGAGGGTAAGATCTGGTTATAATAAAACCAGGCAGCTCATCCGTGATTCCAGGCACCAAGATACCCTCTCTCTCATCCTCCACTCCCATGGGGTACTATGCTCAGATGGTCAAAAGAGGGAAGCTGGGTGATGGGCCTGCAAAGATTTTCACTGATTTTTCTCTGTTTACACTTTTCTATGTGCTATTCCTAGATCTTCAGTATTATCTAGGCAAGAGGATCGTTTGTTTGCAACGAGTGAAAACAAACTGAATCTTGCCTAGGTAACGTAGGGGAGCTGGGTGGATAAGGGGAGGATTTGAGGAAATATCCTGAACTTCACTTGCAGGAAGTGTGTGCATGGACCTCCGGGGAACTCTCCCTGTCTCTCACTGTCTCCTGACTGAGGTGACAACTGCTCTCTGCTATTTCCTAGGACCCTTGCTATAAAGTTGCCCTCGTGACTATAGTGCTGTAATAGCTACATAACCACTCAAGTTCACTTTTTAAGAACATGTCTTTTGGGGATGTCCCTAGTGGTCTGGTGATAAAGACTCCATGCTTCCACTGCAGAAGATGCTATTTCAACCCTCAGTTGGGTAACTAAGATCCCGCATGCCTCAAGATGCAGCTCCTGTCCAACCCCCGCTGCCAAAAAAGGTGTTTTTTTAAGCCAAGGTTTTGCAAGTTGCTTCAGGAAGATTCTGTAAAATGCTTACAATAAAAGTCTTATTAATTCACTTTCATCTTAAAAAGTGTAATGAATCTACGCCTTGTAAGTTGCTTCCTGTAAGTGCAGACGGAGGCTGCGCATAAGTCTAGGTGATCAAGCAGATAGTGATGGGGTGGCAGAATTTCTCAGAGGTTGGGGGTCGTTGTTGGGGGTGGTCAAAGAATCGGTTCCCCCAAAAGGCATGTGGCTTCTGGCCAGCACAGCTCAGAATTCCCGCCCTTCTCGTCCCTCCTCTATTCCTGGCGCCTTCTTAAAATGTCTCAGAGTAACCAGGTGGAGCAAACGATAAGCTATGTCACCCTTCAAACACACACAGTTACGTCTGCGATACAAGGCTGCTTGCAGGGACTGGGTGTGCTGTTCTGGCTCTTGTCCTTTGAAAGTTTTAAAGTCACTTCTTCATCTTGTATCAAATACTGGGCCAGAGGTCAGAGTCCAGAACATTAGACTCAGATGGTAAACTAGGGGGTTGTAAATAGGGACAAGAATGGCACTAAATCGACATAGCTCTAGAATGAGTTACTAAAATTAAGGAAATGAGAAGCAAATTTGGATCCACTTAAAAAGAGTAAAACAGAAAGGGATGTTCTATTTATGAGCAGAATGAAGAGAACTTGCTTGTTCCCTGGTAAGAGACTGGTTGGTTGGCCATCTCTCCTGCGGTGACTCTGGCCCTGCTGTACTGGCCACACTGTTGCTGTAGCTTCCAGGAGATGGGACCCCATGAGTCAGGCACCTCCAGAGGGCTCGATCAGGGTGACACCATAGGTACTAGAACGTCAATGTGATTGGCACCAAAAGGCCAAGAGATGCCTGTAGTCCGATTAGACAGAGACCATTTAAGGTCACAGAGATGTGGAAAGTTTTCTTCTTCCCTAGGAAAGGATGATGCAATAGATGACAACCAGCATCTGGGTAAATCCCTCCATCCAGACTTGGACGGCATTCACGCCACCTGGCAGGTGGGTGGGAGAAGTTTCTTTGGTCCCAAGTGTTCTTCCAGGGCCCACATCCAGCCAGAGCCTTTCAGTTCTAAGCCAAGAGTGGGGCCAACATTCACAGTCCGTTTGTGAATGACCCAGAGAGTGAGATGGGGAGAGGAAGAGACCACTTTTAATCTGGCCTGGAGGAGTCTCTAAAGCCTTGATCTGATTGAGGGGTGTGTGGTCTCATTGAGCAGTGTGTGATACAGTGTTATATTTAACTTGCAATTAATTGATTTGTTAGTGAATTGGCTGATTGATGGGCGTTGGGGATCTAAACATGAAAATCACATGGTCATACCCCTTACGGAGCTCAGAGTTTAGTGGAGAATGTGGATAAATATTTATGGTATTGTGTGATGAGAGCAACCATAAAGCAAGTTCCAAGACAGAAGGAATCTTCTGGACTTCATGTTAGACACAATGCCTCTGGAAGGCCCTCTTACCTGCAGGCTGGTATGGGCCTAGCTCCAGCTCCTGTTCTGCTAAATGAGACCTGAGTCTAAAGATCACAGATTATCTCATATCTGGAGCCATGCCTGCTGTCTGAAATTTCCTTGTGGTTACCAAGTTACTGGTCTGGTCCCTACAGGCCCATTAATTATTATCCATCCCACATGGCTACTTCTGGAGCAGACACTGGATAGGCAGTGTCAGGAATGGTACAGCATGTGTTTGTCTCAAATAGTCTTTGAAACAGGCCTGCTCCCATTTGGCTGGTGCTGGGGAATCCGCACCTTTGCTTCCTGGTTTCTGTTATCCCTTTCCCTCAGCCCTGTCTGCCAGGACCAGCTGGTCAAAGAGCTCAAAGGGCAAGACATTAGCATGGGAGAGACCCGAAGCTCAAGAAATGAGCAGTAATGTCCCAGCCTGGATGGGAGCGGAAGCTGGGGGAGAATGGATACATGTGTATTACGCATGGCTGAGTCCCTCTGCTGTTACCTGAGACTATCACAACATTGTTAATTGGATGTATCCCAATATAAAATAGAGTTCAAAAAAAAAAAAAGAGCAATAAATAGTACATCATAATCATGGATAATTCAGCAGCCCATGAAAATAGATGACCCTGGAGGGCTGCTGTGATGTTTAATAAATATGCTGTCTCTGTCTCTGAGTGGTTCTTTCTGTGCTAGTCTTTGGGGGAAAACAATCTTTGCTACATGCAAAAGTATAAAAGACAGTCTGTTGAGAAGATGAAAAAGGAGCTTCTGTTTTAGACAAAGCTTGTGAAGGTTCAAGGATCGCTTATCTATTGGTCCAACTGAGTTTCAGTTGCTTAAAAATAAAAGAAGAAAAATAAATACAGGTATTCTGGTCTTCTCATTCTACTTAAAGGCACGTTTCCTAAGATTTTCTTCTCCACTTAGAAATAGGAATTGAGAACTATTCAGAAGAGATACTAGATAAGACTAGAATTACAGTAACCTGAAGATAAAACCTATTCTTAGAAGTAAATGCTTGGTTCCAAAAGGTCTCTGAACACCATGGAGCAAAAAAGAAACCACAGTTACTGGCTCAGATAACATAATGCTGCTACTACTGCTGCTAAGTCACTTCAGTCGTGTCCAACTCTGTGCGACCCCATAGATGGCAGCCCACCAGGCTCCGCCATCCCTGGGATTCTCCAGGCAGGAGCACTGGAGTGGGTTGCCACTTTCTTCTCCAATGCAGGAAAGTGAAGTCACTCAGTCATATCTGACTCTTAGGGACCCCAGGGACTGCAGCCTACCAGGCTCCTCCATCCATGGGATTTTCCAGGCAAGAGTATTGGAGTGGGGTGCCGTTGCCTTCTCCAGATAACATAATAACTAGCATGTATTAGGTGTTTGGGCTTCCCAGATGGCGCTAGTGGTAAGGAACCCACCTACCAATGCAGGAGACGTGAGTTATGGGTTTGATCCCTGGGTGGGGAAGGTCCCTTGGAGTAAGGCATGGCAACCTACCCCAGTATTCTTGACTGGACAATCCCATGGACAGAGGAGCCTGGTGGGCTACAGTCTGTGGGGTCACAAAGAGTCGGACACGACTAAAGTGATTGAGCACACACGAACATTAGGTGATTATTATAGTCAGGCACGATTCTAAATGCTGTATATACCTACTAACTTATTTATTCTTGTAGGGCATAAAAGATTAGCAGCCCCTTCAGGTTCTGGTATGTTCCAAGATGGGGTTAACCCAGAAACTGTCACGGAAAGACAGATTCAGCAAAAAGACAGCAGCCAATATATTAGAATCAAAGTCCCTGTGGCTTAGCGGTAGTGACTGGACATTGTGCCCTTGGGGAAAAATTAATGAGGTCAGAGCAGACTGGGCGAGATCAGGTCTGGCCCCTTTTGCCACAGAGCCTGGATTCGGAGATGATCTGATGGGAAGCCAGGCAGACAGTGCAACTGAGGCATTCACCCACGGGGCCGGGCCAGAAAGGCACAGTTTGGGTTGAGAATACGGACTTGCCTGATGAAAGCCAGAGGCTGGCAGAAGGGATACGAGAGCCGAGAGGAGCCTCTGCCCCTGGGACAAAGTTGAAGTGCTTTTTACAGAGCGCTGGGTTTGGGATGTTCCGGGGGACCCCGGGAAGGCCTCGAGGGTCCCCAGCACTTTTGGAGATATCCTGCTGTGATTTGATGACTCTAGCGAAGGAGGGAACAAACTACAAGAATGGCCATAGCAGGGAGAAGTTGTGCCAGGCTTCATCCCAGCACCAAGCATAAGATTTTATCTGCTTGTCAGAGACTTATCCCCTAAAGGCAGAGAATTCTGTTTTATTTGACAGGCTTTGCTGAGGTCTTAAGCCTGGGAGGCAGCCTCTCATGTAGCTCTGTGGGACTGCTCTGAGATCATAAGGAGGAGTCAGGATATATAATTTTTGCAAGAAAAACCATGAATTTAGGAACATCAAAAGATGACTTAATTAAAGAAAAGCAGCATCCTAAATGGATGAGTGTAGCCCTTTTCTATGGATGGGAAGATCGAGGCGTCTGCGCTCTCTGAAGCCACCCTCTGATGTGCACTCAAACTACACAGGGCCGGTACCCAGCTTTTTCTCGGTCCGCGTCCCCTCAGGCCCCCTGCGGCGGGGCAGCTGCCATGGCTGAGGGCTTGATGCTGCAACGTCCTTGGTTTACTGATAAGGCAGATGACAAGCTTCGTTCACACCCTGCTTCAAGCCTTAGAGGGCTGTTCTAAACCGCGATTCAGTCTTTTCTCTATTTGTTCTTGGATTCTGGTTCTTAATAGTGCTTACTTCTGGCATCTCTATTGTTATGATTGCTAGGGGGTTTTGGTGGTTTAAACAATACCTGGCTTGTACCAATAGGTACTAATGCCAAGCATTAACCACTAAGCTCATAGGCTTGTTATGAACCAGGAGGTTGCAAGTTACTGCTGGTAACCCATGTGTTTGGGGCCTTGTGATATCCTTTAGTTTCTAATTCCCTAAATCTGCATAAAGCGTTGGCAGACTTCTTCTGTAAAGGGCCAGATGGTAGATATTTTAGGTTTTGCTGGCAATGCCCAGTTCTGCCGTATAGTGGGTAGCAGGGATGAACAATAAAACAAATAGGGTTGGCCGTGTTCCAATAAAACTTTATTCACAAAACAAGTGGCCATCAGGTTGGCATGTGGGCCCCCATTGCTGACCCATGATATAAATAAACACACAGGCGAGCAAACAGGTAAATAACTTTCATGCTCTTCACAAGCAATTTTTTTTTTAAATTTTAAATTGTCTTTTCCTGAAGAATGGGGAAAGGAGGACCCATTTTGCCTGCATGGGACTATGTCACTGTCATTTCCCTTCTATCTCACGTTGTGACCTTGGAAACTAACAGCCTTAACTTCATGCCTGCTTTTAAGATACAGAAAGAAAGTGTTGCTCCAGGCTTCCTTTAAACAGAGGGTCCCCCTTTGCTATTCCCCCAGCTGGTGAAGTTCTCTGCTCGCAGATGGCCTCTGGTGCAGGTTGAGGAGCGTCTCTGAGGCCGTCTCTTTCTTCTTTCTCCCACATCAACGCCAACAATGACCAACTAAATAGCTTTTAGAATTTTACCTTCTGGGGTGACATCCACACGAAGAACAACAGATTTAAAGACAGGACAAAGACCATTTCTTCCAAACCTGGAAGCACACTAAAACAGAACTCAAGTGAAACAGTAGAAGAGAGTTTTTCTTAGAAGATCAAGTCTAAGGGTGAAACATGTTTACGCTCCTCATTTAAGGAGTGAAGATGCTCAGACTAGTGGGCAAAAGTTGATCGACTCTGAATTCTCCTCGGCAATTAGCAAATCCACACCTGTTATTGTTTGCATTGTGTCCCCCGCCCCCAAAGAGATGTTGAAATCCTAACCCTTGGTATTTGGGAACGTGATCTTATTTGGAATCAAGGTCTTTGCAGACGTGATCAAGGTAAGTTGAGGTCATTAAGGTGGTACCGATCCAACACCCTGAGGAAAGTTTGGACACACACACACACACACACGCAGGAAAATGCCATGAGAAGACACAGGGACACACTGAGAAGATGGTCATGGAGTCATGGAGTTTCAAGTCAAGAAACGCCAAAGATGGGTGGAAGACTCCAGCAGCTAGGGGAGACGCACAGAACAAATGCCCCCTCGCAGCCTTCCAGAAGGAACCAACCTTGCTGGCACCTGGATTTTGGACCTCTTGCCTCCAGAACAGTGAAAGAATACTTTTCTATTGTTATGAGTCATCCAAATTGTGGTCATTTGTTATGACAGTCCTGGAAAACTAGTCCACCGCCTGTGGACTCAGATAAATCCTGTGCAGGGCTCCCCTCTGCTCATGTTTGCCAAACGCCCCCTTCCTCCTATTTAGATGCCTCAGGAATGGAATAAATTTAATAATTCTGCCATGAGATGCAACAGGCTGCACTCTGGTTTCAGTTTGACTGATCTTTCAGATAATCTGGGACTTTTAAAGTCTGATGGAAGCGAGCATTGTAATACCCATCCTCTTTTTGTTCTGTGAACTCAGGGACGATGCCGAAGGCGGTTTGGCAGACAGTCAGCCACTGGTAGTATGACTGCAAAACCTGATATGTCAGCTATTGTCCTCCTGTATTAGCGGCATCTTTGGGTGCCATGAACTCATGAAATATAACAAAGCAGTGTATTGTCTAAACTCTTCTGAATATGTGGCTGGTGTTCACATAACTCCCTTTGTCTTGGTCTGTGCCTGTCAAATGGGAATTCTCTGGTGTCTTTGTTTTCCTGTGGAGCCTTCCTCTCTAATCTGGTCCGTGTTTGATGACATGCACAGAAAGGGCACCATGCACCTGGCATAGCCAGGTCACGACAAGCACTGCTGAGCCGTTCTGCAGTCTCTGCACTCCAGGGGGAAAGGAAGGAAATTTTCCAGGAAGAAGAATTGTCACAGCTATCACACTTAGCCTGTAATACCTACGTGCCAAATCCTCCTCTAGGCACTGACAGCAGATAACTCTTTCCATTCTCATGGGTACCACTTGAGGCAGGTACCCTCACTCAACTGCCCAGGCATCTGAATTGCAGGGATGGTAAAGAAAACCTGCTGGTCACAAGATTGGTCAGGGCCGGAGCTGAGCCGAGGGATCCAGGGTGACTGGCTGCAAAGTCTTAGCTTTCACCATCACTCTGTTGGCCTCCTGCCTGGGAAATACTCCCACCCTGAATCTGAATGCTGTGATTTTTTTTTTTTCCCACTGAAAACTAGCCTTTCTATCCTTTTCAGCTAATGCAAACTTTGGGTCTATGTCCTTGCCCAAGGTTGTGGGATCATCTTTGGAGGAAGGGGAGAGGATGAGATGGCCCCTGGAGCCCAGCTTGAGGGAGTCACGATGGGTGGTGGTATAGAGGTCTCTCCATTGTGGAATGAGGAAAACCATGTGGGCACCATCGTCAAGCAGTTACATTTCCTCCAACTAGGCCCACTCACCAGAAATCCCTGTTGCTATTGTTCAGTCGCTCAGTCATGTCTGACTCTTTGTGACCCCATGGACTTCAGCATGCCAGGCTTCCCTTCACTATCTCCCAGAGTTTACTCAAACTCATGTCCACTGAGTTGATGATGCCATCCAGCTATGTCATCCTTTTTTGCCCCCAATCTTTCCCAGCATCAGGCTAAAAATGGAATATTTTACTTAAAAATTTTTTAAAGTAATATTTTACTTTAAAAAGTCATACTATTAATTATATGATAAAATTAATGATAGTGACCATTTGGAGATCTACTCACTTCCTTACAGAATACACACATTTTGGCAGGGGAGTGGGGATGTCAGAGGCCCAGGAAGGGAGGGCTAGGGCCCAGTGCCTTGTCGTCCTGCAGGCCAGCATCTCCACTGGTTGGAGTGGGCAGGAGAGAAGGGAACTAAGGGAAAAGATGGTCAGAAATGCTTCAAGGGCAGGGTTTCAATCCCATCTTCCCCAACACCTCTCCCTGTCAATTAAAAAATAAATTAACCCCTTTATCTTAAAATAACTTTCAGAGATAATATAGCCTTGTATACAATCAGTATAATGTCCCCCCTGAAAAATAAAGGAAAAATAAAAGGAACATCAGTGAAACTCGTAATAGTTTGATATCTGTTGCTCGGGACCAACTAAAATCACAGTGATGTTGCCAAATGTTTGCACCCACATGGAGCCTCTGCAAAGCCACACAGAGGAGGATGCGCTGAATCGAGGGTGTGTGTCTGACTCAGGCGTTCCCCGTGGCCTTCATCGTAAGAGCTGAGATCTTCCGGTGGTGAGCAAGTCAAGTAGAATTATTACAAAACAACGTACAGTCGTCCTCTGCTTTAAAAAAAAATTATCAACAAAGCAACATACAATTTTCTTTTTAATCTAGCAGCATTACTGGGATATTTGGCTTATATCAAAATAGAGCAAAAATACTGTGTGCTAATATGGAAAACAGAGTCGACTCCTGGATCTGCCACCGTCCTGGATTAGTTCCATGGTTAAGCAGGATGTGGTGGACAAACAACACGATCCTAATAGCACAGAGAAATTTATTAGTATCTGATGATAAACAATAATGGAAAAATATTTTTAAAAAAGGATGTGTATATATTTATATATATATATATAAGAGAATCACTTTGTTGTACAGCAGTAATGAACAGAACATTGTAAATCAACTCTACTTCAATAAAAAAATAGGATATAGAAACCATCATTAAGTGACTTTTAAAACATAATAAATATTGATAAGATAAAATTTTTTATAAAAAGCAAGCTGGGACCCTTCTTTGAGTGGTGGGATCTGGAGACCCACATGACATCTGCCCCATGCCACCTGCAAGTGTGGGGACAGGCAGCCATGCCCTTAGATTTTCCCAGCACCCTCTGGGGCTGTAACACTCCATCCAAAGACTCTGAGGTGAGCACGTCCCCGGTCACAGGGCTTCTCTCGCCCCCTTTCCCTCTCCGTAAATTTCCTTCTCCCTCCTCTGTCCCTCGACCACCTTCTTCTTCATTTTGCTTGCTCCTTACATTCTCCAGTTCTCTCTTTGCCTCACCCAGACCCTCCCCCTTCAGCAGGAGGAGGTGACGGCCACTTTCAGGAGTGGAGCTGACGACTGCTTGTCTCTTGTGGAGAACAGATCTCATAGGATTGCCCACTGTGGTCCTCCCAGCCCTGGCCTCCTGATACTGCACACTCTTTCCCCTTTTTCCAGTTTTCAAGTTTTAATCTATAATTTCAACTGTAGACGTCAGACAACACTGTCTGAGGAACACTGTGATATCAGAACCTTAACTCTTTAATATAGTTTTCATATAGATGCTTAAGCACCAAACAATGGCTAAAATATATTTGTGCAAAAACTTACTTACCTGCACTATGCCAGGTGCTTCAATACACATTATTGGCTTTGATGTCCGTGTTAACCCCATCTTGCAGATGAGGACTAAGACTTTAGGAAATGAAATGGTAGGCCGAGCTCTCAGATCTCATAAATGACAGAACTGGAATGTATGCTTATGCACCAGGTAAGGGAGCACCAGAGAACCAATTTCCCTCCTCAGAGAGCTGAAGAGAATCTGACTGCTAGTACTTACTGGATGGGCTTCCCAGGTAGTGCTACTGATAAAGGACCCACCTGCCATTGCAGGAGACGTAAGAGACGTGGGTTCGATCCCTGAGTTGAGAAGATTCCCTGGGGGAGGGCATGGCAACCCACTCTAATATTCTTGCCTGAAGAATCCCATGGACAGAGAAGCTTGGCGGACTACAGTCCATAGGGTCACAAAGAGTCGGACATGACTGAAGCCACTTAACACACACCCGTGCATTTGTTGGGCATTGCACGTGTCATCAAGTGTGTGCCGCTTGCATTATCTTATCACCATTATCCCCTTAACAACCCTATAATGATCAGGCCATTATTAGCATGGCCTCCACAGCCTCCCCCTTACAGATAAGGGGCCAGAGGTAGGAAGGTTAAGTAGCAAGGCGGAGGTTCAGACTCAAGCTGACTTCCTAGGGGCCTGCATTCTTTCCCACTAATTTAAGCTGATGAACTTATTCCCAACATCTGGGATCAGGGAGGAGTGGCAATTGGGCTGAGCTTAGGGAGGAGAAGGGCTTCCCTGGTGGCTCAGATGGTAAAGAATCTGCCTGCAATGCAGGAGATCCGACTCCATTCCTGGGTCAGGAAGATCTCCTTGGAGATGGGAATGGCAACCCACTCCAGTATTCTTATCTGGAGAGTTTCATGGACAGAAGAGCCTGGCGGGCTACAGTCCAAGGAGTCACAAAGAGTCTGACTTGACTGAGTGACTAACACTTAGGGAGGAGAAGAATTTCCACAGGCAGAGGTGGGAAAAGGGGGTTCTGTGCTCAGGATGGCTGGAGGGGAACAGAGCAGGGGGGTCCCCACAGCTGTGCAGAGCCCTGGGAGGAAGGCAGGAGCCCGGGCAGGCAGGCAGCCTGTGCTTTCTCCTTTATATGTTAGAGGCATGGGATTTTTTATTTTTCCTTTATTTCTCCTGCTGAATATTGAAGGGAATGAACTTTACTGTTGAGCATTTGTAATTGGAATGAATATATCCCTGTCTGTTCCGAGTGGCTATTAACATGATGTGTTAGGAGGGCCGCTGTCATTCCTCCTGGCGCTCTGGGCACCGTGTGTGCACAGGGGACGCTCTGAAACCAGGAGCTGGAGTCCGAGTCTGGATTCCACACTGTGACTTCATCTTCCTCACTCTTCTGCAAGGCTGGGGCCCCAGCTTATCCTGGAAAGACATTAGGGGGTCCGAGAGAGAACAGATGTGCAAGGCTTCAGAAGAAAGGTGCTGTGGAACGCGAAGGAATCAAATCGTGTATCACTCTGATGAGTCTGTTCTTTTAGAGCATGGCAGTCATTCACAGCAGCCGCAGGAACTCAGCGTAAAACGTAGTGACCTGAAGTACTCTGTCAGATTGCCCTAGTGTTTTCGTATACATGGTCTAATTTAATCTTTACAGTTGTCCTACGGGATAAGCAGAATGTTATGATTTACTACCATTTTTACAGAAACCAAACGATTTGTTTAGCAGATGCTGGATTTAGATACAAAACACCAGTTTTCCAACTCTCGATTTAGGCTTCTTTCCAAAGAAGAGGAGGTCACGAGGGGATAATCCTTGTTAAATTTTTTGGCAAAATTCAAGGGAGGCCAGAGTATACACATATAATGCTCTTTGAAAAAAAAAAAAACCACAATGAATTCTGAATTATTTTTGGCTCGTTGTTTTGCAGGCTTTTCTCTAGTTGGAATGATGGGGGCCTCTCGCTGTGGTGGCTTCTCCGGTTGCAGGGCGCAGACTCTCACACACGGAGTTCAGTGGCTGCGGGTCTCTGGTCTCGGGTCCTGGGTCCCGGGTCCCGGGCGCTAGAGCGCAGGGTCAGCAGTTGCGGCGCACGGGCTTCCTTGCTCCACAGCAGGTGGGATCTTCCCAGAGCTGGATCGAACCCATGTCTCCTGCATTGGCAGGCGGATTCTTCACCAACTGAGCCACCAGGGAAGCCCTCCAATACTCTTTGAATGTAGTGCATGATCCACAGAAACACTGGATTTCTAAATCTTTTTTTAAAATCCAGTTGGAAGTTTGCCTCTTTTGCGTTGACCCCATAGAGAAGTTGCCTCTCCCGCAGGATCCCATGAGGCTCTGCACACACCCTGGGGTTCCCTGCATTGCATCATCGGGCAATTACTTGTGTACACTTCTGTCTCCCAGCCTCTCTCCCACACCCCTCCACCCCTGGGGACTCGCAAGGTCTTGTCCTCTTGGGTCCAGCGCCTAGCAGGTTGCTAGACATAACAGTTCAAGATGTATCTTTATTTTTTTACAAAGGGAAAATTTGTTTTGACTGCATAACATTTAAAGACATTTAAACAGTAAAGGATATATCCTAAACAAAATAAAGGATAAAAACAAGTGGAAAAATAAGAAACAAAGGTGAATGTCAAATGCCCTAAACTATGAGTTAGTGATTATACAAATATTGCAAGACTAAGTTTAGCTGGGGATGGTGTTCTCATTTGGGTTTGTGTGTGTGTGTGTGTGTGTGTGTGCACACTCATATGTTGTTTTAAAAAACAGTCAACAATTTTGAGATATTAACCTACTATTATAGATTTCTAATAACAGCTCATAGGATATAGAAATGGTCTTTATCCTTTTGAATGTTTCCTTCTGGCCATGTTGACTTTTAATGATGGCTTAAATGATCATGGACCTTTTATTTTAAACAGAATCTAATATATATATGATTTATTCTCTACAGGAAATAACGTATGCATAAGAATTACATAGCAACCATTTCTATTTGAAAAACAACAACTTAGGAATTGTAATTTTATCAGTAAATGTGGCATCAATTAAAAAAATAATGGTTAAACTAAAAACAGATAAATAGACTTTTAAAGAGAGAAAACACAGGCAAATTTCCTGTGGCCGTGGATGCACAGGGGCCAGTGAAAGCGGGAACACACCAGCATGTGACCCTGGGTTCCAGAGTCCTTAACTCTCCTCTTCCCTTGGGGACCTGATGCACTGATCTTTTAGGACCTGTGCCCAGGGCTGCTTGTCAACTGGAAGAGTATTAGCTCTCAATTTAGTTCCTCAAAAGAACACACATTTATTCTGGTCCTGTAGGTTAGAGGTATGACTTTGCTCTCCGGTTTCTTTGCATCAAAGTGCGGATGGGCTGGACTTCAATAGAGAGGCTCAGGCTAGGCTCATTCAGGTTGTTGGCAAGACTCAGTTCCTTGCAGCTGTAGGTCCAAGGTCCTGTTTCCTGGCCAGCTGTCAGCTGGGGGCTGGCAGTAGCTTCTAGAGACCTTTCTTCAACCTTTGCACATGGACAACTGCAACTTGGCAGTGCAGTGAATGCTTCTCCCACCTGGAAATTCCCTGACTTCCTCTCAGACTCCAGTTGGAGAAACTGCTCTGGTTTTTCGAGGTCTCAAGTGAGTAGATTGGGTCCATCTGGTGAGTCCAGGATAGTCATCCCCTGAAGATCTGTAACCTTAATTACCTCTGTGAAGTCCCTTTGGCCACATGGCATAAGATATGCACAAGATCCAAACAGTAGGGTATGGCCATTGATCAACCTACTCTAGGGCTGCTTGGGGAAATTGGAAATTTACTTCAGCTGATTTTTGCCAGGTACGGCCATTCCCTTGTCTTAGCTCACTGAGCTTCCTTCCAGTTGTCGAAGCTGCCAGCCAGCTCTCTTGAGCCTTTTTCTCATGGGAGATAATCCATCTAGCTTTCCAAGAAGGAAGTTGTAATTCTATATCCAGACCTTCAGCCAAACCTTCTGGTTGGAATTGTGTCTCCAATTCATGCTTCTGATGCTTTTCTACATTTTTGGAAGTTTTTCCTCTAAGAGAGAAATTACCTCCTCAGTTGCTTTTCTGCAAAGTTTCACTGTGTCTTCTTGATACAGTTCAGGCAGTATTTGAAGTTTCAGTTGAAGTCCTTGACTCTCACCTTTAAGCTGTGAATTTTTGGACGTTAAGATACTTGCTCAGTTTGGAAACTTTTCATTTGAACTATAAACTCTTCATCCCTCTGATTTTAGTCAAATTATTTAAAATAATTCCTGTTTTTCTCTTTCAAGGAAACATTTAATTAAGCAGCATTGATACGTTTCTTCAAATTGACTTCTGACTGATAGTATAACCAGCTGTGTTTGAATCACTTTTTTCATCTAATTCAAATGTAATCTTTCCTAACACAGGCAGACAGATGTATCATCTTCAGCATAGTTTCAGTTAGAGATGTGAACTGGCTCCCTTCATCATTTGAAACTATTTTGTCTTGTATGGTTTAAATATTTTTTTCCCCTTTCTTTAATTCCCACACTTTCTTCCATCTCATAACTTCTTGGATCAGCAGTTTAAGGCTTTCCAGA
The DNA here is from genome assembly GCF_042477335.2 of Ovis canadensis. Classification (NCBI taxonomy): domain Eukaryota; kingdom Metazoa; phylum Chordata; class Mammalia; order Artiodactyla; family Bovidae; genus Ovis; species Ovis canadensis. Next base: position 22,096,468 of record NC_091264.1, on the reverse strand, counting down.
AGATGAGTGTTTTCATCCAAACCATTCATCATTTCTCTCTGAAGTTGTTCTACATTCTTCTGAGATGCCTATAAGATATTTTTGGTGTGAGTTACTAGGCACTGGGGGATGTTGATGCTTCTTCAAGTGACTGTGTGCCTGTCCGTCCTTGAAGGTGAGCCAATGTCACATCAAGAAATGAGAGGTTTGGGGTCTCGATTTTCTATTTTTTGTCAGGAAGGCCTATTGTACCCTCAAGTGAAGAGATGGACGTATTCGGATTTTTGTCACATGCTTGTAATTTCAGAGGACCGGTCTCCACTAGAGGTGACTCAGGCCTTCTTGGGTCTTGTAAGCAGTCTGATCTTCTCTCTGACTTTACTGTAGTATGAATCCCTGGCACAAAACCTTTTGCTTCACTTTTTTTCCCTCCTTATAGCTCAGCTGGTAAAGAATCCGCCTGCAATGCAGGACACCCCAGTTCGATTCCTGGGTTGGGAATATCCACTGGAGAAGGGATAGGCTACCCACTTCTGTATTTTGGGGCTTTCCTCATGGCTCAGCTGGTAAAGAATCTGCCTGCAACGTGGGAGACCTGGGTTTGATCCCTGGGATGGGAAGATCCCCTGGAGAAGGGACAGGCTACCTGATCCAGTGTACTGGCCTGGAGAATTCCCTGGGCTGTACAGTCTATGGGGTCACAAAGAGTCAGACACGACTAAGCGACTTTCACTTTTCCCTCCTTAAAGTACACGGGCTCTTTAGTATAAAGAGCAGATACCACACTCAGTGGGAAACTAGGAGAGAACTGAACACCATTCCCAGCACGCTGACAACACAGGGGGACCTCCACCCAGCTGTCCCACGGCTGCTGGAAAGATATTTCTGTGGCAGTCAGCAGGCCCTCCATGGCTCCAAAGAGCCCTGCAGCTTTGTCCCTGGTTGCCAGTGTCCTGTGAGCCACAACTGATACTCTGCATGGAATCCTGCAGAGTTATGACCCAAACAAGTGCCTGATATCCCGGGCAGACCATCAGTGGGGCTGGATTCAATAAAATGGGGCTCTCTAACTTTGCACTGCATGAGCAAAGAGAAAATGCACAAAGAGAAAGTGGAATTATGTAATGTGGTGCGTTGGGGGAAAATGGGAAAGACTGACTGCTGCTGGAGAAGCACTGACCTCTGCGGGTTCCAACTGGCAAACTCACGGCCAAATCCCTTCCACTATATCCCAGCAGCAAAGAGGAACTGAACGGTCTCTTGATGAAAGTGAAAGAAGAGAGTGAGAAAGCTGACTTAAAACTCAACATTCAAAAAGCTAAGATCATGGCATATGGTCCCATCACTTCATGGCAAATAGATGGGGAAACAATGGAAACAGTGACAGACTTTATTTTCTTGGGCTCCAAAATCCTGCAGATGGTCACTGCAGCCAGGAAATTAAAAGACGCTTGCTCCTTGGAAGAAAAGTTATAACCAACCTAGACAGCATATTAAAAAGCAGAGATATTACTTTGCTGACAAAGTCCCTATAGTCAAAGCTATGATTTTTCCAGTAGTCATGTATGGATGTGGGAGTTGGACCATAAAGAAAGTTGAGCCCCAAAGAATTGACACTTTTGAACTCTGGTGTTGGAGAAGACTCAAGACTTGAGAGTCCCTTAGACTGCAAGGAGATCAAACCAGTCCATCCTAAAGGAAATCAGTCCTGGGTGTTCACTGGAAGGACTGATGCTGAAGCTGAAATTCCAGTACTTTGGCCACCTGATGCAAAGAACTGACTCACTGGAAAAGACCATGATGCTAGGAAAGATTGAAGGCAGGAGGAGAAGGGGATGACAGAGGATGAGATGGTTGGATGGCGTCACTGACTCAATGGCCGTGAGTTTGAGCAAAGTCCGGGAGATGGTGACGGACAGGGAAGCCTGGCATGCTGCAGTCCATGGGGTTGCAAACAGTCGGACACGACTGAGCGACCGAACTGAACATCCCAACAGCAAACCTGGGAAGCATCAAAGCAGGGCTGGGCCATCACTTGTTCCCTGCTCAGGAGCGTGGCAGAGTGCATGGTGGCACATGCTCCATCCCTAGGGAAGCTCCTCCCTGCCGCGATGTAAAGTCTCCTGGAGCTTAGAGCCCAGGGCTGCCTGTGGTCACAGGGACCTCTCCCCCCTGAGAACTCCTTCTCTCATCTGCGCCTGGTCAGTGTAGTCAGGGTTAGAGGACCAACAGACCTCACCAAAGGCACTGACTTATTGAGCTGGATTTCTACTGGAGGATGGGCTTCCCTGGTGGATCAATGGTAAAGAATCCTCCTGCCAATGGTTTGACCCCGGGTCAGGAAACTTCCCTGGAGGAGGAAATGGCAACCCACTCCAGTATTCTTGCCTGGAAAATTCCATGTAGCCTGGCAGGCTAGTCTATGGGGTCACAAAGAATTGGACATGACTGAGTGGCTGAGCATGACTGAACGAATTCATCAGAAATCAAAAGGAAGTGACAGTATCTCAATATTTCACGGACTTTTGGTGGAGCCAGTCTGTCCCTGTTCCATCCACTCCTTCTTGGATGGAGAAGCTCTCCTCCAGGGACCCTGCCACCTCCAGCACGTGCCTTCCCCCCTTGCCTGGAATCAGTCTCCCGTCTACTGCATCACCTACAGAAGGGTGCCTCTGGGGAGAGCCTCTGAAGAGTGGGCAGGTCCTTCTTTCAGCTGAGTTTACCACCTTCTATGTTATTTAATATCACATTTTAGTGTCTCTGGAAGATGTCCTAGTATCTCAGGTCAGAGCTGTGCTGTCCATCACCCAGGACTGTGACCCGAGTCCTGACTGGTCCTCAGTATCTTTATCCATGAGGGAAACGAGAGAACCGTCAGTGAAGGCCTGTCTGGGGGATCTGAAGGGCTCAAGGGTTTGGGCTGCAGATGCCCTGCTCCCCGGAGTCCCTCTGTCTATGGCTCATTCCTGAACCAGAAGAAGCCCTCTGGGGGTCAGTGGGTGGGCTCCAACCTTCTCAGGCTTCTCCATGTGGCCAGGAACATGGCGGCCCTCAAGACGTATTTAAAGAAATGAACGTTGCCTACGAACTCATTCAGCTCCCATGTCATTTAAGGCAACGGCATCAGACTGGCGTTAAATCTCAGAGCCAAACGTGATGAGACATAGATATGTCTCTGTCTCTGTAATCGTCATCTCCACCTCTGTTCCTAGCTCAGTCTGCTCCAGCTGGGGCTGCTGCAACAAAACACTGTAGACCAGGAGTCCACGACATAGGTTCATTTCTCACCGTTCTGGAGGCAGGGAGGTCCTGAGAGCTAATGTGCTCGGAGTCTGGGTGAAGGCCCTTTTCCTGGTCCACGGATGGCCATCTTCTCAAGATGACCTCACAGGGGAACAGGGAGGGCTCACTCCCCCTCTTCTTACAAGGACACTAATCCCATCATGGGGCTCCACCCTCATGACTTAATGTTCTCCCAAAGGCCTGCTTCCAAATACCATCACATTAGGGGTTCAACATAGGAATTTTGAGAGGACACGGTCCCTTGTTACACATAACATTGTAACTATATATATAAGTACATATATCTGTATAAAACTATATATAGGACTTGTTTCTACATTTAGCTGGTATTTATTTAATGATAAATATAGATAGATCTAGCTAGCTACAAAATTTAACAGGATATATATTTATATTCATATATATGCACTATTTGACAGAATAAATATAAACAGATCTATTCTATCAAATTATATATAATTATATATTATATATTTATATTCTATATAGTAAGCACTAAATAAATGCTTACCAGCTAATTGCTGAAATTAGTCCTAACCTGCTTTTAAATGTTTGGCAATGTTAGAGAAAAAGTATGTGATTAAAAAAAAATGTAATGGGGAAATGGAGAAGGCAATGGCACTCCACTCCAGTACTCTTGCCTGGAAAATACCATGGGTGGAGGAGCCTGGTAGGCTGCAGTCCATGGGGTCGCCAAGAGTCGACACGACTGAGCAACTTCACTTTCACTTTTCAGTTTCATGCACTGGAGAAGGAAATGGCAACCCACTCCAGTGTTCTTGCCTGGAGAATCCCAGGGACGGGGGAGCCTGGTGGGCTGCTGTCTATGGGGTCGCACAGAGTTGGACACGACTGAAGCGACTTAGCAGCAGCAGCAGCAGCAGCAATGGGGAAATAAGTATAGAAATATTATCAACCTTCTAAGAAATTTAAAAGTAAATAGGCAGATGTAGAGTAAAGTGTGGCTGGATAATTCCCTTTGCCTGTGATGTGTTCTCAGCAATAGAATTCGTGATGTCCCATTCGTCTGGAGAGGTTCTTGTTGCCATGGTTGTGGCAACAGCCTTCATTATACTCACCTCTTCTTGGGGCAAGGGAAAGCGCTTTGAATGTAGTAGATGTGCAGTAATTGATTATTGAATAAATGAATGAGGCTTCCCTAGTGGCACAGTGGATAAGAACCCACCTGCCAGTGGAGAGGACACGCGTTCCATCCCTGGTCCAGGAAGATTCCCGCATACCACGCAGCAGCTAAGCCCGTGCACCGCAACTACTGAACCCTCCTGCTCCCACTACTGAAGCCCACGTGCCTAGAGCCCGTGCTCCTCAGTGAAGAAGCCACCACAATGAGAAGCCTGCACGCCACAGAAAAGAGTAGCCCCCTCACTAACTAGACAGAGCCAGTGCCAAGCAGCAAAGACCCAGCACAGCCAAATCTAACTAAACAAACAGAAATCAAGCTGTTTCAAAATAGTAATAATAAAGGACCTTGTGTGTGTGCTAAGTCGCTTCAGTTGTGGATGACTCTGTGTGACCCTACAGACTGTAGTCCAACAGGCTCCTCCGTCCGTGGGATTCTCCAGGCAAGAATATTAGAATGGGTTGCCATGCCCTCCTCCAGGGGCTCTTCCTGACCCAGGGATTGAACCTGCATCTCTTACGTCTCCTGCACTGGCAGGTGAGTTCTTTACCACTAGCACCACCTGGGAAGCCCCATAAAGGATCTTAGCATTCTTTGAAAATAGTTGGAATGGGAATCTAGCAAGCAGTAGGTTACATGGGTTTGTAATTTCATTCATGTGTTCACTCATTTATTCAGTCAACAAAACGTGCTGATCCCCTGCTGTGCACCAGGCATGTTCTAGACGCTGGGTGTTCACAGCAGTGCCTGAGACAGACAAGGTCCTCTCTCTGAAAGAACATATTCCCAGAAGGGTGACAGGGTGTCAACAAGCCAGTGAGAAGGTACCCAGGGTCGGCAGCTGGTGTGGAGGTGTGAGTCCAGTGAGAGCCGGAGTCCCGGGGCTGCAGGCTCAGAAGAGCCGTGGAGAGGGACACCTGCTGGAGAACAGGCCAGAAACGCCGCAGCCACTCTCTCCCACCTCTGACCTCCCTGCGTCCTCCCACAGCAGAAATGCAACCTCTCAGCTGGAGTGTGAGCCTGGGTGCTAGTTCCTGGGGGTCAGCCTCCCCGAGCACAGAGCCGGGCAGAGACAGAGCATGATCAGGGCCCAGCGGGGTGGATCAGGAAGCTTCTCACCACATCTGAGCACCCTGAGGGTAGGCTCTAAGTTGGGTTTGCCTTTCTCTTCTCCATAGCACCGAGAGAACACAGAACTTGGCAAGAAGCATGTGCTTGCTAATTTAATTGTGTGCTGTGGGGTTGGCCCTGCCTGATCTAAATATGCGCTTCAGGCATTGGTCACCCCATCGGGACTCTGGTTCTTCTCTATCCTTGGGGAAACACGGCATCTTGTTCACCATGTATCACAGCAGAGTGCCTGGTACTTGTAAACATTTGCTAAATGAGGATTCTTTTTGCATGCAGAATTTTCTCTGTTACCCATATGCAGAAGTGTGATAGAATAAAACATTTCTCAGCTTCAAGCCTGCACTAAGTGGAAAGGTTTCATAGAGGTTAGGGAAGAAGACTTGGAGGACAGATTGATTATTTCAGTTTCTTTCCTCCTCTCTCCCTGAGAAATCCTCTTCTGTGATGGTGATGAAGAATTGATGAATTGAGGGGAGAAGGATAAATTAGGAATTTGGGATTAACAGATACACACTACTATATGTAAAACAGATAAACAACAAGGACCCACTGCATAACACAGAGAATTCTACTCACATCTTGTAACAATCTATGATGGAAAAGGATCTAAAAAAGAATATATATATATTCTTTGGTACATATTCATATATGTATGTATAATTGAATCACTTTGCTGTACATCGGAAACGAACATAAAAAGAAAACAAAAGAATTGATGCATATTATTTCCTCTCTTAGACTACATAATGTGCTCTTTCCCCCAAGTCATCATGCATTAGGAACCTTCTTCTATGGCTGGAATGAGAGAAATTTAGTCACAGACGAGGACTGTACAGTCCACATTGTCTTAGAAGAGGTATTTTAATAAAATCAAGAAGAGTTTAGAGCATTCTAGAAATAGAGGGACAGGGAGACCTGGGCGGGGGGGAGCGGAGGTGAGGGGGGCAATTCTGATATTAGATCAGTTTCCTTGAGCTCATTGGCACCAGATTTATGCAAATACCCAAGGCTTACAGAACCCATTAAATGTATGCTGGAGACCCGTAAGAGCCCTGAATTGAGAAAAGGCTGCAAGAGCTGTCTGCACTTGTCCTTCAGAAGGGAAGAAGCAAGATCTAACGAGGGGGCTGAGTGCAAGACCTGTGAGCCCGGAAGTGGGTGGACGGAGCGCATGCTGCGACGTGAGCACAGACAGAGGGCTGCTGGGAAGGCGGGCGGGGCGCTGGGAAGCTCTTGCTCTCTGGACAGCCGGGGTGAGAGCTGAGAGCTACGGCTTCCAAAGGGTAATCCTTCATCGTGTAGAGACAACGCTCTGGGAAAGCTTTTCTTTTTCCCTCCCGGGCTCACCTGAAGCCTTCTTTCCCCAGCTCCTTTGCATCCAGGAGGGCCACGTGCCCTCTGGCCGAAGTGATGTAGATGCAATTGACATAAATCACTTCCATCCCTGGCCCACCAAACATTCATCCTCCTCAGTGTCCCCCACCCCCATCTTGTTGAGGAGGAAAGATATCCCCCAGATGGAAAGAAAATTTCTGAATGTGGAGCCTCTGATGATAACCTAAATGTGAAAGCAAAGCAAAGATGGTCAGGAAGGGGGCGTAAGTTCTCCATTCCTATCACTGGACTCTTCCCTCCTCTGGGTCCGTGTTGTTGGCCAGGATGGGGAGGCAGCGGGAAAAATGTTTGTTACTATGATCAGAGCTATGCTTCTTTTTTGGCACATCATCCCTCCTGGGCTAAATGAATAACGGTAATTAACAAGGGTCTTCTTTTTGAAGACAGCGATCACTTCTGAATATCAAGGCAAAGTCCAGATGGAAGATCAGTTATGAGTCAGGCTGATTTGCTTTATAAGCCTTTGCTCTGAAACGGATAAGGAAAGAAATTGCATAGGCTCTTTAGGCTAATCTGAGGGTACTGTTTCTGTCTTTTACTGAAAGGAAAAGTGCTTTCTCCTCTGCACCACTCCCTAAAGAGCAGATTTGGTGTGAAACTGGGTGGAAGGTTGGTGCCGGCATGAGGAATGATGCATTTTCCACCCAGGTTTATGAGCGGGCAAAAGGGCTGGGCAGGGTGTTCCCAGGGACCACCGGTTGGATCCCTCTCTCCCTAAGGGCCTGTCCACTTTTGTGAAATGGACCTCCTACTGCTCTTCTCTGTACCGCTTTGAAGGGAGGAAAGCAGAGAGGAAGGTCTGAGTATCTTTTCACCGCTAGTCTTTCTACCGAGTTTGCCAAGTACACTGTGTGCGAAATGGTTATTTCTTTGACACACAAAGGCGTAATTTCATGAAATAACTTTCTGTGTATTATGATTTGGATAGATGGTATATGAACGTCAGGGGAGAAGAGTGCTAACCTACAGAGAAACTGGGGGCTCTGTGGGCGTTCAAAGAAAATGCGAGGAAACTCTGGGGCCCTTGGTTGGGATGCTCACGATTGGGAATGCAACCTCTGTTTCTGTTTGGGGCCCAATCCCTGCTGGCTAGGTGGTAAAAAAAAAAAAAAAATCCACCTGCAATGTGGGAGACGAAGGTTCCATCCCTGGGTTGGGAAGATGCCCTGGTAGAGGGCATGGCAACCCACTCCAGTATCCTTGCCTGGGAAATTCCATGGACAGAGGAGCCTAGCGGGTTACAATCCATGGGGCTGCAAGAGTAGGACGTGACTTAGCAACTAAACCACCACCACTGACTAGTCTCTGCGCCTGGTCATGAGACTTGGGGAAGCTTAAGAAAAAGTTATTTCTGCCATTTAGAATTTTCTGGAAATGACTAAGATGGCCTCAACTGAGTTTTAATATTTTACTACTAGGACTTCCCTAGCGGTCCAGTGGTTAAGACTTTGCCTTCCAACATGGGGGGTATGGATTCCATACTTGGTTGGGGAGCTGAGATCCCAAGGCCAGAGCCAAAAACCAAAACAAAAAACAGAAGCAATATTGTAAAAAAAAAATCAAGAAGGACTTTAAAAAATGGTCCACGTGTTAAAGAAAAAAAAATTTACTGCTAACTCAGATCAAAGGTTGAACACCTCGTGTTGGTTACATGTCATTTGCTCGTTTGGATGGTGAGGTGGAAGGGAAAGGCTGTGAGGCTGGTCTCGACAGCAACACGATTTCATTTCCTAAGCGGTGGTTTCACTGCAAATGATGATGAATCCGAGTCTGTTCCAGGCTGGCTGTGGTCAGGGCGGAACCAAGATGAGAAACCACACTTAATCTATGACTTATGCATGGTCAGGACTGACAGACAGACCTGGGCTTCTGTCTGAGTTACAAAGCAAGTCATTAGCGATGCTTTATCCCTTTTTATTTTTCACTAGTCTTCAGGTTATTGGAACAGTTTTCTACATCATTTGTTGTTTCCTTTTTTGTTGTGTTTCGTTGAGGTGAGTCATCATGAAAACAAAATAAAGAAGAAGAAAAAAAGAAACCAACAGCCGACTATCACAGAAAGAACACTTCAAAGCGCTTGTTGAATGCAGCTTTATTGATACTGAGGAGATTATAAACAGGATATACCTTTTAGTTTGTTGTTCCTTATACAGTACAAGAATGTTTTAAGCAAACAAAGAAATTTTTGGCCAAAATTTGCTGAATAAACACATAGATTTTTAAGGAGTATTCAAGACAAGTATTTTATTTCTGGTTCCCTGAGAGGGGCATTTAATTGATCTTTACCCCCTCAATGTGCTGAAGGGTAAATTGTTAGTTTTAGAATCTTTAGTTCTCATAATTACGATGGAGGAGTGTTTAGGAAACCAGTCTGTAGTTTCTAAAATATGAAAGCACGTATTGAAAAATAATTCCTTTGAATTATTTTTGTGCTGGAGAATATACCCATCAGTGGCTGGGCTGGGAATTCTAGTTTATTCAGAGAAGACTCATTCAGAGTAGATGGCATAAACTCATTTCTTTGTAACTCTGGAAAAAAAATAAGTGAAGTGATATTAGTTTCTTTTATCTAATAACTTGGATGAATTTGGAAGATATTTGGCCAGGGTAACCAGCAAAAGATGGACCTCTTAACACTTACATATTTCCAGGCAAACTCTAACTACACGCACGTTTGAAAAATACACTTACTATAATGCTGCTCTGCCTTAAGTCACAGAGCAAGTCAGTACATCCTCACATGCTTCTTACCTCAGTTATACCTCCTCATTCATAACACTCCAGTACCATCTAATCCTGGTTGAGAATTATATTCATCTGCACCATCATTGACCTCCTATTCATAACCATTCTTACAACATAGGAAGCAAAAATAAAACCCATCCAGCGCCACTGAAAGCAACTAGTACATCAGGGATAACAATCTGGCACCAAAAGTCTAACTAAAAATGGACAGACTACAGTCTGGTATCCTGGAAACCTTCACATCAGATCTCTGGCCCATTCCAAAAAAGAGAGCTTGAATTTTATTATTTCAGCTGCTGGGTGGCCTGCTATTTCTCTGATACATTGAACTAATGCTTTTATTTCATCAGAGGACTCTGGTATTACAAAAATAACAAGTCCTTTGCTTTCGGAAAAAAAAGAAGAGGAACAGGGTTGGATCCTAAAGGCCTGGAAGTGTGATTGATTCTAAGTTTAAAACATAATGAAAATAAAGTAATTTTCCAGTTGGACAACATGGAGAAATCATCAAGTTTTCTAGGAACACCTGCTTCAGTAGTTGGGTTAAAGAGTGTGTTTCCCTTACATGTGGAAGGTGACAGACGTCATTTTGATGCTGTACACTTTCATGCCTTTCAATTGTCCATGCAGGATGTTCTAAGATGTATAACTTTCACCAACCCTTCTGTTCCATGTTCCCTACTAATTTGTTATGTCAGAAATTCTGGAATTTCAAATTTCTATTAGTTTTTTGTTTATTGACCTAACTGTTGGAGCAGACGAAACAACAGCAATATACCCAGGAATCTGGTTAGTGCAAATACTTGTATTCTCGGAATCTTCAGGCAACCAATGTAGAAAATATATTAAACGGTCATCTCAAACAATCTGTCCATTCTAACCCAGGCTCTCTTCTAGAAAGTCACTACCGAATTTTGGCACATCATATTTTATCAAGCTCTGATGGATGAAAAACTTCTAGTTTCAGCATCTTTTCTCATTCCTCCATGATAAAATACTATAATTGGTTGATTGTATTTCATTCAAATCTTAGGCCCCCCACTTCACAATGTTTCTAGGATCTCGGTGGGAGACACATCCAAGACATTATGTCTATTTGCCCGCTTACGGCCTGTAACCCACAATACATCACTTTCCTCTCTCAAAATTAATGATGAGCTGTAGGTTTCTCAGTTCTATGAGAATATATCACAGCAAACGAAACAATATCACAGTCACCCTCACATCGGCTTTGTAAGTTGTGGCCAAAATAATTTATTACAAATCAAAGCTAATTTTACCAGCAGTGCTGCAAGGACAGAAGTCTATCTATACGTTGCACGTTGTGACTTAGGAGCTCAGTGATATAACCGGCCCCATACACTGGCTTCTCACACAGCTTTATTTCTCAGTCTGGGACAGTAAAGAACCAAGGAGCAGGTCTGCTCCGTATTGCCCTGCATGGGGAGAGGAAATAGCCCAATGTTTTTATATTAATAATGTCTTAGTCTCAACCTGTGGTGTTTTAGCCTTTACCCAAGTGTTACCATTAAACACGCAGAGACTGAACTTTCTATCAGGGGCAATGATATAAAATTGTTCCGCAAAATGTACTATATGAACCACCTTTCACAGTTCGAATAAAATATTTTAAATATAAATATTGTAACTCTAGCCATAACCTATCTACACAAGGTGGGAGAGGAGGGGGTTCATGGAAACCCAGTTATACTGTCATAGATACTCATGTTTCACCATTTAGATACTTTGTCTTATTTTTTCAAAATCCATTTGCACATAACCCATAATTGATAGGCCCTTCCTCTCCAAAACAATGAACTATCAAAGAATAAAAGGATAAATTATAAGAAAGGAAAATATGTATCATTTACTACCATCATCCCTTTGCTCCCAAACTTGGCAAACATAATAAAAAAGTGATATGGAGTGGATATAGTTTCATTTGTAAAACTAATTTGCAACAGATGAAATTTAAAAAATATGTAATCAAATGGGCGTATATTATTTTAACATTTCAATGGGAAATGAATGTGTTAGATTTTTAATTAAGAAATCAGGATTGATATGAAATGGTAAACAATAGGATTTGCCAACAGGAAAATCCATTCATCCCACTTGTGCCAAATCCAGGAATTCTAAATATTTCCTTCATTCTCACTCATCTAAGAGCGGAAGAAATCAAATTATTGTTACTGGCTCCATAAGCTTTGGGCTGTGTTTGCTTTAAGTTAATGATTCTTAAGGACAGACTTTTATTTGATGTTCTTCTGGGGTCCTACATGAAGGTCAAGGTTGCCTTTAACCATCTTGGGGTAGTTCTTAGATTAGCAATTTTATTAGTAATATCAATATTTGCAATCCCTTTAACAGGGAAGCAAAGTAAAGTGCCAATACTTCCAGGAGAAACAGAAAAATGATTTAAATTTACATTAGAAATGAAATGACTGGTGTCAATTTCTTCTCCGAGAGTAGGATTTTATGGTAGGAAATACTCTGGAGGGCCTGAGACATGGAGGAGGGAATCACTCTTAAGCCAAAGGCATCAACCTGGCAGCCCCTGGGTGGAGTCCCTGTTACTTTCCAGTCGGACTCTCATCTTAAGCTTTATGATTTTTCTCCTGGGATGCCTTTCGAAATCTTTTACTCAGGCATGCATAGGAAAAGAAATTGCATTGAAACATAGAATTAAATCTTGAGTCCTTATGAACGCAGACGGATTTCCATTTTAAAATAAAGTCTATAAAGAATATTTTTAATTTCCTAAAGAAAAAAAAAAGAGGACAATCAACTTGTGTACGAGAGATCTTTTACTCACATAAGCTTCGTGTGTTACTAAACCGCGGAAGCACCATCTCCAAGGTGGGTGTAACCGCTCTAGTTTAAAAAGGATGCGGCGATGAAGCGCGCACCGCGAGTCCTGCCTGCCACCCAGTGGCCGCTGAAATCAACGGCTTCTTGTCTCTCTTGGCTCTGGCCCTGTCTTTTGCTTAAGGAAAAAAAAAAAAAAATCGACAGAGAGGTAGATGATGCCCCACCAGCAACTGCAAACTCCCAAGACGGGTGCCTCGATGGATCTGAAAAGGCTGCCCCGTAGTAAATGTTAGATATTTTCCTTTCCTCTCCCCCAGCTCACGCGTCGCCGCGCCGGCCGCTCGCTCTCCCCGCGGCTCCCCGGGCTCAGATGCTGACCGGCACCGAGGACACCGAGCTGGCGCGCGACTCCCGGGTCACGGGGTTGGGCATGGCCAGGGCGCAGCACGAAACGCCCACGGTGGCCTCGGGCAGCTCGTCGTCCTCCGTCCACTCGTTGAGCTCGGGGTTGAAGCACTGGATGCACTTCTTGTACTTCCTCTCGCCCTCGTTCCAGCCGCCCAGCAGGTAGGCGCGGCCGTGCAGCACCGAGGCGCCCGCCGTGCTCACGCCCACCGGCAGCGGCGCGGCGTAGCTCCACTGGCCCGAGGCCGGGCAGCAGCTCTCCACGGTCAGCACGTCCACGCGCTCGCCGCGCGGCCCCAGCTGGCTGCCGCCCATCACGAACACGCGCTCGCCCAGCGCCACCGCGCAGTGCCAGCCGCGCGGCGTGCCCAGCGCCGGCCGCTCCTGCCACGCGTCGCGCGCCGGGTCGTAGGCGCACACGGAGCGCGAGTAGGCGCCGGCGATGTAGCCGCCCGTCACCAGCACGCGGCCCTCGGCCACCGCGCTGGCGTGGCAGCAGCGCGCCACCTCCAGGGGCGCCTTGGGCAGCCACTGGTTGGCCGAGGGCACGTAGCACTCGAGCGAGGCCAGGCTGCCCTCGGCGTTGCGGCCGCCCACTGCGTACAGGAGCCCGTTGAACACGCTCAGGCTGAAGTGCGTGCGCCTCTGGGTCATGCTGGCCAGGTGGATCCACGTGTTGAAGCGGGGGTCGTATCTGGAAATGGCAGAGCGAGCGTGACAGCCTGGTGGGCGGTACCGGGGGAGGGGTGTGGGCTGGGGGGTGGGTAAGGGGGAGATCACCAGCCGGTCCGCGCGAGGAGCCCGGGGACCCAGAGCATCTCCTTCCCGGGATGGAGGCTGCTGGTCCTCTCTGATCCAGCAGCAAAGTGTGGTCCTTGGGAAGGGCAGGGCCGGCGACCGCGACTCCCGCTCCTCCCGCGTGTAAACCAGCCACAACCGCCCCGCCGAGATGACCTCCGACCCCCTTTCCTCCGTATTCAAATATCCATCCTCCGGCAGGATTTAGGGGATGCCCGCGTGGAGGGGGCGGAGCCGGAATGTGTGGAATGAGAGACGGGGAAAGGAAACGCGGCGGCATGAAAGCCAGTTGCGCGTATCCTCAGACACCAGCCCGCCCCAGCTCATCCTCACAGCTTAATCAAGGTAGGGGTTGACTAACTGGGTTTGTTTCTCCTTTTCTCACAACTCCCTTCTTGTTCACACACCTCTCCTGGCCGTTGGCACCGTAAAGCTAGTCACTAAGTCCTCTATCGTCTGTTTAGAAGGAGAACAGTAGAATCATGTCTCAGCGCATCAACAAAGCTAAACTTTGGATGCTTCTCTAATTTCTAGCACTTATTATTAATAATAGGTCCGATTTCTTTTAGCGTAGGTATACTCTTTTTTCAGCGTTCAATGTTACAATTATTATACCATCAGCATTGAAGTCAATACCGCAAAAGGCCGAGTACCACTAGTTATCAGCTGGAGGAAAAGAAGCACCCATAGGAAACTAATACTTTCCTATTTCTGTAGTTCCAAGTATTGTAAACACAGAACTCTGTTTGATGTTCATTCATGTTTGTCTCATTTCACCTCCAAGTCAAGACTTAATCATGGCTATCAAGGCTAAAAATCATTAATTGTTTAATTTAAATGACACGTGCATATAATAGTAAAGAATATTTTTTATGATTTACTAGATGAAGTTTCAACTCTTGTTCATTAGTTATGTTTGGCTTTGAACCACTACCACAGTAGAAGCACTGCTTTCTGAACATTTCTTGTGCATGTAGGTTTCATTTTTTATTATAAATATACAAAAATAACATGCATGTAAATTTCACTTTCTGCAGGATTCGGTATGCTTTTGCTCTCTACCTGCATCAAAGATATTGATGGTATTTAGTCTTTAAAGAAATGTTTTAAATTAATTAAAATTCATTAGCTGTCACATTTTTAATAATCTCAACCTAGTTGCCAGTTATGAATCTGACAGTCATCAGTAACAATCCACTTAAAAGAAATTTTGCATGCTTTTAATCTTTCTTACTTTGCACCCAGTTTCTTTCAAAAAAGCAGGGTATCATGAAGAGCACCCTGGCTAGAAATAAGAACATGTGAATTCCACTTACTAGCAGGCTTCTCACATGTAAAATCAGAATCATCAGACTCTTCCTGGCTTGCTTCACTGGCATATTTAGAAGTTTCTAGTGCAGAATATATGTGAGTGCACTCTATAAAATGTAAAGTTTTATATATGTATATTGTGGTGTTATTATTATTATTGATTTACTGAGCCAGTAACCTAAGCTAATAGACATGATTAGCTTCCTTCTATGTCAGGGCAATTCCCTCATTATATTGAACCATTTCTATTTCTAATAAAAGAGTCAGTACCTGCAGAAATTGCTGACTGCATGCTTGGCTTGATTTCTTGCATCGTTCTGGTCTTCCCCACCGGCCACATAAAGAAATCCATCCATCACAGCCACACACTGATTAAAACTCTTGGCTGGCATCTCTGTGAGCTTGCTCCATCCAATTTCAGGGTCTCTATACAAGACGTCTCTACTAAGGGACTTCTCTGTAAGGCCTGGACGGCCCCCCACAGTGACAAGCACACGACAACCCCCTCGGATTCTCGTGCGTCTAGACTGTAACGTGTTCTGATGATAGGGAAGTAGGTGGTAGTTCATAGCATCTACGAGAAGCTTGTGACAGTCAGCATCCTGCATCATTCTCGGTACTGACTGAACATAATTGACCAGGTCTTGTGCAGAGATGGTACCAAAGCGAATATTGCTCAAGAGATCGGCAGCGTATTTTACTCTCTTTTGGTCAAATTCTAACCATTTCATTGCAATCTGGAATGCTACTATTTCAGAAGGCAACTGCAAATCGTCATCTATAAGAAGTTCATTAATTTGCTCAAAGGTAAGTTTCATAAAATGATCTGTTTCTGCAAATTCAAGGAAGTTATCCCGGATAAATTTCTGGGCGGCTGCCTTCGCGTTTCTCAGGGAGTATGTTTCGGCAATGTTAGCAATGTACATGCAATTCTCAACGCTCATCTCTTGTATCAGAAAATCACTGCACATCTTGACAAGGGTGTGGATCTGAAGATAAACAGCAGCAGAAATAATGCTTCCTATGGTGTACAGGGAGAGAGTGAGCTTTCCGGTGTAGGCGTATGCAATGACCGTGGCCAGGCCCAGCGGTGCGATGTCATTGAGATCCACCCTTTGGGTTGACGGGTCTTTTTTTAGGATGTTGTAAAAGTACTCACTGCATGAAGCCATCACTGACTTGTGAACGTCAAAGGATTTGGTTTTGGTGCTGATGACTAAGTCGCAAAGGAAGCCCTCCTGCCTCATTTTACTCAAACCTTCCAAGAGGTTGGGGCCATAAGAAGCATCTGTCAGTTCAGAAGAAATGCAGCTAAGGCCGTTGCCTCCTTCCAGCAGCCCATTCAGAGCGTTGAGCTTGTTGAGGGGACTGTCTTCCACAATGATGGTCATCTCATTGACGTCAGCTTTGTTCTTCTTGACAGTCTTCTTTTTGGGAGCCATGCTGGCAAACACACTGTCGCAGGCAAGAACTTGCTAGAAAAAAAAAAAAGACATGATTTTAATTGTGCTTTGGACTTCGAAATACCACCCTGAGAAACTTTTCTCAATTTTTTTTGTAAGATAGTAGTTTTTTAATGGCACAATGTAGATTTTCTCAAAAAAAAAAAACCATTTAAAGACATTGAATTAGACCCATATCTTATTGACAGTTGACTTAAGCATCAATCATTGCAGACAATGCTAGAAAGATTTATGTTATCAAATGAGACCTCTCAGTAGCTATATGGACAAATTTTATACAGCAGAAATGACGAAATATTCTCTGATCTAGTTGTCCAATAATTATGGAATAAGTTAAACGTCATTTCAAGGACGGAGTTTGCACTCAGGAAGAAGTAAATTATAACTGTGCTTCGTCGCTCAGTCGTGTCTGACTCTGTGATCCCATGGCCTGTAGCCCGCCAGGCTCCTTTGTCCATGGGGATTCTCCAGGCAAGAATCCTGGAGTGGGTGGCCATGGCCTCCTCCAGGGGATCTTCCCAGCCCAGGGGGCCACCAGGGAAGCCCAAATTATAACTACTCCGAAGTTTTTCTCAGTGCAATACTATAATACTAAAACTCAGGAATTCATGTTAAATGTAGATGTCTGAATTTATATGAGAATGCACATGGGCAATAATCACTGGATAAGAACTTATAATGATGTTCAAGCACTTCCTACTCTGCATAGTCACTAAAATAATTTCCAGTTGAATTAAATATCTAAAGGGTGCATATACACACACAAACTTACTTATAAGAACTAGAACAAAGTAGTTAAAAAAAATCTTAGCATCAGAAAGATGCTTAAGCATAACATAAAATCCAGAAGCATACAGGGAAAGACTGAGCTCCGAATATTTAAAAAAGTGAAAACTTATATCTATAAAACAACACCAGCTATTTAAAAGACAAGCAACAGACTGTGAAAACAAATATTTGTAACATTTTTGACAGATAAAAGGTTCAGTTCACTTCAGTTCAGTTCAGTTGCTCAGTCGGGTCCGATTCTTTGCAACCCCATGAATCGCAGCACTCCAGGCCTCCCTGTCCATCACCAACTCCCGGAGTTCACTCAAACTCACGTCCATTGAGGCAGTGATGCCATCCAGCCATCTCATCCTCTGTCGTCCCCTTCTCCTCCTGCCCCCAATCCCTCCCAGCATCAGAGTCTTCTCCAATGAGTCAACTCTTCGCATGAGGTGGCCAAAGTACTGGAGTTTCAGCTTTAGCATCATTCCTTTCAAAGAACACCCAGGGCTGATCTCCTTTAGAATGGACTGGTTGGATCTCCTTGCAGTCCAAGGGACTCTCAAGAGTCTTCTCCAACACCACAGTTCAAAAGCATCCATTCGTCAGCTCTCAACTTTCTTCACAGTCCAACTCTCACATCCATACATGACCACTGGAAAAACCATAGCCTTGACTAGACGGACCTTTGTTGGCAAAGTAACGTCTCTGCTTTTGAATATGCTATCTAGGTTGGTCATAACTTTTCTTCCGAGGAGTAAGCGTCTTTTAATTTCATGGCTGCAATCACCATCTGCAGTGATTTTGGAGCCCAAATAAATAAAGTCTGACACTGTTTCCCACTGTTTCCCCGTCTATTTCCCATGAAGTGATGGGACCAGATGCCATGATCTTCGTTTTCTGAATGTTGAGCTTTAAGCCAACTTTTTCATTCTCCTCTTTCACTTTCATCAAGAGGCTTTTTAGTTCCTCTTCACTTTCTGCCATAACAGTGGTGTCATCTGCATATCTGAGGTTATTGATATTTCTCCTGCCAATCTTGATTCTAGCTTGTGCTTCTTCCAGCCCAGCGTTTCTCATGATGTACTCTGCATAGAAGTTTAAATAAGCAGGGTGACAATATACAGCCTTGATGGACTCTTTTTCCTATTTGGAACCAGTCTGTTGTTCCACGTCCAGTTCTAACTGTTGCTTCCTGACCTGCATATAGGTTTCTCAAGAGGCAGATCAGGTGGTCTGGTATTTCCATCTCTTTCAGAATTTTCCACAGTTTATTGTGATCCACACAGTCAAAGGCTTTGGCATAGTCAATAAAGCAGAAATAGATGTTTTTTATGGAACTCTCTTGCTTTTTCAATGATGCAGCAGATGTTGGCAATTTGATCTCTGGTTCCTCTGCCTTTTCTAAAACCAGCTTGAACATCTGGAAGTTCACGGTACACACATTGCTGAAGCCTGGCTTGGAGAATTTTGAGCATTACTTTACTAGCATGTGAGATGAGTGCAATCGTGTGGTAATTTGAGCATTCTTTGGCATTGCCTTTCTTTGGGATTGGAATGAAAACTGACCTTTTCCAGTCCTGTGGCCACTGCTGAGTTTTCCAAATTTGCTGGCATATTGAGTGCAGCACTTTCACAGCATCATCTTTCAGGATTTGAAATAGCTCAACTGGAATTCCATCACCTCCACTAGCTTTGTTTGTAAGTGATGCTTTCTAAGGCCTACTTGACTTCACATTACAGGATGTCTGGCTCAAGGTGAGTGATCATACCATCGTGATTATCTTGGTTGTGAAGATCTTTTTTGTAGAGTTCTTCTGTGTATTCTTGCCACCTCTTCTTAATATCTTCTGCTTCTGTTAGGTCCATACCATTTCTGTCCTTTATTGAGCCCATCTTTACATGTAATGTTCCCTTGGTATATCTAATTTTCTTGAAGAGATCTCTAGTCTTTCCCATTCTGTTGTTTTCCTCTATTTCTTTGCATTGGTTGCTGAGGAAGGCTTTCTTATCTCTTCTTGCTATTCTTTGGAACTCTGCATTCAGATGCTTATATCTTTCCTTTTCTTCTTTGTTTTTCACTTCTCTTCTTTTCACAGCTATTTGTAAGGCCTCCCCAGACAGCCATTTTGCTTTTGTGCATTTCTTTTCCATGGGGATGGTCTTGATCCCTGTCTCCTGTACAGTGTCATGAACCTCAGTCCATAATTCATCAGATAAAAGGTTAAAGTAAAGTTAATACGGTGTCTATTTTTATTTATTTATATTTTTTGGCCACACCGCACAACTTGTAGGATCTTAGTTCCCTGATCAGAGATCAAACCTAGGCCCCAGCAGTGAAAGCACCAAGCCTTAACCACTGGACCATCAGGGAATCCCCTAACATGGTATTTAAAGAGCTCCTACAATTAAGAAGTAAAAGGTTAACAAAGGAATCTTTGTAATAGAAAGTGGTTGCTAAGGACCATCAATAAAAATGTTATATAAACAATAACAAAAAAAGAAGTAAAAGGTAACCCAACTAGAAAATGGATGAAGACTATGACTAGGTAACCAGGTTGTTCACAGAAAATAAAATACAGAGTTAATATTTTTTTAAAAAGCTAAACTAACAATAATCAGGGAACTGTCAACTGAAATCCAGAGTGCCTTCTTATTTTTTGTGGTCAAATTTTGCTTATCAAATGGTTAAAATATCTTAAAATACGAAGAATATCAGATGTTGGCGTGGTACTTTCCATACACTGTTGGTAGGAGGATAATTGATACAGATTTTTGAATACTAATTTAGCAGACTATGAAAAACAAAAAATTTATGCTTTGACACTAAAGTCCTAAATCTACTAATATGTCTCTTAGAAATATATTTATATGGATGCTGATGTACAAAGGACAGTAACTGTTTCATATTATCAATATCATAAATATTTGCACCAACTGCTAAACCTACAGGGAGTGTGGGTTTAGCTGCACGTTTAGAGCTGTGAACAGCTCTAATATTACATGTAGACTTGAAATATATTAAGTTTACCAAAGAAATACATAGCTCTTAAAGCATCACAGATTAAGTCAGTTTAGCCCTTCTGGGAATATTGGGCACAGCCATCAGAACATGCTGAGCCTGGCTTTTTAAATGGGTTTCATCCATGCCACGGTGGCATCCACTTTCTTGTGAAATTAACAGCATTTAAAATTTTTTATTGAAGTATAATTAATTTACAATGTCATGTTGGTTTGAGGTTTACAGCACAGTGGTTCAGAATGTATCTATTCTTTTTCCAGTTCTTTCCCCTTATAGGTTATTACAAAATACTGAGTATAGTGCCCTGAGTTATGCAGTAGGTCCTTGTCAGTTACCTATCTCACACATAGGAGTGTGTGTGTTGGAGAAGGCGATGGCACCCCACTCCAGTACTCTTGCCTGGAAAATCCCATGGATGGAGGAGCTGGGTGGGCTGCAGTCCATGGGGTCGTGAAGAGTCGGACACTTACTGGGTGACTTCATTTTCACTTTTCACTTTCATGCATTGGAGAAGGAAATGGCAATCCACTCCAGTCTTCTTGCCTGGAGAATCCCAGGGATGGGGGAGCCTGGTGGGCTGCTGTCTATGGGGTCGCACAGAGTCGGACACGACTGATGCGACTTAGCAGCAGCAGCAGCGGCAGCGTGTGTGTGCTGCTCCTAACTTATCCAGACTTGACCAGACTTCTAACTTCTCCCTTCCCCACCCCACCCTGTTTCTCCTTTTGGTAACGGTAGTTTGTTTTCTGTCTGTGGGTCTATTTCTGTTTTATAAATTAGTTCATTTGCATTTTTTTAGATTCTACATATAAGCGATATCATATGATATTAGCTTTTTTCTTACTTTACTTAGTATCATACTCTGTAGGTCCATCCATTTTTTTTTCATTTTTAAAATGTCAAAATCGTGTGGATGGACCTAGAGAGTGTTATACAGAGTGATGTAAGTCAGAAAGAGAAAGACATTGCATATTAATGCACATATGTGGAATCCAGAAAAATGGTATCGATGATCTTATTTGCAAAGCAGAGATAGAGACACAGATGAAGAAATACATGGACACCAAGGGGAGAAGGGCTGGTTGGGAGGGACTGGGAGATTGGAATTGACACATATATACCATTGATACTATATATAAAATAGATAACCAATGAGAACATAGTGTATAGCACAGGGGACTCTACTTAAAGCGCTGTGGTGACTGGATGGGCAGGAAGTCTCAAAGGGATATATGTATGTGTATGGCTGACTCACTTTGCTGTATGGTAGAAACGGACACAACATTGTAAAGCAACTATACTCTGATTAAATTAATTTAAAAAGAAAAAAATCATGTTTCTCACCAAAAATAATAAAATCAGTATGTGTAATCCAACAGTTAGCAGCTTGTTGTATATCATTCCAGACTGTATATGGTTATGCATATAGATATCCATAGATCGTTCAGGGCTTCCCTGTGGCTCAGTGGTAAAGAATCCACGTGCCAATGAAAGCAATGCAAGAGATGTGGGCTCGATCTCTGGGTCAGAAAGATCCACTGGAGGAGGAAATGGCAACCCACTCCAGTGTTCCTGCATGGGAAATTTCAGGGACGGAGGAGCCTGGCAGGCTACAGTCCATGGGGTTGCAAACAGTTGGATACGGCTGAGCAACTAAACAACAATTTCCTTGATATAAATACACTTGTGGTTGGTTTTAAGCTGTCAGCAACCAGTTTGCTAAATTCCTGAAAATATAAATTGGTTCTTAGAAACTCCAGCATACCACTGTGAGACAACTTATCTCACCTCTGTGCAACTCTGTGGACTGCGGCCTGCCAGGCTCCTCTGTCCATGGGATTCTCCAGGCAAGAATCCTGGAGTGGGTGGCCATGCCTTCATTAGGGGGTCTCCCTGACCCAGGAATCAAACCCGAGTCTCTTACATCTCCTGCATTGGCGGGCCGGTTCTTTACCACCAGTACCACCCGGGGAAGCCCGAAACAAGTTTGTGCTATATTATCCAGCAATTTGCTTTCTTCACTTGGATATACTCATGTACATCTTTCCATAACAGCACGTACATAAATGTACCTCATTCTCCCTAATAGCTGCAGAGACGCCCACAGCAAGGATATATAAAATTTGTTCAATTATTCTCGTGTTGATGGGCATTTAGGTGTTTAGGTATTTTCTCACTTTTGAAGGGTGGTGTGTGTGTGTGTATTTTAAGTCTCACTGAGGCGTGACACTTAGCTTTGAGGCCCCCTTGAATGTTTTCAATTTAATTACTGCTGGAATAGCTGTTTTAAGAACTCTATAACCTTTCTAATGTGTTTGTTCTTGTTCTTTTCCATGTGGAAGGAGAGAAGCGAGTAGGGAAGAAACAGGACGTCTGTCTCTTTGCCGGGCCTTTTGTCTTCCTCATTAAGCTCTAATCGTCATGTTCACATTTGTATTTGTTTGCAAGACTGGAGCACGTTTGTCCTTCCTCATTCTTCCTTGTGAGCAAAGCCACACGCATCCTTACCTGTGAAATAGATTTTCAACCCACCATCGTTTTAGTCTTCAAATGCGTTTGACTTATGTGGTGAGTGACCCTTTATTGGATTTTTCTGGGAAATTTTTAAAAATTTTGTTTCAGCAAGCAGTTATCAGGGTGTGGGCGGCACTGGGCTGGGAGTGAGGGAGCAATACAGTAAGCAATTCATGTTAAATAGACAAACGAGGGCAAGTACGAAATGCCAGCAAGAGAGTCGGGAAGCGCAGCAGAGTACCTACAAAAATTACAAACAGCAGTTCCTACCACCGGGAGCACACATGTATCTTTGCAAGAAGCCCTGTCTGTTTTTCCTGGCGGAATCCCTACGGGCAGTTTTTCACTCGTGTAGATGCAAGGCTTATAACTACTCAGCAGTCTTTGTTTTGGAGGACATCAGGGAAATCAAATAATACGCTTCTAAATAATCCATGAGTCAAAGAAATCACAAGGGAGATTGGATCGTATTTCAAACTGAATGATAATGAAAATATGATGTAAATACCAGCTTGCCTACTTATCTGAGGTGTGACTTTTCATAGATTACTAACCTCTCAGAGTCTGCACGGACTTACCTCTAAAGGAAAGATAACAATGGTGCTTGCCTGTAGAGTGGTCCATGAAAGCTTAGTGAGGAAGCATCTGTACTGCATTTAATAGGGTATCTTGCAAAAAGTCAATGTTCAAAAAATTTCAATTATTGCCATTAAAACAAACAGCCCCTGTTATTTGTGTTTAGAGGAATAAAGGAAGTGACCTGTTTAAGCTTTGAGGGGAAGCCCATCAGAGAAAGCAGCCGCACTATGGAGAGGTAATCAGGGGATTAGGAGAAGATTTCTGGAACATAGACATTGCTAAAGGATCTTTGAAAATGCCAGGGAGAGAACTGGAATTCATGCAATGACATAGGCTGAAGAACAGGTTGTTTTTACGTTGCTATGCATAAGGGTGACCCTGGAAGCTTCGGAAACTTGGGACACAGATTATGCAAACAAGAGAACGGATATATGGGTAACTTCCCTGGTGATCCCTTGGTTAAGGCTATCCACTTCTGTTGCGGGGGCACTGCTTCCAGCCCTGGTTGGGGAACTAAGATCTCATATACTGCATACTGCGGCCAAAAAAAAAAAAAAAAAACCAAACAAACCAAAAAACAAGCAAAACAAAACAAAAAACCCCCAAACAAACAAACAAAAACACGGATTATATGGAACAGGTTGAATCGATGAGCCTGGACTTTAGAATTCAGATGAAGGGAATTGTTTTGTTGCGGTGGAGTTAGGATGGGAAAGTTTGCAGATAACAAGAATCTTGCTGGTTCTAGTACTGAGAGCTTCTTAAGAGAAGTAGGTATGGGGGTGGGTGGGGGGGAACAGGGGCTTTAAAGCCGAGGAAGTGCCCCTGTGGAAGCAGAGGGGGATGTGCAGACCGAGGTGGCTGGAGTGGTGGAGACAGGTGGGCAGGTAACACCAGACCAACACAGAATGGACGCCGGGCGCCAGGAAGGGTTTGAACCTGAGAAGCTGGTACATGACTGGGAAGGATACAGAGACCTCCAGGAAGGAGAGGACACACCGAGGCCCTAGTGCACTCCGTCACGTTTCCGCCACGGCTTCCTGCTCTTGCTTCCTGTTGCCACCTTTTCTTTCCTCCATAGTCTGGCCTTCCTGCTTCCTGCTGCCCTTGGCGTTCCCTTGGAGACCTCTCAACCCTCTATCTGAATCCTCTTGCCTTTGTCCCATTTCCCCAGGCCCCTACTGGGCGAGACATCAGCTGGTCTGATAGATGATCCAGGGTTTGCATGGTTTCTCCCAGATATGTGTGGTTTTTGTTTTGTTTTTATCAGTTTCCTCCTATGACTCACATACAAATTTCTAACAGAGTTGCCATCATGGAACATCTATTTTTAAAAGTATTATTATGATATGTTAATATTCAAATAATATTTTGACATCATTCATTTATTTAATCTTAATGTTCTTAATATATTTTAAATATGTATATATATCTTAAATAAGAGAGGGTTTTTAGAGTCCTCAAAAGCACTTTGTAAAGGCTTCTTTAGCTCTTAGGTGCAGGGGACCGTTTAAGAGTTTTGAAATCAGAGCCTGCAGACCCCTTCCTGGTGGCTGTATTTCCCCAGATATGCTCATACGTCCAGCCTTTCTTTACGAGAGCTGCCGTTGCATTCTATTCTCTAGGTCTGCACCTCCAGCACCTGCCCAGGTGTACTCGGCTGGGGCTGTGTTCCTTCAACAACACTGTAGACGCCTCCGAGGAGCCTGGGGCCCAGGCTCCCTCCGTGGAAGCTGGGCCAGGTCCTGATGACGTCCTCTCGGCCGCGGAGATGGCCACCGCCTCCTACACCCTGGGGAATGCTTTTCCTCTGGCATCTCCCAGGGAGACAGGGCCTTGGGCACAGCCCTTCTCTGTTTTGGGTAAGAACGGTAGGGCGACTGCTGGGTGCGCCAGGCCCTGCTGCAGGTTCGACCTGCTCGCTCCTGATGTAGGAGCAAGACCCAGAGGCTCTGTTCTCCGCAGCTGCCCTGGGAAGCCTTGGAAGACCCTCCGGGCCCCTCACACCGAGGCCTTTCTGACATGACACGCTAGGGACAAACACACACACACTCTCACCATGCCACGTGACTAGCACACCCAGCATTGTTCTACACCAATCACACTTAAATGAAAAGCAAAGGCAGCCTTAAAGGAAAGAAGTTATAAGCAGGCAGCCTGGTTCATGAATGGAAGGAAAGGGGAACAGTTTAATTAACTGCTATTCACTCATCTGGTGGTGGTGCTGCGTTACTAGGCTGATGGTGTGGGCTTAGGGAGCGAGATTAGAAAAAAACACAATGTCCACAGACATGTACTACTCAGCCCCAAGGTTATATGTGAACACGTAGTCAAAACAATGCACCGGAACCCTCCCTGGATTTTTCAGCTATTATGTGTGAAAGTGTTCGTTGCTCAGGAGTGTTTACTCTTTGTGATCCCATGGACCGGAGCTTGCCAGGCCCCTCTGTCCATGGGATTCTCCAGTCAAGAATACTGGAGTGGGTAGCCATTTCCTTCTCCAGGAGATCTTCCCAATCCAGGGATCAAACCCACATCTATTGCATTGGCAGGCAGATTCTTTACCATCTGAGCCACCAAGGAAGCTAATATATATGTGTGTGTTTGTATGAGTTTTTACAATTATACAAATGTTCATTATGCACCCCTGGGTCATATTGTAAATGATCACAAATGATGGCCACAGATGATACCAAAATGCGGCTGCAAGGGAGAGGCAGAGGTTACGCCAGTGAGTTAGTTGCCCGTACACGTCCTTATATGATCCAGACTATAACCCAGGTGTTGAGTAACAGTTTGGAAAGCCTTCCATTCTTATTATATCAACTCAAAGTTGGATGAGCATCCTACTTGTTGTTTTCAAGGCGTTTCTATTTTTTTGACGAGTGAGTGCTTTGTGGCCGGTGGCTCAGGGAACCCCCCAGCTTGGGAGCTGTCACCATGGGTCCCAGACCCCGGCGGGGGGGGGGCGCTCTGACTGGGGTTACAGTCAGTCTGCATGGGGTCTGCATGGTCAGCCTAGCTGAGCGGCCTGCAGCTGGGACACTTTCAAGACTATTTCTGTTTTTCTCTGAAGCACAAAGGGCTGGATTCTCCCTTCCCACTGTGGGGTTCTAATGAGTCATCCCCTTGGGATGGAAGCACTTTTCCAGCACTCTGGGACTGTGAGTGGCCCTGCCATAGCAGGACACACTGGACAGAGCAGGTCCAGCCCCGGCAGCTGAGGTTGTGTAATGGGATGAGCAGCTATTTGGAGGCACTGCCAGTCCCCTTCTGACCCTTCCCTTTTTGAGTATAAGAGGTGCAGGGTGCAGAAGGCTGCAGAAGGCTCCCAACGGAGCCGTGCTTCCATTCTGTGGAGGGAACCCGGAGAATTCTTCTCTGGTCTTGAACCCCACAGCCTCCTTCCCCCTCTGCTACATCCACTGTCTCCCAGAGCAACTTCCCAGGTGCCCTAGAAGAGCTGCCCATTACAAAGTGGGCAAAAGGCAACATAAGGCCACACTCTCCTCCCCCTGCCCACCCCTGCTCTGGCACTTCTGTCATTTCTATGACAACGGGATCATGTATTCAACATGTGATCAGTGGGTGGGCAGGTACATGAGCTGTCAAATTTGCTATGATCTTTTGTCTTTGAATATTTTAAGTATGTGAATAATTAACTCCTAAATATAAATCATCAAGCATGAATCTAGACTCTGTATGCAATGGAAACCATTACCTTTATTTCTCCCTAAAATATTGATAATATTTATAGAACTAGCAAATGTTGAGGACTACTGGTTCTGTGCCTAGGTAAATACATGATTTTATTTTTATAAATTTAAGCATCATGAAAATTCCCAAAAGGCAGGTGATATTATATTCACTTTACAAATGAAAAAATTAATATTCTGAGAGAATTTTAAAAACATATCCAAGTTCACATACTGGGTACATAATGTGTAGTGGAGCAAAGATCCAAATCCAGATTGAATCCTGATCCCCTATATTACCCTTACATCCGGAGCAGCTTGTAATCTTTCATAGGTTAAAAGGTTAGCTCCTTCCAGCATGAGCAGATAGAGACTGAATGAGGTGGAACTCAAGTTTATAATTTTAAAAGGTGGATACGGAGAACATAACATGGTTCTTTTCTGGCTCCAAACTGAAGCCCAGAAGCTGCCCTTCTCAATATGAGACAGATTTGTTTAGACAGTCAGAGCCTGTGAGTTTCTTTATTTTATTAGGGGTAGTAAAGCTATGAAACTCTAGTAGTCTGGGTAAGCCAAAAGAGAAAGTAGATTCAAGGAGATCTTGCATGAATTTGTTGACCAGAGAATCAAACACTTCCTTTTAAGTGTTAGGTTGAATATGAAGTTATCAACTTTTGCTTAAAGACAAATATTGCCAATTTCTTATGAATCAACTTAGCTAGAGGCCTGTCTATCTATAAAGTGTACAGACTCTATACCTAAAGCTACCTTCTGTTAAACTGCACACACTATGTAAGGACTCTGTGCTAAGATTTTTGGTCTTGATTCTGTTGAAAATTTTAGTAAAATAGCTCTTTCTTATTTCTAGTCTTTGGTGTGTGTATGTTAAGGTTGTGAGAAGCGAGGTTGGAAATCTGGTTTGTAAGACTCATGATCTGGTCATCACGGAACTGAGAATTGGGTTTTGGTGTTAATATTGCTGCAACCATCTGAATGATCTGTGGCAAAACACTCAAGTTTTTAAGATTTCAGTTTAATCATCTGTCAAATGAGGAGGTATATACCTTTCAGTTCTAAAACTTTACAGAGATTAGGAATAAACAGCTGGCTTTTGCTGTTAGAATTGTAAAAATCCGGTTTGTATCACTCCTTGTCCCTGATCCCCCTTCAGTATGGCCTTTTAGACTGCTAGTATCAACTCATGATTAACTATGGATAAACCAACAGAGATGGGGAATTCTTCACCCTGGAATCATGCATTTGGGTCTGAGTTGCCAACTTTAGTAAATAAAAATAGAAGATTTCTAGATAAATTTGAATTTCAGAAAAACCACTAATCATCTTTTAGAATTTAAGTATATCCCATGCTATATTTGGGACAAACTTATACTAAAAACTGGTTTGTATCTGAAATTCAAGGTACCTGGCTGTCCTGAATTATATCAGGCAACCCTTTTCTGGGTTGGGTTTCAGGAGTCCAGGAATTGCATGAAGATTTCTGGAATATTATGAAAACATATTCTGCATATGTGTTCATGTGTATTTTTCTCTAAGTGGGCCCAGAGCTTTCACAGGTTCAGAAAAAGGTCCATAACCCCAAATATTGGGTTGACCAAAAAGTTCGATCGGGTTTTCCCATAACATCTTTTTAGCCAAGCCAGTAGATCCGGAACCACCGGACAGAAGTGAGGCTGCAAGAAATGCTAATGTAATTCTACCCTCTTTTACAAGGGGCAAGCCCACGTGGCGGGATCACACTCGGCCCTCATGGCCTGAAACAGATTGCAGGTGAAACCTCCTAGAAGCCATTGCAGAGTGGAACCGTCACTTCATAAGCAAGAGCGTGTTTTTTCCTTCCGCCCGCCACCCCGCCTCCTGGGAGGCCTCTGCCCGGTGCAGCCTGGGCAGCCTTGTGTGCCCAAGTGCTACTGTCACTCTCCTGCCAGCCCGAGCTGGGATCCCAGAGGGACTTCTCGCGAAGGGGGCGGCAGCTGCGCCTGCCCGGCCCCAGCACATTCCAGCCACCGCGTGTGTCCGCCTGGCAGCTTGACTCCGGGAATAGAAACAGCCGGCCTCTGCCTCTTGCCATTTTAAGCCAAGTCCAGCTTTAGGGGGGTTTTCCATTTTTACTGTTCCACTTCCAAAATGATTTCTAGCATAAAACACACATCAGTATTGCCACAGGCGCACACTTGGAACAAAAACTTGTGTTAAAGTTGAAAGCTGTTCTTTTTTTGCAGGAGACATTTTGTCAATAGGCTCTTTGTGGGAATTCAAAGAGTTGTCTGATTTGTTGGTACTGATTTCAACACAACAGATTATATTTTATCTAAATTTATCAGATACTAAATGTTCCTGATGTTCCTGATAAAAATGAAGATGAACTTCTAAACTTTATGAACAAAAGCTCAGAGGTTTATTTTCCGCTCCCTCCTCTCTTAACACAGAAAAAGAAAAACCTATATTAGCATTAGAAACTTAAAATGAGTGTTAGTAATTATCAGTCACTTTGCTTTCACGCCTTTCTATGACTATACTTCCTCCCCATCTATCATATTCCTTAGATTTTAAGAAAATGTTTTCTGGCTCACAGCTTCAGGGCTGGAGGACGTGACGGAGGGGAGACCGTTGTCTATAAAATCACTACCACCGTGAACACAGAGACACCCCCCTTCCACCCTCATCATTCACCCCCCAGATTTGGAGACTGGGGCCCCAGCTCCTTACCCTCCTGTGTGAGGTGCTTCCCCGACTTGCGATGCTGAAGTTTCAGCTGCAAACTCCTTTTGTGAAGCAATCTGTGGAGAGAGGGCGGAGGAAGACCCGGTGCGGAGCCAGCAGCAGCCACCTGACGCGTCCAGCGGCAGCAGCGCTTAGAGTGACCCTTCACCGCCCCGCCGCGGGCGACGAGCCTTTGCTCTGCCCTCGGCTCCCTCTCTGGCTTCGATTTCAGGCCACCCCGGGGCAGAGGGCGGAGCCTCTGGTCGGTGAAGAGGGTTTGGGTTTCCTGATCTCCCCACTTATTGAAAAACAAAAAACAGTCAAGCCCCCATAACCTGAGAGTGAGGAGAGAAAATTAATCAGGTGGATATTTAATTGTCGGGAGCAGATTAGCGTGTGTGTGGACTTGGTCAGAGAAAGGGAAGGTCGTGGATAAAATGAGCTTCGGAAAGGTAAATAGCCTGGTCAGCTCAGGTCCTTTGAGAAGACTGGGCTTATAAATAGACTGTTCTTTAGAAGACGAGCTTCTGATAGCTCGCACGTGGCACTGTCATCATTGGAGTCCCAGTTCCATGGGGCGAGGTGCTCAGCCCCGACTCTCTGGTGGTCCCCAGGGAAGCCAGAGCTTGGGGAAGTACTTCGGCAGTGCTTCCTGTGGGGGAAGAAACAGAGAGGGTCATAACTGACCACAAGCTTTAAATAGGCTCCGGGAGTGTGAAATAGCTGCTAAAAAAGTTACCCTGATAGTAGGCTGCAATAATAGAAAAATAGATCATGGAAAACAAATGTTCTAATTATTCTTGATTAGTCAGATCGGGAGTTCAGCATTGCTTTGCTGCTGTGGCTCGCTCAGAAGTTCTTCTGTATCCCGAAGGAGGAGGCTGGAAGGAAGCTGGGCGTGTTGGGACCATCTTCAGAAAAGAAGAACCAAGAGAGGACTCCGGAGGAGTGGGAATCCTGGGTGCAAGTGTCCTGGGCGCTGCTGGGCAGCAAGGGGCCTTAATTTAAAACTTTGTGGTTTTAAGATATCAAAAGTTAAACCCAGTGGGTAGAACTTCCAACAAAAGACCAAAGTACTCGACTCTATTCCTGCTGTGATAAAAAATGAGCCTTATATCAGTATTTATGATAATGATGATAAAATGGCAAGAGCCTCTAAGAGGTAGGTGTTGGAGCCAACACTGTTTTCGAGGGTTCAATACTGTCCATTTCAGTTCTACTGGAGCAACACTGAGATAATCCTTTCAATAGACTATTATTTTACGTAGAGGTATGAACCCAAGTAGAAATCAATGGCAGAAATGGGAAATCTAAGACACTTTGATTTAAAAACATTTACAGAGTAACGACATGTGCCAGGATTCAACTTCTGCTGTGGTTTGTATGCTAGAAATGGAGGGTATAGAATGTGGGTGAAAAAGGCAATGGCACCCCACTCCAGTACTCTTGCCTGGCAAATCCCTTGGATGGAGGAGCCTGGTGGGCTGCAGTCCATGGGGTCGCGACTGAGCGACTTCACTTTCACTTTTCACTTTCATGCCTTGGAGAAGGAAATGGCAACCCACTCCAGTGTTCTTGCCTGGAGAATCCCAGGGACGGGGGAGCCTGGTGGGCTGCTGTCTATGGGGTCGCACAGAGTCGGACACGACTGAAGCGACTTAGCAGCAGCAGCAGCAGCAGTGTATATTGGGACATTTAATCTTTATTGTTAAAGCAATGGGAGCCTATGTATTGAAGTCTATTATGACAAAAAGATGTTCATGATGAGATTCGCATGGGAAAGAATGCTCCAGCATTTGGGGACTTTATAGACTTTAGAGGTTTAGAAAGAGATAGAAAATGTTAGGTGAGTTATCAGCAAAGACTGGGGTAGAGTAGATGGTGCTGGTGATGGGACATGGGTTGGGATTGCCTGGCAGGATAGAGGGCCCCACTGAGGTCAGTGGTGGTGGCTGTGGGTCTGAGACCTGTCAGTCTGCGTGTATGCTTTTCTTAAGCCAACTTCAACTGCAGAGAAACCAGTGAGCTGGACTTAACCAGAGAAGGGGTATTGCAAGGTGGGTAGTTTTTTTGTTCCCATTGCTGGTGCCCACCTCTCCTTCACCAACCTCTCCTCCAGACCATGTACCACAGGCCAGCTCAAATGTGAGCTCCAGGAGAGCAAGGATCTTTTTCGGATGAGTCCCAAGGGCCTGAAGCAGTGCTTGGCACATATTGGAGGATGAGTCATTGTATATTAATTGACTAGATGAATAAATGAGTGAATAATTAGACACTGAGTACAATGAAGTTAGGGGACAAGAGAGTGGAGGGTGTATGCCAAGAAGTATTATAATAGCAGGCCACAAAACTGAGCTGAGTAAGGATGGATATGAAATCCTAAGGGCAGGGAACTTTTCTTGTTAATTACTGCCATCCCAGAACCAAGATGCTGCATATAGTAGATACTCAATAAACTAGAGTTTATAAAAAAACAAACACTGGACTTACATGGTGGCCCAGTGGTTACGACTCTGCACTCCCACTGTAGCTTGCTCAGGTTCAATCCCTGGTCAGGAAGCTAGGATCTCACCTCCCTCACAACGTGGTCAAAAAAAATCCACTATTATAAATTAATAAATGGTCACCTTAAAAAATAGTACTGGCAACACAGTAAAACACAAAGCTGAAAAGTATTGTGTTATTTTGCTTTTTACTTATCCTATTTGTCTCTCATAGAAATTCATAGGGATTCTGTAGCTAAAACAAGTGTGTCTTTTAAAAAAGCTTTTATAGCTGAAAGAACCATTGGACAAAAATGCCTGGTCCCTAAAGTATATGTATCTGCTGTAGATTACAGCTCTGACCCTTTAGTCCGTTCTCAACTCTTAGTTTTAATAGGAAGTCATTTAGAATGCTGTTTCTCAAATTTTAGTGGATACAGGAATTCTGAGAACATTTTTAAACACTGATTCTGGTTAACAGATGTCTGAAGTGAGTCCCAAGATTCTGCCTTTCTAACTAGCTCACAGGTAATGCTGATGCTGCTGGTCCAAGGGCCACGCTTTGAATAGCAAGGATTTGGAATGCTTGGTTACTCAGTATCTGAAAGGAAAAGATTTGTTAAAAAGCAGTAGAAGCCATTTCATCAGAAGTCAGTATTTCAGTTTCACGTCTTGAGATCTACTGGAAAAAGTTCCTGATGTTTCCTCATTAAGTTGTAACAGCCCGGACTTCCTTAGAGGCTTAGTAGTAAAGAATCTGCCTGCCAATGCAGGAGACACAGGTTCGATCTCTGATCCAGGAAGATACCTCATGCCTCGAGGCAACGAAGCCTGTGTCCCACAGTTACTGTGCCCGCAAACTACTGAAGCCCACCCACTCTAGACCCTGTGCTCCGCAACGAGAGAACCCACCACAGTGAGAAGCCTGAACACCACGACTGGAGAGGGGCAAGTAGAGAAAACCAGCACAGCAATGGAGACCCGTCCATGGGATTTTCCAGGCAAGAGTACTGGAGTGAGGCGCCATTGCCTTCTCCAGATGGAGACCCAGTGCAGCCAAAAATAAACAAACAAATAAGCGACGTGGAACAGCCCTCCTCCCAAACCCAGCTTTGGACCACTGCCACAACCACCTGTTTGGGAACCTTGCTCTCTCACTTCTGCCCAGCCTGTACCCCACCCTCTGCATCTGCAGCTAACTTCTACCACCATTGAATGGTACACAGGCTCTCTCTATTAAAAAACAACAACGACAAACAAAACTTTCCATTTAGTCTGTTTTTCCCTGCAGTTAAAGCCACATTTCCTTCCACGTCCGCACAGGCACACTTCTCAGGCGCGCTGCCTGTCTCCCGTTGCTTTCCATCTTCCCCTCGACTGTATCCAGCCAAGCCTCCCTGTTTGCCCTCTTCCAAGTGATGTGCCAAGGCTGTAAATAACCCTGGGTCACTGGTTTTTTTTTGGACATTTGCCAGTGTTTGACCTTTCAGGATGATTCCACACAGCTGACCAATTGCTCCTACTAAAAATGTCTTTTTCCCATTGGTTTTGGTTTTCCTCAAATTGCCCTGGCTGTTTCTTCTCATCCTCTTTTCCTCGTGGAAGGTCTTCTCGTCAGCTCTTGAAGATAACAGTGCTTCAGGTCCGTCCTGCACTCTCTTTCAGCCTCAAAACTGTGTCTGGAAGACGAGCTCATGCATTCTTAGATATCCACAGATATCTAAGAATATCTTTCCAAGACTGAAGTCATCCTTTCCCTCCAAATAGGTTCCCCTTACAATATTCTCTTTGGTAGTGAACAAGCCACCCCTTGTCCAGTTCCTTAAATGGTAAATCTGGCCTCACACGTGACCTCTTCCTCACCACCCCGCACTCCCATCTCCACATCTGATTGATTTCCATGTCCTTGGGCTACATATCTATAATTTCTTCTCGCTGCTGCCATTCTGGTCCAAGCCATCAGCGCCTCTCACCTGGGCCATCGTGAAATCCCCCCAAACGACTTTACTGTGTCCGCTCTTGCTTCCCTCCAATCCATCCTCTATGCAGTGCAGTCAAAGTGATCTTTTCACATCTGATCATGTGACTGCCCTGCAGAAAATCCCACAGCTTTCTATTTCCTTAGGAGAAAGTCTCAACTTCTTCCTGGTTTGCAGTGCCTCTCACCCACCTGGTCCCACAGTGTCCACCTCTGTGATCCCTTCATTCAAAACCCTCTGCAAGGGCCCCCAGTATTCCGAACTCATCTTCTCCCTTGGCTTTCCACACTTGCCCGAGTGATCTCTTCCTCACCTTTGCCTAATGATTTCTAACTCATCCTTTGCCTCGTGGCTTAAATACCACTTCCTCAAAAAATCCTCTCTTGGACCTTCAGCTCAACTTCTGTGTTCCCCCAGCAGCTTCAGTTTCCCTTCCAGAGCACACAGCTGGTGATGGGTGGAGCCATGATGTGGACCCACATGGTCAGGCTCCAGAGGCCACGCTGCTGACCTCGACTTCGATGGACGTAGGTCTGTCTAATCTGTCCACAGCTCTAATCCTAGTCACAACATGGTATTTAGCACGTACGTTACTTGGTTAATTAATTGATTACTTAATTCAGAAAATTACTAAATGAATAGCTTGTTTTTGTGCTGGGGACTTTTACAAGTGTATTCTTAAGTGGTATAGTGTCTGTTTGGTCTCAAAGGCATCTTCTCATTTTGTAGATTGTCTAGGTGTGGGATGGGCCGTATACTAATTGACTGAAAGTTAGGGATGCATTTCAGTGTATAGAGCAGCATATATACACATTATGTGAGTCACATATGTAGCTTTAAATTTTCTGGAAGTTGCTTTAAAAAGAGTAAAAAGGAACAGGTGAAATTAATTTTCACATTACATTTGATTGAACTCAGTATATGTATAATATGGGTTATCAATATAAAATTAGTGAGATACTTTAAATTCTAAGTCCTAAGACTTCAAAACGTGGTCTTTTACATTTTCAGCACATTTCAGGGGCTGAAATTCGGACCTGCCCCACTGCAAGTGCACGATAGCTAGTAACATTCACCACAGGCGTGTGGATGGTGCAGGCGTGTGGACAGTACAGGGGTAAACAAGATTTGCAAGGAAGCTTCAGCCTGGGAGAGTGTGCAGACTCTGTGTTATCCTCATGGCTCCTATGATTTCAAGATACACTCCAAATTAGTCCAAGGAGAAAACCTAAACTTTAGGAACAGAGTTTATCTTAAAGGTGCTCTTTATTTTTTTAATCATTTTTTTTCTACTCTGTTTATAGCATTTTATTTTTTTATTAAAAAATTTTTAATTATAAAAGTATTGCAACACATTTACAGGAGACTTGGAAAACATGGAGCAAAGTCACATATAGTTCTATTATATATTACAATTATTTTTTAGGTAGATAAATGAAGATTTCTAGTTGGAGTTTTAATATCAAACTCTCAAAAAATTAATAGAATGAATAGACTGAAGAGTAGACGGATACAGTAGACCTGCAAAGCTATGGACCAATTCAACGCAATGAAGACTTGTACGATTTTCACACAACAGTAGGATACACATTCTATCCATGTTCCCGCCGACTATAAACCAGGAGACACTAAAACATATCCAGGGACATAAAAAAGGTACCAAAAGTTCATGGTCTGAAGTTATTAAAATCATATAGGATCTGTTCTCTTATGAAATTACATTGGAAATCAATATCAAAAGATATTTGAAAATAATCCACATATTTTCAAGGACAATGTGACATTTACCAAGAGAGGTCTTTGACTTAGCCATTGAAAGCCTCGATAAAGCTAAAAGACTGAACAAACGCAGAAGGTGATTGCAGCAAAGGAAGCATTTAAATGGGAAGTTAGTATCAAAATGAGAAATTAACATCAAAGGTGCTTTAAAAACCCCATGTAATTGGAAATTAAATGCCTACTTTTAAATGATGGGTGTATTTAAGAAGCCATAGTAAAGAATATTAGAAAATATTTGTAACAGAAGAAAAATTAAAAGAATTTATCATCATTTGTTGCATGTAGCAGAAGTTGCTCAATGTAATTAAAGTTGCTCTTTATATGGAAACTGGAAAGAAATCCTGACCTGTGTCTTGAACGGTAGCCTGAGAATGGAGTTTAAGCTTGTGCCTTTGTATTTCTAACATTTGGGTGCCCTGGGATGTGCACTTTCCTCTCAGGCTGGAGACAGGAAAAGTTAAGAGAACAAAGCTGCCTGGGACTACGCTGGTGGTCCAGGAATTAAGACTTTACCTTCCAATTCAGGGGATGCAGGTTTGATCCTTGGCTGGGAAACTAAGATCCCACATATCTCATGACCCCCCCCCAAAAAAAAACCCCCAAAATCAAAACATAAAATGGAAGCACTATTGTAACAAATTCAGTAAATACTTTAAAAATGGTCCACATAAAAAGGAATCTTAAAAAAAGAGAGAAATATCCAAGCTGCCAGTTTCTGTGCTCTGAGAAGGCGAGGCTAGAGAAGAGAGCCCTTTGTTGAGCAAAAGTCAAAGTGTCAGTCGTGTCTGGCTCTTTGTGACCCCATGGGCTGTAGCCCACCAGGCTCCTCTGTCCATGGGATTCTGCACGCAAGAATACTGGAGTGGGTCTCCATTTCCTTCTCCAGGGGATCTTCCCCACCCAGGGATCGAACCTGAGTCTCTTGCATTGCAGGCAGATTCTGTTACCGTCTGAGCCACCAGGGAAGGCCTTATTGGACAAAGGCTACAGCAAGTCTTTGGTTGTGCAGAGTGATCAGGAGCCAGAAAGGCGGGGAGACCAACAGGCCTGAAGGGTGAAGCAGGACGTGTTCTTTCCGGCTGCTAGACCTCTAACCCCCCTTCTGATGGCTGTGTGCTTTCCCAGGCCGTAAGGTTGGGTACAAGGCAGAGCCGGTCTTCCACCCTAGAAATCAGAAAGCCAGATGCTTGCTTTGCCAGCCTTCTTTGCAGGGATGGCGTGGATGAGTGCCAGGCATGGACCTGGCTGATCAGATGCCTGCGCCTCCGACTGGAGGTTGAGAGCTGATGGTGCGGCCCGAGAGGAGGCCTGCCTGGCAAAGTGGGCACCATGGCTTGCAGGAGCGGCGTGGGCACTGGGGCCAGCAGCTGCCTCACTGTTTGGGCCTTGAGGCATTCAGTTGCAGCTTCCGCAGCCCTGTGGGGGCTGTTGTGGTGTCTGGAGCTTGTCTGGGCTGTGGTTGTATCTGCAGAAGCCCCATTTTCCTCTTTCCTTTCCCTGGTCTGTTTCTCTGGTCGTCCAGCAATGATTCCCTGAGCTGCATGGGATCCTTTTTTTAAAACAAAAAATTTCTTTTTATTTTTTATAATTAAAGCAATCACTGCAGACAGTGACTGCAGCCATAAAATCAGAAGATGACTGCTTCTTGGCAGGAGAGTGATGACAAACCTAGGCAGTGTGTTGAAAAGCAGAGACATTACTCTGCCAACAAAGGTCTGTATAGTCAAGGCTGTGGTCTTCCCAGTGGTCCCTGGTTGTGAGAGCTGGACTGTAAAGAAGGCAGAGCACCAAAGAATCAATGCCTTCCAACTGTGGTGCTGGAGAAGACTCCTGAAAGTCCCTTGGACAGCAAGGAGATAGAACCAGGCAATCTGAAGGGAGATGAACCCTGAATGTTCACTGGAAGGACTGATGCTAAAGCTGAAGCTCCAGTATTTTGGTTATCTGATATGCAAACAGCCAACTCATTGGAAAAGTCAATGATGCTGGGCAAGACTGAGGGCAGAAGCAGAAGAGGGTGTCCGAGGATGAGATGGCTGGACAGCATCACCAATGCAATGAACATGAGCTTGGGCAAACTCTGGGAGATGATGAGGGACAGGGAGGCCTGGCGTGCTGCAGTCCATGGGGTCGCAGAGTTGGACACAACTGGGTGCCTGAACAACAACAACGTAGTTGATTTACAATATTGCGTTAGCTTCAGGTGTACTGCACAGTGATTCAGTTACGGATTTATATGTAAGTATGTACATATATGCATCACATATGTGTATTATAGATATATGCACACATATATGTTAATATATATACACATATTCTTTTTCAGATTCTTTTCCCTTACAGATTATTGCATGATTTTGAGTACAGTTCCCTGTACTATACAGTAGGTTCTTGTTGGTTATCTATTTTTTTTATAGCAACTATTAATCCCAAACTCCTAACGTATCCCTCCCATCCTCACTTCCAGTAGACCCCTTTTTTCCTTAGTTACACAGTTATCTAGCTCAGGAGCTCGTGAAATGAGGGGCACTGGGAGCAGACCCCCTGGGAGGCAGGAAGGCTGGGGCTGAGGCACACGACTTGAGTTGGAGTCTGTGGGGAAAAGGGGCCCAGGAGACCTTTCTGAGGCCCGGCGGCCATAGGACCCACCTCAGCAAAGGTGCCTGACCATCTGTGTTCAGTGGCTCATGTTCTGTGGAGTGAGAACCCTCCACGGCACCGGGGTGTCAGGAAAGCCTGCTCTCCGTAACGCTGGGTGGGTGTTTCAAGTGGAGATCACAGAAGAGAGCGCTCGGTGGGCAGAGCTGATAGGAGAGCTAAGCAGAGGATGTGATGGGGAGGGACAGACGTGGGCCTGAGGCCCTGGGCCCGCCCCTGAAATGCAGGTGAGGGCAGGGAACTCCCCAAAGGCTGTGACTTTGAGAGGTCAAGCCAGTTCTATTTAAATACTAAAAAGGCTCAGAAACCTCAGTTGACATCCGGGTCACACCAGAGTTAATCCACTTGTCTTCACTGAGGAGGACATGAGGTGACAGGTCACAGGGAACGACAAGGCTGTTTCCATCTTTGCTGCGGGAGGTGGAAACTGCCTGCAAGAGGAGCTGTCAGTGACTCTGCAAACAAATGCGACGCACAGAGCCAGCAGAGGCCACGTGCCAAGAATTCCAGATAACAGACTCGAAACCTTGCCTCTTCAAGGGGACACAAAGGGGGATGCTTTAGTATTCAGACAGGTAGGTTGGAAGCAGGAAGCCGTAAGTTCAGCACAGATGTGTTGAGTTCCCATCAAGCTCTAACTTCTGGAAAATAAACAGGAGGTTCATCCGTGTAGTCAAAACTTTCATGGAGACTGCTGCTAACTCAGTGAATTCCCACTGCCCATTCCAACAGCCTCTAGAAATGCCAGCTGTGCTGGGCTGCACCGAATATAGTTAAGAGCTTCTTGACGTAACTGGACACTTGTGGTTCACATGCTCTGTTGTGACATTTTAAAGGTAGCAGCACTGTTTTGGATAAGACACACTTGGAAAGGAGAAAGCATATTCATTGCAAGCACTTCTGAAAGTATGATGCAGTTTGGAAAACCCAGAGCAAGGTTCCTCTGACTGTAAGCGGGCAGCCACTGTGGGCTGCTTTTCAGTGGCAAATAATGAAAACAGTATACATATGAGAGCTGAGGGCCAGCCCGCCTTTGCAGTGGCACTGTTGAAGAGTCTTTCTTCTAGAATGTAGATGCCTGTAAATCAGACTACTTGCTTGCCTAGCAGCATTTAGCTTAATAAAAAGTAGGTACTGACTCCTACTGACATCACTTCACCAACAAAGGTCCATCTAGTCAAAGCTATGGTTTTCCCAGTAATCACGTACATATGTGAGAGTTCGACCATAAAAAAGGCTAAGCGTCAAAGGATTGACGTTTTTGAATTTTGGTGCTGGAGAAGACTCTTGAGAGTCCCTTGTACTGCAAGGAGATCAAACAAGTCAGTTCTAAAGGAAATCAACCCTGAATACTCATTGGAAGGACTGCTGCTGAATTTGAAGCTCCAATACTTTGGCCCCTGATCCAGAGCTGACTCACTGGAAAAGACCCTGATGCTGGGAAAGATTGAAGGCAGGAGGAGAAGGGGACAACAGAGGATGAGATGGTTGGATGGCATCACCAACTCAATGGACATGAGTTTGGGTAAACTCCAGGAGTTGGTGATGGACAGGGAGGCTTGGGGTGCTGTGGTCCATGGGATCGCAAAGAGTAGGACACGACTGAGTGACTGAACTGAACTGAACTCCGCTTCATATGAACAAGCTCCATTCCAAGAACGAGTTTGAAAGGGCCCTTTGTTCATAAGTCCGAAGAAGTTAGCCTAGGTGCTAACACAATTGGCTGTATAATGCCAGACTCTTATAGGTTTATAATACTTTTCACACAAATAATACATAAAAAAAACAAATACAAAAAATAAAACATTTTAAATCTTGCAGTATAGCACCTTGAAAAGTATAGGAGCATAGCACAACAGCTGGCACATAGGGGTTGGCATCGAGTGAACAGTCAAGAGTTACTGACTGGAGATGGTAGAGCCGAAGGATCATCAGCAATCGGAGATAAAGGGCAAGCCGCAATGTCACTCACGCCTGACACTGATGGCACAGCTTCTAGTTCCTTGCTGGAACCAGATGCGTGTTCTTGTCTTTGAAAGTCTGCAACTTGAAGGTTCCTATGTAGGGGGCTTACTGTATAGTTCTCTTGAAATATGTATTTTTCTGGGGTTAGTCTGCTGTGGGGCCTGAGATTCTGCATGGCTAACAAACTGTCAGAGGCAAGGGATGCTACTGGTCTGCAGACCATGCTTTGAGATACCTCAGTTCTATTTGCAACATCCTGACTTCCTTGCTCTGAGGTAGAACCCAGACATTACCATTTTCTAAAGCTTTCCAGGGCTCTTTTGTAAACAGAGTGGAAGTGATGAGCCGCTTGGGGCCGCTAGCGAGGGTAGGAACACTGAGAAGGGACTGCATTAGAGATGCTTAGTTCTGAATACTTCAGCTAAGAAAGTGTTCTAAAAAGTGAGCGTAATATGACTTGAAGTTATGAAAGTTTATAAAATAAGAGAATCCTTCATTCTTCACACAGTATAAAGACAATTTTAAAAAATTAAGCTATCTTTGCATATGCATACACAACAATTTTCTTTTTCTTTTAAAATTCTTTTCAGGCATGTGGGACCTTAGTTCCTGACCAGGGATCGAACCCGTGCCCCCTCAGTGGAACTGCGGAGTCCTAACCACGGGACTACCAGGGAAATTCCTGCAACAGTGTTCTAACTCAGTGATAAGTCACGAGCCTCTTCCACCATCAGTACTTGGAAACGTACTGCGTCCTTACTGACACGGCATTGTATTCCACAGCTCGGTTAAGCCATAATTCATCTCACCAACTCCTTATAGGGGGACATCCTGTTGACTCTAATTTTTCTGTTTTGCAGATAATGCTCTGTGTGCATATCCATGGACACATTTACACGATGTTCTATAGGACAGATTTCTAGATGTGGAAGTGCTGGGTTATTTAAATAATGCTCCTCAAATTGTCCTCCAAATCACATCTTCTCCAAAAGGCTCACCAAATTACATGCCCACCATCTTATATAAAA
The DNA here is from genome assembly GCF_042477335.2 of Ovis canadensis. Lineage (NCBI taxonomy): Eukaryota > Metazoa > Chordata > Mammalia > Artiodactyla > Bovidae > Ovis > Ovis canadensis. Next base: position 22,054,795 of record NC_091264.1, on the reverse strand, counting down.
ATGCTTTTTTCCCAATCACTTGGCAACTACGGGGCATTGGCAGTCTTTTCGAGATTAACTAATATGCCACGTGAAAAGTGGCTCCATGGAAGTTGTAGTTTGCCTGTCATGACGAAGGTGTGAGGATGAATTAGATTTAAGTGCCTCTTCTTGGGATGGCCTGTCTATAGCTTTTGTCCCTTCAGGTATTTAAGTTTTTACAGTAATCTTTTGTCTACTATGCATTGTAAGTATTTTCGACCTGGTTGACAGTGGTACACAGATATGTTCCCTTTCTATACAGTGAGATCTGTTTGTTTCCATGACTTCTGAGTTTACTTCTAGTTTAAGAAAGATGTCCTTATCCCAAGATTATAAAATATATTCCTGGTTTCTCTATCTGCTACTTACATAGATTTGCCATTTATTAATCTATCTGATCATTAATCCTTGTGCAAAATATATGCTTCACTTAGGACTTGAAGTTGAGCTATTACTTTGTTTCTTTTATTTTCAAATTTCATTCTCAGTCTTCATTATTCCTGGATTTGAATTATTTCCTTTATCATATAGTCAACTCCACAGATACATTCTGGTCCCTCGTTTTATCTCTTCCTCTTTTTATGTGACTATCCAAGCTGTCAAAATTTCTGCAGTTTTATAGAACTTCTAGAAAGTTTAGTTTTCATTTTTCTTCTTCTCCCCTTCCTCCTCCTCTTTCTTCTTTTAACAGATTTCTTCTTCACTTTTTTCTAGATGGATTTAGAATTCCTATGTCAGGTTCTAAAGCAGTCTCACTGGAATTTTTACTGAAATTGCATTTTAATCCACTAATGTGAGAAGAATAGACTTTTTTACAGTATTGAGTGCTCCAGACAGAAACAAGGTCTCTCTCTCCACTATACATGTGTATTATTCATATATATTTAAAATATTTTTTACAAATATAGATCTTACACATTTCTTATTAAGCTTATTCCTGATATTGACAGATAGACTGATCTATTAATCATCATTTTAATTGATTACTAACAGTATACGACAACTATTGATTTAAATATCTGCTGTTGCTGTTAAGTAGCTAAGTCATGTCCGACTCTTTGCAACCCCACGGACTGTTGCCCACCAGACTCCTCTATCCATGGGATTTTCCAAGCAAGAATACTGGAGTGGGTTGCCATTTCCTTCTCCAGGGGATTTAAATATATTTATCTCTTAACCATCAATCTCACTAGGCTTTTAAGGCCTCATTTTAAGGTATAATTCATTGTCTTTGGAGTTATTAAGCTTTGATTTTACAAAACCCATTTATTAGTTTCCTTTTTCAACTATGACGCTAATAAGTATGCAATTGAGAAAATTAAAAATATAGAAGAGAAACTACCCCAACAACCAAGAACAACTATTATTATTTTATTATTTTACTTGCATCAGTTTTCATTCCTTTTTTAAACATTTTTAAGAATGGGAATTCTAACATGTAAACTATCATGTAAGAATTGAATCGCCAGTCCATGTCGGACATAGGGTGCAGCATGCTTGGGGCTGGTGCATGGGGATGACCCAGAGAGTTGTTGTGGGGAGGGAGGTGGGAGGGGGGGGTCATGTTTGGGAACGCATGTAAGAATTAAAGATTTTAAAATTAAAGAAATAAAATAAAATAAAAATTGAAATGTTGTAGGCTTACAGGGCTTCCCTGGTGACCCAGTGGTATAGAATCCACCTGCCAATGCAGGAGACACAGGAGACACAGGAGATGCAAGTCCGATCCCTGGAAAATTCCATGTATAGAAGAGCCTGGCGGGTTGCAGTCCATAGGGTTGCAAAGCGTTGAGCATGCACACACAATTAAGCATGCACATGTGCATAGGTTTACAGTATAATATTAATTTCAGGTGTACAATACAGTGATTCAATATTTTTATATAGTACAAAGTGATCATTACTCTAAGTACAGTTACCCTCTGTCATCATACAAAGTTATGACGAAAGGAACTATATTCAATATCGTATAGGTTATTATAATAATTTATAATGAAAACTCATCTGAAAAGTAATATATATGTATTACTGAATCACTTAGCTATACACCTGAAACACTGTAAATCAGTTGTACTTCAAAAAAAAATTTTTTTTTAATTTTAAAAGCTAGGAGGACAAGATATATTTGCATGGCTTCTTCCACAGAATTGCAATAACACAGCATATGTAGCTGGGTGCCTTTCTTGAATGAATAATTGCCTTCTATTTGCCAAACCCTTTTATTGGAGGCATACTTGTCTGCTAAGGAACCGTGTGCCCCTCACTTAGGGGCAGAAGCACTGGTGTGACTCGTGCACTGAGTCATTGAGTCAGGTCAGCCCCTCTGCTGCCAGCCTGGCCTGCTGGCACCTGAACCAGCTGCTCTGGCTCAGCGTAACCAGGCCTTCTGGCCCTCGCTCCACAGGTAGCTGCTAACCTCACTACATACCTAGCTGCCCCTTTCCAGGCCTCTGAGCAATCACTTTCAGAGTTTAAGTGATGTGGCGGTGGCAGAGGCCTTATAATTCTACTTAAAAGGCTGACTAGGGACTTCCCTGGTGGTCCAGTGGCCAAAGCTCCATGCTCCCAATGCAGGCGGCCAGAGTTCAGCCACTGGTCAGGGAACTGAAGACCCAGCATGTACTGCACCCCCCTCAAATTGCCACCAAACAATTAAAAAAAAAAAAGACTGACTAGACCGTGACATGATAGAGATTTCCCAAGAACCCTTTTAGAAACCATTTCCCACACGGCTCTTCCATGGGGGTTGGGGAGCAGAGTTTCTGGTTCTTGAAAGGGTGCTTCTCCATCAACTGACTCTGTGGGAGGTGGCTGACTCCCCTGCTGACTCACCATCTGTGTGATGGTGTTTCTCCCCCGTCTCTGGGCCCTAGAAAAATTCCCTGCAACAGGAGAAACCCGTTTACCTGATACCCTATTACTCTGCTAGCATAGCATCCTCTTGGGAGGATTGGAGGGTGACACCCACGGAATTTGTGAGCCACTTGAGCCAAGACAAGGAGATGATCTTTTGGTGTAGCCGCATCATCCACATGAGCAACGTGAGGACTGAACTTCACTGGTGGGCGTGGGCTTCGACCCCTGCTCACATGGAAATGAGCAGAAATGTTGGCACATGGCAGCTGAAGATATTCCAAGTCTAGACGAGCCTTTTGTCGTTTGCAAGGAAGCCAGGCTTGATGAGTGACTGCACCTGTTCATCCAAAGAATCTTAAAAAGATCATTTCAAGGGAGCAGAAATAGTCCTACAAGTCCAGGTTTCTGGACTGAAGAAAGCAATCACTTTTTTTTTTTTTAGGTTTTGAGCCAGTATTGGTCAGGTATTGGTGAAGATTTCATATTTTTTCCCCTTCATGTCTGTTAACAGGCTTCTTTTTTTTTTTTTTTTTTTTTTTGCCTCAGGGATGAAGGTCTCACTTAAATCATTAGCATAACTCCATAGATTGGAGCTTTACTGAGTGGTGATCTCAAAGATAGCTTTGAATATTTAAAAACCCTGTTTAGAGCAGACCCAGACGGGTACCCACAAAAACAGCAATGAGGGTCCTCGGCTCAAAGGAGCTGATCAGATGGAGCACAGCCCTGGCTCACAGACACCACACAGATCCCACAAGCAGCCTTTCTCTTCAGCAAATGATACCTGCGATGGAGAGAGGTGAGACACGCTGCAGTACAGAGCTTGACCAGGGCTGGTGATCCCCAAGCCTTATCCTGGCTATCTCCTCTGAATTTCTAGATTATTACAGATTGAGAACTCAGACTACTTGCTCACAGCTGGCATGAAGCTGAGGCATCTTCATTTGTTGCAAACAGCCTGCCAATGCTAAAAAAGGAACTCACTTCATCCGGGGCTTAGGTTGCTGCTTAAGCCGGCTCCGACCAGAGCTGTTTAAAACAACTGTGCTGAAATTAATCAGATAGCCACATTACTTCAAGAGAAACACGTTGTAGGCTGTCAATAAATCTGTGCTGAAGAGAAGCACAAAGTTGTCTGAACTGATGTTTACAGGTGAGCAGGGAGGGGTAAGGTTGGCATTGGAAGGGCTGTTGGATTTCATGCATGTGATTGGAGGGTGTGAGTTACGACACCAGCACCCATTCCAGTCCTCAGTCCCCAAACCCAAGGGTAGTTCCAGATTCCTGCTCCCACGTCCCCCTTCACAGTCTCTCAGCAAGTCCTGCCAGGTCCCAAATGCAACCAACCAGATTCACCTGCTTTCTCCATCGCCACTGCCCCTGAGCAGTCTAGGAGTCTGCCCTGGCTTCCTCTCCATCACACTTACAGCCACACCAAGGGCCCACAGCACTTCTCTACTTACCACCCCGCAGTGCACCCCTCCTTAGAGCCCACAGCATCCTTCAGGATCTGAGCGCTGCTTCCCTCTCTTTCCCTCATCTTCTTGCACCTTCTACCCTAAGCGAGTACAGCACACTGAAGCCCAGTCAGATACACTAATGGCTTTAGTTTCTCTGATGGGACTTCCCTGGTGGCTCAGGCAGTAAAGAAACTGCCTGCAATGCAGGACATCCAGGTTTACTCCCTGGATCAGGAAGATCCCCTGGAGAAGGAAATGGTGACCCAGGGGACGACAGAGGATGAGATAGCTGGATGGCATCACCGACTCAATGGATGTGAGTTTGAGCAAACTCTGGGAGTTGGTGATGGACAGGGAAGCCTGGCGTGCTGCAGTTCATGGGGTTGCAAATAGTCAGACAGGACTGAGTGACTGAACGAAAACAACTAATATTCTTGCCTGGAGAATCCCATGAACAGACGAGTCTGGTGACTACATACAGTCCATGGGGTCACAAAGAGTCAGACACGACTGAGTGATTCACACTCTCTCTGTTTCCAGTGTACCCTGTGGTCTTTGCATTGCTATTTCCTCTGCACGGACTGTTCCTCACATGGCTCACAGCTCAAACATCATCTTCTTAGAGATGCCCCCCTCCCCCCCCACGGCCTCAGTCACTGCTCAGTCCCTCTATGGAGCGACCAGGTTTTATCCCCTTTATAGCTTGATTACAACCTGACCTCTGCTTGTTTGCTAACCAACTCCGTAATAGAAGCAGTGACTGTATCTGTGTTGTTCACTGCCATGTGCCCAGCGCCTACTCATTCTCAGCTAATAATGGTTGAGTCAGTGAAGAGGATGCCACCTTTCCTGCCCATTTGCTTCTATTTGGACTGTGCCAAATCGCAGAAGTATAATGCGTAACAGTTGACAGGAAACTGAGGCCAACAACTTCCCTTCTCCCCTGCTGGGCTGGGGAGCTGGAGGCTGCGGTTCCGAGGTGGTTTGCCCACTAGCACACAGCTCACCAGGGGCAGAGTCTGGAATGAAGCCGGGTCTCAGGACTCTGTCTGGCACCCTCCCTACAAAACCTGTGGATGGGCCGGGCTCCAAAACAATTGGATTTTGTGGCTGAGCAAACAGTAACAAGGACTATGCGATGAAAGGAGGAAGGCGAGCCTGGGAAGAGAATGTCGTAAGACCCCTTAAAACAGCAGGGATAGGGAAAAGGTCCTGGAATAGTAAGTAAAGGGCAGTCTTTCCTGGTGGCTTAGTGGTGAAGAATCCATCTGCCGATGCAAGAGACGCAGGTTTGATCCCTGGTCCAGGAAGAGCCCACAGGCATCGGGACAACTAAGCCCAGGAGCCGCAACTAGTGAGCCCACGAGCCACAGCTACTGAAGCTCATGTGCCCTAGCGACCATGCTCCGCAACAAGAGAAGCCTCTGGGATGATAAGCTGAGCACGGCAGACACAGGGGAGCCCTTGCTGGCCACAACTACACACAGCCTGGCTGCAGCAACGACGAACCGGCACAGCCAAGATGAAAAGTAAAGGCAGGTACACGCGCGGGGGGAGCAGCCATTGCACGGGCCGTGGAGGTCGAGGTGCAGTCCGCTGGTTTGCAGAAGGGCTTCCGGGGCAGCAATGTGTGAGAAGGCATGGAGGCTGCCCTGCGAGACAGTGACAAGGACCCAAGCAGGTAGGAGGCAGAATCTTGAGCCCCGGCAGACATTCACAGGCACTACTCAAATGCTCTTCTGGACAAATGTAAATGTTTATGTGGCTGGATGCAGCCCCAGGGAAGTCAGTTTGAATCCTTTGACACAAAACCTCTGAATCTGGTTGGGTCTTCTTGTTGTTCAGTCGCTCAGTCGTGTCCAACTCTTTGTGACCCTGTGGACTGCAGCACGCCAGGCTTCCCTGTCCTTCACCATCTCCTGGCACTTACTCAGACTCTTGTCTATCGAGTCAGTGATGCCATCCAACCATCTCATCCTCTGTCGTCCCCTTCTCCTCCTGCCTTCAATCTTTCCCAGCATCAGGGTCTTTTCCAAGGGGTCAGTTCTTCACATCAGGTGGCCAAAGTACTGGAGCTTCAGCTTCAGAATCAGTCTTTCCAATGAATATTCAGGACTGATTTCCTTTAGGATGGTCTGGTTCGTTCTCTTGTTATCCAAGGGACTCCAAAGAGTCTTCTCCAACAGCACGGTTGGAAGGCATCCATTCTTCAACACTCAGTCTTTTTGATTGTCCAGCTCTCACATCCATACATGACCACTGGAAAAACCATAGCCTTGACTACATGGACCTTTGTTGGCAAAGTAATGTCTCTGCTTTTGAATATGCTGTCTAGGTTGGTCATAGCTTTTCTTCCAAGGAGGAAGCGTCTTTTAATTTCCTGGCTGCAGTCACCATCTGCAGTGATCTTGGAGCCCAAGAAAATAAAGTTTCTCACTGTTTTCGTTGTTTTCCCATCTATCTGCCACCAAGTGATGGGACAAGATGTCATGACCTTAAGTTTTTGGAATGTTGAGTTTTAAGCCAGCTTTTTCACTCTCCTCTTTCACCTTCATCAAGAGCCTCTTTAATTCTTCTTCACTTTCTGCCACAAGGGTGGTGTCATCTGCATATCTGAGGTTATTGATATTTCTCCCGGCAACCTTGATTCCAGCTTGTTCTTCTTCCAGCCCGGCCAAGTTAAATAAGCAGGGTGACAATATATAGCCTTGCCATACTCCTCTCCCAACTATGAACTGGTCTGTTGGGTCTTGTGTTGTTCCAAACAGACAGTGAACTTGAACTGTGGTCAGTGCCGAGCAGAAGATAGCCTCTGATGGGAGAAGTGGCAGAAAAAGCTATGGGGTTGCTTCTGAATCTTTGTCATCTTCTCTTTCTCCCAAACTCCTGCCCAGGGTTTGACGGCTCAAGCAGGGAGTGACTCAGGAGAAGACTCTTGGAGCTGGCCTGTGGCTGGCACTGGGCATCTGCACACACACCTGTCCACACAGCTGTCCACACACATGGCCTTCTTCTTCTTTATATGGACTCCAGGCTATGACGGATTGTGTCTGGGAGTTAAAGACAGTCACATACTCTGGTCCCTGGGTGGGATCCCAGAATTTGCTATTGAGCTAGGAAGGAAACCAAGGATTGGGTTGGAAAGCAAGGGTGATGGGAAAAGTCAGGGCATTAATATGAACTGTGGATGTAGTCAGAGGTATTAGACGGGTGGCAAGTAATTAAACAGAGAACTCTAAATTAAAGGGGGGAAGCCCACTCAAGTTTGTATCAATCAGTCTATTTTGGTGACTATTCTTTAACTTATCCTTCATACATAATAGGCTGTGTGTGTGGTGGTGGGGAGTGTTCCAGATAAAAAGAAATACCAACCACCAAAAAAAAAAAAAAAACCTTTTCAAGGAACCTACCTAAGTAATACTCGATTTTTTTTGTGGGTCCCTGACTCCAAAGAAACTTTCTGAAGAAACATCAATACGAGATCCTAAGTCTTGGCTTATTTCTGCAGGAAATTGTTCCGAATACAACAGAAGTTCCTCTAATGCACTGCGCTGGTTGACAGTGATCACTGCTGTTCATTACATTTCATTTCACGGGAGATCAAAGTCTTCAATAACCTGGGCAGAGAGGAAGGAAGAGTAACAATAGCTTTAAGACACGAAGGCCGCTCCCAGGAATTCTTCCTCTTCTTCCCCAGCCCCCTCAATAAGGCATTTGCTGGCTTGTGTTATGCCCAAGTCGCGAAATCTCCCAATGACCACCAGGGAGCAGATATCCGATGCAAAAGCAAGAGAGTTTTTATTACCAAGCTCGAGCTGGGGCTCCCACCCGATACCGATGCAGCGGCTATAGGGAGGAGCCACGAGTTCTGGGTTACATTGCTTATATAGGGTATTCTCGCGCGAGAAGTTTGAAAAACGGGAGTTTCTGGGTTGGGAGACATCTAATTGGTTACCTGCTGTGGAAGGGTTAGGTGTTGGTTTCTGATTGATTCTTATTTTCCCGGGCTGGCCCCGGGTTCTGATTGGTTCCCATTACCTAGGTAGACTACGTTAAGTCAGGAGATTTTGGTCTGGGGTCTGATTGGCTCGGGGGTGGTGGGGTGAGGTCAGGGGATTTTCAAAGGCTCTTGGATTTTTAAAGGCTCTTTTCCTGGACCCTTACAAAATGGAGTTTTTTGTTAACAAAATGGAGTAGCTTAGGTCCTTCACTTGGTGGTCTTTCTTCCTGAATTTCGCGGCCTGTTTGACCGCGTGGATGACAGTGCAGGCTCTGGAACCCGGTGAGGAGTGTGTCCACCTGAGGGGCTGCCTGTGCGGGTCAGGAGGTCTGTCCACACGGGGGCAGTGAGGTCTGGGGGTCAGGGCCCACGTGGAGGGAAGAGGGGATGTTTTGTAGAAGAGTGTGTCTCAGGTAAGAGCATCCAAGCAGAGCGAGGGCGGATGCAAGGGCAGGATGTCAGAGCTGGGGTGGGGGGTGGGGGTGGGGGGGTGCTCCCACCCTCCAGGGGGCCTGACCCCGAGGGATGCAGGATCGGGGGAAGGGCGCATCTGTCTGGAGGGGGGTGGCAGCAGCGATATGGACCTGATTATAAGGAGGGAATTGATTCGATAAGTACCCATAGCAAGAATGACCATCAGCAAGAGAAACTATAAGAATGGAAAGGGGGAAAGCAGGGGGAGCCCTGTGGGGTGTGGTTAGAACTGGCATCAATGCTCTGCATTCTGTGTGAGTGTGTGCTCTCTGCCGAGAACCTGCGAGCAGGTTCCACTCTAGATTCTGAATTCCGTTTCCTACTAGAAGGAACCAGAGATCGTTGCAGAATTTGGCTGATTTCAGAGCGAGGGCAAGGCAAGCATACCCCAAAATGGCTGCGCTTTTGCTTTCACATTTTTGGAGGCCTTCCACCACTGGAGCATTTTTGTTCTACAGCGGTCTGTGTTTTATGTGCTCTCTGCACCTCCAGCCTAGCACACAGTAGGTTCTCAGCATAAATATTTGCTGAACGCATTTCACTTTCATCTTTGAGAACACTTACTTTGAAAACACAGAAAGCTTCAGAAAAATTTTCCCTTAAATTGTAAATGAACGCTCCTATGCTAAAAGTTTTATTTATGTACTTATTTTATTGAAGCTCAGTTGATTTACAATGCTGTGTTAGCTTCTAGCGTACAGCAAAGTGATTCTTTGCTCTATACACAGACACATACACATATGTATTCTTTTTCAGATTCTTTCCTCTTACAGATTATCATGAGATATGGCAGATAGTTCCATGTGCTGCACAGCATAACCTTCTTGTTTAGTTTATATATACTAGCGTGTATCTGCTAATCCAAAACTCCTAATTTATCCCTATCCCTTCCTCCCTTTCCCCTTTGGTAATCATGTTTGTTTTCTATGTCTGTGAATCTATTTTTGTTTTCTAAACAAGTTCATTTGTATCATTTTTTTAGATTTCACATATAAGTGATATCATGTGTTGTCTGTCTGATTTATTTCACTTAGAATGATCATCTCTAGGTCCATTCACTTTGCTGCAAATGGTATTATTTCATTCATTATTTCATTATGGCTGAGTAATATTCCTCTGTATGTTTATATACCACGTCTTCCTTGTCCATTGATCTGTTAACGGATATGTAGGTTACTTCCATGTCTTGACTATTGTAAATAGTAATGCTAAACGGTTTAACAAGAATTTTATTTTCAACCAATTCATCATCTAGAGTATGACTCAGACATCGGATTAGAACCCTTATTGAATATTTAGAGGGAAGGGGAAAATTATAGAAGTCAGGATTTTTATTTCTTTATAAAAGTGATAAAATTCTCCGAATTTTAAATTTTAGCGGAAAGGTAAAGAAGCGTTTGATATGTCTTTGGCTCAATTATCAGTCTGGGCCAAGAGACTTCCATGGAATTTTTCACATGCTCAAGTCTTGCCTGCTATAGGGGAAACTTGCTTTTGAAGGCAACTGTCCCCGCAAGTCTACCGGGAGAACAGGTGAGTGGACAAGGCAGGATGGTGAAGGACTGTCAGGTGGAAACACACCTGCTCTTTCCCACGTTCCCTTCTGGGGCTAATGGCGCCCCCGGTTATCTGTCCCCCAGGACATAAATCTATGGATTGTGATCCGTCTTCCTGACTCCTTTATGCCTCCCACAAAGACACCCAATGAACCCATCATCAAATCATGCTTAACCTCCCAGACATCCCCCCTCATTGGGGGCAGCTTCGCAACCCGTGCTGCGGCGCGGGGCCGGCTCTCAGCGCGGCGTGTTCTGGGATTCAAGGCTCTGAGGCTGTCGTCTAACGCGTCTTAACCAGGTTGATTCTGGGGTTTCGCGACGAAGTCGAAGGGGAGGAGGGAGCAGGCTGCAGGGGCTTCGGAGCACGCGTTCTCGGAGGTGCCGCCCTCTGGCCGGGAGCTTCTCCCCACCTGCTCCCCGGCTCTGCAGCCCTTCCCCCGCTGCCAGATCGCGGGGCGCGGGGTCAGATCTGTGGGCCCTGGGCCATCGGGGTGGGGCAGGGGGTGGCGCTCAGGCCGCCGACCCCTGCGAGGCTGGGGGCCGTGGGGGCTGCGAGCTCCCGCGCCTCCCGCAGGGGCAGCGCCTCGGGCCGAGCCGACCGCTCCCGGGAGGCCGGCCTCTCCGGCGCTGGACAGGGAGGCGCCGGAGGGTGAGCCCCCGACCACACCCGGCCGGTCGGGGGCGGCAGCGCCCGGAGACTCTGCGCAGCCCCGCCGTCACCCCGCACCCGCACTAGAGAGGACCCCCTGCTCCTCCCTCCGACCTTCCCCCAGGCGCCCCCCAGGATGAGCCGCAAAATTCAAGAGTCGAAAACTCTGATATTTGTATTTAACACTGGCCTTGCACAATACAAGGATGAGGGCTAACATTCAACGCAGGAATGTAGAATTAAATTTTTCTTTACTGGGAAAAGCACTAAATGGAAAGTACAAAATATCCCAAGTTGAGGGGGATTTGGGCGGGGGGCGGGGTGCCGTGGAAGGAGACACTTGTGCCCTGAAAGGGCACTTCTTGGCACCCTCTCTTGAGTGAATGGCCCTGTCTTTCCCCTTGGCACTGAGCCCTGCAACCTCGCCCTCTGTCCCCAGCTCCGCTTCTCCAGCCCCGAGGTTAACGCTAGGTTCTGGGCCTAACTCACCTCAGGCACAGTTTCAACAGCTTCTTCCGGCCTCTCAGAGTCCAGTCTGACGCCAGTCCACCCCAATACCTTCTCCAGTCTGCAAAAGCAACCTTTACCACCCTCCAGAGTCTCAGCTCCAGTGACCTTGCCAATAATGCCTTCTGAGTTTGCTCCAAAGTTACACACTTGCCCCTTTCTTTTCTGAACTGAACCTTGTACATTTCTGTTGTAGCACGTTTAATACATCATATTATAAAAACTGTTTTGCATTTCTTTCTGAGTCAACAGCAGCTTGAAGGCAAGTTCTATTTATTTCTTAATATTCTTTATTTGGGGGCTTCCCTGGTGGCTCAGACGGTTGGGTATCTAGCATGTCCTAGGCACTCTTAAGCTAAGAATTCAATGGTTAACAACAAAAAATACCTGTATTCGAGGAGCTGCTGTTTAGTCATTGAGACAGAGAATCGCATAGCAGATTAGATTTCAACAGAGAAGGGGTGCTTTCAGGGGAGCTTCAGGGAATCTGATGTAGTTAAGGAAGCAGAGGTGGCATTCCTGAGAGCAGATTAAGCTGAAGCATGAGTAGGAGTCCCCCAGGCAGAGCTGGGGAGAGAGGTTTCAGGAAGATGAAGCAGGGTCTGCAGAGACTGTACAGTGTAGCCTGTGCAGCTGGAGGTCAGGGCATGAAGGCCTAGAAGGTGAAATGAGCCCAGAGGGGTAGGTGGGGCTGAGTTTTGTGCAACACAAACCCAAGAAGTGTAGAAAACTAGATTAAGCAAAATCCGGACATACTTTGCAGTGGTAAAGTTCAAAAGCATCTATATAATACCAGCCTCTGGTTTTGCCAGTAGGCATGTACAGATGTGAGAGATGGACCGTAAAGAAGACTGAGTGCCAAAGAATTGATGCTTTTAAATCATGGTGCTAGAGATGGCTATTGAGAGTCTCTTGACTGCAAGGAGCTCAAACCAGTCAATCGTAAAGGAAATCAGTCCTGAATATTCATTGGAAGGACTAATGCTGAAGCTGAAGCTCCGATACTTTGGCTACCTGATTTGAAGAGCCAACTCCTTGGAAAAGACCCTGATGCTGGGAAAGATGGAAGGCAAAATGAGGAGGGGTTGGCAGAGGATGAGATGGTTAGATAGCATCACTGACTTAATGGACATGAATTTGAGCAAACTCCAGGAGATAGTGGAGGACAGAGGAGCGTGGTGTGCTCCTGTCCATGGGATCACAGAGTTGGACATGACTTAGTGACTGAACACCACCACCAAGAAATACCAGCCTGGGTGAGAGTGTGGGAAACCACGGCCCTTGTATTAGGCTGGGGACAACTTTCTGGATCCCAATTTGGTCAAGTGTATTATAAGCCCCTTAATATCCTTTGACACAATAGTTCTACTTTCAGGAACTTACCATAAATAATTAAATGAGGGTATTAAGGTAGTGTTATTTAGACTTTGTAGAAAAGAGGATTTCACACTTGGGAGATTGTTACTTCTTTTGGTATTCATGAAAGGATTCATGAAGTTTTCTTTTTGAGTATGCAAATCAATTTATTTATCTGAATATATGTGTTTTTTTTTCTGCTTATGTCCCTAACAAAGTAAAAACTAAACATTATTAGTTTAGTCATTATCTTAGTTGATTCCAAATATGATAAAGCCATTTGTTACGAATGAAGAGATATTTTTTCTTTTAAAAACAATTCAAACCACGTGTCTTCGTGGTGGATCTTGCTATTTAAGGCGCTGTTTGGGAGTCACAAATCACTGCCTGTCCATGGCAACTGTTGTAAGTAATGTGATTTTGCAACATGGCAGCTTGGACGCTGGGCTGCTGACTCCTGCAAGTGATATGGATCAGTTTCCTTGCCTCATATAGTCTGGTGCTCCTGGCAGATGGATTATACGCCTTCAGGTCTACAAACATGATTTTTTAGAGTGATTTAAATGTGGTTGCACACGTTTTAGAATGTCATCAAGAACTAGACCTACCAGTGATCACCCTAGAATTGATAGGACCATGTTAATATTCAGCATCTTGGGTCTCATCAGGGCTTTAGTAAACTGTGAATAAGCCCGAAATCAACTCTGGTATCAAAGAGCATGGATTCTGCTGCTTCCAGCTGTTACCTTGCCAGGAAACAAGAGATAAATGAACTTCTCTGAACCGCTCTCCATGTCTACGATTGGAGCTAACAGCAGTATCACCGCATCAGGTGATGTAGGGGATTAACTAAGCTAATACAGATAAAGAACTAAGAGCCACACCTGGCTCAGGGTAGACCCCAAACAAACGTCAACCATCTCGATCCGCAGTAGACAGATGCCGTGAGAGATGACATTTTCCAAGTTAAAAGAAGTTATGAGTCCCCTGGGAGAAAACTGCTGTTATGGAAGAAAAGGGAGACCTGTCTGAGCATAGCCTTAAAATTCCTGCTTCAAGAAACCCAATCTCTTCTTTGTCGCCAGCCAAAAAGTGACAGACACGGATCTGCTAGTCTCCAGGTGTCAGAGGTAAGGCAGATGTGGGAGACCTGGGGAGGAGCAGAGACTAAGACTGCCCTGGTGGGGAATGGGGAGAGCTGCAGGTGAATCTGAAGAGCGCCACATTGGACTGGACACAGAGAATGAATGGTTACCTTGGAAGAAATCATCTCTAGATAGTCACGGGCTACGTGACCTTGCCGTAAGCATAAATCTCCAGAATCCTAAACAGTCTTCTTTTCTGTTCAAAGGTATGTGTCTTTTCCTTATGGTTACTTGACGTCTTTCAAAGGGACAGTTTGTAGAGGTTCAGTGTACAGACCCTTAAGTCAGAAAAATCTGAATTTGTATCTTTTTTCTGCCACTTTCTTAGCTGTGTGACCTCTGGGATGTTAAGCACCCTCTCTGGGCCATGTATGATATGAATTACATCTACTACAGTGAGTTGCTGTGAAAACCGCAATAATCTCTATCAAGTGTTGCTTGCTAAGTAGCACGTGCACGTGTGCTCAGCCGCTCAGTTGTGTCCGACTCTTTGCAACGCCAAGGACAGTAGCCCTCTAGGCTCCTCTGTCCGTGGAATTTTCCAGGGAAGAATACTGGAGTGGTTGCTATTTCCTACTCCAGGGGATCTTCTCGACCTACAGATTGAATCCGCATCTCTGGCATCTCCGGCATTGGCAGGAGGATTTTTTTTCCCCCATCACTGCGCCACCTGGGACTAGCACTTAACCAAAATACTAACTATTATTACGTGTATTGTTATCTCTTTTTTCATCCTCTAGTCCCTGAAGTTCTGATTGTTTTTATATAGACACTTAGCCCCTTTCTGGGTTCTCTTTTTTCCTTAGGAAACCTGGGCCTGAGCCCATTTTACAGGAGCATCTCCACCACATTGGATTCTCTGCCTTCTGGAACGCATAGTAGGTGGCTAAATGGAGTCGGTGCCAGGAGAGCTCAGCTGCGACTCCAGGTTGTCAGTGGGGCATCGACATTAATACAGGATGTCGAGGCCGCTACTGATTGAGAACAGCAGCTTTGAAGTCAGACGACAGGTTCCAGGCCTGACTCTGATCTCTGACCATCTACAAGGCCTTAGACAACAGAGTCCCTAGTCTATGCCTTAGTCTGCTTGCCTGCAGCCAGGCTGCAGCCTGGGCTGCGATGGCGCTCAGCCGGTGCCCCACCAGGTGGCGCTCTTCCCCGCCTCTGCTCTGTGCCTCCGGGGGACCCCAAACCCCCTTGGGAAGCACCCAGAGGTCGGTTGGCACATCCGCCTCCCAGGAGGGCACACCTCAGGTCAGACTTGTGCAAATGCAGCTCTCAGAAGCTGCTGGGCCCCAAGAGTCCTGCCCACGGAGTGAGTGTGCGATTGTCGCATATAATTCTTCCTGACCTGGCAGGAATCTCACTTTCACCTCCTCTTCTTCCTGTTGAAATCCCCTCAAGCTGAGCTGATGAGTGCAGATTACTCGCTCCCCATTTCCCGAGCACGTCCAGGCAGTTCCCTACCTTTGTGCCTCTGCCGATTTCTGCCAGGTCCTGACTGTGCAGGACTCAATTCCTGTTCTGGCTCGAATGCCTTCAAGACACATGCCTTCAAGACACGCCGCGCCTCTCCCCGCCAAACGCAGGAACTGGTCTCCTTCAGGAGCGTCCACATTCCTGTGCGTGTCTCTTTGGACACTTCCTCACTTCCCGCCTGTATTATAACTGCGCGTTCTATTTCCCATGTTGTTTGGGAAGTTCCATGGGGAAATGTCCAGTGTTGGACTCATCGGATGTCCGCACAAGTACCTGCCCACGGAGGCGGCTCAACAAAGATTTCATGAATGAGACGTGGTGTGTTGATGGGCGGGTGATGTCCACGCGCGGGTTGAAATGATGATACCAGTTTACCGATTTGCTTGTAACCAGCTCTTCTGGAGGTGTTTAGCCATCTGAGTAAGGATTGGGCCTCTAAATCAAATCCCTTATGATTATACAGTGGAAGTGAGAAATAGATTTAAGGGCCTAGATCTGATAGATAGAGTGCCTGATGAACTATGGAATGAGGTTCGTGACATTGTACAGGAGACAGGGATCAAGACTATCCCCATGGAAAAGAAATGTAAAAAAGCAAAATGGCTGTCTGGGGAGGCCTTACAAATAGCTGTGAAAAGAAGAGAAGCGAAAAGCAAAGGAGAAAAGGAAAGATATAAGCATCTCAATGCAGAGTTCCAAAGAATAGCAAGAAGAGATAAGAAAGCCTTCCTCAGTGATCAATGCAAAGAAATAGAGGAAAAGAACAGAATGGGAAAGACTAGAGATCTCTTTAAGAAAATTAGAGATGTCAAGGGAACATTTCATGCAAAGATGGGCTCGATAAAGGACAGAAATGGTATGGACCTAACAGAAGCAGCAGATATTAAGAAGAGGTGGCAAGAATACACAGAAGAACTGTACAAAAAAGATCTTAAAGATCTTCACGACCCAGATAATCACAATGGTGTGATCACTCATCTAGAGCCAGACATCCTGGAATGTGAAGTCAAGTGGGCCTTAGAAAGCATCACTATGAACAAAGCTAGTGGAGGTGATGGCATTCCAGTTGAGCTATTTCAAATCCTAAAAGATGATGCTGTGAAAGTGCTGCACTCAATATGCCAGCAAATTCGGAAAACTCAGCTGGCCACAGGACTGGAAAAGGTCAGTTTTCATTCCAATCTCAAAGAAAGGCAATGCCAAAGAATGCTCAAACTACCGCACAATTGCACGCATCTCACATGCTAGTAAGGTAATGTGCAAGATTTTCCAAGCCAGGCTTCAGCAATACGTGAATCGTGAACTTCCTGATGCTCAAGCTGGTTTTAGAAAAGGCAGAGGAAACAGAGATCAAATTGCCAACATCTGCTGGATCGTGGAAAAAGCAAGAGAGTTCCAGAAAAATATCTATTTCTGCTTTATTGACTATGCCAAAGCCTTTGACTGTGTGGATCACAATAAACTGTGGAAAATTCTGAAAGAGATGAGAATAGCAGACCACCTGACCTGCCTCTTGAGAAATCTGTGTGCAGGTCAGGAAGCAACAGTTAGAACTGGACATGGAACAACAGACTGGTTCCAAATAGGAAAAGGAGTACGTCAAGGCTGTATATTGTCACCCTGCTTATTTAACTTATATGCAGAGTACATCATGAGAAAAGCTGGACTGGAAGAAACATAAGCTGGAATCAAGATTGCTGGGAGAAATATCAATAACCTCAGATATGCAGATGACACCACCCTTATGGCAGAAAGTGAAGAGGAACTCAAAAGCCTCTTGATGAAAGTGAAAGAGGAGAGTGAAAAAGTTGGCTTAAAGCTCAACATTCAGAAAACAAAGATCATGGCATCCAGTCCTATCACTTCCTGGGAAATAGACAGGGAAACAGTGGAAACAGTGTCAGACTTTATTTTTTTGGGCTCCAAAATCACTGCAGATGATGATTACAGCCATGAAATTAAAAGACGCTTACTCCTTGGAAGAAAAGTTATGACCAACCTAGATAGCATATTCAAAAGCAGAGACATTACTTTGCAGACTAAGGTCTGTCTAGTCAAGGCTATGGTTTTTCCAATAGTCATGTATGGATGTGAGAGTTGGACTGTGAAGAAGGCTGAGTGCTGAAGAATTGATGCTTTTGAAGTGCGGTGTTGGAGAAGACTCTTGAGAGTCCCTTGGACTGCAAGGAGATCCAACCAGGCCATTCTGAAGGAGATCAGCCCTGGATGCTAAAGCTGAAACTCCAGTACTTTGGCCACCTCATGCGAAGAGTTGACTCATTGGAAAAGACTCTGATGCTGGGAGGGATTGGAGGCAGGAGGAGAAGGGGACGACAGAGGATGAGATGGCTGGATGGCATCACTGACTCGATGGATGTGAGTCTGAGTGAACTCCGGGAGTTGGTGATGGACAGGGAGACCTGGAGTGCTGCGATTCATGGGGTTGCAAAGAGTCGGACACGACTGAGCTACTGAACTGAACTGAACTGAAAGTGCTGCTGAGCTTGGGGGAGGGATGAGGGGTAAATTCACCTCTAATCTTATTTTTGGACCACTGCTACTTATAGTTCATAAGGATACCCTGTCTAAAAAAGTTCACTGGGGTAACCCTGTGTGGATGGTGATGTTCCAGAGCAGATGGTGGGTCTAGGGTTAGGTGGGGTGTTAAGAAGGGAGAGGGTGAAATTCTCACTCTCTGCCTGCCTGCCAGGATAAAGAGGAAGCATCTTCCACGCTGGCATCTTTGATTCCCCTCTCATATCAGGACACACAGGCGGAATTATGTTTATCACTTAGAGATAAACGCAGTGGACCTGAATTGAGTGTCCCGGCACTGCCCTGTGCTTTGGGGGACCCCAAGGACTGGAGGCAGGGTCTCTGCCCTGAATATATTGTTCAGATTTCCATGGGAAGCAAGATCAAAGCTATACCATCCACAGCCAGGAGGCACACGGGTTGGTTCATGATCTGACCAACTTTTGGCCCCAAAGCCATTCATGAGTTGAAAGTAGTTTGATGTAATTTGAGATCACATTACATGAGCCAGATTCACCATTGAGTTCCTCTCTGGGAAGAAGTAAGGTTCCTTTAAGGCAGCCCAGGGGTAAAAATAGCTTGCGGTGGATTTTGAGTTGCCCTCTTAGGAAGCAGACTTGGATGGCTCCCTGCCCTTTTGGACCCCAGGCCTGCCCTGTGCTTGTCTCCCTCATCTCAGAAGCTCGGACAGGACTCTGCTGGTGGTGGCCACTGGAGGGAGGCGTGAGACTACCCTCGGGTCCCGGGGAGTGGGCTGGGCTGCTGGCAGAGCGGGGAGCGGTTTGGGTGACCCCACGCCCAGCAGGTGGGGCTGGGCCCTCCTTTCCCCTGAATGTCCATTTAACCTGTGCTCTTTCAGATTGGTTTACAAAGCCTGTGACTCAGAAATGAAAGGAAAGGCAATTTCACACTTTTAATGTCACTTAATCCACCCATCACGGCTTGATTCTTGCCCCTACTTGTCTGTTTTCCCAGCAGCTTCCTGCTTTAGGAGGTTGGGAAGATGAGCTCAAATCATTTAGAGTACTCAGCACTTCTACTTCTTTGACCCTTTATCCAAGATTCCCAAGGATTAACAGAATCCTTAGGCAAGTTATTAGCACATCAGTGCCTTGGTTTCCTCATCCGTAAAATGAGAGGGTTGTGTGAGATAATACCCATAAAATACTTAGAGTAGTGCCTGACACACGGCAAGCACTCAGTGAGTGTTGGGCTTCCTTGGTTACTCAGTTGGTAAAGAATCCGCCTGCAATGTGGGAGACCTGGGTTCGATCCCTGGGTTGGGACGATTCCCTGGAGAACGGAAAGGCTACGCACCCCAGTATTCTGGCCTGGAGAATTCCGGGGACTGTATAGTCCATGGGGTCACAGAGAGTCAGACACACGACTGAGCGACTTTCACTTTCAATAAATGTTACCAGATGTCCTTCTTTGTACTCCTATAACACTTAGATTCTTTCACGGGGCAGTTATTACCTCATGCCATCTCTGTTTGATTTTTCTCTATATCTTCTGTCGTCCTGATAGCATAAGCGTACCTGGTGACCAATATCAGGCCTTATATGTAATACGCTCTATGTAAATACCAATTGAATAAAAATAAAGTACTTGGCAGGGTGAAAGTGCAGAGCATCATGCAAAAATATTGTGTTTTGTATAAGATTCATCACTTAGTACTGTGTCTCAGCCTATCGATGCCTTGAGAGCAGAAACCGCATTCTAATTTTTTCTGATTACAACCTAGCATGTGGCATAAATGCATTCCTCACTTTGATTAAGCCGTTAATACTATGCGATGATGGATCCTAAGAAAGCAATTTGTGATAGTAACTGTTACAAATGAACCCTCTTCCTGATGTTATACCTACGTGTTTACTGTGAGTGTCCCTCAGTGTAGCGCCAACTGGTTTGGAAGAGAGGACCCTGCCCAGAGCTGTATTCAGAGCAGCTTGGGGACAGTCTTGGTGTTCTTGAACTTGTATAAGTTTTTTTGGTCACAGATGAACGGACATCAACTCTTGCAGCTGCTCCACTGGCTCTGTCCAAAGGAAAGCCACTCTCAAAATAGAATCCATGGGAACAAATGGTCTGCCTGATAGACTATTTTGAGGAGGAGGTTGGAGAATCCAAATTTGAAATAATGTTATCAAGGAGAATGAGAAGGATGTGGAATTTGGAGAAGTTTGGGGGTGTGATTCTTTAAAAAAAAAATGATCAGTAGGCCAAGTCCATGGATATGCGCCACCCTAGGAGACCAAACATAGAGTTTCAATATTGGATGCAACCCAATGTTTAACGTTTTACATGTTTCCTACAAAAAGCAAAGTCCTCTGTATCTTAGGGACACAATTTCAAGTTTTCAGAGTAAAAGTCTGGCCTTTAAAATGGTGTTGGGGCCGCAGACATCCACGTTAGAAGCCAGAAAGAAAAACACCAATACGGTATCCTAACACATATATATGGAATTTAGAAAGATGGTAATGATAACCCTGTGTGCGAGACAGCAAAAGAGACACAGATGTATAGAACGGACTTTTGGACTCTGTGGGAGAGGGAGAGGGTGGGATGATTTGGGAGAATGGCATTGAAACAGGTATACTATCATGTAAGAAACAAATCGCCAGTCTATGTTCGATACAGGATACAGGATGCTTGGGGCTGGTGCATGGGGATGATCCAGAGAGATGATATGGGGTGGGAGGTGGGAGGGGGGGTTCAGGTTTGGGAACTCATGTACACCCGTGGCAGATTCATGTCAATGTATGGCAAAACCAATACAGTATTGTAAAGCAAAATAAAGTAAAAATAAAAAAAATTTTTTTAATTAAAAAAAAAAAAGAAAACATTTAACTCCTTCACCACTGGAACTCCTGGTAGCTCAAAAGACAGACCCAGCTTCAGCCAGATCGCTGCCCTGGACTCCATCCACGAGCTCACAGCCCAAAGCCTGGCTCAGGCTTCCCCCCTCCCTATGGGATCCTAATTTTTCCTTCCCTCTCAGTAAGTTGGGGATGATCCAAATGAGGGGTCAACAAATCAAACAGCAGCACCAGATCCAGCACCGGACCCAGAGTACTGTGTCCGGAACCATTGCTAAGTTTTTCGTGCATGTTCTTACTGCTTTTAATAATAATAAATAATTATAGAGGTAATCATAATGTTTATACAGTTATGCCCTTTGCCTTTTCACGTGTAAGTATTTTCACCCATAACACGTTCATTACCTCTTTTTAAAAATGATTTTGTCTATTTACTTGTTTATGGCCTTCTGGGGTCCTCTGCGCTGCACAGGCCTTCTCTCGTTGCGAGGAGCAGGGGCCGCTTTTCATTTTGGTGCCGGCCTCTCACTGCAGCGGCTTCTCCTGTTGCGGAGCACGGGCTCTGGGTGCCTGGGCGTCAGGAGTTCCGGCACACGGGCTCAGCACCCAAAGCTCGAATGTGGGGCTGAGATGCTGATGCTGAGTGACCCAAATATTTGTACAGATAAGACCCTGGCAAAATAGATTTGTCCTTCCCCTGCTCCTGCCACCCAGGGGCAGTCCTGGAAAAACAAAGGAGAGGTTGGACAAAGGAGGGTGCCAAGTTGCCAAAGGGTCTGAGAGAGATCAAGAGACTTAGCCGGGGAAGATTTGAGAGAAATCTTAATAATAATAATATGTAGTTAGTAATAGCTACGTATTATTAATACATTAATAATAATGTGCATTAATTAATAACATACATTAATAATAATATGTAGTTAGTAATAGCTACCTCCAGTACTCTTGCCTGGAAAATCCCATGGATGGAGGAGCCTGGGAGGCTGCAGTCCATGGGGGGTCGCAAAGAGTCAGACATGACTGAGTGACTTTCCTTTCACATTTCACTCTCCACTTTCATGTGTTGGAGAAGGAAATAGCAACCCACTGCAGTGTTCTTGCCTGGAGAGTCCCAGGGACAGGGGAGCCTGGTGGGCTGCCGTCTATGGGGTCACACAGAGTCGGACACGACTGAAGTGACTTAGCAGCTTAGCAGCAGTACCCTCACAGGATTGTTATCATGGCCTGGAGTCTAAGAACTCTGCAAATACTAACTTGTTCTATCCTCACAACAACCCTAGGAGATGAGTATTCCAATTAATAAGAGAGAGAGAAAAAGAGAGAGAGGGAAAGGATGGAGAATGGAGAGAGGGAAGAGAGAAAAGCAAGGGGAAGGGAAGGAAAAGTGGAGTGCATCTGTTAACCTCAAACTCTAAGTTATCCCTCCCTTGCCCTTTCTGCTTTGGTAACGATAAGTTTTTTTCCATGCCTATGAGTCTATTTCTGTTTTGTAAATAAGTTCATTTTAGATTCCACAGCAAGTGATATCATATGATATTTGTCCTTCTCTTTCTGATTTACTTCAGTTAGTATGATAATCTCTAGATCCATCCATGTTTCTGCAGATGGCATCATTTCATTCTTTCTAGTAGAGAGAATGGCTGAGTTGTCTTCCATTGTATTCATATACCACATTTTCTTTATCCATTCATCTGTCGATGGACATTTAGGTTGTTTATGCCCTGGGTATTGTGAATAGTACTGCTCTGAACACACCTTTTGAATTATGGTTTTGTTATATATCTCCAGTATTCTTGCCTGGAGAATCCCATGGACGGAGGAGCCTGGTGGGCTGCAGTCCACGGGGTCGCAAAGAGTCGGACATGACTGAGCGACTTCACTTCACTTCACTTCACATATATATACATATATATATATATGCTCAGAACTGGGATTGCAGGATCATATGTTAGCCCTGTTTTTAGGTTTTCTTCCTTCCTTTTTATTGCTGAGTTGCATTCCATGATATGAATATACCAGTTTGTTTAGCTATTCACCTGTTGAAAGAAATCTGTTTTTTTTTTTCCAGTTTTGAGCTATTTCAAAGAAAGCTGCTGTAAACCTTCATTTACAGTTTTTTGTGTGAACGCAAGTTTTTTTTCTTTTCTTTTTTTCTTTCTGTAACAGTTGCCCAGGAATTCAAGTGCTGGATCATTTAGTACTTGATGTTGACTTTTCAAAAAAAAAAAAAAGTCAAATATTTTCAGAGTGGTGTAACCATTTTTTCCTTCCCATCAACCATTTACAGTAATCTAGTTTATCTCTGTCCTTGCCAGCATTTGGTGGTGTCTTCATTTTTCATTTTAGCCATTTTGATATGTGTTTAGTGATATTTTGTGGTTTTGTTTTTTAATTGAAGGATAATTGCTTTACAGAGTTTTGTGGTTTTCTGTCATACATCACCAAGAGTCAACCATGGGTACACCCACGTCCCCTCCCTCCCAAACCTCCCCGCCATCTCCCTCCCCACCCCACCCTTCTAGATTGTCACAGGGCCCCTGTTTGAGTTCCCTGAGTCATAGAGCAGATTCCCACCGGCCATGTATTGTACATATGCTATTGTAAGTTTCCATGTTACTTTCTCTATACATCTCACCCTCCCCCTCCTCCCCTGTTTTTAGTTTTTTTAAGGAACCTCCATACTGTTCTTCCTAGTGGCTGTACCAGCTTACATTCAGAGTGGGCTTCGTCTTGATTCCAGTGGTGGTGGTGGAGCCTAGAAGCTTTACTGAAACCTTCTAGCACTTTCTGCTATTACATCAACTGATCCATGGAAGTGTTTCATTGGATTCTGCTTTTAGCTTCTGCTTGACTCAGTGAAAAATCCAGGATAAAGTATCGTGTGTGAAGTTTCTTGATTTTGTGGGTAATGCGATGCTATATGTGTGATATATGAGATTATATTAGAAATGCTTCAAAGGTCTTACCTGTCTCATGGAAGGAGTGTTGGCCTTTTATGCCAGGGATTTCTTGCCCATTTTTATCCTTGTTTTTCAGTTCTCCTTATCATCTCGGCTTTAGCTCTGTGGTTTTATTAAGGCCACTGTTGTGACTGAGCTTCTCAGTGAACCTGACCCAGCACCTTCCAGTCCCAGAGACCTCCCAAGGGACAGGGGAGTGAGAAAAGGGCTGGACGAGCTGAAAAGAGGGAATGAGAAGGTCAAGTGTTGGAAATGCCACCCCACAGCAAACAACTTTCCAGGTGTTGCTGAATTTCCAAGATATCAATGCAATCCCTAAGGGCAAAAATCTTAAAAAGAAACCAGAAACCAGTATGGGAAAAAGGGCAGTCCTGGGAACCCACACAGAGCTGCTCTGTTGTGCTTCTTATACACGAGTCATCACAGACCATGGCTATAAACAGAAAAATGTCAGTAACTGGAAATGCGGAAGTCTCTTTGGCTCAGACAAGGTTTCCGCCCCTAGGATGTGAATGATTTGTGCCACAATAACAGCAGCTTCCTCTGACACTGAGGTGGAGGAATTCCACGGAGAAGGGAAATACATTCATTGCCACGTCTCACCCGGTTTGGTCATTTGTCCTGTCTTAGAAGGCCTAACTGCAAGTCCACCATGTGAAACAAAATGCAAAGACAAAGACCCAGAGCATCACCTCTGGCCCCACCTTACTTTGCCCACACCCTCCCCTGCATCTGCACAAGCAGCCTGTGAAAATCCGGGGTCCTTGTTCTACACCCCTTCCTCATCCTCCTCCGTCAGGCTAGTTTCATCTTTTCTATGTAAGATGTAATACTCTATTGACTGTAGTATTTCTTATTTGTTTGGTATGTTATGTCATTCCAACTGTTGATATTTTTATGAGAAATAATCATTTGAAGGGGACGACAGAGGATGAGATAGTTGGATGGCATCACCAACTCGATGGACATGAGTTTGAGCAAGCTCCGGGAGCTAGTAAAGGACAGGGAAGCCTGGCGTGCTGCAGTCCATGGGGTCGCAAAGAGTCTGAAGTCTCACACGACTTACGGACTGAACAACAACAAAAAATTGGTGAATACACTGGGCGGACAGCTGCGGAAATACCCCGCTCCCTCTGGCGGGCTCCGACGCTTGGCGGCTTCTCTGCCCCGCCCTCTAGCGGCGCAGGGGTGTCGGCGCGGGGCTGCTCCGCTCTGCACCAGGCTGCCAGGGACGAACTTTTCCCTTCCAGTCGTGAGAGTTCTTGCTCAAGTTCTTGTTTCTTGCCAGAAGAGGGTCACCTTTAGTGGACGACATCGGTCTTGGGCCCTACTTGGAGTAAAAGTGCTTAAAAAACGTAGAACATCCGGCTGCAAAGAACATGCCCATTTGCAGTAACCAGGATGGGATCCAGGCCCCTCGACGAGAGCCTCCGATTCAGCACCGTGGGGGCCGATGGCGGGCTGTTGGGGAGCCATAGCCGGGCCGGGGCGCCCCTCTTCACCACCCGGATGTCATTCCCAGCTGTCAGGAGGGAGGTAGCCTTTCTGTTCTATTCAGGCTCTCAGCGGGTTGGGACGGTGGGCCCATCCGCGTGCAGAGGACAGTGTGCGTTACTCCGCCCACCAACTCCAATACTTCTCTTTCCCGGAAACACCCTCGCAGACACCCGGGAACACCCTCACACACCCAGGAACACACAGACACCCGGGAACGCCCTCACGGACACCCGAACGTCATGTTTAACCAGCTTGTATGAGGAAACAGCAACCCATTCCAGTGTTCTTGCCTGGAGAATCGCAAGGACAGAGCAGCCTGGGGCGCTACAGTCCACGGGGTCGCAAGAGTCGGACACGACTGAGTGACTAAACCATGGGCATCTCAAAGTTAATTACCCATCATAGGGAACAAATATCTCACTGAAGAAGTAACAGGACAACAGGAAGCACTGAGTTAGCGTGATAAAGAGAGGAAGTGAATGGTGGCTAAAGGAAAACTTGTCCGTCTTGCACATGGTCTAAGATGAAGAATTCTCCATTGCTAACGATTACTACTGGTACTTTGTAAACCCAGTAGGGCCGCCAACCAAAGACCGCAAGAAGCCAAGAAGGCCCTTCGGAGATGCTGCGTCTCAGTCTGTGGCTCAGAGGTGATCCCCCCAGGAAAGGGCAGGGAGGGCCCCGAACAACCTGAAGGAACCGCCGAAGAGGGACCAAAGGGAGCAGTTGTCGGATGCCCATCTGAGGGGGATCCTGGAAATTAAAAGGTGACTCGTAAGAACGATAAAGTATTTTGCCACCCTTGCTACCCTCCGTGTATTAGTTTTTATGTTTATACTACTTTCTGTGTGAAAACAGATTTTACCTAGAAACCATTTCAGGTGTTGACGTTGAAGTGACATTTCAGGTCAGGTGCACGTAAAGCTTACATAGAAGCTTTAATGCATCCCTGGTGCTTAGAGAAGCAAGGGGGATGGCGCGTGTCCTGAACTGGAATTTTGTGTTTTCCCTGTGAAATCTCATCCGCGCATATCACTCGAGGCCACGCTGACTTCACGTTAGAATCACCTGGAGACTCTTCAGAAAGTTAAATTGGAGGGGGTTGAGGGGCAGCGGGTTTCTCAGACCCTCCCCAAGTGAGCTGAAGGTACTGGTGGCCAGGATAGGAACACGGTGAGCGCTTAGCGCTCCTGCACCTGCAGGGGAAGGGTGGGGATTAGGTGGATATTTCACAGGAGTGGCAACATGTTCCCACATGGCACCTCTGAGGAAGCCTCTCCAGGTACCAGCCAGCAGCCCTGTCATCCCCTGGACATGGCACACAGTCTAGAGATGATATGCAAGTGCCTTATCTCAGGCCAGTGGGATTAGACTGTTGTTTTCTGCCTAGATTGTTTCTAAGCCCAAACCTGAAATCTAGAAAAGTTTATGGGTAAAAAAAAAAAAAAAAAGCCCAACGGGTTCAGTTTTGTTTTGTCTGTGCTAACTATTGGCTTTTTCTCATTGATATTTTGCATTTTGGTTTTGGTTTTCTATCATGTATTGTTATACTGAAAGCGTGTTGTCAAAGAGCCATCTCTGTTACTGCCTGGGTTTTCTCCTTCACCCAGTGATTTCTGATCTGCTGGCTGAGCCTCAGCACACTGAGATCGTGGGGACACACTGCCTGCTCGCCCCCACCCCCCATCTGACTCACACCCCTCTGGCCCCAGCTCACGTTGCCTTCAGGACGTTGCAGTCTCCTGATGAACTCATCTGTTGGCCTCGCTGGGGAGACCATGATACAGCTGAGGCAGGAAGTGGCCAAGAGATGCTGGTCTGCACAATCTGCGCAGTCTGCACATGCATGCAAAGGGCTGAAATATTTTAATGAATGAAATTTATCAAAGGCAAGAACCTTATCTTCGTTATGGAATATTGAATCTCAAAGCGTTCAGCTAGTGCTTGCCCGGGCCGCCGCGCCGCCCCTTGCCTTTAGCGGTGACTCTCACAGTGTGGCGCTATTTAAGGGATGGAGAGTGAGTTCTGTGTATAAGGTCTGCAGGGCGCTCAGGCCTTGGTCTCCGCTTGGGCTTCCTGCTGCTGCTGCTGCTAAGTCGCTTCAGTCGTGTCCGACTCTGTGCGACCCCACAGACGGCAGCCCACCAGGCTCCCCGGTCCCTGGGATTCTCCAGGCAAGAGTACTGGAGTGGGTTGCCATTTGGGCTTCCTAGAGGACGCTTAACACGAAGTGGTCTGCGTTGCCCTCTAGTGGTCGCCGCATCGCAGGACACCTCCAAAGAATACCTGCATGAATTCTTACTCTGTAGTAGTAGAGGACAGAGAAGGCACTGGCACCCCACTCCAGTACTCTTGCCTGGAAAATCCCATGGGCGGAGGAGCCTGGTGGGCTGCAGTCCATGGGGTCGCACAGAGTCGGACATGACTGAGCGACTTCACTTTCACTTTTCACTTGTATGCATTGGAGAAGGAAATGGCAACCCACTCCAGTGTTCTTGCCTGGAGAATCCCAGGGACAGTGGGCTGCCATCTATGGGGTCGCACAGAGTCGGACACGACTGAAGTGACTTAGCAGCAGCAGCAGTAGAGGATGAGGTGGTTGGATGGCATCACCGACTCAGTAGGCTTGAACTTGGGGAAACTCCGGGAGGTGGTGAGGGACAGGGAAACCTGGCATGCTGCAGTCCACGGGGTCACCAAGAGTCAGGCAGGACTTGGCGACTGGACAACAACAGAAGTCGTAGTAACGGTCATAATAGTAATGAGATGGCTAGATAGTGTCGCCATCTCAATGGACATGAATTTGAGCAAACTCTGGGAGATAGTGGAGAGCAGAGGAGCCTGGCCTGCTGCAGTCCATGGGGTCGCCAAGAGTTGGGCACAACTTAGCGATGCTGACTGAACAAGCAGTAACAGCCGTCATTACCACCACCGTCATCTCTCCATAATGGTAGTGGAATGCCAGCCTGCGTAGCAGCCTGTGTATGACATACTCGATGGTTCTCCCTGCCTTCTTTTGCTGATTTCTGTGAGAGGTGAGGGACCCTTGGTCAACAGTCTGTAGGCATACGCTGCAGGAGATTTTGTGTTTAAGAACACTCCTCGCCTCAACACTCTGCAGGTCCAAGCAGCATCCTACAGGCCGCTTCAAATGTTTTCTGTCTTTCGAATCCCAGATATTTTCCCATACAATTTAGGAGTGACTGCAGATTGGGTTTGGCAAGACTCCTTTAAGCTAAATATTCAAATGAAATTCTATCATAAAAATTCAGCATAGCCCAATGTAGCTGAACCCCTATGAACAATTTCATCGGGCTTCAGTAAGTTAAAGAAAGTTATTTTTTAGACTTCCCTGGTGGTCCAGTGGTTAAGAATCCACCTGCCAGTGCAGAGGACATAGGTTCGATCCTTGGTCCAGGAAGATTCCACATGCCTCAGGGCAACTAAGCCTGAGCGCCACAACAACTGAAGCCTGTGTGCCCTACAGTCCACGCTCTGCAACAAGTGAAGATACTGTAGTGAGAAGTCTGTGCACCACAGCTAGAGAGTAGCTCCCACTCGTGGCAACTAGAGAAAGCCCACATGCTGCAATGAGGACCCAATACAGCCACAAATGAAATAAATACATACATAAAAGAACCACAATGTTCAATAAGAAAGCAAGGTACTTTTTATTAAATTGTAGTTGATTTAGAGTATTGTGTGTGTTAGTTTTGGGTGTACAAAGTGATTTTGTTATACATGTGTATATATTGTTTTTCCTGATTCTTTCTCATGACACTTTACTACAAGAAATTGAATATAGTTCTCTGTTCTGTACAGTAAAACTCTGTTGTTTATCTCAGAAAGTTACTTTAGTTTCTGAGTTGTGGTGGTGGTGGTGGTGGTGGTGTGAAGACTTTTTGTTTGTTGAATTTTTGTGTTTAATTGTGACAACAGGAAGCGGTTGTGAGGATTTGGGGAAGAAATACAGAATATTCCTGAGGCCAGTTGCTTTATGAAACGGACCACACAAAATCTGTTGATGAAGAAAAAAAGACATTCTGATTCCTATCTGACCATTTTTAGATTGGGGCATGGGGACGATGAGGGACAGTGCAGGAGATAACACGGTGTCCACAGAGAGAGTGTCCCCTGCCTGTGACCAGTGCCGTGCCCTACAGATTGCTACAAACACTCTCTCCAAATTGCAGGCACAGTTTTGAGTCCCCACAGAGTGGTTCATGTTGCAATTTGTAGTCTCAATTTCTTTTTACAAAATTATGATGTTTAAAGCATTGTGTAATTAGGTCAGAGGAAAACAGTGTTTATTCTATGAGCTGAGCAGAGGCTGCTCGTCTGAATTCTCATTAACCCAGTGGTTGATTTGCTACCGCCAAGAGTTTGCTGACAATGAAGGCATGAGAGCAGTCTGACAGGTAATGATTGTAAAGGAGTTCTTCTTTGTATGTTTCACTCTTTTAATTTTAGTGTTGATTACTTAGAACTTTTACAGACTGTTCGAAGAAACCCAGTATTCCTACATAGAATGGATAGATCACCTTATTTTTGTTGTTGTTAATATTTAATATTTAATTTATTTTTTTGTTTTGGGGTGTTCAATTTTTTAGATTCATTTTTTAATTGGAGGAAAATTGCTTTACAATGTTGTGTTGGTTTCTGCCATACAATAATGCAAATCAGCCATAATTATACATATATCACCTCCCTCTTGAACCTCTTCCCCCTCCCCCCATCCCACTCCTCTAGGTCATTCTAGAGCGCCAAGCTGGGCTCCCTGTGTTATATAGCAACTTATGACCAGCCGTCTGTTTTATGCATAACACTGTACATATGTTGATGCTGCTTTCTCCGTTTGTCCCACTCCTTCCTTCCCCCACTGTGTCCACAATTCTGTTCTCTAGATGAATGGATAAAGAAGATATGATACATAAATACAATGGAATATTACTCAGCCATAAAAAGAATGCATTTGAGTCAGTTCTAGTGAGGTGGATGGACCTAGAACCTGTTATACAGAGTAAAGTAAGTCAGAGAGAGAAAAACAAATATTGTACATTAATGCATATGTATGGAATCTAGAAAAACAGTATTGATGAACCTATTTGCAGAGAAGGAATGGAGACGCAGATGTAGAGAAGGGGCTTCCTTATAGCAGCAGCTCACGGGCAGATGCTGATGGCTTTAGACCCTGATCCTGTCTGAGAATGTGCATAAGAATGAACTGGATTCACACCTCAACCCCCCTTGGAAGAAAACAGAGATTTGTACAGTATGGCACCTGGAAAAATGTACAGTATGGCACCTGGAAAAATGCAGGTATTCACAGATGAAAGTATTAAACTATGCATTTTGGACAAGGCAACAGGGCTTAAGAGAGACAGCTCTGATTTCAGTGCTAGATGACTACTGGCCTCAGCACCCCAGGGAACCAGAGTCAGTGGTGTCTTGGGAAGTCTTTGATCACCTTCTGCTTTCTTTTTGTAGAACTGATCAAAATGCTAATTGTGAAGAAAATCTCCTTGGGAAGCTGTAGGGCTCAACTCAGTCCTAGGCCCAGGGAGATGAAAATGTTATGACAGTTACGAAGTTCCTTTCTGGTAAAGCTCTAGAATCCTGTGAAAAGTATCAGAGGACAGTAATCAATGCAAAAAGAGGACTTCACCTTGTACCTCAAAGTCAAAGGATGTGTTGTTCAGTCACTCAGTCACGTCCGACTCTTTGTGACCCCAGCACAAAGACTGCAGCATGCCAGGCCTCCCTGTCTTTCACTAGCTCCCGGAGTTTGCTCAAATTCATGTCCGTTGAGTCAGTGATGCCATCCAATCATCTCATCCTCTGTCGCCCCCTTCTCCTCCTGCCCTCAATCTTTCCCAGCATCAGGGTTTTTTCCAATGAATCAGGCTCTTCACATCAGGTGGCCAAAGTATTGGAGCTTCAGTTTCAGCATCAGTCCTTCCAATGAATATTCAAGGTTGATTTCCTTTAGGACTGACTGGTTGGATCTCCTTGCAGTCCAAGGGACTCTCAAGAGTCTTCTCCAGCACCACAGTTGAAGATGGAATAGAACATTAACTTTAGGCACTCCAGTGTGACAGAAATGCTACAAATTCCTGCCACCTCAAGTTCCCAGTCTGTTCTTGCTAATACACACACACACACACTCCCTAATTTCCTTTAATCTTTCTAGCAGAGTGTTTCCTTGCTGATGGTGCTCTATGTGGGAGGCAGCTTAAAGAGAGGAAGCCTTGTCTAAGTGGAGGCTGTTTTTCAGAACCTGAGTCTTTCTCCCCAGGCGTACGTACCTGGATAGAGCATGACTCCCACCTCAATGGTAAATCAGTTTAGCTGTGAACCCAAACAAAAGCTCTCATCCTCAGCACTTCCGCCTCTTCCTGTTTGCAGGTATGTCCCCTCCCCGCCCCCCCCAACACCCTGACTCCTTCCTTCCCCTTGAGACAGGCTGGGACCTGGGACCCTTTGCTGCAGTGCTTGTACCTGGACACACCTGTCCTTGAGCAACAAAATACAAAGAAACTGTATGGGGCTGAAAATGCTAGCATGCACATTTGGGGCACATTCTAGACCCAAAAGATACAAAGAAACCAAAAACACCAACTACCACTTTTTTCCGACTACCACTTTTGAGGACAGGGGGTAGAGAGCAAAAGCAGGGTACTGCGCATGCCCCCTGCATACTCCACCACCTAAGGAGTGGGCAAACCACCGAAGCCACCCCTCTGGCGAGACCCCTGGACACACCCCTACCCTCAGCGCATATAAGGAACAAGGTTGTCCCCCTTTCGGAAGCAAGCGCGGGAACATGTTGCTTGTTCTCCACCCCTGCCCCCTGCCAATGTAGTACCCCTGTAAAGGCCTTGCCTGAATTTCCTGTCTGGCTTCTAGTCAATTTCTATTGATGAATGAGGCCGAGAACCCTGGTCAGTAACACCTTGACTGCCAGTCCTGACCATCCTCCTCCTGAAGGGCGCTGACGTCGGGGGCATGTTCCTCCTCTGTCTCCTTCCTTATTGTTTAACTGATAAGAAGCGGCCTGAGAAAACCCCACGTGGATAACAGAGACATGAGTCCGAGAGACTCCTTCTAATGCAGTTGTCTGCTGCCCTTGAGCGTCTCAAAAGACCCTCCCTTTCTGCCCAGACTTTAATCTTGTTGTGAGACTGGAAGGCCAGGTGTGATGTTTCCCAGGTGGGGCTGGGGTGTCGAGGTTGAAGATCCGCACTGAGGTTGCCCCAGGTAGGACTGTGGAACAATTACTTGGTGTCTTCCATCACCTTTTAGTTTCTTACCTGCTTTCCTCCCTTTCTTCTGTTCCTTTCTTTCCTGGTATGTTCAGTGCAGAAACTTCCAGGAGCAAATTTGCTGCTGGCTCCCAGCCCTCCCACCTGCCCTTGCTTCAGCTGATCACCAGTAGGCATGGAGGTGCACTGCATTTAACAAGGGGTCTCCATTAGTGGTCCATATAGTCAAAGACCCGTCTAGTCAAAGCTATGGTTTTTCCAGTGGTCATGTATGGATGTGAGAGTTGGATCAGAAAGAAGGCTGAGCACTGAAGAATTGATGCTTTTGAACTGTGGTGTTGAAGAAGACTTGAGAAACCCTTGGACTGCAAGGAGATCAAACCAGTCAATTCTAAATGAAATCAACCCTGAATATTCATTAGAAGGACTGATGCTGAAGCTGAAGCTCCAATACTTTGGCCACCTGATGTGAAGAGCCAGCTCATTGGAAAAGATCCTGATGCTGAGAAAGATAGAAGGCAGGAGGAGAAGGGGACGACAGAGGATGAGATGGTTGGATGGCATCATTGACTCAATGGACATGAGTTTGAATAAACTCCGGGAGATACTGAAGGTTGTGGAAGCCTGGTGTGCTGCAGTCCAAGGGCTCGCAAAGAGTTGGACATGACTTAGCGACTGAACAACTTCATTCCTGATGGTAACAAGTTGGTGGGCAGGGATGCTCTCTATTCCCAGGGGTCATGTGTCTGTGGAGGCTGCCTTGGGTGGATACAGTCAAGTTCTTCTTGGAAGACTCAAGTTGCTGTGAGAGCCTGTTCTAGAACTCTGCTCTATCGCCAGCATCATCTGCAAAGTTACCGACAGAAGATGGACGATAGTCACCCACTTGAATTTCTCTGGTCAAATTTTTTTATCTCAGAGGAATTTCTTCTTGCTTTAATGCAGCAGCTACTGTTTTCATGGGATACAATGTTTTTCAGATGCGACATTTTTTTTTCAAAGCAAGCCTGAGCCTGCAAAGATCTCGGTTTTCATCCTTGGCGGCTGTGTGGCCTCAAGTAAGCTGCATCCATTCATTCTACGAACATAGGTGCCTGCAGGCCCTGGGATGCTGTGGTGAGGAGCACACAGAACACGGCCCCCAGTATAGGCCACGGCAATTTGCTCTACAGTCTTAGTACAGGACCAAGGGCAGACAGGAAGCAACTCCTGGGTCTGCTGGAGGAGGAGCCCTTTCACAAGACACGTGGCCATCAGCTCTAGTGCTCTGACACACCCTGTTAGCTGCGCCTGATCACAACCTTCTTGAGAGCACCTGTTTGAAAACTGTACATTTCTATTGATGGCGATAGTTACAGTCTGATCACGCATAGGTGACTTTCAAAGTCTGAAGTTAACAAATGTCTCTGCCTCCCGATAGACTTTAGAACACTCTCAGCCAACAGTCTTGTTGGAACTCCATCAAATTTTCATAAGTACAAATCAATCATCGTAATTATGTCAGTTTATACAATCAAGACCTATTTAGAATTTTCTAAATATTTAGTAACTTTGCTTCCTACACCTTTATGCATCTCACTCCTTCCTTCTGAGTTCAAATTATTTCTTCCTGAAGTAGTAGAGCCTTTTAGGAGTACATTATCATCATCATCATCATTGTTACTATTTTAATGGTAGTTTAGTTGGGCACAGGGCTTCAGGTTGGTGGCTATATTATCTCAGCCCATTGAAGATGGGAGTACGCTGTCTTCTGACATACAGTGTTGCTGCTGAGAATTATTACATGAATCTTTCCATTGCACTCTTGTGTCATCTGACTTTTCTCTCTGCTTGGTACAATCTTGGTCTTCACTATTCTGCTGCTCACTACAGGCTGTTTATGGTTTACTTTTATTTGTCCCGATCGAGACTTCTTCCTTGTTGTTGAAATATGGTTTATTTACCATGTGGTGCTAGTTTCAGGGGTACAGCAAAGCGATTCTCAGTTGTGTATGTATATAGCAAGAAAATAGCACAGCTGAAGGGGACCTTGGAGATAAATGCATTTATTTGTTTATCCAGCCAGCCAGCCAGTTACCTGATGTATGTTTACTAAAATGACACAGAAACTGCTGAGGATACCGTTGCTTCTCCTATAAAGCTTATCTTCGGATAGGAAGCGGCACACAATGAACAGAAAACAAGTGATTGAGTAAAATAGTTGCAGATGGTGATAAAGGCTGCAGAGAAATAGAGCTGGAGAGGCATCTTCTACAAAGAAGAAACAGTGAGGGACTTTCCTGGCCATCCAGTGACCAAGACTCTGCCTTTTCTAGTGCAGGGAGCTCAGGTTCGATCCCATCTGGGAACTAAGATCCCAGCAGCTGCGTGCAGCCAAAACGGCAGGGAGGGGAGAAGCAGCAATGTGCTGACCCTCAACCATGAAAAGCAACCAGTTATAAGAAGAGCCAGGGCAGGAAGACAGTCTGCAGTCCAACCGGCGGAGGGAACCATAGTGAGAAACCACAGCAGATGGATTCCAGAACCCAGATCCCAGCTGTGCGGGAGCTGATCCTACCGAGGCTCTGATCCTACCGCTTCTATTCTCCAATTCCCAGCCTCTCACATGCGGCTAATCCCCAAGCCAGCTGCCCTGCTCAGCCCCGTCTTTAGACAAGCTGTCATCTCCCACATGCCCACACGAGCCACACAGTCACCTGCAGCGCCCGCGCCTCCAGCTGTCTCGGGTGTCGGGGTCCCCTGGCTCCAAATCCGCAGAGCTGCTGCCATCAATGCCTCTATGAGCTCTTGCACCTGTTATTTGTACGTTTCAGTGTGTGTTCACTTGGATAACCACTAATTATGTTCTGGAGTAATAAATATAAAATTTGCTATTGTGGTTTTCGCAACAAAGAAAGTGCTTGATATGTTAATAGAAAAATCTCTAGCTTTCCTTGTAAAACTCCCACCCACTTTTGTTACATACAGATCTCTACAGCTCTGCTTCAAGTTAGCAACAGGAATACATACACATACAGAGGTATATATGCATTTATAGGACAGTCCTAAAAGAAAGAAAAGGACTGTTTGGAATTTTACTGTCTTCTCTTTCATATGATATTGCTGGTTGATAACTATTCTTTATACTTTGAAACTATTGTTTGCTTGATTTCACCTTATTTTCATAATAATCACATAAGGTAAATAGTTTGGGGCTGGTGCACTGGGACAACCCAGAGGGATGGTACAGGGAGGGAGGAGGGAGGGGGGTTCAGGATGGGGAACACGTGTATACCTGTGGCGGATTCATGTTGATGTATGGCAAAACCAATACAATATTGTAAAGTAATCAATCTCCAATTAAAATAAATAAAAAAAGAAAAAATAGTTTATTTCTCTTCTTTTACAATAATTTGAAAATTTAGTCCAAAATAGGAACAGATTTGTCCATGATGGTACAATACAAAATATTACTGATACTAGAGTAAGGTTGAATTATTTGATCCCTCTCTGTACTAAGTGAAGAGCATTCACACTTACACCTTCATTTGCATTAATTAAATATTTTAAATAACTGTAATCTCCAACCATTAGTAGGAAGACTGAGGTACGTAAGAATTCTTTTAAAATTAACATTCATTGACCAAGATTCATTCACTACTGAATACAATATCAAAATTAAAATTTCGGTTTTTATATGTAAGATACAATTTTATGTTCCTTACCTTGTTTTTTGAAGGCCTTTTGATAGGAAGTCAGGGTCTTCTATGAATTCTGGAATGAGATATATTTCTGAGCCATTAATTTGTTAACCCTTTGTAGAGCAACTGAGAAGAGATGGTGGAAATATTCAGCTTAGACACAGAAACACCCCACGGGAGGAACATCCCAGCACGGTCCCAGGTCCCCAGTCTTATTTCATCTTAGCTTCAGTGCTGCAAACAGAATGTTAGGATTTGTACTGTCGGCACTTGTCACATGACTTTTCTCAGCGATGATGTTGCCTCAGTGTCCCCCTCCCGCCCATCCAGCCCATCCGGTGATGCCCTCTGGGTCAACTTAGAACATAGACCAGGAGTTGAACAGCTTTCTGATGCAGCTAGGTTGCATCTCAGGTTTTGTTTAACTTGGTCCGGTTAAGTGTCTTCACTAGGCAGCAAGGCTGTTCCTTCATGCCTATAAAGTGTATCAGGCAGGAAAATAATTGTGCAAATCACATCCCTTCAAAAGTTAGGCTTTGGGAGGGAAAAAAAGAGACTTATCTAGGACCTTAATTGTGGCTATTAGATAAGTCTGTATAGTACTCTACAAGTTAATCTTCACTAAAGGATACAAATAGAATGAGCAGACAAAAATTAATAAATGTGAGGATTTAAACAGCATGATTAACAAATGTGACATAATTGATGTATACATATTAAAAAGTGAACTCAACAACTGCAGACTACACATTTTTTTCAAGTTATGTGTAGAACATTATCAAAAATTTGACCATATACTCGGCCATAAAGGAAGTCTTAGCAAACATCAAAAGCGAATAGTGCAGAGATGTTTCTCAGGCTGTAATGCAGTGAAGCTGGTAATAAATATACCAATACAAAAATGTACCAATGTGAAAATCCCACAGTTTTAGAAATTAGTCCTATATTGCTAAATAACCCAGTGGATCAAATGAAAAATCACCATAGGAATTTGAATATATTTTTAATTGAACATATTGAAAATACGAGATACCAAAATGTGTAGGCTGCATTCAAAGCTGGGCTTCAAGGGAAATTTATAGGCTTAAATGCATTTACTAGAGAAGTAGAAAAACTGAATGATCCAAGTATCCATTTTAAGAAGCAGAAATACAACAGAAAACTCGAAGGACACAGAGAAGGTAAATAATATACCACAAAGTACGAAACAGACAACAAACTTACAGCAAGGATTGTTTGATCTAAAAACTCTATCTTAAAAAAAAAGACAAATTGACAAACACTTGGCCAGTCTGATCCTGGTAACTCAGATGGTAAAGAATCCGTCCGCAATGCAGGAGACCTAGGTTCGATCCCTGGGTTGGGAAGATTCCCTGGAGAAGGAAAAAGCTACCCATTCCAGTATTCTGGCCTGGAGAATTCCGTGGACTGTATAGTCCATGAAATCGAAAAGAATTGGACACGACGAGCGACTTTCACTTCACTTGACCAGTCTGATCAGGAAAAGAGGTGGAGGAAATGTGTAAATAATGCCAGGGGTGAACAGAGTCGTTGAAAAGGTCGTAGGATGTCCATGTGAATAATTTTATGCCAATAGTTTTGAAAATTTAGATTCGAATAAAACCCCAGTGTACCTAAATGGACATAGTAAAAAATAGGATTAAAATCTAGATCTGGGGACTTCCCTGCTGGTCCAGTGGTTAAGAATCCTCCTTGCAGCGCAGGGGACACGGGTTCGATATCTGGCTGGGAAACTAAGATCCCACATGCCAAGGAGAAACTAAGCCTGAAAGCGTCAAATCCTGAGTCCACTCACCGCAGAGGCCGCCTACCTCAATGGAAAGTTCCCGCGCTGGAAAGATCCTGTATGAGGCAACCAAGTTCCTGTGTGCTGCAACGAAGACTCCACACGGCCAAATAGATAAGTAAATAAAAATTAAAATATCTGGATCAGAGGAATTGAGCCTCTGACATCAAACTCTTTCCTATTCTAGATGCTTCTCTCGTGAGTTCTACCAAATATTTAAAACAGTAATAACATCAGTCTTACACAAACTTTTCCAGAGAATAGCAAAAGATGGACTTTGTATGAGACCCACATAAGCTTGATACCCAAACCTGACAATGAGATACAAGGAAAGAAGTTACAGGGCACTCATTATCAAAAGGGGGCCTAGGGTTCAGCGGCTCGCCACTTAAAAGCCAATAGACCGGCCAGGTTGGAAAGGAAAGTTTGCTTTATTTCAGATGCTGGCAACTGGGGGCGGAGGGGGCAGGGGGCCGGTTGACGGACAACCGTCCTCCCCCGACAAGCAGGGGGTGAGAGCTTTTATAGACAGCGTGTGGGGGTGTGTGTGTGTGGGGGGCTACATGCAGAAACAGTACAGCCGTCTCTAACAGTCATCTTCAAATTAGTCATCAGTGGTCTGACCACCATCATCTTGGTTGGTTTAGGTAGAGTCAATCTTCAGTTCCAGGGTCCATTTTCCCCCCATCTCTTTGCGGTCAATTCTCGGAATTTTGGCAGCTCAACACTGGGTGCAGTCTGGCCGTCACGCAGTTAACTTCTCCACCTGGTGTTCTGGTCTCTGTAAGACAGCTCACAGATATGGCTCAGAATATTATCCACAGCCCTTGAGAAAGAACTAAAGGTCCTTGACTATGCTTAGTGACAATATTATTATTATTTAGTTTCCTTTGACTGTTTTCCTTTGTTTCAGCATTTCTCACTTCTCTGATTAAACTTATTTTTTGACTCAAGTTTTTCGCAGACAGAAGGCAGCGGGCATGGTGCGGGGTTGGGGGAGGCAGGCAAGGACCTGCTCCGTTTCACTCTCTCTTGTAAAAGTAGTAAAATTGAAAGTCACTCAGTCATGTCTGACTCTTTGTGACCTTATAGACCGTAGCCTGCCAGGCTCCTCTGTCCATGGGATTCTACAGTCAGGAGTACTGGAGCGGGCAGCCGGCCATTCCCTGCTCCAAGGGATCTTCCTGACCCAAGAATTGAACCTGAGTCTCCTGCATGACAGGCAGATTCTTTACCACTGAGCCACCAGGGAAGCCCTTTGGGATTAGAAAAAGAGAAATAAATCTGTAATCATTTATATATAATATCATTTCATGTGCAGAAAAAGCAAAGATATCTGCAGATAAACTATTAGAATTCATAGGAGAATTGAACAAGTTCACTGCATAGATGGACAATAAACAAAATCATGTAGTTTATTTCTGTACATAACTAATACTATTGATATTTATCAACATAACACAAAAAGCGTACGTCTAAGAACCGAACCAAAAATACTCTGCAAGATCTTGACACAGAAAATTACAAAACATGGTGGGGAGAAATGGAAGAACCTCTAATAAAGGAGCAGCTGAGCACATTCATGAAGTAAATTCATATTATAAAGTCGTCAATTTGTTATCACTCCAAAAAGTAATGGCTGAAATCAGCAACAATCAATCGTTGCTGATGACTCCATAGATGGCCAGATTCAGCGGACAGCTCTGCTGGTCTCCCTGGGGTCCCTCCTGTGGCTGCAGTTGGTTGGGAACTGGGACAGCTTCATTCACTGATGCCTTGAGGGACAGCTGGGCCACTGGGCTTCACACTTTCTTACTTGTGATCCAGGGCTTTTCCCTCCCCACCTGGCCTTTCCATGTGATTGTCCCCGTGGAGCATCTGAAATTCTTACACGGCAGCTCAGGGATGCCCAAAGTACAGAGAGGAGGCTGCTTAGCCTTGTTAAGGCTTGTGTGCAGAACTGCCGTGATATTACCTCCGCAGTGCTCTGATGGTGAAAACAAGTCACCAGGTTTAGTGTAGGAGGACACTGGCCCCCTGGGGGCCGAAAATCCAGGAGGTCAGGCTGACCAGGGTGTGTTTAGACACCAGTTATGAGTGCACTCTCAAGGGGAGCCCTCTCACGGACTTCAAGGACTCACACTCCTCACAAGCAAAATGCACGTATACCCACTCCTTTCTTCACTTCCAAAGCCTCATCCCATGACACAGTTCTTAAAAAATCCTGTGGATTTCTGATGTATCAAATGACACACTGACTCCCTTAGGTTCCATTTGTATCAGCTACTAGTTAGCGGGGAAAGGGGCTTCCCTGGTAGCTCAGACGGTAAAGAATCTGCCTGCGATGCAAGAGACCTGGGTTCGCTCCCTGGGTGGGGAAGTTCCCCTGGAGAAGGGAATGGCTACCCTCTCCTGTCTTCTGGCCTGGAGAATCCCACGAACAGAGGAACCTGGTGAACTACAGTCCATGGGGTCGCAAAGAGTCAGACGTGCCTGAGCGACTAACACTTTCACTTCACTGCGGGGAGAGAGACTGATGACATCCTATTTCTTGGCCTGGTGGCCCCCTCCTTCTCCTGTGTTTCCACCTCAGACCCTCTGAGTACCACCTGTGTCTTCATCTTATTTGCACCAGAAAAATCACAGGATGATCAGATTGGGATGTCAGATACAGAATTCTTAGTGAAAACGCCTCTCAGTTCAGTTCAGTTCAGTTCAGTCGCTCAGTCGTGTCCGACTCTTTGCGACCCCATGAATCACAGCACGCCAGGCCTCCCTGTTCTTTGCCATCTCCCGGAGTTCACTCAGACTCACGTGAATTGAGTCCGTGATGCCATCCAGCCATCTCATCCTCTGTCGTCCCCTTCTCCTCCTGCCCACAATCCCTCCCAGCATCAGTTTTTTCCAATGAGTCAACTCTTCGCATGAGGTGGCCAAAGTACTGGAGTTTCAGCTTTAGCATCATTCCTTCCAAAGAAATCCCAGGGCTGATCTCCTTCAGAATGGACTGGTTGGATCTCCTTGCAGTCCAAGGGACTCTCAAGAGTCTTCTCCAACA
The DNA here is from genome assembly GCF_042477335.2 of Ovis canadensis. Classification (NCBI taxonomy): domain Eukaryota; kingdom Metazoa; phylum Chordata; class Mammalia; order Artiodactyla; family Bovidae; genus Ovis; species Ovis canadensis. The sequence continues at coordinate 22,013,671 of NC_091264.1, read as the reverse complement.
CCACACTTCAAAAGCATCAATTCTTCAGTGCTCAGCCTTCTTCACAGTCCAACTCTCACATCCATACATGACTACTGGAAAAACCATAGCCTTGACTAGACGGATCTTAGTCAGCAAAGTAATGTCTCTGCTTTCTAATATGCTATCTAGGTTGGTCATAACTTTTCTTCCAAGTAAGCGTCTTTTAATTTCATGGCTGCAGTCACCATCTGCAGTGATTTTGGAGCCCCCCAAAATAAAGTCTGACCCTGTTTCTGCTGTTTCCCCATCTATTTCCCATGAAGTGATGGGACTGGATGCCATGATCTTCGTTTTCTGAATGTTGAGCTTTAAGCCAACTTTTTCACTCTCCTCTTTCACTTTCATCAAGAAGCTTTTGAGTTCCTCTTCACTTTCTGCCATAAGGGTGGTGTCATCTGCATATCTGAGGTTATTGATATGTCTCCTGGCAATCTTGATTCCAGCTTGTGTTTCTTCCGGTCCAGCATTTCTCATGATGTACTCTGCATATAAGTTAAATAAGCAGGGTGACAATATACAGCCTTGACAGACTCCTTTTCCTATTTGGAACCACTCTGTTGTTCCATGTCCAGTTCTAACTGTTGCTTCCTGACCTGCATACAGATTTCTCAAGAGGCAGGTCAGGTGGTCTGGTATTCCCATCTCTTTCAGAATTTTCCACAGTTTATTGTGATCCACACAGTCTACTGGAGTGTATTAGTGGTGATGACGGAATGATTGTCCCACACCCAGAATACCAGGTAAGATGCATATACAAGAAAGTCTGCCTGAGCCCTGACTTGCTACAAGTAGCGCTTCCTGTTTCTCATCAAGTCACAACCAGCTCTTCTTAGGCTTTTCCTCATCCAAACCAGTTCTACCTGTTAGAATGCTTTACCTCCTAGAACTTGTTAAGGAAATATTTTCCCCACAAAGGCCAACTGAGAGAATCTCCCTTGTTCAAGTCACACAAATGGCAACCTAATAGATTTCAAGTGTTAATTTGAAATTAACGATAGTGATTTTATTTCACAGGTATCAACTCTATTAGGAAAGATTTGAAAGTTTGGTAATGCAACTGTGGGCTTCCCCGATGGCTCAGTGGGTAAAGAATCCGCCTGCAATGCAGGAGACAGAGGAGACGTGAGTTCAGTCCCCGGGTCAGGAAGATTGCCTGGAGGAGGAAATGGCGACTCACTCCAGTATTCTTGCTTGGGAAATCCCATGGATGGAGGAGCCTGGCGCTGTCCAAAGACTCAGAAAGAGTCAGGCACGACTGAGTGATGAAGCACACACACAGTGCAGCTGTGGGGAAAAGGAAACCCTCATACATCGCATGTAAGGTCGACCGTACTGGAGTGTAAATACCTGAAGAGCTAAAGATGTACCTATTCATCGCTCAGAAATACCTCTTCTGGGTGGAATGTGTGTGTGTGTGTGCTCAGTCGTGTACAACTCTGTGTGACCCCATGGACTGTAGCCCACCAGGCTCCTCTGCTCATGGAATTTGCCAGGCAAGAATACTGGAGTGGGTTGCCTTTCTTCCTCCAGGGGATTTTTCTAACCCAGAGATCAAACCCACATCTCCTGCATCTCCTGCATTGGCAGGCGGGTTTATTATTTTTTTTACCACTGTGCCACCTGGGAAGCCCTCTGGGTGGAAACTGCAGAAATTCTGAAATGCTATCATGAGAATCCAGTGTTTCCCTTTTGAATTTACAACCTATTGAGAATCAACATATTTATAAGGATAAAGCAAAAAAAAAAAAATTCATAAAATGTGGGAGAAGGCCAGGGTGGGATGATTTGAGAGAATAGCACTGAAACATGCATATTATCATATGTGAAATAGATCGCCAGTTCAGGTTCGATGCATGAGACAGGGTGCTCAGGGCTGGTGCTCTGGGATGACCCAGAGGGATGGAAGGGGGAGGAAGGTGGGAAGGGGTTCAGGATGGGGAACACATGTATACCCATGGCTGATTCATGTCAATGTATGGCAAAAACCACTACAATATTGTAAAGTAATTAGCCTCCAATTAAAACAGATAAATTAAAAAACAAATAAAATTCCTAAAACAAATGAAATATAACAGACCTACAAAATATAAGCCTGAATAATTTTTTTATTATTAGATTCCATAGATGTAAAAGTCTCTGATGAAAAAAAAATAAAAAAAATAAAAGTCTCTGATGAATAACTTTTGAAGTTTCCAAGTGCTTATTCTGCACTTCTGCAGCTCCTGGCGATGAAATGCTAACGGTCTGCAGTTCTCAGTTTGAGGAACTGTGCCATTAATAACTGAACCCCAAGGCCATGAGGATATGCATTTAAAGAAGAAAATAAACATTAGGGGAAAAATGTTCATAGGGAAAACAAACATTATAGTCATACAATGAAATACAATATCGCAGTTAAAATAAATGTTTCTATCCACATATTAACATGGATAAATCTTGAAATCAAAACATTGAGATAAAAGAACTGTCAGCTGAATCTTTCTTGTATCTTATCAGACCTTGTATATTATTATGGGCAGACCTCATTTTAATGCATTTTATTGTGCTTTACAGATACTGCACTTTTTACAGACTGAGGGTTTGTGGTGACCCGCCTCACACGTCTGTCGGAGCCAGTTTTGCAACATTCGCTCAGCTCATATTTCTGTCACGTTTCAGTAATTTGCACAATATTTCCAGCTTTTTTGTTCTCATTGTGTGTTAAAGTGATCTGTGGTCAGTGGCCTTTTATGGTGTTACTGTGATTGTTTCCGAGTGCCGTGAACCGTGCCCATGGAAGAAGGCGCTGAAACAGTGAACGCCACGTGTGTTCTGCCTGCTCCACCCACTAGCTGCTCCCCCTGCTCTCACCTAGGGGCCCCCTGTTCCCTGAGACACAGCAATATTGAAATTACATCAGTTAGTAACTCTACTGTGGCCTCCAAGTGTTTGAATAAAAGGAAGAGTTGCATGTCTCTCACTTTAAATCAAAAGCTAGAAATAATTAAGCTTAGCGAGGAAGGCATGTTGAAAGCCAAGTTAGGCTAAAAGCTAGGCTTCTTGCGCCAAACTGTCAGCTAAGTCATGACTGCAAAGGAAAAGTTCTTGAAGGAAATTAAAAGTGCTGCTCCAGTGAACACATGAATGATAAGAAAGTGAGATAACCTTATTGCTGATATGGAGAGAATGTTAATCTCTGGGTCGAAAGTCAAACCAGCCACAACATACTCCCTTCAATTCTATGAAGAATTGAGAGAGGTGAGGCAGCTGCAGAAACAAAAGTCTGAAGCTGGCAGAGATTGGGTCATGATTTTTTAGGTAAAGAAACCACCTCCCTAACATAGAAGTGCAAGGTGAAGCAGCGAGTGCTAACGTAGACGCTGCACCAGTTAATCCAGAAGATTTAGCTAAGGTAACTCATGAAGGTGGCTACACTGAACAGATTTTCCATATGGACAACACAGCCTTTTACTGGAAGAAGATGCCATGTGGAACTCTCACAGATGGAGAGAAGTCAATGTCCGGCTTCAAAACTTCAAAGGGCAGGCTGATTCTCTTGCTAGGGGCTAAGGCAGCTAACGACTTGAAGTTGAAGCCAGTGCTCCCTCACCATTACCCAGATCCTAGGACCTTTATGCTCAATCAGCGCTTCCCTGGCCCAGAGGTAAAGAATCCGCCTGCCAATCCAGGAGACATGGGTTTGGTCTCTGGTCTTGGAGGATCCCACACGCCTCGGAGCAACTAAGCCCCCGCACCATGACTGCGGGGCCTGTGTTACTGCGGGGCCTGTGTTCCAGAGCAAGGGGGCAGCAACCACGGATGCCCCCACACCCCGGAGCCCCTGCTCCGCAGCAAGAGAAGACACTGCGGTGAGAAGGCTTCGCACCCAGCTAGAGAAAAGCCTAAGCAGCGACGAAGACCCAGCACTGCCGAAAATAAAACACGTGATTTTGAAAAATTGAAAGAAGAATTACCTGACATCTACCCTGCCTGTGCTCTATAAATGGAACCACAAAACCTGGGTGATATCACATCTTGTTTACAACGTGGTTTCAGAAAAAAAAAAAAAAAGCTTTTTATTCAAAATGTTACTGCTCACTGAGAACGTACATGGTCGTCGGAGAGCTCTGATGGTGCTGTGCAAGGAGGCTCATGTTGTTTTCATGCTTGTTAACAGGACATCCACTCGGCAGCCCACGGATCAAGGGGTAATTGCAACTTTCCAGTCTTATGATTTAAGGAGTAGATGCCACAGAAAGTGCTTCCTCTGATGGATCTGAGCAAGGTCAATTGCCCAGAAAGGATTCACCGTCTTGGAAGCCATGAACATCGGTGATTCATGGCAAGAGGTCAAAATATCAAGGTTACCAGGAGTTTGGAAGAAGCTGATTGCTCAGAAATGTAGCAGGACCCTGTGGTCATTGCTCCCTGACCATATCCTCTGCATGCCTTTGGTCTGTGGAAACTTTAAAGAACAAGTTTTATCAGAGAAGTGAGAAATGCTGAGACAGAAGGAAATAGCCAAAGGAGACCAAATAATAAGAACATGGTCATTAAGCACAGTCACGGACCTTTTGTTCCTTCTCAAGGGCTGCGGATGATATTCTGAGCAATATCCTGTGAGCCGTCTTGTAGATACTAAAACACCAGGTGGAGAAGTGAACTGCATGATGGCCAGACTGTACTTCAGCTGCCACAGTTCCGAGAATTGGCCGCAAAGAAAGGGGAACAAGTGCACCCCAGAACTGAAGATTAACTGCACCTAAAACAACCAAGGTGATGCTGGTCAGACCACTGAGGACCAATTTGCAGATGACTGTTAGAGATGACTGTGCTGTTTCTGCATGTAACCCGCCCCCCACCCCCACCCCAATACTCTGTCTATAAAAGCTCCCACTGTCAGGGGCAGGGGAGAAGCTGGACTTTGGACAGGTGTCCGCACCCTCCACCCCCAGTTGCCAGCGTCTGAAATAAAGCAAACTTCCCTTTCCACCAGCCTGGCCTCTTTGTTGGCTTTTGAGTGGTGAGCAGCTGGACCCCACGCTCACCTTTTGGTAGCACTCATGGGTGACTGAACGGTTCAAGACCTCAGTGGAGGCAGCAACTGCAAATGTGGTGGGAAACGGCAGAGACCTAGCATTAGAAGTGGAGCCTGAAGAGGTGACTGAATTGCTGCAATCTCAGGATAAAACTGGGACAGATGAAACGTTGTTTCTTACGAATCAGCACAGAGTGAGTTTTTGACATAGGACCTACTGTTGGTAAAGACGCTGTGAAGATTGTTGAAATGACAATGTAGGATTTAGAATAGTATACAGATATTCTAAATAATTATATAAATATCACCCAAAGTTTACAGGTCACTCTTGGTTTTGTAATTTGATGGGTTTGGGCAAATATATTCATCACGTACTTTTCAAAGTTATATCTGAAAACTGGAATACTCCAGAAACTTAGTAGGGATGATAGGAAAAAAAAAAAAGAAACAACTGATGCCTTTTGAAAACGAAATCTGTGTCCCAGCCCTTCCTATACCCATAGGAAGCGAAAAAAAAAAAAAAAAGGCTTTGAAGTTGGGCAGATCTTGGTGTGAGTTCAAGCCCTGTTCTGTGCTGTTAGCTGTATGACCTTGGTCCCAAGGTGACTCTTCTTTAAGTACAGGTCACACATAGCCTCCCTGACGAATGAGTGTCTAACGTGATTTTTGCTCACCCTTCTCCAGCTACTGCAGTTATTTTTAATTCCATGCCTGCTTACAGCTGATGAGATAGACAAGTTAACAGATGACTGCAAGTCAGACAAGGGCCAACTGGACCCATCAGAAGTACTCTTGAGGTGGCTGAAGAAGCAGTAAGTAACGATTATACGAGACTGTGTTGCCATATAAATATCTGGGTTTCAATGTACTCCCTTATAAAGTAATTCTCTGTTTATTATTCTCCTGATTCGAAAGGGAGAGCATGAAAGAATGAAAGCCTTGGTCTGTCATACAACATAACCAGCAGTAGGAGCTGGGAGAGGCGGAATGATGGCCTGTCGAGGATGTCCATGTCCCTGTGTTACCCAGTAAGGTGGGATGAAGACTGCTAACCGACTCTTCTTATTTATTTTTTGGAACATAATTACTTATTATTTGACTGCGTCGGGTCTTAGTTGCAGCATACAGGATCTTTAGGTGTGGCATGTTGGAGCTAATTCCCTGACGAAGGATCGAACCCAAGCCCCCTGCATTATGAGCTCAGCGTCTTAGTCACTGGATCACCAGGGAAGCCCCAGCTGTCCTTAAAAGATGGATCTTATCTTGGACTCTCTAGTTGGTTCCATACAATCACAAGGGAAAAGGGAAGCAGAAGTTCAGAGTCAGAGAAGGTTTTGAAGGTACTGCTCTGCTGGCTTTGGAGACAGAGGAAGCACACCCCCAGGAAAACGGATGGCCTCCAGAAGCTGCAAAGGCGAGGAAACAGTCTCTCCTGGAGATTCCAGAAGGAAGGCAGCCCTGACAGCAGCTCCCTGTTAGCTCATTAGCCCATTTTAGACTTCTCACCTCCACTGTAAAATGCATAAATGTAAAAATGATAAATGTGTGCTTTTCTAAGGCTTTTAGAAAGTCTTTATGTGTGTATTTATTTCCGGCCGCACTGGGGCTTGGCTGCTGAGCGTGGGCTTCCTCCAGTCTGGTGGGCGGGCTTCTCACTGCAGGGGCTTCTCCTGAGGAACACAGGCTCAGTTGCCCTGCGGCATGTGGGATCTTCCTGGACCAGGGATCAAACCCTTGTCTCCTGCATTGGCAGGTGACTTCTTAACCACTGGGCCATCAGGAAAGTCAGATGTGTGCTCATTTAAAGCTGATTTAAGTTTGTAGTAATTTGGGGACAGTGGTGTTGGGGCCCAAGGCAGTCTGGCCCCAAATATGCCAAAGTGACATACTGATTAGTTTGAATGAAAGTTACATAAGCAACAGCTGATACAAGGACACTCTGACCCTCCCTTCCATCTCCCTGAATACAGGAAGTAGGTCTCCCATGTGAAAGTTGCCAAGAAGGCTCTAGAAACAACCTTGTTTCTTCTTTACTAATCTATCACCCAAGCCCAACTCTGTTTAGATTCCTCACTAATTAATCACCTAATTCTCAGTTTCTTCATCCTCTCCATCCCTCACACATGTGTTGTTTCTCTGTCTAAAGAATCTAAACGTTGACTGCCTTGGTTACTTCTTAGGTCTGTTCTATAAGACCTCCATACATATGAATTGTATGTTTGTGTTTTTTTTTTTTCGCCTATTATTCTGTCTTGGGTCAATTTAGTGATTAGATTATACAACAGAATTCAAGAAGGATGGGGGGAAAATTGTCCCTCTCAAAATGTGAAAGAATCCCCCTCTCTTTCATGCAAAGACAGGTACAATAAAGGACAGAAATGGTATGGACCTAACAGAAGCAGAAGATACGAAGAGGTGGCAAGAATACACAGAAGAACTATACAAAAAAGATCATAATGACCCAGATAACCACGATGGTGTGATCACTCACCTAGAGCCAGACATCCTGGAATGTGAAGTCAAGTGGGCCTTAGGAAGTGTCACTATGAACAAAGCTAGTGGAGGGGATGGAATTGCAGTTGAGCTATTTCAAATCCTAAAAGACGATGCTGTGAAAGTGCTGCACTTAATATGCCAGCAAATTTGGATAACTCAGCAGTGGCCACAGGACTGGAAAAGGTCAGTCTTCATTCCAATCCCAAAGAAAGGCAATGCCAAAGAATGTTCAAACTACCGTACAATTGCATTCATTTCACATGCTGGCAAAGTAATACTCAAAATTCTCCAAGCTAGGCTTTAACAGTACATGAACTGAGAACTTCCAAATGTTCAAGCTAGATTTAGAAATGGCAGAGGAACCAGAGATCAAATTGCCAACATCTGTTGGATCATAGAAAAAAACAAGAGAGTTCCAGAAAAACATCTACTTCGACTTCATTGACTATGCTAACTATGTAGATCATAACAAACTGGAAACTTCTTCAAGAGATGGGAATACCAGACCACCTTTCCTGCCTCCTGAGAAATCTGCATGCAGGTCACGGAGCAACAGTTAGAACTGGACATGGAAAAACAGACTGGTTCCAAATAGGAAAAGGATTACGTCAAGGCTGTATGTTGTCACCCTGCTTATTTAACTATATACAGAGTACATCATGAGAAATGCTGGGCTGGATGACGCACAAGCTGGAATCAAGATTGCTCAGATAAATATCAATAACCTCAGATATACAGATGATACTACCCTTATGGCAGAAAATGAAGAACTAAAGAGCCTCTTGATGAAAGTGAAAGAGGAGAGTGAAAAAGCTGGCTTAAAACTCAACATTAAAAAAACTAATGGCATCTGGTCCCATCACTTTGTGGCAGCAATGGCAGACTTTATTTTCTTGGGCTCCAGAATCACTGCAGATGGTGACTACAGCCATGAAATTAAATGACACTTGCTCCTTGGAAGAAAAGTTATGACAAACCTCGACAGCATATTACAAAGCAGAGACATTAATTTGCCAACAAAGGTCCGTCTAGTCAAAGCTATGGTTTTTCTAGTAGTCATGTATGGATGTGAGAGTTGGACCATAAAGAAGGCTGAGCACTGAAGAATTGATACTTTTGAACTGTGGTGTTGGAGAAGACTCTTGCAAGTCCCTTGGACTGCAAGGAGATCAAACCAGTCAATCATAAAGGACATCTGTCCTGAATATTCAATGGAAGGACTGATGCTGAAGCTGAAGGTCCAATACTTTGGCCACCTGATGCGAAGAACTGACTCATTAGAAAAGACCCTGATGCTGGGAAAGACTGAGGGCGGGAGAAGGGGATGACAGAGGATGAGATGGTTGGATGGCATCACCGACTCGATGGACATGAGTCTGAGTAAGCTCCAGGAGATGGTGACGGACAGGGAAGGCTGGCGTGCTGCAGTCCCTGGGGCCACAAAGAGCTGGACATGACTGAGTGACTGAACAGCAACAGTGGCAATAGCAGACTAATCCAGTCCTTGAAGCATGAAGAATGGATTCCTATGGAAAGCAGCACAGAATGTGAGTCTACTTTTCCTCTTTTAAGAGTCACTGTCCATCAAACCGGAGACACTGGGTTCAAATGGCCCCTCATGGTTGCTCTGGGCCGAGATGCAGCCGTAGGAGGCCTTTCATTAAACCTCTTCTAACTCGATGTAGCTCTGGCGGCCCCAAGGCTGTGCTCATCACTATGTGCCAGTGGCCCTGGTCTATTCCGTGACAGATGCTGATCACGGATCCCCCAGAACACGCCTGACTTCTACCCTCAGGACTCTTCTTGGAGGTCAGATACTGTGCATGAATGTTGCTTGATCTTTCTTGATCTTTGTTTTAGATGTTTAGGTTTACCTGGTAAACGAGCTCATCTCTCAGGATGTAGAGCCGAGGTCTTCTCTCATGGTGAATTGAGTTTGGAGCCCCAGTTTCTTTACTCCCCTGTGGAGCATCCACACCGACACTGTGGAAAAGTGGAGTGTACTGCCCAGCCCCTTGCCTTTGGACATGGCCACCTTACTCGCTTTGGCCACCGGAATTTTAGTGACCGCAGTGAGAGGTGAGACTTACTGTTTTTGCACTGTTGAGCTCTCTTGTTCTTTAGAGACCCACTCTGAGAAAAAAATTCAGATCTAAGGAAGAGAAGAGCCATGTGGAGTGAATGCAAACCCAATCAACAGCCTAGAGCTGGAACCCAGAGCTTGCAGTCAAGTTCAGCCAGTGGGTTGGCCATTGTCTGGTAGACCGTGAGCCTGAGGACCATTGTTTTAAGTCACTGTGTCTTTAAGCTATGAGCTGCAACACTACTGTGGCCATAGCTGGTTGATACTCCTCTCACAGGAAAGCTTTTCCAACTCCTCTCCCTTGATGGATGGAACTGACCACTCGGCTTGGTGCCCACCATACAGTCTTACTGGGACAGATGTTCACATCTAGCTCCCCAGATGGACTTAAATTTCCCTGATGGCAGGTACCAGGTATTGACTTTGCATCTGTGACCTCCGAGATGCTCAGAATATAGTCAGCCCCGATACATTTTTGTTTTTAAACGAAAAGAAATGATTAACCAAATGAATGGATACAAGGAACACAATGGATTCCAAGTCTGTGACCTTCAAGTAGGGACAGTGAGGAAAGGAGCAAGTCATAGGTTGCTGGGCTGCTGCAAATATCATCTAGTTCCTCAGGGGCCAAGCGTTGTTGGTCAGCTGAAGAATTCATATTTTTTAATGAAATTTTCCAATAGCATAAATGCTAATATAATCCATGAGGCATAGAAATTTATTTCAAAGTCATAGCAAAGGTGCAACTGCTAGTGATCATGTCGGCCTTTCTTCGAATGATGTATTCAAAAAGAACAACGCAACTCATAGAAGGAATGAAAAGTTTTGACAGGAGAAAGAGGCCCTCCTATTCCAAACTATTGGGAACTGTGGTTCTAAATGATTCCTTTTTAAGACGCCATCAAGAATTCAGCTCTTGCTTGTTGACTTGTGGTTCATGGAGCAGGGACTTTGTGTGACTGTCTGACTTCTTCTCCTCTGAATCTCTGGGTCACTGCCTATTTACATGACCAGGGCAGGGCTACTGTGAGCCTTCAAGACACCTCAAAGAAAATTATACGCTTTCATTCTTTCTCCACCCTCCCTGTCCAAAAGCTGTCACATTGCGGCAGCTCCTAGCTCAGCCTTGGATTTGTAATTACAGTTGTTGCCATAAGAATACTCCCCAAAGAGAGGCTTATTCAATAGGAAGAAACTCACATACACAAAAGAAAGACTCCCAGTACGGGAGTGATGATCGAACTTGATTGTTTGTACGCTGAATGTGGCTGGGAGTGTCTTGAGCCCTGTTGCCTTCTTGTCTGAAAGATTCTTAGCAGCAAAGAGGTTTCTGTGCAACATTTCCCTTCTGTGTTAAAGCCCTTTCTTTCTCTTTAAATTTGTTTATTTTCTTTCACTCTAATTCTTTTAAAGGTTGACATGTCTAGTCTATGGGTGAAACACAAGGTAGAAATACCGAGGGACTTCTCTTGTGGTCCAGTGGTTAAGACTGTGCTTCCGCTGCAGGAGGCGTGCACTCCATCCCTGGACATGGAACTAAGATCACGCACGCCTCATGGTGCAGCCAAGAAAAGTATTGAAGGATCCAAAGAAGGCATGTTCTGGGGCCTGAGAGTGGAGGTTGGGGAGGGGGAAGCAATAAACCAATGGTGACTTCACTTAGAATCTTTATCTGCTCACTGGTGACTTTCAACATCTTAACTTAAGCCATGACGCAACCATAGCTCTCTGGGGCTGATGGAGCTAACAGGAGACATGGGAAAGAACGTTAGATAAACATTTGTAGATGAACATGTGAATGACAGCCTCCGCCTAACCCCTCACTCTCGTGTTTCCCAATCATCCTCCTTGTAATCCTGCAGCAATGACCCGCTTGCTATTCCAAGAAACATCACATGCTTCCTCTCGCTGTAATTTCTGGCTTCCTTATCATCCTAGGCAGCCCCCCATTGCTCAGGCAGTCCCTCCTCAACTTCCCAGTTATAACTCAGGCTCCGTACTGGGGTGGTACTTCATGTGTATATCATGACACAGGACTCAGCTTATTGCAGTTTTCCCAGCTCAAGTGCAGGAACCATGTGTTTTAGATGCTAATTTATTTGGCTGCACCGGGTCTTAGTTGCAGCACACAGGATCTTTGGTTGTGGCATGTGAGCTCTCAGTTGTGGCATGTGGGACCCAGTTCCCTGACCAGGGGTTGAACCTGGGCCCCCTGCTCTGGGAGTGTGGAGCCTCAGCCACCGGACCAGCAGAGAAGTCCCAGGAAACATGTATTGTAATCATTTTCACTAAGCCACTGACTTGGTGCCAGACACATCACAGGTATTCACTAAGTGATCACAAAACACCCTTTATGCGAGTCTTCCAGTGCCTTCCAAGCCAGACTATAATTTACCTCCATGGAGGATGCCTCTCTTCTTACGTGTCTTCTATTCCTGGCTCATGGCAGTCCCTCACTCTGCCCCAGCAGTGATCAAGCTGGGACAGGAGGAAGACACGGTTCTGGGCGCTGGGTTAGGAGTAAGAAGGTAAGACCATTGGGAAGCTTTTAGTTGGAGACGACGTCATCAGATTACCTGTGGGAAAGAAACCTTAGAGTTTAGAGGGAACGCCATTCAGAAGTAGACGAGACAGTCATGGGGACAGTCCAGAAAAAGCGGCTGCAGGTTATTTCAGATTTTAACTGGGATCACAGCTCTGGGAATAGAGCTGGGGGCCTATGTTTTGTATTTCGGAGATGGCATTTGGATTTGGCAGATGATTAATAAATGGTGCAAAAGATAGAGGGAATCTAGGATGGCTCCAGGGTCATTTGCTTGGGCAGATTGTGTATCCTACACAGTGGGGAATATAGTGGGAAGAGATCCACCAGCAGAAGGGAGAAGGGCCCTGAATTCACTGTCGCTTTGATTGCAAATGTGGGTCCTGTGGATCGACCGGAAGATAGGTACCCACTAGCAGACGGTAGTTTTGGGGCTCAGCAGGATGATCTGGATTGAAGAAGCAGATTTCAGAGTCATTAGCAAGCAAGCAGAAGTTGAAGATGAGATAACTACTGACTGACTTTGCCCAAGACTATTGTACGGAGCAGAGGTTCTGGGGGTCTGAGTTTACACAGGAATTTCCCCACATGAAAATGTGTAGTTTTAGGTGACCTACAGAATATGCCTTCAGGTACTTCCCTGGAGGTACAGTGGTTAAGAATCCACCTGCCAATGCAGGGGACATGGGTTCGATCCCTGGTCCAGGAAGATCCCACATGCCATGGGGCAACTTAGCCTTTGAGCCACAGCTGCTGAGCCTGAGCACTAGAGCCCATGGTCCACAACAAGAGAAGCCACTGCAATGAGAAGCTCTAAAATCGCAACTAGAGGGTAGCCCCTGCTCGCTGCAACTAGAGAAAGCTCACACACAGCAGCTAAGACCCAGCACAATCAAACGCCCCACAAAACAAACAAACAAAAATCCTCTTATCACCCAGCAATCCCACTGCTGGGCATACACACCGAGGAAACCAGAATTGAAAGAGACACGTGTACCCCAATGTTCATCGCAGCACTGTTTATAATAGCCAGGACATGGAAGCAACCTAGATGTCCATCAGCAGACGAATGGATAAGAAAGCTGTGGTACATATACACAATGGAGTATTACTCAGCCATTGAAAAGAATACATTTGAATCAGTTCTAATGAGGTGGATGAAACTGGAGCCCATTATACAGAGTGAAGTAAGCCAGAAAGAAAAACACCAATACAGTATACTAGCGCATATATATGGAATTTAGAAAGATGGTAATGATAATCCTGTATGCAAGACAGCAAAAGAGACACAGATGTTTAGAACAGACTTTTGGACTCTGAGGGAGAGGGAGAGGGTGGGATGATTTGGGAGAATGACATTGAAACATGTATAATATCATGTAAGAAATGAATCACCAGTCTAGGTTCGATGCAGGATACAGGATGCTTGGGGCTGGTGCACTGGGATGACCCAGAGAGATGGTATAGGGAGGGAGGTGGGAGAGGGGTTCAGGATTGGGAACTCATGTACACCTGTGGTGGATTCATGTTGCTGTATGGCAAAACCAATACAGTATTGTAAAGTAAAATAAAGTGAAAAAAAAAAAACAACCCTCCAAGACCCCACACCTTTCATTGCTAGGTACAGGCAGGAGCAGTTTTGAGGAAGTGAGACTTATTGAGAGCATAGAATCCTAGCCCCCTGGAGGTGGCTGTGTGTGACCTGGAAAGCTCCCCGTGTGTGTCTGATATCACCTCCCATCTCGTGATCCTCTGTGAAATCCGCTTCTAGAACTCTGGTTACATCCATTTACAGATTTGACTTTCCTGTACATTCTGCCCTATTGGAGAGCTGGAACTTTGTCTTGTTCAAAGAATATCCCTAGGACTTAGCACAGGTTCTGACACATAGGTGTTCAAGTGTTTTATGAGTCAAATGATCTCATTTACTGTTGACTTCATGAGATGTTGTTTGTCACTGACATTTTAGATGTGAGAAAAGGAAGTCCCGCAAGATGAAGTATCTTGGTCACGTCACACAGTTATTAATAATAAGTGACTCCACAAATACTCTGCTGCAACGTCAGTCCAGGCTCTTCCCCTGTAGACACTGCCTCTGCTCATTCCTGACCAGCCCCCAGCATCAAAAGGAGGGATGGCAGATTTCTGGCAACATGGATGGACCTAGAGATGATCCTACTAAGTGAAGTCAGAAACGGAAAGACAAATACAGGAAACCACTTATATGTGGAACCTAAAATACGACACAAATGCACTTACCTATGGAAGAGAAACAGTCATGGATATAGAGAACAGGCTTGTGGCTGCTGAGGGAGGGGAGATGGGGGAGGGACGGAGTGGGGGTTTGGGATAAGCAGATACAAGCTATTACCCACAGGATGGATAAACAACAAGGTCCTACTGTACAGCACAGGGAACCATATTCAACAGCCTGTGATAAATCATAGTGAAAAGATATGAAAAAGAATATAATATATACGTATACATATATACACATACATATATATACATATACATATATATGCATACATATACATTCATATATATATATATATGGGGCTTCCTGGATGGCTCAGTGGTAAAGAATGCACCTGTCAATGCAGGAGATGCAGGTTCAATCCCTGGGTCAGGAAGCTCCCCTGGAGAAGGAAATGGCAACACTCCAGTAATCTTGCCTGGAAAATTCCATGGATAGAGGAGCCTGGTGGATGACAGTTCATGGTGTTGCAAAAGAGTCCGACATGACTTAGTGACTAAACAACAACAGTGTGTGTGTGTGTGTGTGTGTGTGTGTGTGCATGCTCTGTCCTGTCTGACTCTTTGCTGCCCCATGGACTGCAGCCTGCCGGGCTCCCTCTACTCATGGGATTGTTCCAGCAAGCACACTGGAGTGGGTTGCCATTTCCTCCTCCAGGGCATCTTCCTGACCCAGGGATCAAACCCATGTCTCTTGCATCTCCTGCTTTGGCAGGCGGACTCTTTACCACTGCGCCGCCTGGGAAGCCAAATACATAAAATGGAGTCACTTTGCTGTACATCAGAAATGGATACAACATGGTAAATCAGCTATACTTTTTAAAAAAGTATTTACTTACTGGCTGTGCTGGGTTTCCTTGTTGCACGAGGGCTGTCTCTAATCGCGGTGCTCAGGCCTCTCCCGGTGGTGGCCTCTCTTGTCGAGCAGCACAGGCTCTCGGGGCTGCGGGCTTCAGCGGCTGTGGGCCTCGGGCTCTAGAACACCGGCTCAGTAGCTGTGGCTCGTGAGTCCAGCTGCTCCTCAGTAGGTGGAACCTTCCCAGACCAGAGATTGAACCCACATCCCAGGCACTGGCAGGGGGACTCTTAACCACTGGCCCACCAGAGAAGTCCAGCTATAATAAAATAATTTTTTTAAGAAGGTAGGATAAGCACTTCCCTGGCGGTCCAGTGGTTAGCACTCTGCACTTTCACTGCAGAGGGCGTAGGTTCGATCCTTGGTCAGGGAACTAAGATTGTGCAAACCATGCCAAAAACAAACAAAAACAAAAATAAAAAAAAATTAAAAAGTCTAAATAGGAGGCTAGTTTAGCTACTGACTGCAGCTCTCCTGGAAGATTTTGCTAAGGGAAATACAAGGTGCCTTCTAAGATTCATGTAATTTAGCTGCTCTCTATTAATAGATTTCTTAAAATATCAATGAAAAGAATAGGAAGATGGGGTTATTTCATTTTGGACTCAGGCTTGGATGTGAAAATAGGAGAAATGAGTAACTGAAGAAGTGTGTGTCATCATTCTTGATAAGCCTCACCCTTTTTATCTGATCAAATAGGGAGTTTGTTTTCACATGTTTCTTGTATGAATAATACGATCTTTCAAACAGGAAAGAAAAGCTTGTGCTGTTCTTTAAGACTCTGTTCAATATCTTGTAATAACCTATATTAGAAAAGACTCTGACAAAGATTATATATACATACACACACATACCTGAATCATTGTATAAATTAAAAGCTATATATTATATATATAGGTGTACATCAAAGTGATGTACACCTGAATCATGGTAAATCAACTCTTCTTTCAGTAAGAAAACAAAAAACTAAACTAAACACTATTGAACAAAAAAAGAAAGAAAGAAAGTTGACAGATACATGGTTGTTTAAAAAAGGACTCTCATTAACCGAAACACTGATGGGTGAATGCTGGATCTGGGCTTCCCCCGTAACTCCGCACGTAAAGAATCTGCTTGCAGTGCAGGAGACAAAGCTGACTTGGGCTTGATCCCTGGGTTGCAAAGACCCCCTGGAGGAGAAAAATGGCAACGCACTGCAGTATTCCTGCCTGAAGCATCCCACGGACTGAAGAGCAGGTTGAAAGTCCAAAACGTTGCAGAGAGTTGGACAGTACTGAGCATGAACCTGATGGAATGTTGGATTTAGCACAGAAGATATAGACGAAGGAAAAAGAGAAAAGCGTTGAGAAGGGTGGTGGGGGCTAGAGAGGAATTTTGTGATTGAAAAATAGAGGGGGCTGTACGGGCAATTGGCTCCTCTGAGTGGAAACACCTAGTACCTGCCAGAGAAAGGGGGGCAAAGTTGTTCTGAGGCCCAGACCTTTACTGAGCTATGCCTTTGAGATTCTTGGTGGTCTTTAAATTTTACCCTGTCAGAGTTTTCTCTTCTCTTTTATACTCAGTTGCTGTTAATTTGAATTCCTTTCTCCCTGAACAACTTGTTGTTTGGAGTTTTCCAAGGACACATTTCATTAATTTTTTTTCTCATTATAAAAGCAACACTTGTTCACTGTAGAAAACTCAGTAAATACAGAAAAGGAGAAAGAAGAAAATAAATTTATCGTCCTACTCATGGCAGCCACTTGCGCACCTTCCTTGGCCCCTGTGACACCGTCTGAAGCTTGCTGGCTCGACTGACCGGCCTGGCCTCCACCTCCATCCTCTGTCCTTCCTGCCTCCTCCCCTCCCCCATCTCCTTTGCTTCTGCCACTCACCCCTAAATCACAAACAGCTCCCCAAAATTAAAAGTGTAAATGTCATTATGAATATTGTGCTAACTCAGAAAATTTAGGATGGGACAGATCCACAGGTAAGGGCATAAACTTGCCCACTGGCTTTGATAGGACAGGAGACTACGACAGGTCATCTGAAGAAGGAGCTGGGTAAGAACCAGGAAAGAGTTTGCTCTGGGGTTACGAAAAAGCTCGCTTTCTCCACCTTTACAGAGTTGGCAGTCCAGACCTTTCTAGAGCAAAGGCTCTCTTATTTACTGTGTTCTAATAAGGATGATATACGGCACACAGCACTTGAAAGAACTGAACGTTGCTTTACTGTCCGTGGAATTCTCCAGGCCAGAATACTAGAGAGGGTAGTTGTTCCCTTCTCCAGGGGATCTTCCCATCCCAAGGATTGGACTCAGGTCTCCCACATTGCAGGTGGATTCTTTACCAGCTGAGCCACCAGCGAAGCCCAAGAATACTGCAGTGGGTAGCCTGTCCCTTCTCCAGCAGATCTTCCCGACCCAGGGCTTACTATGCCCCAAACCCTGTTAGAAGAGCTGTGTGTATACTGGGACTTCCCTGGTGGTCCAGTGGTTAGAACTCAGCCCTTTCACTACCAGGACTGTGGTTCAGTCCCTGGTGGAGGAACTCAGATCCTGCGAGCCAGGTGGTGCCACTGGGGAAAACAAAGCATCTTGTATACATTAAATTCATGGTGCTGTCATTCCATTTTACAGATGAGGATGCTGAGGCACAGAAAGCTCAAGTGAGTTGCTCAGTGTTGAGAAGCTAACAAGAGTCACATCTGGGGTCTGAACCCTGGCAGTCTGTTCCTAGAACCCCTAGTTGCAAACCACTGTGCCACGCTGCATGTGAAGTGCGTTCATAGGCTTTAAGTTGTGATTTCCACAGTGTGGGGTGTGAGACAGTTTTAGGTGGTTTTTGGAGAAAGTTTTAAAAATACCATGCCTTTCATGTGTGTTAGGAAAAAAAAAAATCATTTACAAGTGTAATGTTACAAATATTTTCATGTAAGATGAACAAAATTTAAAAGTCAGCTCCAAGTCAGCTACTGTTAATAACAGTACAAATAGTATGAAAAGTTGCAGAAATAATAAGTGACACGCTTGTGAAACACTGTTGATTAAAAAATCAAAATAAAAAATCCCACTTCCAACTCAATGAGGCACCTGGGAGAGATTTCCCACCTGCAGAGACTGATTCAAAGGTGGTGGACTGAGACCTACTGTATAGCACAGGGAACTATACTCAACATTTTGGAATAACCTACATGGGAAAAGGATCTGAAAAGGAATGTGTGTGTGCGTGCTCAGTCATATCCAACTCTTTGCGACTCCGTGAACTATAGGACTCCAGGCTCCTCTGTCCGTGGAATTTTCCAGGCAAGATTACTGGCTTTACTGGCTTTACTGGCTGGGTTGCCATTTCCTCCATATATATATATATATATATATATATATATATATATATGTATGTGTATATATATATATAAATATAAATGACTGAATCACTTTGCTGTATGCCTGAAATTAATATAACATTCTAAATCAACTATACTTCACTAGAAAAAGCAATAAATTAACGATAAAACCCCCCAAAGGTGGCAGGCTCAAATTCTTGCCCAGAGTGGATTCTGTTGGTGCTGTGAGTGAGGCCTCTCTGGGTGAAATTTTTTTTAAAAATTATAATCCCAGAAAAAGTTGGCTTAAAAACTCAACATTCAGAAAACTAAGATCATGGCATCTGGTCCCATCACTTCATGGGAAATAGATGGGGAAACAGTGGAAACAGTGACAGACTTTATTTTCTTGGGCTCCAAAATCACTGCAGATGGTGACTGCAGCCATGAAATTAAAAGACGCTTGCTCCTTGGAAGAAAAGTTATGACTAACCTAGACAGCATATTAGAAAGCAGAGACATTACTTTGCCAACAAAGGTCCGTCTAGTCAAAGCTATAGTTTTTCCAGTAGTCATGTATGGATTTGAGAGCTTGACTATAAAGAAAGCTGAGTGTCAAAGAATTGATGCTTTTGAAGCGCGGTGCTGGAGAAGACTCTTGAGAGTCCCTTGGACTGCAAGGAGATCAAACCAGTCAATCCTAAAGGAAATTGGCCCTGAATATTCATTGGAAGGACTGATGCTGAAGCTGAAGGTCCATTACTTTGGCCACCTGATGAGAAGAACTGACTCACTGGAAAAGACCCTGATTCTGGGAAAGATTGAAGGCGGGAGGAGAAGGGGATGACAGAGGATGAGATGGCTGGATGGCATCACTGACTCAATGGACATGAGTTTGAGTAAACTCCAGGAGTTGGTGATGGACAGGGAAGCCTGGTGTGCTGCAGTCCATGGTGCCACAAAGAGTCAGACATGACTGAGAATTGATCTGAACTGATACCCCTAATAATTTTTAAGATATTACCTGCTTGAAAAGTTGTCAGCCTGGGTATCACAGGCAGAAGTTCTGCCTAAGGAGCAGGCAGGGAATGGATAGTTATTCCATTTCTAATCTTCACTATATTTTTATTGACTCACTGAGAAATACGTTAGAAATATTATAAGATTGTATACAGCTTTTATAGCCAGTGCCTTGGCTGACAGCTGGTTACGTGAGAGGCATAGACCCCTGTTCACTGAGCTGCACCAGAATCTGCCCACAGAGGGGTCAAGGTCAGGACAGAGTCTTGGCAGCTCCAGTAATCATTTGTAGTGAATAAAATACACATGTATTTTTTAACAATGTGTTTTGTCTGCCCATCCTTGAAACTTATGCTTCAATGACTTGATTGATGCTGTAATTCTATAAAACTCTTGATTGTACAGATGTTGAAATAATTTTTTCAAGTTTTTACAAGGTCCTCTTTTTGACAATGCTGGAGGCATTTTCCCCCTCTAGTCTCAGTTCCAGACATTTTCATTTAAGCAGACTGTGAATATACTACTTGTTTTCATACAATGAAATGTAGGGCTGAGTGAGTAGCCACTGTCTCAGTGGCTCTCAAGTCTCAGATACCATGAACGTACAGCTTTTGACTTCTATCTCGTCATTTTCCCACCTATTTTTCCTTTGGCTTATGTTCTTCATTCTTTTATTCAAAATTGTGTTTTCTTCCATGGTCTATATATCTGTATAATCCATTTTACATTTTGCATGGAATAAAACAGAATGTAAATAAGGAAAATTATTATGCCCCAAATACTAAGCGTTAAATAGATTATGACTCAAATCGCCAAAGGCAGGGAAACCATAGAAAGTGTTTTTGCAAATGCCAGTCACCATTAATCTGGCTTTGTGAGCCAGAGCTAATGCGCGCATCTTTTCCAGTTCCACACCCAGGCATGCATATTCATGGTGCCTTTGACATCCTGCTTCTCCCCTGGTGCTTTATGGCTCAATAACAGAAATAGTTGTCTGGGTGTGGAGCCCATGAAAGCAAGATTTTTTTTTTTTAATTTCTTTTTTCCTGTAAAGACTGCCGGATCTATTTTAGACAGGGTCTGGGTATTTGTGGTAATAGGCATGATTCTCTTGTTCTGTTATAGTTCAAGGTCATTCTGTTCATAGATCTATTTAAACCTTTTTTTAAAAAGTTTAAGAAATTCACAACACCAGGAAAGAAGTAGGGAAACCAAAGTGCTAGTCAAAATACTTCTCCGAGACTTGTGTGTAAAGACCTAAATAGACATCTTTGCTGAGTCCTTGTGAAGCTATTTTTGGTTTAGCCTTTTAATTAAACTGCCACCGGGACCCTTTTAGAATCCCACTCTACTCTCTGATCCATTCTGAAAACGAGGTGAAGTTGCATACGCACTTTAAGATCTCAGTAACTGCTTTAGACTCAAGTTTTATCTACCAGGGACACAGGGAGTTCAAGGGTGTGCGATTCGGGAGATCTACAAACTGTTGTGAGCAGAGTTTTTAAAAAACATTATTTTATTGAAGTACAGTTGATTTACAATGTTGTGCTAATTTCTTCCGTAACAGCAAAGGGACTCAGATATATATTATATATAGGTATATATATTCTTTTCCATTAAGGTTTATCACAGAATATTGAATATAGTTCCCTGTGCAATACAGTAGGAAAGTGAAGCTTGCTCAGTTGCGTCTGACTCTTTGCAAGTCTGTGGACTATATAGTCTGTGGAATTCTCCGGGCCAGAATACTGGAGTGGGTAGCATTTCCCTTCTCCAGGAGATCTTCCCAACCCAGGGATCAAATCCAGGTCTGCCGCATTGTGGGCGGATTCTTTACCAGCTGAGCCACCAGGGCTTCTGCATTTCCAACAGATTCCTGGTGATGCCGCAGCCGGTGTACAGGCCACACTTGGGATCGAGATAATTTAGCGTGAGAGCTACTCAGTCCCGTTTTGGTGCTCGACCGACATCCTGGTTCTTTCTCTGTCTCTGTACCTGTAGCTTCTCTTTCTCCACGTACCCGTAGCTTCTGTCCCTCCTCCAGTTGTTTGTATCTTAAGTACAACTAATTACAAATTTCCACAAGAGAAAAGATTGAGTTGGTTCATCTCAGAATAGTGGAGATACGGGCTTCCCTGGTGGCTCAGATGGTAAAGAATCTGCCTGCAATGCGGGAGACCTGGGTTCGATTTCTGGGTTGGGAAGATCCCCTGGAGGAGGGCATGGCAACCCACTCCAGTGTTCTTGCCTTGAGAATCCCCATGGACAGAGGAGTCTGGTGGGCTACAGTCCATGGGGTCGCAAAGAGTCAGACACGACTGAGCGACTAAGCACAGCGCAGTGGAGATACAGGCACTTTGAAAACTAGGCTTTCATCCTTTCTCAAAGTTCTTTCATCTTTCATACCTTCTAAATATTCTTTCACACACTAGCATAACTTGTTTCACCAGAAAACATTTTTATCTTCTGCTATTGGAATGAACCACATTATCACTCTGCTGTCTCACATGCCATGCTGACCAGATTTAAACCCTTCAGAATCCCACAGAGCTGGAGAGGAAAGCACAAACTCAAGAGGCAGGAAGTAGAACGCGTGGTACTAAAGAACACATCCTACGGACACAGCCAGCATCTTTGGAGGGAACTGCAGAATTCCAGAGGGTCCAGCACATGGCATCCAAACTTTACGAGCCCGGCTTTCCTGAAAATTCCTAATGTTCTGTGTATCAGGGAGTCTGGCATAGCAGCTCCGCGGGATCATTCTGGAAGAGGGCAGGAGAGCTTTGTCAGTGTGTGATGGTTTCTCACTTTAGACAAGCTTGCAATTCCATGTCAGCCGTGCATAGTCCCTTGACACGTGAATACAGTTAAAATGCAAGAGAGGTTTATCTGAGCATGTCCGCAGAAGCTCAAGTCGGCCTGTGGATAACTGAAAGGCTTAAGAAGATTTTTCTGCAGATTTGTGCTAATTGTTGGCTCAGGACTTCACTGGCTCAAGATGGTATGTTTTACTAGCTTTTTGTATTTTGCACTCAGTAACTCTGGCTCAGATGTTAAAGAATCTGCCTGCAATGCAGAAGACCTGGGTTTGATACCTGGGTCTGGAAGATCCTCTGGAGAAGGGCATGGCAACCCACTGCAGTATTCTTGCCTGGAGAGTCCCATAGACAGAGGAGCCTGGTGGGTTACAGAAGAGTCAGACATGACTGAGCAAATAACACACACACACACACACAGTCGGAGAAACAAGCACCTAACATAACACAGGGGTGGGAGTGGAGGGGCGGGAATCAAAGTTCTTCCCTTCTGGGGAAAGCTCTAAGATTTGACTGAAAACTGCTTCATAAAATGGTCCAAAGACTCTGATGCCTCTCAGCAGTTCCAAGTTGAAGGGTGGGCCCACTCTGGTTGGCTTCTGACTCTGTTTCTGTTAAAGAAAGGGCTTTCCTGAGCTTGGACTTGCCCTCCCGACTGGTCACTAACCTTTAACCACAGCTGCATGAGAGCATTGTTTTCTGGACTCAGGGGGTTAGGAAATCAGCTGATCCTGCCTCCTGCAGACTCCCATCGCCCACCCACCAGATAGCATCATGGAAAATTGCACATCGACCCTCAAGTTTTCTGCTCGTGGAAAGGACCACCCCGCAGGCTGCCCTTCAAAAGATTCAGCTGGCCTCGCCCCAGAGCACACGGAGCTGCTAGTTGCATCTTACGAGCTGCTGAAGGCCTGAGACAGGCAATGACGAGCACCATACCATATTCCCAGTTAAGTGCAGGAACCGTATACATGGCACAGAAGTTTTCTCGTGACGTAACTTGAGCCGGCTGACGTGTATAGATATTTCTAAGTGAACCATAAACATTGTTTTCCATGTTGGTTTGTTTTGCTGACATTCCCGCTTCAATCCCCCAACCCTTCAAACACCGGTTGTTCCTCCTTGAAGTCATAAAGACTTTCTGGGGTGGCTGTTTGCTTCCTTTCTCTGTGCTTTGTCACAGTGCTTCGGTGGAGCAATTTAAGACACGGAGGAAAGTCAGAGTGCTTCTAGAAGGACAGAGAAGACAATGCCCATACTAGTGGCAGAGCTGGAGAGTGCCTTCAGGAAGATAGAAAGGTCTAACGGGTAATTCTCAGAAAGTTAGCTGATGGTGTGGGACACAAACCCCTCTGCTGTTTCTTGCACAGAATCTTCGTAAAGGATGTGGTTCTGACTGATGGCTTTGTGTGAACAGAAGACATGAGAGTGTGTGTGTGATGATTTCCAGGTACTGGTGGGTGTGGAGAGAACACAGTTCCCAGGTGCAGGGGCTGGAAAATGGGGGCCCTGGGTGTGTTTGCCCAGGTCACTCACTGCCTGGGAAAGCACTCCTCATGTTGGAGGTGAATGTCACCCCCTAAAACTGTCTCAACCTGCATAGCCATCTGTGAGGCCCCAAATCAAATGTCAGCTCCTCAGTGGGTTTGCTTTTGCAACATCAGCACATCTACAGAGCACCTCCTGTGTATATGGGCTTCCCTGGTGGCTCAGCTCCTAAAGAATCCACCTGGAAACTTGGAAACTTGGGTTTCTCTCCCTGGGTTGGGGAGATCCCCTGGAGAAGGGAAAATTCCATGGACCGTATTGTCCATGGGGTCTCAAAGAGTTGGACACGACTGAGTGACTTTCACTTTCCTGTGTATATGGCTAGAATTTTATTCTTGCCTTGGAATTTCGCATATGTTGTAGGGAAGGTGAAATGAAATGCAAAGATAAAAATATAACATAGCATATGCTGAGTGTCACATGAGCTGTATAGAAACTCTTCTCAGAAATTCCAGTTCCATTAGATGTTCTGTGAAGTGTCGCAGAGTGGATTCAGTTGGGAAAACACTCATGGAGCCCTTGCTTGAGTGTTTCTTTGGAGACTCTCCATGCAGATGAAGACTCTCCTTAGCATATGAAGCCTGGAGGTCTTGCAGCAGTGTAATGTGCAGACCTTTTGTTAGCACTGAATTCCCTATTTGTGTGAACCTGGAACCCATTTTTGTATAACACCAATGAAACATTCCAAGAAAATGGTGAGATGCTGTCGTAGGGGACATGCACTGAGGACTTAAGGGTGGAAGAAGTCACCGTGGGCTGGAATCACTGTAGTAGGGAAACATTTCAGGGAAGCAAAGGAAAAGCAGCTCAGCCTCTCGAGATCCACAACAGTCAGGTGAGCAGAGCCAGGCAGGGAAGAGAATGCTCGCGAAGCGGGAGAGCAAGGAACACACACACACACACACACACACACACACACAATTCATGTTGACATAGTCACACATGCATGCACATACATACACACAAATGCAGGCACACACATACGTATTCAGACACGCAGGCACACAACACACACACAGACACAGACACACATGCACACACACATATGCGCACACCCACAATTCATGCAGACATAGTCACACATGCATGCACATACACACACATAAATGCAGGCACACACATACGTATACAGACACGCAGGCACACAACACACACACACACATGCACACACACATACGCACACACACACAATTCATGTAGACATAGTCACAAATGCACGCACATACATACACATAAATGCAAGCCACACATATGTGCACACACACACACACTCACACACACTGCTGTACCACAAAGGGTTTCAGTGTCCCGCCTGCAGTAAAGGGATGTGTTGAGTTTGCTCAGAACATCCCGACAGTCTCTGTCATTGTGTCATCTTAGGTCCTGGAATAATCACCTTAGAGGGAACCTTTGAAATAACTAGTCTTAATGGTGGTAGAACTGCTGTAAACTTTATAGGCTTCTGAAATGTCTTACCCTTAAACACAAATCAACAGGTGAATCATATGAGGTAATGGCGCGAGTTCTTTATTTTTTACACGTTTCTTCTGGTAATTTTACAGTCGCCCACAGTGATGAACTGGCGCTGCTTAGTCTATTACACAGAATAACAGCATCCCCTCCCTATTCCCCCTTTAATTGGTTAAACTCACTAGGAACCACTTTTGATAACTCTTTAGAAGAATAAGCAAGATTAAGAACTTTATTTCTATCATACCTTTAGGCAAGGCAGAGATTTTGTGAGGCTTTTAAAGGTAAGAATAAAGCAATGAAATACATGTTACCAGAGGGTGTGGAGCAAAGGAAGCCTTTCTACACTGGTGGTGGAAATATAAATTAGTGCAGCCACAGCGAAGACAGTATGGAAGTTGCTAAAAAAGATAAAAACAGAGTTGCCATATGATCCAGCAATCCCATTCCTGGGCATATATCAAGACAAAACTGTAAGTCAAAAAGATACATGCACCCTGATGTTCATAGCTGCACCATTCATAATAACCAAGCATGGAAACAACCTACATGTCCATGGACAGATGAATGGATACGCGAGACGCGGTATCTTTTTGAGATTTTATATATATATGATGGAATACTACTCAACCGTAGAACAGAATGAATCGATGCCATCTGCAGCAACACGATGGACCTAGAGACGATCACACTAAGCGGGGACCTAGAGACGATCACACTAAGCGGAGTAAGAAACAGAAAGACAAGCACCATGTGATGTCACTTATACGTGGAATCTAAAATATGACATAAGGGAACGTGAAACAGAAAACAGAAGCAGGCTCACAGACAGAGAGGACAGACCTGTGGCTGCCAAGGGGCATGCGCGTCAGGGAGGGACGGAGGGGGACTTTGGGATTAGCAGATGCAAACTATTCTGTAGAGAATGGATGAGCAACAAGGGCCTAGAGCAGAGTACAGGGAACTCTTCAGTGTCCTCTAATAAGCTCTACTGGGAAAGAAGAAAATAAAATGTCACACACAGGTGGCCAAGGGACACAGACAAGGATGCTCAACGCTGCTCATTCTTAGAGAAATGCACGTCAGAACTACAATGAGGACACAAGTCAGAATGGCCATCTTCAAAAATCTACAAACAACAAATGCTGGAGAGGCTGTGCAGAAAAGGGAATTCTCTTGTATTGTTGGTGGGTGTGTAAATTGACCCAACCACAATAGAGAACAGTATGGAGATGCTTTTTGGGAAAAAAAAAAAGGAATAAAACTATTATATGACCCAACAATCCCACTACTGGGCATATACCCTGAGAAAACCATAATTCAAAAAGACACGTGTACCCTAAAGCTCACTGCAGCACTATTTACAATAGCCAGGACATGGGAACAAGCTAGATATCCATCGAGGGATGAATGGATTAAGAAGTTGTGGTACATATATACGAAGGAATATTACTCAGTCATAAACAGGAATGAATCTGAGTCAGTTCTAGTGGGGTGGATGAACCAAGAAGCCTGTTATACAGAGTGAAGTAAGTCAGAAAGAGAAATACAAATGCTGTTTATTAATGCATATATATGGTATCTAGAAAAATGGCCCTGATAAACCTACTTGCAGGGCAGGAATAGAGACGCAGACGCAGCAGAGGAAGGATACGGTGGGACGAATTGAGAGGGTGGCATTGATATGTGTCCATGACCGTATGTGAAACAGACAGCTAGTGGGAAGTTGTGTAGAACACAGGGAGCTCAGCCCAGGGCTCTGTGACAACCTAGAGGGGTGGGTGGCAGGGAGGTTCAAGAGGGAGGGGGCGTATGTATACTTATGGCTGATTCACGTTATTGTATGGCAGAAACCAACACGACATTGTAAAGCAACTATCCTCCAATTAAAAATAAATTAAAAAGTAAAATGTCAAAAAAGAAACGTATGCTATCAAACTGAACACAGTCATATTAATACTCGATCATTTAGAACAATGATTCTTAACTGGAGACAATTTTGTGCCCCAGGGGACATCTGGATATAACTGGAGACATTTTTGAACGTCACTGCTTGGGAGCCGGGTGTCTTGGCATCTAGCGGGTGGAGTCAAGGATGCTGGTGAACAGCTTATAATGCACAGGACACCATCTACTGCAAAGAGCTGTCCAACTTAAAGCGGTAACGGTGTTAAGTTGGAAAAACTTGGGTTTCAAGATACAGACAGGGTGATTCAAACCTGTCTTCTAGTTTCTAAAGTGAAATGTTTCATGAGTGTATGAACTGAGTTCTTGTTAAAAGAGGGCAAAAAAATAAAAGTCACTGAACAAACTTTCTCTACATTCCGTAGGGACAGAGTTGGTGGCATTCAGAGAATGGTAATGTAATCACCGCTTCTGAATTTATTTTGGAGCACACAGCTTAATTATATACGACAGCTCCCATGGTGAGAAAAGAAATTGTCGTGATGGTACAAGAAGAAATAACCACCCCCAAAAGTCCTGGGAAAGTTTTAACAACAAAAGTGGTAGCCAGTGGAAATCGAAGCAACTGACTGTCACCTTGTTCCTGAAACAGCTGAACCCTCCTGGCGGCAACTGCCAACAGCGCACTGTGTCAAAAGGACCTTGTCAAGGAAAGGCTGTAATTGCCAACAGCTTCCCTGGGCAAGAGAGGGAGAGAAAGAGCTGAAAATTTCCATCGCTCTGTGAATTGCTGAAACACAGAGTGCGAAGAAGTGGACATGACAGCTTTTAAGCAAACAGCTGCTGTGGACCCCGCAGACGTTTAATGAGCCTGTAAGAGGACACTTTGCTCCGTCCCACTAGATGTAGACGATTTTCACTAAACCTCACTGACTTGGTGGGCAAAGGTTTCTGAGTGAGATTGTCCTATCATTTTTCTTGGTTGCTTATAAATACATGGCAGGAGGTGCAGCTCTGTAGAAGCCTAGTCTCTTAGAAGCGCTTCCCAGGTGGCTCAGTGGTAAAGAAACTGCCTCTCAGGGCAGGAGACGCAGGAGACTCAGGTTCAATGCTTGGGTGAGGAAGGCTCCCCTGCAGGAGGAAGTGGCAACCCACTCCAGTATTCTTACCTGGAAAATCTCATGGACAGAGGAGCCTGGTGGGCTACAGTTCCTGGGGTTGCAAAGAGTCAGACACAACTGGGCAATTGAGCACACACTGTTAGAAATAGAAGGAGGTACAGACGTGAACTGTGGGTACTGTTTACTCTTGCACAGGACAGAAGCGAGAAGATTCGGAACCAAGGTGACGGCATCTGCGATCTCTGGGTCACTGAATGGCAGGTACCTTCCCTGTCTTCCACCACTCTGAAAACAGCCCCAATTCAGTGTGGCTCCAGCGCTCTTCCGGTAGCTGATGACAGGTGTTAGCTAAGCTGAGAATGGGGGAACCATGTCTGCTGGGACAGTTTTGGGGAGAAGCACACAGCTGGGGGACACCCTGGAATGGTTTCCGGAGGCTGATTTCCAAGTTTTGAAGATGAGTGGCCAGGGATCGGGGTACATAAGTCCCAGCCACCAGCCCAAGTGCGGCTTGGTCTAAATTATTAAAGAAGACCCTTCTGCAAGATGCTTTTCTGCTGTCCTCTAGAGAACTGTCATAACAATTATACAGTCTACAGTGACTACTTTGTCAGACCTCACCCCTCACATTGTGTGAAGCACAATCTACCAAATCATAACAAAGCGGCTCTGGTGAAAATAGTAGTGGTTATTGAAGGCTGACAGTTTAAAATTTCAGTGGTCTTAGTTCATCCGCAGTTAACAAGAGAAAGCTCTTTCTTCTTAGAACCAAGCCAGCTAACGAATTTAGCAGAAAGGGTAGAACCAGAAAAAGCATCATTTTTGCAGCTCCCGTTTAAATACCTGATGCAGGTAAAGATCATCAATGAACGTTAAAACTACTTGGGGAAAAGTCCCCGCAGAACAGTGCTTCCATGGTGCCAAAGTATCACCCTACAAATTATTTGTTTTTCAAAAAGAACCAAACACGTCTCTTCTTTCTTCCATTTAACTCTCCCATTATAACTTTTCTTATTTATACACTGTATTCAGTTCTGCTAATCTGCTAAGTTGCTTCAGTCGTGTCCAACTCTGTGTGACCCCACAGACAGAGGCCCACCAGGCTCCCCCGTCCCTGGGATTCTCCAGGCAAGAACACTGGAGTGGGTTGCCATTTCCTTCTCCAATGCATGAAAGTGAAAAGTCAAAGTGAAGTCGCTCAGTCTTGTCTAACTCTTAGCGACCCCATGGACTGCAGCCCACCAGGCTCCTCTGTCTATGGGATTTTCCAGGCAAGAGTACTGGAGTGGAGTGCCATTGCCTTCTCTGCTGTATTCAGTTACTTCTGTACGAATGTATTTCTAACACACACACAGAGACAATGCATCTCAAAGAGTGAGTTATAAACAGAAAAAAGTATGAGGCAGGATCAAGACGGCAGAGCAGGAAGCCCTGAACGTCCCCTCCTGTGGAGACTCTGAAACTACGCTCCACAGAGAGCAACTCTCCGAGAACGCACAACCTGAAGCCAAACAGCTCTTCCGTAACTAAGGTTATAAGGGGAAAGAAGCACATAAAGATGGGTGGCAGGGCAGACATGCAGTCTAGTCAGGACCCACATCCCCAGCGAGGGAACCCACAAGCAGGAAGAGAAATCCCAGCGGCAAGGTTTTCCCTCAGGAGCTAGGGGTGCAAGCCGCACATTGAGCCCCCCTACCCTGGGGACCTGAGCCTGCATGATGCCTGGCTTTGAAAGTTGGGGACCTGAGCCTGCATGATGCCTGGCTTTGAAAGTTGGGGACCTGAGCCTGCATGATGCCTGGCTTTGAAAGTTGGGGACCTGAGCCTGCATGATGCCTGGCTTTGAAAGTTGGGGACCTGAGCCGGCATGATGCCTGGCTTTGAAAGTTGGGGACCTGAGCCTGCATGATGCCTGGCTTTGAAAGTTGGGGTCCTGAGCCGGCATGATGCCTGGCTTTGAAAGTCGGGGTGTGAACATCTGGGAGGGCAGGGGAGCTGGGAATCTGAGACGCCTCTGTTTTCTTTAGAAGTCTTTTTAAAAAATAATTGAAGTATAGTTGATTTATAATGTGTTAATTTCTGCTCTACAGCAAAGGGACTCAGTTATACATTTATTCTTTTTTATATCTTTTCCATTATGATTTATCCCAAGACACTGAATAGAGCCCCCTGTGCTACACGCTGCGATTTCATTGTTTCTCCATTCTGTTTATAATAGTTTGCACCTACTAACCCCACACTTCCCCCCCTACCCCTCCACCTCCCCTCCCCCTGGCAGCCACAAGTCTGCGCCCTGTGTTTGTGGAGACTCCACTCCGCAGGGCTCACACGCATACTCATCGGCTCCAGTGCAGAGGCAGCGGTGTGAAAAGTGTGGGAAAGATCCACTGGCCGCTTCTACTTTTATTACTTTTCACTGGAGTATAGACGCTTTACAATGTTGTGTTCGTTTCTGCGGCACAGGAACGTGAGTCAGCTTTGTGTATGTATACTTCCCCTCGTTTTTAGATTCCCTTCCCATTTAAATGAGCACAGCACTGCGGAGAGTTCCTTGTGCTCTACAGCAGACTCTCATTAGTTTTCTATTTTATACACGTCAGTAAATATGTCAGTCCCGATCTTCCAACTCACCCCACACCCCCTTCCCCTCTTGGTATCCATAAATTTGTTCCCTACATCTGTGTCTCTATTTCTGCTTCGCAAATAAATTCATCTGTATCACTTTTTCTAGATCCTAAGTAAAATCACTGACTGCTTTCAGGGTGAGTGCCAAAGGGGCAAGAATCTTGTGGCACTGTCTCTAGGGAACGGATCACTGATGGGTGCCCCTCTACCTGGCTACCCTGCCATTTCTGATTCTGGCCAGCTGCCTTGCCAGCACTGGCTGCTCCAGCATGCCCTGTGGACTCCCCTTGGCTGCACCCCTCCACAGCAGCTCCCCTGCACTCCGCACACTCAGAAGGCAGCCTTGGAAGGGACCAATGTCCTGACCACCCTTATTCAACCAGCAGGACCCCTTCCTTTGGGTCTTTCCAGCCCCTTTCCCTCCTTTAAAGTATCCTGAGCTGTTGTCATTTTCAAAATATATTCATACTTTACATATGTAGATTTCTATTACATGTTGATTGTCTCTCTTGCCTAATTGGAATGTAGGCGCAGCCTTCCTACCCTCATTGAAGCATGATGGTGCTCAATAGGTTTGCGTAGCATTTGCTGAATGAAAGAGCCCATTGTGCATTCATGGAAGGGCTGTGGGCCTGATGCTGCTAGGACAACAGGAACATGGATAAAAGGCAGCCTCTGCTCCTTGCAGACAGAGTCCACCTGCCCCGCCTCTGCTCCCAGTGCTGCTCACATCATGATTATCTTGCAAACAGACCTTTTGTGTTTGTTCCCCTTTCCCATTTCTCATATTCTTTTTTTTCTTCTTGTCTTTAACTCTGACCCAATTATTCTAGGGAAATATCTTTTCCTGCCTTAAAAGAAATCACTGTGACTAATGAGCAGAGAAGGTAGTACTAGTAATTACATATTTATTAAGAGAAAGTCAAATTTGAAGAGAAAACAATAATAACAGTATTATCAGTTGGGGACATCTAGTAAGTGTTTGCCATATGCCTGATTCACCGCCAGGCAATTTCTATGCATGGCCTCATTGAATCAGCACAGATAAGGACACCATGTCAGCAAGAAGTAACCTGTCCTGATCTCACAGCCAGTGACTGGTCTGAACTAGCGTTGGTCTGATTCCAGAGGCTGAGCCGTCCCAGGGGCAGCAGAGGCTGAGCCGTCCCAGGGGCAGCAGAGGCTGCGCTGTTCGTGTCTGCTGTAACTCTCATGGGGGTTCCCTGCATCCCCGCCCTGCCGCCGCCATTCACGTTCCTGTAGTGATCAACCCACTCTGACTTCAGCTCTCATCACCTGAAAGGTGAGGCGTGCCTCTGGAAGATTTTCACTCACTCCCCATGCCATTCATTGCAATTAGCATTGTAATAGAAGCAGGACCTCCATGTTTGTGCATCTACTCACAGATCAAACTTCAAAACCAGAGTTCCAGACCAGTGTCTGCTACCTGCTAGTGCTATCGAGGTGGGCAAAATTTTTAACCCTTCTTTTTTAAAGTATTAAAAAAATCTCATTGGGGCATAGTTGCTTTACAATATTGTGTTAGTTTCTACTGTATAGTAAGGTGAATCAGCCATATATACACATATATATATATATTTTTTTCAATTTCCCGCATTTTTCAATTTCCTATCCATATAGCTCACCACAGAGCATTAAGTAGAGTTCCCTGTGCTATATTTTGTATGAAGTCGCTCAGTCATGTCCGACTCTTTGCGACCCCATGGACAGTAGCCTGCAGCAGGCTCCTCCGTCCATGGGATTTTCTAGGCAAGAGTACTGGAGTGGGTTGCCATTTCCTTCTCCAGGGAATCTTCCTGATCCAGGGATTGAACCCAGGTCTCCCACATTGCAGACAGATGCTTTATCATCTGAGCCACCAGGGAAGTCTTATATAGTAGGTTTTTATTAGTCATCTATTGTATACATGGTATCAATAGTGTATATACATCAATCCCAATCTCCCAATTCATTCCCCTCCCCATTTTTAAAAATATTTCAGGAGTTTTCAGTTTATTTTCTTTTCAATCCTCATCCAGTGATTTTCAAACTTTTTTTTAGCTTGATCATGATTTTCACAAATGTAATATTACTTAATATATATTGTTGTTTAGTTGTTAAGTCATGTCCCACTCTTTTACAACCCCATGGACTGTAGCTCGCCAGGCTCCTCTGCTCATGGGATTTTCCAGGCAAAGATACTGGAGTGGGTTGCCATTTCATTCTCCACTCCTCCATATTTTTCAAAGTATTTATTGGAGAGGTTTTATTTTTTCATTTAAAATAGATTATATCAATTGTCAAAGGAAATAAACTTGCTGGATAATTTCTTAGCCTCCTATTTCAATCCTCCTCTGCATACAAATCCATATGCTAAAAAACTTCCCCAAACATGTGAAGTTACCACCAATCTTTGATTAACAGAAGTAGTGGAACTTGGAAAAGACTCTTGACTGAATGAGCCTAGAATAATTTGTAATCCGTACGAAAATATACTTCAACACTATTTCACCTCACACGCAGAAGCCAATTCTAAGCACATTGAGAGCTTAAGTAAAGAAGGAAAGGAAAGTGAAGTCGCTCTGTCGTGTCCAACTCTTTGCGACCCCATGGACTTAGCCCACCAGGCTCCTCTGTCCGTGGGATTTCCCAGACAAGAGTACTGGAGTGGGCTGCCATTTCCTCCTCCAGGGGATCTTCCTGCAGGGATCAAACCCGGGTATCCCGCATTGCAGGCAGACACTTTACCCTCTAAGCCACCAGGGAGGCCCAAGTAAAGAAGGCAAAATTCAGATTATTCAATCCTTCTGAACCTTAGGTTATGCGTGTGTGATATGGGCAGAATGACACCAGGGCTCCAGAGTGTCATGAGTAACCTCAGATGTGTCTGTAGGGACAACACGGCTGCTCCATGCGCTGGGTCACCGTCCACGTCTCTCCTGCCTCGACTCTGACTTTTCCACTCCACCTTGTATAGGATTTCAGCTATGCCACGTGTTACCTATTATGGGTTGAATTAGTCATCTGTTACTGTACAACAAATGACTCCAGATTTTGCAGCCTAAGGCAATACACATATATTGTCTCAAAGTTTCTGCGGGTCAGAGATCTGGGCACAGCTTCCCGGGGGCATTCTGGCTCAGCCCCACCGCGAGGTTACAGTGAAGATGTCAGCCGACCTGCAATCAACTCAAGGGGAAGACTCTGCCCCTGAGCTCACTCACGTGGCTGCTGCTGCACTTCAACAGACCAGCTTCCAGGCTTATTTAAGTGGGTGTCTCTGCAGGGCCGTCTCAGGCTGTGGCGGCTGGCTCCCCCCAGAGCAAGTCATCCTAAGACAGAAGGAGACAGGACACCCAAGATGGGAGTCATGGCTTTTTACAACTGAATCACGTCTCATGAATTTTGCTGCCTTTTGATTCATTAGAAGCAACTCAATTAGTCCAGCCAGCACTTGAGAGGAGAGAATAATGCCAGAACCTCCGGTGTGTACTGAGATGGGGAGATGGCTGGGGCCCTATGAGAGTCTGCCTACCACGTGGTTTAGTCCTACAGACCTAGCTCAGGGATTGTGATGTGTCCAGTTGTATTTCATCGCTTTCATCAGAAAGTCCTGTCTTTAAGAGACTTGCACACTATGAAAACAAAAACATGGCTAAGCAGTGTGACTGGCTTTACCAGAAGAGCTTCAACACACCCCACGAAGAAAACAGTCATCACGACTTCCTTTGTGTAATCTTGGAACTTATCACACCATCTGTACCTTTCAATTCCCACTCTAAGTCTAATTGTACTTTTCCTCTGAACTGGTTTGTTTCTTAAAAACCATTTCCCCTTTGGCTGTCTCTTTGGTACATTTTCCACTTCCTCTTCTTTGGTTTACACACACACACACACACACACACACATACACACACACACACACACACTCCAGCTTCCTTCCTCAGGGAGCCCTGAAGATCAGGTAGGTAGTCATGGTGACATGGAAACATCACTCCCAGCCCACACAGGGAAGGCAGCTTGTTTATTATTCCCAACCAAGGCACCGTGAGCTGCAGCCACCTCCCCAGGGTGGAGTGTTCTGCCCCTGGGTGATCTTGACTCTTCCCTCATCTTTGTCCTACTGGCTTCCCCTTAACTATGGCACTGCCTAGTTGCATTAGCCTCCCAAGAGGCATGACATAGATCAAATCTGATAGTTGCATCCTTTCAGGTTTTAAAGATAGATTATACTGTATAAATACTAAACTATGTATGATGTAACTAGATAAACATACCATAAATACTAAATCAGAATTATAAATAATAACAATTTACTGTATAAGTAGGAAAACGTACCTTTTATAAAAACACAACCTGCTTGGAGATTAAGAAGGTCAATACAACAATTTGACATTTTGTGTTCTTCCATCTCTATGAATTACCGAGAGGCTATTTTATTAGGGACAGCATTTAATTCCTGGGTTGTTAGTGACAGTCAATCACTCTATTAAACTTAACAATTTCTATTTTTGAAGTATTCTTTCTCAGTAAGGTAGAGAAAAATGAGGAGTCAGATGAACATAGAAGGGACTGTAAGGGGCTATGAGCAGGTGACTATTCTGAGGCAAACAGATTTGATGATGACAGTCATACTGGGAAGAGGAAAAGTAATGGAAAACAGGAGATGCCCTGGTTATGAATCATGAAAGAGAAACGCCTGCAAACATGAAAAATTGCTAGCAGGTTTCCTTATGATGGAGTTTGTGCCGTTTCCTTTTGCTAAAAGGTATACTGAGCACAGGACTGGAAAAGGTCAGTTTTCATTCCAATCCCAAAGAAAGGAAATGCCAAAGAATGCTCAAACTACCGCATAATTGCACTCATCTCATACGCTAGCAAAGTAATGCTCAAAATTCTCCAAGCCAGGCTTCAACAGTATGTGAATCAAGAACTTCCAGATGTTCAAGCTGGACTTAGAAAAGGCAGAGGAACCAGAGATCAAACTGCCAACATTTGTTGGGTCATTGAAAAAGCAAGAGGGTTCCAGAAAAATGTCTACTTTTGCTTTATTGACTATGTCAAAACCTTTGTGTGGATCACAACAAACTGGAAAATTCTTCAAGAGATGGAAATACCAGACCGCCTGACCTGCCTCCTGAGAAATCTGTATGCAGGTCAGGAAGCAACAGTTAGAACTGGACATGGAACAACAGACTGGTTCCAAATAGGAAAAGGAGTACATCAAGGCTGTATATTGTCACTCTGCCTATTTATTTATATGCATAGTACATCATGGGAAATGCTGGGCTGGATAAAGCACAAGCTGGAATCAAAATTGCTGGGAGAAATATCAACAACCTCAGATATGCAGATAACATCACTCTTATGGCAGAAAGCAAAGAGGAATTAAAGAGCCTCTTGATGAAAGTGAAAGAGGGGAGTGAAAAAGCTGGCTTAAAACTCAGCATTCAAAAAACAAAGATCATGACATCCAGTCCCACCACTTCATGGCAAATAGATGGGGAGACAATGGAAACAGTGACAGACTATTTTCTTGGGCTCCAAAATTGCTGCAGATGGTGACTGCCACCATGAAATTAAAAGACACTTTCTCCTTGGAAGAAAAGCTATGACCAACCTAGACAGCATGTTAAATAGCAGAGACATTACTTTGCTGACAAAGGTCCATCTAGACAAAACTATGGTTCTTCCAGTAGTCATGTATGGATGTGAGAGTTGGACCATAAAGAAAGCTGAGCACTGAAGAATTGATGCTTTTGAACTGTAGTGTTGGAAAAGACTTTTGAGAGTCCCTTGGACTCTCAAGGAGATCAAACCAGTTAATCCTAAAGGAAATCTATCCTTAATATACATTGGAAAGACTGATGCTGAAGCTGAAGGTCCAATACTTTGGCCACCTGATGCGAAGAACTGACTCATTGGAAAAGACCCTGATGCTGGGAAAGATTGAAGGCAGGAAGAGAAGGGGACGACAGAGGATGAGATGGTTGGATGGCACCACCGACTCGATGGATATGAGTTTGAGCAAGGTCTGTGAGTTGGTGATGGACAGGGAGCCCTGGAGTGCTGCAGTCCATGGGGTCGCAAACAGTCGGACATGATGAGCAACTCAACTGAACTGATATCGAGCAGAACATTTTACAGAATAAAAAGAATCATTGTCCTTTTAATAGAATCTGTCAGAGACCTTACGCGCTTTCTAATCCCATCTGCTCTGGGCAGAGATGAGAGAGGGAGACCCAGGAGAGGAAAATCTTCTAATGTCTGATGCTATTTTGTTGAAAAGCCAGGAGTGACAGTCACCGAATTCCTGATTCAGTGGCTTTTGTTAATAATTTTATTTTATAGTCTAGAAGAGAATTGGTTTAAGTTTTTCTTATAAATGTAAGTTAGTTACTTTCTATATCACTTAAGGTGTTAAAAATATGAAATAAGCCCATTATATAGCACAGGGAACTATAGTCAATATCCTGTGATAAACCATAATGGAAAAGAATACGAAAAAGAATATATATATAACAGAATCACCCTGTTGTATAGCAGAAATTAATACAACATTGTAAGTCAATTAGACTTCAATAAAATAAATTTTAAAAATATGAAACAAACTTATCAAGTGAACTTTCCTTATATGTGTATGTGGATTTTAGCAAGTTGTGCTTTCAATGTGGATTTTCCTCAATTCTTGTTATACAGCAGGCCTAGAGAGTCAAACTCTCTGGTGAGGGTTATGTTCTGATGGGCTCAGGACTTGCACAGAGTAATGTCTTCACTGTTAAACACAGGTGTTGAATAATGTCATATTCAAG
This sequence comes from Ovis canadensis, assembly GCF_042477335.2. Taxonomy (NCBI): domain Eukaryota; kingdom Metazoa; phylum Chordata; class Mammalia; order Artiodactyla; family Bovidae; genus Ovis; species Ovis canadensis. The sequence goes on along the minus strand of NC_091264.1, from coordinate 21,975,786 downwards.
ACTAATGCATGAGATGTCTGTCTACAAAATTATAGGAAACAATTTTGGGGTAAGTAAAGTTCAATTTCAGTACATTAAAGTAATGATCCATTTAAACCCTGCAGTAAATTGTTTTGGCAAAGCAATAGATTGAGAGAAGGCGTCTCCTCAAATTTGCTATAAGATTAGGTATTCTCATGCTTGATTTCCTTAGAGATAGTGTTCCTACAAATTGATTCAGGTTATACCAAGCAATAGATTTATAGTAATATCAGTTACTGATATTTCTATCCAGATACTTAAATCTTTATCCCTTTTAAGGTGCTAGTAGAATTAATAAGAATAAACGTACTTGCATACAAATTGTTCAACATATTAAGAAAATAAAATTCTTACAAGATAATGCTCTTTAAAAATATTTCTTCCTCATGTTTTGTGGGGAAAAACGGAAAATAAAGAATTTTTGGTTGATCCAATAATGTAAAATACTAAGAATAAATTAGAATTGAGGAGACCTCTGAATGGTTTATTAAGTAAAGAAATCTGATTGAATAAAATCTAAGTGTGATACTTTTAAATATATAAATATTTATAACTTTATATATATATATGACTTATCTTTATTATTTGGTTAGTAATGTAACTGGGAGATGAAAAATAAGCTATCTGGTGGTACTCTTAAACAGTTAATTTGTTTTTGTAGATAGCCTGGAAGTCCACAGTTATCTTTCCTTTCTTTAAGAAAGCTTCATTAGAGATGTCCACTCTCATCACTTTTATTCAGCGTAGCTTTGGAAGTCCTACCTACAGCAATCAGAGAAGAAAAAGAAGTAAAGGGAATCCAAATTGGAAAAGAAGAAGTTAAACTGGCCCTGTCTGTAGATGATGATACTGTACCTAAAAGATCCTAAAGATGCTACCAGAAAACTACCAGCACTCATCAGTGAATCTGGTAAGGTTGCAGGCTACAAAGCTAATGCACAGAAGTCTGTTGCACTTCTGCACACTAACAATGAAAGATTAGAAAGAGAAATTCAAGAAACAATTCCATTTACCATCATATCAAAAAGAATAAAGTACCTAGGAACTAACCTACCTAAGGAGGCAAAAGACCTTATTCTGAAAACTACAAGATGCTAATGAACGAAATCGAATAAGACATACACAGATGAAAAGATACATCATGTTTGTGGATTGGAAGAATCAATTTTGTCAAAATGACTATACTACCCAAGGCAATCTACAGATTCAATGCAATTCCTATCAAATTACCAGTGGCATTTTTCACAGAACTAAAACAAACAAAAATCTCGAAATTTGTATGGAGATAAAAAAGAACTCTAATAGCAAAAGGAATCTTGAGAAAGAAAAACTGAGCTGGAGGAATCAGGCTCCCTGACTTCAGATTATACTATGAAGCTACAGTCATCAAAACAATATGATACTGGTTCAAAAATAGAAATATAGATCAGTGGAAAAGGATAGCAAACCCAGAAATAAGCCCATGCACCTATGGACAATCAATCTATGACAAAGGAGGCAAGTCTAATGTTGGAAAGACAGTCTCTTCAACAAATGGTGCTGGGAAAACTGGACAGCCCTGTGTAAAGAAATGAAATTAGATCATTCTCCAACTCCACACAAAAAAATAAGCTCAAAATGGATTAAAGACCTAAATGTGAGACCAGACACTATAAAACTCCTAGAGGAAAACATAGGCAGAACACACTCTGATATAAATCACAGCAATATCTTTTTTGATATGTCTCCGAGAATAATGGAAATTAAAAAAATAAACAAATGTGACCTACTTAAACTCAAAGGTTTTTGCATAGCAGAGGAAACAATAAACAAAAAGGCAACTCACAGATTGGGAGAAAATATTTGCAAATGATGTGACTGATAAGGGTGTTAGTTCTAAAAGGTCTTGTAGGTCTTCATAGAACCGTTCAGCTTCTTCAGCATCACTGGTTGGGGCATAGTAGATATCATGGTCATCTGAGTTAAATTCACCCATTCCAGTCCATTTTAGTTCGCTGATTCCTAGAATGTCGACGTTCATTCTTGCCATCTCCTGTTTGACCAACTTCCAATTTGCCTTGATTCATGGACCTAACATTCCAGGTTCCTATGTATTACTGCTCTTTACAGCATCGGACCTTGCTTCTATCACCAGTCACATCCACAACTGGGTATTGTTTTTGCTTTGGCTCCATCCCTTCATTCTTTCTGGAGTTATTTCTCCACTGATATCCAGTAGCATATTCGGCACCTACCAACCTGGCGAGTTCCTCTTTCAGTATCCTATCATTTTGCCTTTTCATACTGTTCATGGGGTTCTCAGGCAAGAATACTGAAGTGGTTTGCCATTCCCTTCTCCAGTGGACCACATTCTGTCAGACCTCTCCACCATGACCTGCCTGTCTTGGGTGACCCCACGGGGCATGGCTTAGTTTCATTGAGTTAGACAAGGCTGTGGTCCTAGTGTGATTAGATTGACTAGTTTTCTGTGATTATGGAAAAGCAGAGACATTACTTTGCCAACAAAGGTCCGTCTAGTCAATCAAGGCTATGGTTTTTTCCAGTGGTCATGTATGGATGTGAGAGTTGGACTGTGAAGAAAGCTGAGCGCCAAAGAATTGATGCTTTTGAACTGTGGTGTTGGAGAAGACTCTTGAAAGTCCCTTGGACTGCAAGGAGATCCAACCAGTCCATTCTGGAGGAGATCAGCCCTGGGTGTTCTTTGGAAAGAATGATGCTAAAGCTGAAACTCCAGTACTTTGGCCACTTCATGCGAAGAGTTGACTCACTGGAAAAGACTCTGATGCTGGGAGGGATTGGGGACAGGAGGAAAAGGGGATGACAGAGGATGAGATGGCTGGATGGCATCATCAGCTCGATGGACGTGAGTTTGAGTGAACTCCAGGAGCTGGTGATGGACAGGGAGGCCTGGCGTGCTGTGATTCATGGGGTCGCAAAGAGTCGGACACGACTGAGCAACTGAACAGAACTGAACTGATAAGGTATTAGTCTCTAAAATGTATAAACAGCTCATGATGCTTAACAGCATCAAAACAAACAAGCCATTCAAAAAATGACCAGGAGACCTAAATGAACATTTCTCCAACGAAGATATACAGGTGGCCAATAAGCACACGAAAAGATGTTCAACATCACTAATTATTAGAGAAATGCAAATCAAAACTACAATGAGATACCATCTCACACAAGCCAGAATGGCTTCAAAAAATCCACAAACAATAAATTCTGAAGAGGGTGTGAAGAGAAGGAAACACTCCTCCACTGTTTGTGGGGATGTAAATTGGTATAGCCACTATGGAGAACAACATGTGTGTGTGTGCTCAGTTCTAAATTGTTTCCAACTCTTTGAAACCTCTTGGACTGTATGTAGCCCACCAGGTTCCTCTGTCCACGGACTTTCTAGGCAAGAATACTTGCATGGGTTTCCATTTCTTTCTTTCTCTAGGGGATCTTCCCAACCCAGGGATCAAACCTGCATCTCTTGTGTCTCCTGCATTGGCAGGTGAATTCTTTACCAATGTGCCACCTCCTTAAAAAACTAAAAATAGAGTTACCGTATGACCCTGGGTATGCCAGGGTATATATGCCCACTGCCTCATATCCAGAGAAAAACGTGATCCAAAAAGACGCATGCGCCACAATGCTCATTGCAGCACTTTTTACAACAGGCAAGACGTGGAAGCAACTTTAATGTCCATCGACAGAGGAATGGATAAAGAAGATGAGGTGCACATATACAATGGAATATTACTCAGCCAATTGAAAAGAAAGAAGTAATGCCATTTGCAGCAACACGGATGGACCCAGAGCGTGTCATACTGAGTGAGGGAAGTCAGACAGAGAAGGAGAAATATTTGATGACATCCCTTACATGTGGAATATAAAAAGAAATGATACAAAGGAACTTACAAGACTCACAGACTTTGAAAACAAGCTTATAGTTGCCAGCGGAAAGGATGGGAGAAGGGGTGGTTAAGGGAGCTTGGATGGGCATGTATACACTGCAATATTTAAAAGGATAAACAGAAAGGACCTATTGTGTAGCACAAGGAACTCTGCTCAATGTTTTATGGCAGCCTGGATGGGAGGGGGGCTTGGGGAGAATGATACACGTATATATATATATATGGCTGAATCCCTTCACTGTTCACCTGAAACTATAACAACATTGTTTGTTATTTGGCTATACTCCAATACAAAATAAAAAGTTAAAAAAGGTTCATTAGCGTCCCAGTCTTAGATGGCAGCATAGGAATCATCTGAACTTACCTCTTTCCCTGGATGCACTGAATCTATTCCTCTAGAAGAAATCCAGAAACCAGCTAAGTAATGTCTCTACATTGGGCAGATGAGAAAATACCCATATTGAAATGGGCCTTGGCACACCCTCAATTCCTCGGAGCCACTAAGAACAAAGAAGGCAGTTTGAATGATCACAAAGATTTGAGAGGAACACACAGCTCAGGCCAGGCTGAGTGATAAGGATAATCTCTCACACAAGGCCACTCTGTCCAGACTGAAAAGTGACTGTTTTACCTAAGGCACAGAATTCAGCACAGAGAGTCAAAGAAAATGAAGAAAAAGAAGGATATATTTCAAAAGAAGACAGGATAAAACTCCAGCAACAGACCTTAATGAAATATAGATGAGTGATATACCTAATAAAGAATTCCAAATAGCAGTCAGAAATATGCTTACTAAGTCAAGAAAGCAATGCATGAACAAAGTGAAAATTTCAACAAAGACTATAACGAAGTACGCAAAAGGAAGAATGGAGCTGAAGAGAACAACAATTGAACTGAAACATTGAATAGAAGTGTTTCACAGCAGACAAGATAGAGAAAGAAAAAAATCAGAGAAATCAAAGAACGGGCAGTGAAACTCATCCAATCAGAAGAGCAAAAAGAGAAGAAAAGAGTGAAAAGAAAAGATAGCTTAAGGGATTTATGGGGAAACACCAAGTGGACCAATATTCACATAATAGGGGTGCAGGAGGAGAAGAGAGAAACGAGCAGAAAGCTTACGTGAAAATGCAACGGCTGAAAGCTTCCCTAACGTGGGGATGGAAATAAACATCCATATTAACAAAATGAGGTATAAAAAATCATGAGATCATTTTGACAGATACAGAAAAAGCATGTGACAAAATTCAACATTCATTTATAATAAAATGAACCCAATGAACTGGGCGTACAGAGCACACAGTTCAGCATAATAAACTTTATATATGAGTTGCTCAGTTGTGTTCAACTCTTTGTGACCCCATGGACTGTAGCCCACCAGGCTCCTCTGTCCGTGGAATTCTCCAGGTAAGAGTACTGGAGTGGGCTGCCATTCCCTCCTCCAGGGGGTCTTCCCTACTCAGGATCAAACCTGAGTCTCCTGCACTACAGGCAGATTCTTTACCATCTGAGCACCAGGGAAAACACCTATATGTGATAAGCCCACAGTTAACATAGTATTCAATGGTGAAAAGCTGAAAGATTTCCTGTAAGATCTGGAACAAGACCAAATGCCCACTGTTACCACTTTTATTCAATTCAGCATTAGGAGATCTGGGAAGAGCAATTAGGTAAGAATAAAAAGGCCTCTAAATCAGAAAGAAAGATGTAAACCTATCTCTATTTGCAGATGACATGATATTATATAGGTATAAAAACTCTACCAAACACTGTTAGAACTAATAAAAAATTCAGTAAGTTTTCAGGATACAAAGTTAATAGACTACAATCAGTTGTATTTCTATTCATTAACAATAGACTATCAGAAAGGGGGCTTCCCTTGTGGTTCAGATCTCAATATGGGAGATCTGGGTTCAATCCCTGGGTTGGGAAGATACCCTGGAGAAGGGAAAGGCTACCCACTCCAGTATTTGGCCTGGAGAATTCCATGGACTATATAGTCAACGGGGTCGCAAAGAGTCAGACATGACTGAATGGCTTTCACTCACATCAGAAAGAGGAATTAAGAAAAAAATTCCATTTACAATTGCATCAGAAAGAATGAAATACCTAGGAATGAATTTAACCAAGGTAGTGAAAGTTGTACACCAAAAGACATTGATTAAAAAAACTGAATGAGACACAAGTAAATGGAAAGATATTTCATGTTCATGGATTGGAAAAATTATACTGTTAAAATGTCCATACTACCCAAGGCAATCTACAAAGTCAATGCAATTCATATCAAAATTCCAATGAAATTTTCCACAGAAATAGAACAAGCAATCCTAAAATTTGTATGCAATCACCAAAAACTCTGAAAAGCAACTTTGAGAAAGAATGATGCTGAAGGCATCAAGTGTCCTTGTTTCCAACTATATCACAAAGCTATACTTATCAAAACAGTATGGTACTGGTATAAAAACAGATACATTGATCAATGTAAAAGAATAGAGCCCAGAAATAAATCCATAAATATCTGGTCAATTGATTTACAATGGAGCCTAGAATATACAATAGGGAGAGGATAGTCTTTTCAGTAAATGGTGCTGGGAAAACTGAACAGCTATATTCCCTTCTTATACTGCACACAAAAATCAAACAGAAAAAGGCAAATACTACATGGTATCATTTATATGCTGAGTCTTTTTAAAAAAATTCAGGCTCATAGAAACAGAATCAAAAGGTGGTGCTTTGCCACGAAGAATAGACTGAGGTTGGTAAAAGGGCACAAAATTTCAGTTACAAGATGAATAATGTTTTAGTATCTAATGTAAAATATGATGTCTATAGTTAATAACACTGTATTGTATAAACAGAATTTGCTAAGAAATTAGAACAGAAATCTTCTCATCAAAAAAAGGAGAAAAAGAAGAAAAAGACAAGTATGCTAATTAACTAGATGAAGGAATACTTTTGCATGTGTAATCAAATCATCATTACATACACATTAAATATTTTATAATTTTATATGTCCATTATACCTCAATTAAACTAAATTTTTTATAAAAATCTTTATCAACAACCTCACAAAGTTTTACTCTGACAGGGCATAAAAGATATTATTTCTCCAATCAAGCTTACATCAATTTTATGGATGGTGCAAACTTCACGGAAGAAACATGACCTTTTCCAGATTTATTTTAGTGAACTGATCAACATACTTTTATTCGCAGTGGTATTTGAATCGCTTGAATCATTAGAAGGGGCACAGTTCTGCTCACTGATATCTTTTTCTGTTATTTTTTATGCAGTGAGTCTTGGCTTTCAGTGAAGACTTAGTATTCATGCTACTTTAATTTATACAGTAGGCATTATAGCTATAGGAGTAATACAAGAAAAGAAGAATTTGTAGGACCTTCTTAAGTCCTTTCTGGGTCAAGCTGGAAAATAAATGAAGCAAGAAATGAAGCCTCTTTATTTATCTAAATGACTAAAAATTACATTTCAATCCAGTGAGATGATATATGTTAGTGTTCTTTAAACTAAAATGCATTGAGACTTCCCTGGCAGTCCAGTGGTTAAGACTCTGTGCTTCTGTTGCAGGGAGCACAGGTTTAAGGTTAACTAAAAAGCATTATACAAATGGACATCATTGCCCCAGCCTGAGGAAGGGTGCTTGGGAGCCTCCTCTAGGCTTTGCCTGACATGTGCTGCTTTTTTGGAAGAAGGAGGTTGTGACACAGAGACAGGAAAAAAAAAAAAAAATGGACTCAGTGGTGGGTGCTATAGTTTCTACTGGGCTCCTCTGGTATATTCTCTTTCACGTTGAAAAACATTAGTCTAATTTCTCCCAATCCAATAATTTACATACTGTTTACCCAAACAGAGTACACACACCACAGGCTTTATTTTGGCTGGTGACTGAGAAAAGAATACCGACAGTGACTAACGCCTAATGTGTCATTTTCTGTGGCACAGAACACTCTTTCCACTACATTAATCCACAGTTTTCTTGACAGCTTTTTTGGGGTGGCGTTTTTCATCTCTTTTGAAGATATAAAGAAAATGAATGCCGGAGTTAGTATGATTCACCCAAGATCTCGTCCCTAGTTAGCAGCAGATGCAAAAATTCAAGCCAAAATTATGAGTTCTTTACACCAGCCTACATGACAGACAGTGCTTGGCTCATCTCCACCAAGGCAAAATGTTGTTCAACGTTTGTCTCATCGTGAGCACATTTACAGCACTGAGGAAAACAGAAGAGCAGATAAGCTGAACTGCTCATTTGTAACTTCCCTGAATGGAGGAGCAGATTAAAGTCTTCATCAAGTGAAATTTTAGACTTACATATACTAAAACCTGTAAAGCTGGATAAACAAACGATTATGATGAGTAAAAAACATTAAATATGACTGAGTGGTTACCATCGGACCGATCTTCCCACAGACAACAATGATAATGTTGGACAAAATATTAAGAAAAAGCTATCTGGGGTTTCACTGGTGGTCCAGTGGTGACGACTTTGAGCTCCCACTGCAAGGGGGCATGGGTTCAATCCCTATTCAGAGAACTAAGATCCCACATGAATAAATAAATAAACATAAAATATAGGGGAAAAAAGAACAAGAGAAGACTATTTGAAGGTACTGGAGGGTGACCAAAACCAGGCGGAAACTGAAGGGGAGTCTACACCAGGAAGCGGAAATGACACTTGGTGAGGTTCTGTTTCACGGTTTTGACAAGTGTAGTCATCATTCTCTACTGCACTGCTGCTGCTGCTGAGTCGCTTCAGTCGTGTCCGACTCTGTGTGACCCCAGAGACGGCAGCCCACCAGGCTCCCCCGCCCCTGGGACTCTCCAGGCAAGGACACTGGGGTGGGTTGCCACTGCCTTCCGCAGGGACTCTTCCTGACCCAGGGACTGGACCTGCACCCCCTGTGCCTCCTGTACTTCAGGTGGATTCCTCACTGCGTGAGTGGTAAAGGCAGCCCCCAAGTGGCAGTGGGTGCTCTCAACTCTGCATCAGCTCCTTCCCTATCTCTGGCTGACCTTTCATTATGCATGTGCAGTTCAGTTTCCAAGAATCACAGTTAAGAATAAAGTAACTCAACACAAAATTTCAGCTACATCCAGCAGAGAAGATAAGATGCTATAGATTGAGTAGGTATTCCCCTCAATTTACATCTTGAAGTGTAATTCCCAATATGATGGTATCTGGAAGTAGAGCAATTGGATGATCATTAGATCATGAGGGTGGCACTCTCATGAATAGGATTAGGGCCCTTATAAAAGAGACCCCAGAGAGCTCCCCTGGTCTCCTTATACTGTGTGAGAACACAGTGAGAAGATGATCATTTGTGAACCAGGAAGCAGGTCCTTACCTGACATCATATCCACTGGTGCCTTGATCTTGGACTTCCCCACCTCAAGAACTGTGAGAAATACATTTTTGTTGTTTATAAATCACTAAGTATATGGTAGTTTTTTTTTTTTTTAATCTTGAATGGACTACAAGAGTTTGGAGTTTGAGTTCATCCTAGTTGACTGTGTGCTAAAACAAAACAAAATTAGTTCTCTTTGGAGGAATATAACAGAATCCAGAGACACTATTATTCATAATGTCTAGGATAGAGTTAAAAATTACTAGGCATAAGAAGAGACAGGAAAACGACCCACATTTAATAAAAGACTAAATTTGTGAAATATTCCCAATAAAATATGAGATGAGGATAGAATATTAATGTACAGGAAATCAACTTTTTTGCTGGCTCAGATGGTAAAGAATCCATCTGCAATGCGGGACACTGGATTCCATCCCTGGGTTGGGAAGATCCCCTGGAGAAAGGCATGGTAACCCATTCCAGTCTTCTTGCCTGAAGAATCCCCATGGACAAAGGAGCCTGATGTGCTACAGTCCATGGGGTCGCAGAGTCAGACATGACTGAGCTGCTAAGCACACACACACAACAGGAAGTCAACGGGATCTTAGGGTGGTGACTTTAGTGCTGATTATAAAGGTGGCTAAATTCTAAATAAATTTATCCCTTAGATTATTTAGGTTCTCAGGCTTCTTGAATGATTTGAATGTCTTTCCCTTACAGTGAAGATGTATAATATCTAGAAAAAATCCTTAAATTCAAGCTTGGGGGAACTGAGGTATAAGTCTCCCAGAGGGCTGTATGATCCTTATGCAAATTTCTTCCAGCATTGCATTGCCTGTAAGATTTAATTTCCCTGTTTGATATGCCTTTTGGCATCAATCTTTCTGTCCATATCTCTACTCCAATCTCTGACTGCAGGTAACCAGTGACCTAGGTTGTACTGCAATATATTAGATTGCATTGTCTAGAATTTATATGTATATAAAAGGAATCAAACAGTATATAGTCTTTTGTGCATGGCTTTGCTTTTGCTAAGCATGCTGTTTCTGAAATTCATTCACGTTGTTGCAAGTATTACTAACATTAGGAAAGTAGTAGAAAAGGAACAAAATTCCTTTTTATTGTTGTTTTTCTATTGTTTCAATGTAGTACACTTTTGTGCATTCATTTATCTATTGATGACTATTTGGATGGTTTCTAGTTTTGGCTATTTTTAACAAAATTGGCACCAACACTTCTAAACAAGGCTTTGTAAGGAAATAAGCTTTCATTTTTTTCATTTCATTCTACCTGGGGGTAGAATGGCTGGATCATCAAGACAGGTATATGCTGATAAAAAACTTAAAAATTGTTTTCCAAAAGTGGTTTTTATTGTTTTACACCCCTACCAGCAAAGCCTGAGTTCCAGTTGCTCCTTACCTTCAGTAACACTTGAGACTGTCAGTCTTTTACTTCTTGGTCATTCTAGTGAAGGGGTGGTGTCTCCCTTTAAAATTCCCATGCTCAAAACTCTGAATTCTCATTTGGCCCCATCTTATCAGCTATCGCTTTGGACTTTCACTGTCAATGACAACCATCATCGCCAAAGAAATAATAGGGCAACAATACCACCATTAATGGAGTATTTATCGTTCTTAACAAGATTTGTCTGGACTACCATCTGGGGAGCATGATAAGTACATCTACAAGCTATCTGTCGCTGTGTAACAAATTACCCCAAATATTAGCAGCTGAAGATAAGAAACATTTGTTTTATACAGTTTCTGAGAGTTAGGAGTCCAGGAGCCGCTTAAAGTGGTCCTGGGTCCAGGTCTATCATGCTGTTGCAGATAGGGGATTGGCTGGTTCTGTAATCATTCGTAGGCATGACTGAGACAGGAGGGTTGGCTTCCAAGTCTACTGACTCACTTAGCTCTGGGCAAGATAGTCGCGTGGGTCTCTCTATGGGTCTACACAACACAGCTGCTGGTTTCTCCAAAGTGAGTGATCCAAAACAGATGTTGATTACACAGACCAACTAGTACATAGTGAATATTTATTGACTGAATAGACGTGTACCTGACACTCTGCTGAGCACTTTACTTGCTGCTGCTGCTAAGTCACTTCAGTTGTGTCCGACTCTGTGCAACCCCGTAGACCGTAGCCACCAGGCTCTCCCGTCCCTGGGATTCTCCAGGCAAGAACACTGAAGTGGGTTGCCATTTCCTTCTCCAATGCATGAAAGTGAAAAGTGAAATGAAGTCGCTCAGTCGTGTCTGACTCTTCGCCACCCCATGGACCACAGCCTACCAGGCTCCTCTGTCCATGGGATTTTCCAGGCAAGAGCACTGGAGTGGGGTGCCATCGCCTTCTCCGAAGCATTTTACTTACATCATCTTATTTAATCCTGATAACAACTCAGGATTAAATAAGATGGACCATTGTCCTCATTTGCACTGATAAAACTGAGGCTTATAAAAGTGAAACCTATCTAACTCAACAAAGCTGAAAGTTGGACTTCTCTAGCCCCAAAGGATGTGAAAAGTGGTTACATTGAAAATTAATTGCATTATTCCAAACAAAATTAGATTTCTATGGTTATTTTCATTTTAACTTGAGTCGAAACATTTACACAGAAGGAAAGAAATTAGAATTTTTGTCAGTAGGGAAACTCTCAAACTCTTCAGGAAGATAAAGAATTGATTTTCTAATTCTCCACTTCACAAAGTGTTTTCGTTTTCTATTACCACACTAACGTTTCAGATTCTTGGCAGATCTTTGAAAATGAGGAAATTCAAGAATTCTGCCAGTGGCTTTCCAAAGATTCAAGGCAATTTGATCATTCAGTGTACATATAGGGCTATGGTAGTTGTTGGGGTCTACAGAGCAAGTGAAACAGTACCTGTGGTCTAAAAAGTCACAATCTTTTGGAGATTAAGTAAAAATAATCTAATATATGGAAGTGTAAGTGCCATGGAGAGGCACATTGAGAACGCTTCTTGAGGTTTGGAGTCTTAAAAAGATCAGCCTAAAACTTTTGGTGTTTATGATAATAACCTAGTGTGATAATTCTGGAAATCAACAGAAGATGAAGATGAGGGGGCCAGATCGCCTTTATTTTTATTATTATTTTTAAGCAGTTGGAAAACTTAGCAGGCCAGTGACTTGCTTACTTTTTTAGACCTAGCTCTCAGACAGGAACCAGTCTCCCCACCAAAGGTGTCACAAAGTGGGTTTCTGGAATTCGAGAATGAAGGAAGGGTGACTGAGGTTCAAAGTCCAGGTAACCTCCCTTGAGAATGCAGAAATCAAGCCAGGACAAACAAAAGACAAGGTGGACTGGGTAGGGCAGTGGAGTTAAGGGACTGATTGGAATTAGAGTTAAGGTGATAATGCCAGGGTAGAAACAGACAAGGCCATGGTACTTGGACCTTCCTCACAGACTGGGAAGTGAAAAGCTCTCCTAGCAGAGTTGAAATGATGAACTGTTCTCCCCACTCACCCCACAAAGACTGTCCCATGCACAGTTGGAACCGAGACCACTTACTTATACCTTGCAAAAACTAGTTTCAGACCCAAATTTGCTTTGACCACAGAGCACGCTCAGCGCTCAGTCTTCTGCGGAAATGTGGATTCCTTGACTTCAGACTCCTTGACTAGCTTCCGCAGTTTGGGGGCGGGGTGGTAGAGCCTGGTGGGGAGAGCTTGAGTACTAGAGGTCATAGGTTAAGTTCAGTTGAAGGGACAGGCGTGGGGACGAAGGGGCGCCCATGTGGGGAGTCAGAGTCGACCCCGAGAAAACAACCCATCAATATGATTGGCTTTGACCTGGTCAGCAACCTTTTGCCAAGGAGCCAGTGTGGTTATTCGGAGACAGAAGAAGGGAAGTTCAGGGTGCTGGCCCTAGTCCTCTGATATGAATCAGGGGCAAGGTCATGGTCACCCAGTAGTGAGCCTCTTGGGTCCTCTCAGCTACTTCTTCTGGGGCTGCGATCTACCCTTTGCAAGAGACTAGGTGTTGGTGGAGAAACGCAAGAGCCAGACGGAGGATGCTCACCTGGCGGCCCCCTGGCCCCCTCCCCCCCTCCCCCGCTGTTCCCTCCAGTCCAGGCTGGTCCCCAGGGGCCAACGTCCGGCCGGGCTGCAATGGGCTCAGAAACCCGTCTTTGCCTGCTCGTTTGTGTCTGTGGGCTGCCCACGGGGTGCCATCCCCTCTATGAGGGTCTCGCAGACTCCCTGACGTCTATGTCTTTGGCGGTGCGGTAAAAGGGGTCTCCTTTCACTGCGTGGAGAGACGGTTACCGAGGACGCTACGGCGGCCTGCAGGCGATGCCCGCGGGCCGGAGGGCAGGGCCGGGGGGCAGCCCGCTCACCTGCGGGGCCGCCGAAGCATCGCGCACGCCGGGGGCGGGGAGGGGGGCGGCAGAAAAGTCGCGCGGCGGCGACGCCTCAAACGCGCCCGGAACCTGGAGCTCAGGGGCGCCCAGGGCGCGAAGGTACGCTCCAGGGCGGCGCCTCCCGACCCCGGAAGGGAAAGCGGTTTCGGGGCGAGGGGAGCCGGAGAACGAGGTACGCGCAGCTACCTCAGAAGTTGTCCCGCCGCCCGCCGCGCCCCCTCCCCGCCGCACTCCCTCACAGGGGCTCCCCAGACACGCCCCGGGGCCCAGCCCGAGCCGGGGTGCGCGGGGAGCGCACCGCCAGCGTCCGGCTGCTGCGGCGCCGACCTTCGGGTTCCGGGCCGCCGGGAAAGCCCCGAGCGGAGCGGCCCCCAGGCCCGAGCAGCCACGCGCGCGCCCCCCCGCCAACTCCGGCGCGCATGCGCAGTGGCGAGGCGGCGGCGTGTCGGAAGCGGGGCCCGCGGTGGGCGGGGCCCGGGTGGGCGGGGCGCGTCGGAAGCGGCGGTGGCGCTGGGTGGGCGGGGCTCCCGCCGAGGTGCCTGCGCGCGGCGGCGAGTCCGGAGCCTGGCGCGAGGCGCCAGCGAGCGAGTCCTGGGGCCGGCGGGCGCGCGGGTGCGCGGCGGGCGGAGCGCGGCCGCCGGGCGGGCGCGGAGCCCGGGTCTCGGCGGCGCGGGCTCCGGCGGCGGGCGGCGATGTTCCACTGCATCCCGCTGTGGCGGTGCAACCGTCATGTGGAGACCATCGACAGGCGCCACTGCTCGCTGCTCTACGTGCCCGAGGAGGTCTACCGCTACGCCCGCAGCCTGGAGGAGCTGCTGCTGGACGCCAACCAGCTCCGCGAGCTGCCGGAGGTGAGTGCGGCCTCACCTGCGCGCCCTGCCGCCCCGTCCTCTCCTTTCCGCTCCCCCTTCCGTCCCCTTGGCCATCTGGGGACCTGGCCGCCAGGTTCCGCGGTCACGAAATCTACCTGCGCTCACCTGCTGCTTCCTCCTCAAAGTTCCTTTTCTTTCTGTACGGAGCGACCTTCTATGGTTGCCGGAGTGTGTGCGCTTTGTGGAGACGCCGTCTAGATACACGTCTAGGGACCAGAGCCCGGCACCTGTGAGCGGGCGAGTGCGGGGCCAGGCGGCCCAGGACGGTGCCTGGCTGGGACAGCCCGGCCCGGCCTCCGGCTCCCCGGGCCGGTCCCCTCGGCCCCGCCATGCCGCGATCGCCGGCCGGGGCGCGGTTCCCCACCGGCCCGGGCAGGGCCGGGAGGAGGAGGCGGGCAGCGCGCTGGCTGGCCGTGCTATCTCGGCATCTCCCGAGGAATGTGCTCCCGGCCTCGTCGGGGGGAAGAGCCGTGGCTGGCCGGCCCGCCCGCCCGGGCTCCAGGACCGGCCACCCGGGGCGGGGCGGGGTTGGCGGAGGCTGCCCCGGCTGAGCTGTGGGCAGGTGCCCGGCTCTGCGTGGACCTGTTGCGCGAAAGGAACCGCGGCGAATGCCGGCAGAGCCTCTGCCGGGCGGGCCGGCCTTGCCGCCCGGCTCTCGGAGCGGCGGCGTTCAGCCTGCTGATTGCTGCCTTTGCAGGGGTTGCATTTACCTCTTCTGAGTTGTTTGCGGTACATTAATCTCCCTACCCGGCCAGACCTGTCGAAGCGACACATGCTGATTGTGCTTTAATGGAAGGTCGCTCGGGGACTGCGAAACTTTTACGCTTCGAGCCTGCCTGGGGAAATTAGCTTGAGAGAGCCCGAAGGAGGAAAGTAGCCCAGCATCCAGGGCTCTGCAGGAAGTCGGGGCGCTTGATCCGAAGGTGTGCAGGAAGTGCGGAGGCTGCTGGCAGCGGGGCCAGACCTGAAGGCCCGAGCGTCCTCCTGCTGGACCCTTTGTTAACACAAAGCCGAGACGTGGTCACAAAAACACTCAGCAGTCAAATGTTCTGGCCTGTTAGAATGACCCGATTCGTCCTCGGCCCGGCAGAGCGTTTTAAACAGAACTGTGTTTTTCCTCAATATTTCAAGTGTTGTTATTATTCCTGGATTAACTTTCCTTGGTCCCGGGTTAGAAGTGATTGGATGGTTTGCTCTGTGCAGTTGAGGGGGGATTATTTTCACTAGGATCTTTGCAAATCTACCCCCCCCCGCTCCCCAAGCTTTGTTTAGCTTAGAAGCAGAAAAGCCATCCAATTCCCTCAGGCATTTATTATTTTGCAGGCATTTTCAAACACATGGTTTTATCTGGCCTTTAGCTGCCTTAAATTTGACTTAAAAGTCATGAGCTCACTTACTGCCTTAAGTTGTAATAAGTTTTAGGCATTTTCTACTGTCAGGAATATCGAATATGTAATTTGATACTTTTCAAGGGCTTCAGAATGAAGTTATTAAAGCTTGAGTGAAAAGCTGTTCGACTAGAAATGTTTCAGGGCTCTTTGTGGTGTTTTTGTTTGTTTGTTTTCCTTTGTAGCACTGGAAGATTTCCTGTGACTGGGCTGGCTTTTTACTGCCTTCCACAACGTTTATGGGTTTTCTGTACTGTTCCAGGATCCAGCTTGGTATAGGAAATTATGGGGTTTGGATGTGTCAGGTATTTCTACTGATTCTAAATGGAAACTTCTCAGAAGCTCAAAATACAGTTGGATTGCCCTTAGTAAATATGGTAAAAAAAGCCTTTTCAAAGGTTATAAGAGATCTTGCTTATGGATAATTGCTCTTACAGCTCTTAAAGTAGTTTTATAGTTTTCAAGTTGTCTAAAATGTTTCTCCCTGCCTTCTTGTGTGCCTGCGCGTGTGCAAGCCAGACTCCAGCAACAGCCTTGAAAACACCGGTGTTTCATTCACGGTCTTTGAGACCTTGGGCTCCTTGGTGCTGCTCACCGCTGGCCTGACCTCCCCCAGCCCGTCGTCCCCTTACCTGCCATATCACCCCATGTCACCAGGGGGCCCCTTTTGCTGACGCGCACGCCTTCAGGGTCCTTGGGTTGGTGGCCATGCCTGTGGTACCTTCTCCCCTCTGCAGTTTGTTTGCAGCCTTGGTCCCCCAACCCAACAGCAAAGGTGCACACACACCTTGGCCTTCAGCATCATGAAAAGCATCTCCTCTCCCTGAAGTTCTGCAACCTCTGATTTGCTCCAGTCCCCTTGTTTTCTAAAGCGAGACTCAGGATTGAAGTGATTTTCAGGGCCATTCAGCCAGCGAGATCTGATCACTCTGGCCACCCCCACCTGCCTCCCCCGCCATGCATCGGCCAACTGAACAGGAAGCTGTGCTCGAGGACTTCTCACCCCCATCAGACCCTCAGTTATTCAGCCCTCTGGTTTATTCTTGTCGTGAAAGCTTGGTCTCAGTCGAGCCTTTATTGACCCTCCAGGATTTTGCTAGTTGTGGGGGATACAGAGATTAAAGAAAATGTGAGTCCTCTGAGCAGTTTGCAGCTTTGTGGGGAGACAGTGACTTTAGTACAAGTGCGGTGGGTGTGGGTGGAGCGGGCACCCCAGTCATCAGCCTCAGCTCAGCGGTGGTTACTGACCTAATTGCTGACCTCTTGCTGAACCTGCGTCGGTGCCCTCAGCAGTGGCCACACCCGCAGATAGCCTCTCATGGCTGCAGGGGACTCAGTCCTCACCTCCCGCCTCCTCACCCCGTCCCCTCCTCTGGCTGGTCCCCTTGCCCGGCCCCATCCCTTTGGGGTGTATGTTAACGAGACACCCTGAGGTGCGCCCTTGGGAGCATGAGTTGTGTGTCCAGTGGGTCCTGCTCATAAACCCCTGTTCTTCTGCTGAATGAAGGTTGCCGAGTCTGATTCAGATCCTCCTCTGCTTCTTGTCCCTTGAAGCTCATCACTGCTGTGGCCCCTGGCCTTCTCTAACGTAGTCAGAGAACAGTCAGGTCTTCAGAAGCGCCGGCCGTCCACGTGGTGCAGTGGTTTTTTTTGCCTCTCCTGCCTGCCTCTCTGCGTTCCTGACACCATCAGTTTTCCCCTCGGTGTGCACGATTCTCAGATGCCTTCAAATGTGTGTTTGCTGTGGTCTCTTTGGACCATCGCAGGGCCTGGCCTACCAGGCAGCAGACACTTGCAGCGAGTGCTCTCAAGCCTTTCTAGGTTAAAGAGTTGAGTTTCATCATGTCCCCTCCGCTTAGAGCTCAGTTGATGGTTCCATGATTGCCAGATGCCATCTGCCCCCACCCTTCCTTCTCTCTGGGATCCTGCTTTATTCTTTTCCTAGCCCTTAGAGCACTTATCACCCCTTGACTCCAGACTGGATCCTCACTTACTCATTCTTTGTCTCCTCAACCAGAGCTTAAGCGCCACATGGGCAGGGGAGTTTCAGTTCGTGGCTGAACTGAGGACAGTGTCTGGGACACCGTGGGCACGCCTGTTGCCTGGATGTGTCATTACATGCCGTCGTCGCAGGGACACCGTGCTGTTTCCTCACCATCGTGATTGCCCTTCCCACACCTAGCTTCTCCTGTGCACTGGTCTGTCAGAACTGGAAAAGACGTTCCGAGTCCAGAGTCCCATTCTGCCTGCTTTTGTTTTCTGTCTCTTCTGTGCCGGACGGTTTATTTTATTTTATTTTTTTGCCGGGAGGTTTGCAAGATCTTATTTCCCCCACCCCCCAGCCCCAGGTATTGAACCTGAGCCCCCGACAGTGAAAACGCTGAGTCCTAACCACTGGACCACCAGGGAGTTCCCCCATGCGGGACACTTGGACTATCTTGTCTTTCTGAAGTCATCTTCATGCGTCGTAGACATAGTCTCTGTGAATGTGATTGCAGGCTCGTCAGCTGGGATCTGCTGGGAATCAGCCTGCCTTGTCTCCAGCCCGCTGTGTTTTAATGTGCAGTGGCTCCTCTCCCAGCAGTTCCTTTGCTGGAGGCCGGGCCCGTGGTTTGTCCGGGCTCACAGGTTCAGGGACTCAGCCTGTCTCCATCCCTCCTGTCGCTGGGTCCCACCGTGAAGCAGCAGGGGCGACGCTGCCCGCGTCAGCTCGGGGGCTGCTCTTGCATCACCTGCATTCTCTCCTCGAGCCTTGCCTTCCTCCTGTGTCATGGTGGCGTCTGCCTTATAGGGTGGCTTCTGTGCCTGCAGTGGGGGAGACCCGGGTTCGATCCCTGGGTTGGGAAGATCCCCTGGAGAAGGAAATGGCAGCCCACTCCAGCACTCTTGCCTGGAAAATCCCATGAATGGAGGACCCTGGTAGGCTACAGTCCATGGGGTCGCAGAGTCGGACACTGCGCGACTTCACTTTCACTTTCACTTTCACTTTCTGGGGATGAAAGAGGATGCATGCAGAGCACTCACAGTTAGATCTGCCATGTTTAAGATTTCTGGATATTATGCTAAGGCACTTTTATTAGGAAACTTTTTTTTTTCATATAACAAATTTATAATATCTGTACAATTGTTCTCTTCTTTCACCAAAATATAATATTCTCTTGATTTTTGAGGAAACAATGTCTTTTCAACTGGAGTTTAAAGGCAATTTACTGGGAATTTGAAAAAAAATTAAAATTTTAATATCCTTTCAAGTAATAATTAGAGGAATCATAGATTCTGTAAAATGTAGGTGTCCTCGCAAGTGCGTGTGCCGTAAGGATCTCCTGCTGATGTGCACTCTCTTCGCTTGTGCACCCTTTCGGTGGTAGCCAAGGGAGAAAGGACAGATGTGGACTTAGTGCTGAAGTCATCTCTTGGGATCAGATGAGGGCTGGGAGCTGATGGATGGGGTTTCAGGGCAGTCCGCTAGAGGAGAGCGACAGATGGACGGCTGAGGGCTCCCCGCCCCGTGGTGGGTGGCCACGCAGGGCCCCTAGGAGCCCGCTCGGAGGCGGTGGTATAGTTCATACACGTGCAGCCGTGCGTGGTACACAGTCGTGTCGTCATTGCCTGTCCTGCTCAGTACATGCTGAGTTCTCTTTTTGTTGCTTTTTTTAAAATCTGATTTTTACATTGTCTCACCTTATAGTTTTATAAGGGCTAAAGCATATAAAACATTATATTTGGACAGACTTTAAGTAACATTATCCTGGAGGAGGGCATGGCAACCCACTCCAATATTCTTGCCTGGGGAATCCCTATGAACAGAGGAACCTGGTGGGCTGCAGTCCACGGGGTCACAAAGAGTCGGACATGACTGAGCGACTAAGCACAGCTCAGCAAGTAACATTACAATGAAAATAATTTAAGGCAAGCCCAGGAGGAAGGGCATCCAAGAGAGCGCTTGCCCCTTAGAGCTTGACGGGTTTCTCCTTAGGGAGCCCAGTTCTCCTTCTGCAGAGAGCCTGTCCTGTTACCCAGCTGAGCACTTAGCTGTTTCCTGACTCTGTTCTGTATTAGCCCAGCCCCCCACCTTTCCTCCCTCCACGCCGCCGCTTTACAGGTGAGGAAACTGAGGCCTGGTGGGGTGGTTGTAATTTGCCCTAGGTTGGTGGACACTAGAGGGTCTTTGATTAGAAACGTTCAGTATCTGGTACTTATAATAATAATTACTGATATTTGAATGAGCGCCAGACACTGCATTAAGTGCTGTCTAGAAATTATTTCCCTTAAATGGAATCACCACTCACTTTAGCCCTTATAATTCCAGTTTTGCCCATGCGGGCACCGAGAGGTATTTAAGGAGTGGTCCCGGAGGCTCGTGCAGGGAACTTGGCCCCGCCTCCAGGCCCCTGTCACTTGCACCGGGGGCGGGGCCTGGCCCTGTTACAGTTTGGAGGGGGCTCACTCTCTGGGGGGTGGAGGGGAGGCTTCAAGGGGTGATGCTCACCTTAGAAGGAAGGAGAAGAGCCATTGCGGTCCCCAGAGCCTGTCCTTCCCGGGTAGCCAGAGCGAGGGGTGCCTGGGTGGTCGAGCAGGACTGGAGCGGGGCCGGGCTGGGTCTGAACAGGTGGGCCTCAGTTCTGGAGAGGTGGTTCCGGAGCGGAGCAGAGGAGGCAGTGAGGCTCGGCCGGCCGTGCAGGTCTGGCGCCCCGGGGTGAGCCGTGCCCTCAGGGACGTTCGGGTGTCTGATCCAGCGTGCTTCCTCCCGCTCCCCTTGCCGTGTCGTGCTGACCGCCCAAGCCCCTCGTCAGTCCTGGGAGTCACAGCGCACAGAACATCCGCATGCTTGTCGTGGATGTGTTTTCCTCCGTCGTGGGGCATGTTGGCATTGAATTTGTCAATTGCTCGCTAAACAGCATACTGGACGTTAACTCAGGAGAAAGATGGAAGGCCTGAGGTGCTGACTTTCTTTTGGGTTTCAGTGAATGTGGTTATGGAGTTGATAATATTGTAGCCACAGTGATGCTGGAGACCCTGTGGGTTCTTTTTGCCCCAGTGACATGAGCTTAGCAACGCCTGTACCTCACCAGGGAATCCAGTTTCATCCTCCTCTGCTGATGCTTTGCAGCACTGATGCTTGCAGCATTTCCACTTCCAGAGTCACTTGAAGTGAACTCGTTGCTGAAATCTCTTTTTTTAAAAACAGCTCTTTGAGAAAAAGTAAAGCTGTTCCCTGAACAAACCTGTCCCAGCATTGACAGAGTTGAGTCATGCTGGTAACATGGCAAAATAAGCCCATTTCCAGAGCCCCCCTTCCTTCTTCCCAGGGCCTTTTGGGGAGAAGGGGGAACCCTGGTCCCTCCTCATATCTTTCAGAGCGTTATCACCTCTACCAGAAACTGTGGCTGCTGTAACTGTGGTACTTGGGTACTTGGTGGTATTCAGTTGTTCACTCATGTCCAGCTCTTTGCAACCCCCATGGACTGTAGCCCGCCAGCTTCTCTGTCCGTGGAATTCTCCAGGCAGGAATATTGAAGTGGGTTGCCATTTTTTTTCTCCAGGGGATCTTCCCAACTCAAGGTACTTGGGATTTCCTCAAAAAGGACACTTTACACAGGCTTGAATTTTGGGGAGGTGTAAAGGGTAGCTGATACTTACACAAGAGGGTCAGAAATAACAGTGTCAACAGTTCTTTGCAGTGATGACAGAAATCCCAGCCACGGTCCCGCTGAGCCATGGCTTATGAGGGCGTGGATCCAGTGAGGCTGGGGGCTTCTCTGCTCACAGAAGTCTGAAGGAATTTTGCCCGTTTCACGGTTTCCCCGGGAACCCGGGCCTAGACGTTTGTTTTCCGCTTCGTGTGATAGTTATGAGGGCAGTGAGCTCATGGGCCAGATCTCAGTTAGCGTGAGGAGACACTGCTGGATGTCCATTTACTTTCTCGGGTGTGATTTAGAGGACGGGGGTGGTAATTTACCGTTGCACGTGGTATTTCAGGAGATCTGATCTTGTGTGTGTGTGTTTGTATGTGTCTTAGTGTAAAATATTCTGAATTTCTAGAAGTCATATGGAATAAGAATTTTTTTCTTGCTTATCACAGTTTAGAAGAATTTCCTTATCTAGGCTGTAACTTCTGGATCCCAAAGAATTTGACTCAGTTGGGAGAGATTTGGTATTTCTGTTTCCAAGAACCACAGGGCATGAATTTGTCATGTAGCGGGCGGAAGGTGTTACGCATAGATGCAGTACATTCCAGACTGATTCCTGGAAGTGTGGCTTCTACAGCCTGATGGCTCTCCTCACCTGTCCTTCCACAATCCATACCCATTTCAGGGAGACAGATAGTTGGAGGGGCTGTCAGCCGACTCAGGGTGGACTTGGGGAGCTTGAGTCAGATGAGCAGCGGTGAAGGCTGGAAAGGAGCTGCTGAAACTCTGAGGATGTGACCTGGGCTCTTGACTGCCCGGCCTGAGATGGAAGCTAGGGAGGCCTCTGAGGCGTGTGCCTTTAGTGCGACCTGCCTGACTTTGACCATGACCCGGCCTTGTTTTGTCTGTCTGTGAGTGCTGAATATGTAGAAGAACTCAAGAATAAAAAATGTGTCTTTTCCTTCATTCCTTCCAGGTAATACCAGACGTGAACAGTTATTTAGCCACATCCATGCAGCTAGTGAGATCTTAGTTCCCACCCCAGGGGTTGCCCCCTGCAGTGCAAGCTCAGAGTCCTAACTGCTGGCCCCCCGGGGAAGCCCCCACATGAACAGTTTTAGGTTGTCCTTACTTTTTCTCTTCCCATACCAGCATCTATTTATCATTCTTGGAAAGAGGGCTCCTACATAAATTACTTCTATGTAAATTACTGTATAAATTGCTTCACCCTCTGCTTTTTCTGCACTGAACACCCTGCCCTGGACCTCTGCTGTGCCAATCCGTGTAGGTGTATTTTAGCATTGGTACTGGTGCCCTGGGTTCCCTCGTACTGGATACACTGTGATTTACTTATCTCACCATTCTCCTTTCACTGGACGTTTAAATTGTTCCAGTTTTTTGAAGCACTGATTCATGTTAGATTGAATATCCTTGTCCATATTACTTTGTACACCTGTGCAGACATTTCTTTAAGATAAAGTTCAAGGTGCGTAATTGTTAGACGAAAGGATGTATACTTTACAGAGTTCAGTAAGTGTTGCTAGGTTGTCGAGATTATTACTTTAAAATTTTATGTATTTATTTTTAGTTGCGTTGGGTCTTCTTCGCTGCTCGGCCTTCTTCTGTAGTTGTCACGAGTGGGCTTATCTCTTGTTGCGGACCGTGGGCCCTAGGCCTGGGCTTTAGTACGGGTGGCACACAGGCTTAGTTGCCTCTCAGTACCTGGAATCTTCCCCACCTAGGGATTGAGTGCTTGTTCCCTGCACTGGCAGGTGGATTCTTATCCTCTGCACCACCAGGGAAGTCCAAGGATTGTTATTTTTGAATTCAGGTTGGACTGGAGAAATCTACCCACTTTACAGCTAAAGAAATGCAAGACGAGAGAGGCGAAGTGATGGGTCACAGCAGAGTGAACGTGGGCTGTCTTCTCCCACTCCCGACTCCAGGTCTGGTGGTCCTTCTGGGGCTGGAAAAATACACGGGGAGACGGATTCTGTCATCTCTGCCCCCTCTCTCCTTGGCTGGGCTCTTTCCCAGAGACCTGAGAGGACCCTTGGTTTTCCATCAGTCAGTCAGATGTTTGCTCTGGGTCTTTGAAAGACTGAGGTCTGATGCTTGCATTCAAGAGCCTGCCTCCATCTGTAGTTGGGCAGAGAGGTTGGCGTCATGGAATTCTAGATGTGAGCTGACTTGGTTTCTGGAGCAGGAGGGCAGGTGGTGAGCAGGGTGTGGGGCCCGGGAAGCCCACGTGGGTCCCTGCCTCCCGCCGCCCCTCCCGTTGGTGTGCTGGTGCCTGCTTGATGGAAAAGTGTGTAGGGTGGTTAGGAGATACACCTCTTAGCTGTGACGCCTGAGACAAGTTCTTCAGCCTTATTGGACCTTAGTTTGCTCATCTGTACAAAGGGACTAACAGTCCCCACCTCATGTGTGCAAAGATGTAATGGGTTACTGTGTATAAAGTGCTGGGAACAGTGTCTGTTCCACAGACAGCACCCAGTCAAATCTGCTGGGTGTTGTCATTCTTGGCTATTTTGTGGGAGAGGCCCAAACACCTCTGCCCCGTCTCCTTGGAGTCCTGTCTCAGTTCCTGGTGGGAGAGCTCTGGTGTGAGGGGTGGCTTGGTTCCTGGTGGGAGAGCTCTGGTGTGAGGGGTGGCTCGGTTCCTGGTGGGAGAGCTCTGGTGTGAGGGCTGGCTGCCCGCCGCAGTGGCTGCTCTCTGGCAGAGCACAGCCTGGCTCTGTCTCCCGCCTCATCTCCCGTCCCTTCCCAGCCTGAACTGTGCATTTCGGCGGCGCTTCGCTGCCCTGGGTTACCCGTCATTTCATGGCTCTGAGTCTTCATTTCTGTGCTCTGTCTCCTGGGAGTTCCTCTTTCTCGGCTTCTTTGTCTGCCTCCCCATCTTCCTCCCATGGGATGCAGTTCAGGAGCTCCTGTTCCCCTGGGCAGCCTTCCCTTCCCTCCTGCCTGGTTTCCGGGGGGCACCTGTGTCATCACTTTGGCCTCCTTGTAATGACCTCTGTCTGCCACCAAAGCTACACGCCTTGTCTTCTTTGCATTCCTGCTGCCCCACACAGCAGGCTTTTAAGACATATTCGCGCAGCATTCTTGTGGATGTTTTCAGCCCTTTTGGGGAGTGGCTTTGGAAATGGGTTCATAAATCAAACTTACCAATGTTACTTCACGAAGAGCTGGGTGTTCTCACAGCCTTGCCTGTCTGGGTGGTGCCTGGGTGGTGGCCCTGATCTCACAATTACACAGCCCTGGACTCGGCTGATCGCTCCCGCGGACCCTAGCACTGACCTTGGGCAGTGTGCATAATCTCAGTTCCCTGTCTGAGTCATGAAGGGGTGCTGTCAGTGACGCTGAAGGTCTCTCTGCGCTCTGACCTCCCTGGATGCTAGTTTTATGGCATTTTATGACTCCATGCCGCAGCCTTAACCTGAGGGGAGTGGGCCCCAGTTGTGCACGTGACCTGTGAGGTTGCTCAGTGAGGTTTAGTAGAACCACAAGTCGAGGCTTAATCATTATAATCAAGGATTCGATAATAAGGAGAAGCTGTTCCAAACGCTTACCCTCCTGTGGTCAGTTGTTGATTCCCAGAACCAATTAAGGGAAAAAGATCAGCAGATTTTCTTTGGTTAAAACACATACACACACACACCCTCCAGCAACCTTTGAACACCGAAATTTTTCCCCTGTGCAGTTGCATTCTCCCAGCTTTTAGAAGTGACGTAAGATAGGCCAATTAGCCGAGGCAGTTTGTCTCCTTTTGAAATGAACTTGAGCGGTTCAGAGGAGGTTGCTTGAAACTTCACTCTGGGTTGGTTTGAGC
The DNA here is from genome assembly GCF_042477335.2 of Ovis canadensis. Taxonomy (NCBI): domain Eukaryota; kingdom Metazoa; phylum Chordata; class Mammalia; order Artiodactyla; family Bovidae; genus Ovis; species Ovis canadensis. The sequence continues at coordinate 21,950,402 of NC_091264.1, read as the reverse complement.
ATCCACCCAAAAGACAGTACTTTGGGAAACTCACGCTGGGGACTGTTAAGGAATGTCTGTGGGTTAGTATCAGACTGAGCTGGCTTTTCGAGGAGTATTTTAGGATCAGGAGCTGCAGCCTTCTGCTCTTCTGCTGTCAGTTGCTCTCCTGACTAGATGCTGGCATCAGGCTTCCCAGGCCGTGTGGTTCAGGAGTGGGCTTGGGGGCAGCTTACCTACTGGGCCCCGGCAGACCCTTCCTCCCACTCCGCTGTGCACTCAGCATCTTTATTGAGTGCTGTCTGCGTTCCAGGCTTTGTTCTGCCCAGCAAGGTGGGTGCCTTGCCTTGTCCTAACGGAGCTTCCATTCCAGGTAAGGGAGGCCGCCAGTAAATGGAAGAGCAGATAAGAATTTCAGATAGTGATCAGAGCTATAAAGCAAACCAAACAGGGAAATGCCCTCAAGTGTGGTGGAGAGGTTTCTGTTTATTCCGAGAAGGCCTCGCCCAGTAGCTGACCTTTGCCCTGGAATGGTGAGGCAGCTGTGTGCGCAGTGAGGAGGTCCTTGCGAAGGTTCTGGATGAGTTCGGGGTGTTTGTGGGCAGAATGAAGGTCAGAGTAGCTCGTGTGTCGGGAGGTGGGTGGGGGAAATAAAGGTGAAGTTGCTGGTGGGGTTAGTGTGTGCTGGGTCTCAAACTGGTGATTTCGGATTTTTTTTTTTTTTCCCCATAAACTGAAAGTATGGCAGATGTAAGCCCATAGAGTTCCGGTTTGTGTTTTACAAAGTTTACTCTGCCGGCTGGTGAGAGTTTAATCTCGAGGGAGGAAGGTTCACAGAAGCAGAGACCTGGAGAACCAATGGGGGCTTGGAGCAGGGTGGTAGCAGTGAGTGACGAGATTTATATTGGGGGTTAAGTCAACAGGACTGCTGATGTGCGAATGCAGGTTTTTGGTTTTATCAGCTCGGGGGCTGGCAGAGCCTTCCCTGGTTTGGGAGGACCGGAAACGGCGTATAGTGGCATAGAAACTGGTAAATCCTTGAGTTAGGGTGTGGCAAAGTGTTTATGAGACCCGGGACTTAGGCGCGGAAGCCTGGACACCAATAATTATAATAAAGACAGCAAACATTTTTTGAGCAATGGGCCCTGGACTGCATTTTGCCTAAACAGTTCCCATGATGAACTTGTTCAGTCCTCACAGAGACCTAACTTCCTTTTACATAAATGCACGCGTGCTCAGTCATGTCCGACTCTTTGCTACCCCAGGGACTGCAGCCCGCCAGGCTCCTCTGTCCATGGATTATCGAGGCAAGAATATTGGAGTGGGTTGCCATTTCCTCCTCCAGGGGATCTTCCCAACCCAGGATCGGACACGTGTGTCCCGCATCTCCTACACTGGCAGGGAGATTCTTTGCCACTGGCCCCATCTGGGAAGCTTTTTTATGTAAATAGCTTTATTATACTCCCTAGGACACCCGGGGCACAGACAGACGACTTACCTTGCTAAAGTCACACAGCTAGTAGACAGCAGAGCTCGGGGGTCAGACCGAGACGGTCTAGCCGGTATCCCTAATCCCTGGACCAGCCTTCCTCAGGGTCACACACGCAGAGACCACATCATGGGTGCCCAAAGCCCCCTGATGGGCCACGAGTTATGTCTGCTCTGGGTTCTTTTTGCAGTTGTTTAGAAAAAGAGCACTGAGCTGAAATACCGTTTTAAGAATTAGGTCACCAAATATTAATGTGCTTATTCACGCATAATCTTTCAAAGAAGATTAGTGGTGCCCATTTTGCGGGGCTGCATTTTTTACCTTCAGGAGAGAAAATGAGCGCTGGTTTTATCCTAGGAGTGTGCCTGTTATAATTCTGCTCCCGATTATTCAGTTGTTATACTATCGATTTCTGTTCTGAAAGCGTGATATCAAGTGATTAGCTTATGAGGCAGTTATGAGTCTTGACTGGAAGGTCAGAATGACGGGGAGGCTCTGGCGAGCTACACACGTCGCAGTGCTGCTGCCCGTGGATGCCAGTACGATCAGGTTGGTAGGAGCCGCGTCTGATGGGAGATGCGGCTTACCCAGTAGCCTGTGACCATGACTCACCTACCTCGGTTTTTGACATCTTCATTCTAAAATAGGAGATAGGAGAGGAAGTATCACGTCATCTCTGCTAACAGTGATTCATGGAAGTTACACAGAGGGTGAGAGAAAGCGCCCCACCCCCCAGTCTTCAGCCCCACCCCTGCCCACCCCTCTTTACAGCTTACCTTCAAGATGCCTTTGTCAGGCAGATAGAGAGCAGAGGGTAATTGCTTGTGAGGCGTAGTTCGCGTGGTCTTTACAAAATTTCTGTATTCTGGAATGTTTGATTTTGATTTTCGGGCCTAGGTCTAATGCGAGTCTGGCCCAGGAGGTGTGCCAGGTCACATCTGTGGTTTCAGCTCGCTGGTTGTTGCCTCGAATAGGGGCTTTCAGCCCCCCAGAAACAGGAGTGCCTTCGGAATACTCTCGACTGCAAGGAACAAGCGTCTCAGCCTAAGTGCCTTGAATGACAGGGGCCCTTGGGCCTCCTGTGTCAGGAGGCCAGGAGGAAGGCGGTGGCAGGGTTGGTCCAGCAGGTTGGCTCCTCGGAGGGTGGGCCCCGGGGACAGGCGTGCTCACAGTCACGGGCGGGCCCTGGGCTCCAAGGGCGGCGGGACAGGCGAGGAGTGGAGCGCTGGGTGCGGTGGGCGTGGGTGCTGTGCTCCGCCAGGAGAGGGGCAGAGACGGCGCCCGCCTGTTGGCGCTGGCAGGTGTGATCCTCTGGTGACCTCTCTCTGTTCTAACCCTCTGTCTTTTTTTTTTTTTTTTAAATATGTATTTATTTGCTGCTGCAGGTCTTAGTTGAGGCATGTGGATCTCGTTCCCTGGCCAGGGGTCCCTGCGTTGGGAGCTCAGAGTCTTAGCCGCTGGGCCACCAGGGAGGCCCCTAATCTATGCCTTCTGCTGGAAGCACAGAGACTGTCTGCTCAGAAAACATTTCTGGCGGGAATGATTTGTTTATTAAAAAAGGAAAGCTTGGACATGTCAGTGTCTTCCCTAGGTTTTCTTCACACTGTGTGTGAGAGATTTGGGAGAGAGGAAAAATATAAGTCAGCAGGATGTTATAAAGATTTAATTGCAAAGTAGACTGATTTTCTAAGTTGTTGAGTTCAAATGTGCTGGATACTTTCTAGTAGTTTCTGATTGTGGTCTTCCATTGCGGACTTTTTCTGACTTAGTGGTCTTGCATCTTCCAGACCTCCATGCCTCTGTGGGTGCTGTGCACTTTGCTTAGAAACCTCTTCTCCGGGACAGATGCTGCCTCCTCTGAGAAGCCCTCCGGGCTCTGCAGCCACACCCGTATCTCCGTGCCATCCCCGCCCCCCAGCCTCCCCCACCCCAGCACTGCTCCTCCCACCTCTCTCCTGCTGTGCCTCAGGGTTAGACTTGGCCATACATCTGTTTGTTTCCCTTGGTTTGCCATCAGGGACCCGTTTTATGTATCTCTGTCTCAGGCACTGGGGGGCTCAGTATCTTATTCACAGGAAATGTTCAGAAAACGTCTGTTGCGTTGAAAAAAAAAGTTATTTTATTGGGGTAGCTAAGATATATAAATCCTTGGACGTTTCCTCTGATGCCCCAGTGTGTGAGTTGCTCCAGGGGACCAGTGGTGCTCTGTCCCGCCTCGCCAAGTTCAGCCTGTGCCCGCTGTCCTTGTAGGGAGTGCAGGCCACTGGCAGGTCAGGCGTGCTGCCCTCGGACAGGAGGCTGGGGCTGAGTCAGTGCATCCTGCCGGTCCGAAGAGGACCCAGCGTGGGCCTGCTCAGGCCTGTCTCTGCTCAGATGAGGAGAGAGGTGACCGGGGTTGTGAGGGGGAGGTCTGCCCACCCACTGGACTGTCTGCCCTCACCTTGGAAGGAGGGAAGGAAGCCTCAGCGGCAGTTTTGAAAATGCCCAGAGCAGTCCTGTGCTGACCACCTTTGCTGATTGCGTGTTTCAGATGCACAGCTAGGCACGTACCTGGGATGTGCTTGGTCCTCAGGTCAGCCTTAGGTGGGAGGGCTTTTAAAAGCCCCGTTTTACAGATGGGAACAGGAGGCTGAGCCCTTGGCTGAAGCCGCCTGTAGGGCAAACAACCTGGTGGGAAGTGCAGGCGCTTCAGAGGCCCTGCTTTTCTGCCACGCACTCGTGTGTCAGAGCCGGGCCAGGGACCTGGAGATCAACACGAGGCTCCAGGGCGTTGAAAGCCCACCACGTTTATGAATCAGGCACCGGGCAAGCAGAAGTGAGCGGCGGCATCCGACACCCGAGCCGATGGTGCCTCTGAGGCCACGGAGCTGGTGCCACAGGCTTCCTGGGGGTGGAGTGCGGAGGGCACAGCCCAGCCACGTGTTTCAGGAGAGGGGTCAGGACGCAGGAGCCCATTGTGGGCGGCGGAGGGAGCCAGCTTCGGCAGGTTGGGCTTTCTTGTCAGTGGAGGCTTGTCATCAGTGGAGTTGCAGTAAGCCCGGGTGGAGGAGGGCATGGGGCAGGGGGCTGATCAGACTCCTGTGGAGACAGCTCATACCGGGGGCAGCTTGAGCATGGACTTTCCGGGGAGGAGGACAGGTGGCGGGGGGCATATTTCGGAGGCAGATAGAGTCAGAGTTTGGTGACTGACTGGCCTGGAGGGTCTCGGGGGACAGGGGTCAAGGATCACCGCTGAGTTTTCAGTTTGAGTCACTGGGTCCTGCCTTCAGAATTTGAAGAATGAGGAGGAGGGTGCATGAGGTTAATAAGAGATCAGGCCTGGGGGCTTCAGTTCTCTCAGTGGAGGGTGGGGTGGGGTAGGCGGAGAGGAGGTTGTGGGGGGCTCCAGGCATTCTATGGGGGGGGCTGCGCGTTCCTGGGGTGCTGCTGGCCTTCCTTCCTGCCTCATTTTGTTGGAAGGCTCAGCTCTGTGGACCTGGGATAAGGCAGGGTGCCCAGTCCACCTGCAGGGGAGGCCGCAGGATGAGAAGGGGCAAGGCACCTGATGGGTTCAATCCCTGGGTCGGGCAGATCCCCTGGAGGAGGGCACGACAACCCACTGCAGGATTCTTGCCTGAGAAATCCCATGGACAGAGAACTGTAGCATTCACACCACTCAAAATTTCGGGCTTCCCAGGTGGTATCTGTGGTAAGGACCCGGTCTGCCAGTGCAGGTAGACGTATGAGACACGGCGGTGGGGGGGGCGGGGTGTGGAGATCCTCTAGAGGAGGGCGTGGCAGCCCACTGCAGTGTTCTTGCCTGGAGAATCCCAGGGACAGAGGAGCCTGGTGGGCTGCAGTCCACGGGGTCGCAAGAGTCAGACACGACTGAAGTGACTTGGTACGCGTTAGCTTGAGGCCCCTGAGGTTTCCCACGTCCGAGGTTTGCATTGCTGTTTCTGCAGACAGAGGAGAGGGTTCCCGCCGGGGGGAAAAGTCCTGGAGAAGCAGTGGGTGGAGACCATGGGAGAGGTTGTGGCAGGTCTGGAACAGCGGAGTCAGGGGAGTGACAGGAAGTAGCTCTGAGCAGGGTCAGCATCCCAGGGTGTGACCTGGAGGCAACAGAGACGCCCAGGGCGTGGCGATCACCGGCCTTCTGTCCCCACAGGGTGGAGGGGTCCAGCCAGAGACAGGTGTGTGGCAGGAGGGATGTGCCCCTGTGCCCCAGGGGAGGGAGCCTCCTGCTACTGCCTCACTGAGTGCTGTTTTTTTTTTTTTTTTTAATTCTTTTGCTGGGAAACAAGAGTTTCCATGTGAAGTCTCCCAATTTTTGAGTTCTGAAATCTTACCCAACCATTTAGAAGCCACATTGTGGGTCAGGGGGGGCACAGGGTGGGTTTGGCTGGGCTCCTGTGGGCTCTGACGTTCCTAGGACTCTGCAGAGGGATCCCACTGTCTGGGTGGCATCTCGCCTTCCTGGGCGTCTCCTTTGGTTTGGAGGATGGAGGCTCTAAAGATAAAGACCTAACTAGCTAATTAGTTTCTCAGGAGGAGCTAACAGGGGCGATAGTAATCTGAAGCCTTGGCCCCGGTAAACTGGGATCCTGATAACAGTGTGTAGCAGCTCTGCTCCTTTGCTCTGGGCAGAGCGGCCCTCTTCGCCAGCCCTCTCTCTTTTTCTCTTGTTCCCAGGTCCTTTCTTGACTTGTCCTTCCTCTTTGCTTCTTCACAGCCTTTTCTTTCCTGACCGCGTTTCCCCCATCTCTTTTTTTTTTTCTGTATTTCCCTTCTTCCCAGTTCATTTTTCTCAGAGTTTGCCTCAAGTTAATTAGTTCAGGCTGAGTGTAGACCAATGTTTTCGCGTGTTGCTTCAGTAAACTTTGATATTCCCGTCTCCCGAGTTTTCAGCCTCTGTGAATGAGCTGTAATGTAGGCACATGTACAACCATAGGCAGCGTTTCCTCTTCCGATTGGTGGGGAGCCTGAACCCTGGGGGTTTTGCTCAAATTTCAGAAATACTGTCTGCCCTCAGCCACCCTCTCATAGCTTTGACCACCCTTGAGCTGACAGGTCCTTGTCCCTTTGGAGGGACAGTTGACATTTGGGGCAGGCTGGGAAGCAAGCCTGCAGTGTAAGGCGTGTGGGAAAGCGCTGCAGCTCTGACCCAGGTCCTCTGCAGTGCTGACGGGGGGTGTTCCCGAGGCGCTCCCCAGGTGGCCCCTGGGGGAGGCACCTGGGCATGACCCTCGCTGCCTGCCTGGGGTCTGTGCCACTTCCGCCCTCCGTTTTCAGTCTGGCTGTGAAGACTTGGAGTCCAGACACACTGTATTTGCGAAGTAACTAACCATTAAGTTTTCTCACTTCCAGAGACGTTTTGCTTAGACCTTAAGTTCGTCTTTTGGAGAGAAAGGTCCGATTTCTCTTGGCCTTTGTGGTCCTGCGGTGGAGGGACTCTGAGACCTGACTTCATGGGCCCTTCGGGCTCTAGAGGGGCCAGGTTGGGAGCCCTGAGGCCTGGGCTCCCTGGGGGGCTGTAAGGAGTGCCATGCGTGTGGCCGGCACGGTGGCTTGCCGACCAGCACGCGCACACGAAGCAGGCCCTCGGCTGCACCCCTCCGGGACCTGCTGGGGCTGGGCTGCCTCCTCTGGCCCGTCCTGGGCAGACTCCGCCCGGGTACGGACCTGCTTCTTTGCCAGAAGCACCCACAGAGTTCTCTGAACACCATGGATTCTGAAGCTGTGTTTCTCGGGATACTGACGTGTGGCGTGGAGCAGGGGGCGGTGGGCGCCCAGGTGAGCGGTGCTGGGGTCCGGCGGCCCTGCCCTGAGGACCGCGGGCGCTGTGGGCTCCGGGGCGGGAGGGACGGGTTCCTGCCCCGTCTCCTCTCCCGGTCCCATGGTCTTGCCGAGTGACCTCACGTCTCCCAGCCACGCCTTTCTGGTCCTTTAAAGGGACGCTGGCGCCGCCGTCGGGAGGGCGTGGTGAGGAGCACAGTCCCATCCACAGGGTGCCCAGCTCAGTCTGGCGTGTGCTTCGGTGCTCGTCACCTGGGGTTGCAAACCCAGGGTCTCCGTCCGTACTCTGAACTTCTTGTCAGAGAGAGTGGGTGGCTCGCCCTTGGGGCTCTCCTCTGTCCTGGGGCCCCTTCCTCTGTGGGGGCCCTGGATGTGGGACCCTCGTCCTGTCGACCCTGGCGTTTGGGGCTCAGCCTGTAGGTCCGTGTCTGCCCCTGGCTGTTGCCTGTCTCTCGCTTCCTGTTTTGCTCTCCTGTAGGGCCTTTCCTCCTGCATCCTTACACACATGTACACGTGTACACACACGCACACACGTGTTTGCACATGTACATGCGTGTACACGCGTGTGCACTGCTGAGCTGGTACCGAGGAGCTGTATCTGAGGCCTGGCTTAAGCCCAGCCGTCTTCTCCCAGGTCGCTGGAACGAGGTGACGGTTGCCCGAGGCCCTGGCCTGCCGGGGAGCTCTGCAGCCCTCGAGGGCTGACCTCTGCCCGCTGGGCCTGCAGGGGCTCAGGGACAAACCCAGGCTCTGTTCTTCCTCCGCACCCACATACACGTGAAGCAGGCTTCGCGCACCGGTCTCCACGAAACTTCATCGCAGCCACTGTGACCTTGAATCTTCCTGGAGGACAGGCAAGCTGGCTTTTACAAAATGTTTTGTTTTTATTGGTTTTTAATGCTAGCCCTGAAAAAGAATGCCTTGGTTTTGGCCCAGGGTGCTGTCAAAACAAAAGCCTTCCCGTATCCAGGATAGAAGCAGGTTTCCGGAGGGCCCAAGCGTGTTGCCACGGTTGAGTCTCCATCTCCCCTTTTTGACTTTTCAATAACTCTGCATCCTTCTTGCGCTGATCATTTAAAATTCTAATTTTAAGTGTGGCTTTCATAACGTGAGCTCTTTTGGCAAACGCGTGAAGGTGTGTCTGATGTAATTCCAGTCTCAGAAGCAGTTTTTAAGTAAAAGAGGCTTTAATCTTCAATGCCTTTGATGCTGGGCTGTTCATTAGATATTTTGAGAATGTAAATTACGGTGAACACAGTACCAAAGGGCACTTTTTTTTTTTTCTTCGTTTGGTATATTTCCTCATTCTTGGGTTGGTAATTATATTTGGGATAATTTAGGCTTGGACTGCAAAATAGATGTTGGGTCTGTGTTCTCTATTTGTTATGTAGCAATGCTTCTGTGTTCACTGCCTGGCACAGTATCTAGGTGTGTTTTAGGGCTCGAACCCCTTCTTGTCTCTCTCAACAGGCTCTTGAATCTTAAGGAAAAGAAACACGTGGGGAGAGAGAACTCACAGAGATGGAAATTCTAAGTGCCCAGCGCCTATAGAGATCAATCAGAAATCTTTTTATGTTCATTTTGAGTTACCAAAAATCAGTTCAGTTCAGTTCAGTCGCTCAGTTGTCCGACTATTTGCCCCCGTGAATCGCAGCACACCAGGCCTCCCTGTCCATCACCAATTCCCGGAGTTCTCCCAAACTCTCATTCATCGAGTCGGTGATGCCATCCAGCCATCTCATCCTCTGTCATCCCCTTCTCCTCCTGCCCCCAATCCCTCCCAGGATCAGGCTCTTTTCCAATGAGTCAACTCTTCGCACGAGGTGGCCAAAGTATTGGAGTTTCAGCCTCAGCATCAGTCCTTCCAGTGAACACCCAGGATGATCTCCCTTAGGCTGGACTAGTTGGATCTCCTTGCAGTCCAGGGGACTCGCAAGAGTCTTCTGCAATACCACAGTTCAAAAGCATCAATTCTTCAGCACTCAGCTTTCTTCACAGTCCAACTCTCACATCCATACATGACCACTGGAAAAACCATAGCCTTGACTAGACGGACCTTTGATGGCAAAGTACTATCTCTGCTTTTTAATATGCTACCTAGGTTGGTCATAACTTTCCTTCCAAGGAGTAAGTGTCTTATAATTTCATGGGTGTAATCACCATCTGCAGTGATTTTGGAGCCCCCGAAAGTAAAGTCTGACACTGTTTGCACTGTTTCGCCGTCTATTTCCCATGAAGTGATGGGACCAGATGCCATGATCTTCGTTTTCTGAATGTTGAGCTTTAAGCCAACTTTTTCACTCTCCTTTTTCACTTTCATCAAGAGGCTTTTTAGTTCCTCTTCACTTTCTGCCATAAGGGTGGTGTCATCTGCATATCTGAGGTTACTGATATTTCTCCTGGCAATCGTGATTCCAGCTTGTGCTTAAATCAAAGTAGAGCTAAATTTACAGTTAGTGCTTTTTGAATATGGCTTTATTTCAATAGAAAAATAATATGTTGAAGTTCCTTATTCAAGTTTTCAATAATTTTCTGGGATTCTTTGTAAACTATTTCTTGGAAAGTCAAGGAAGGCTGGTGGACACATACCCGCCCTTCCTTCCTGTTATTTCTGATCCGTGCATCTGGGGAACGCTCTCCTGGGTGCCAAACCGTCTGGAACAGTGTGAGAGCTCCCTGAAAACCCCGCTCTTTCCCCCTCTACAAACATTTTATCACATCAATTTCATGGTGATAGATTAAGATAGAGAAGATAGCCAGAATTTTAATTAGTGCTTCCATTTTTAAGCTAAAAAAATTCTAGTTAGGGTGATATTTTTGATTCTGGACATTGATTTTGGGGGGTAGTTTTTTTTCTGCCTCTGATTACAAATATGACACTGATGCCCATTTCAGGAACCTTGATGAATTAAAAAATGTTTAAGAAGGCAGAGGAAAGTCCCCTGTAATCACATCTAAGGTTCAGAAGATTCAAGTCCCTGACTCCAGTGAGAGGTAGTGATTGTGCAGAATTCCACCCCAGGAACTCCGGGGTCCTCCGTCGCCCTCCAGCATCTGGTTTTGCGTGCCCCGCCCCGCATTGTGAATGCCTGCCTTTCTCCTGGACTCAGCTCCTGGAAGGGAGAGGCTGTCTTCAGTTTTTATATTGCAAGGATCTAGCGTAATGGAGGTACTCTAAAAGGATTAGGAGGGACTTCGCTTGTGGCCCAGTGGTTAAGCATCTGCCTTGCAATGCAGAGGACATGGGTTCAATCCCTGGTCAGAGAACTAACTTCTCACATGCTGGGAGACACCTAAGCCCGTGAGCTGCAACTCCGGAGCCCACGTGCTCCGGAGCCCACGCTCTGCAACAGGAGTGGCCTTCTCCACTGAACCCCAGTGCGACCAAGGAAAGATTAAGCTGGAATGAAATTCCACGCGCTGTAAGTTCACACCATTGAGTTGGTTTGAAACTCCATGCTTTTTAAGTTCACACCATTGAGTTGGAATGAAACTCCACGCTTTTTAAGTTCACACCATTGAGTTGAATGAAACTCCATGCTTTTTAAGTTCACACCATTGAGTTGAATGAAACTCCATGCTTTTTAAGTTCACACCATTGAGTTGGAGGCAGCCAGCGCTCTGTGGTCGGGACTGGGATTTATTCTGGTTTTTTTTTTTTTTGAAATGTCTAGAAATATTTTAGGGAGCATTTTATATTTTGAATAAGTAATGTATGGATGTGATAAAACATTGAGATAGCACCAGAAACGTGTATACAGAGAAGAACAGCAGCATCTCTTTCCCAAGTTCTAGGCCTGCACTTCCCTTCAGCAGAGAAAGCCACTCTTTTATCACTTTGTGTCTTTCCAGAGGAGGTCTCAGCATCTCATATATAAGCCTAAGTAGCAAAGATGGCGGAGAAGGCAATGGCACCCCACTCCAGTACTCTTGCCTAGAGAATCCCATGGACAAGAGGAGTCTGGTAGGTTGCAGACCATGGGGTTGCAAAGAGTCGGAGATGACTGAGCAACTTCACTTTCACTTTTCACTTTCATGCATTGGAGAAGGAAATGGCACCCCACTCCAGTGTTCTTGCCTGGAGAGTCCCAGGGATGGAGGAGCCTGGTAGGTTGCAGACCATGGGGTCACACAGAGTCGGACACGACTGAAGCGACTTGGCAGCAGCAGCAGAGGTAGTCTGTGCACGTGCGGACGTGAATGCCGATTACCTCTTAAGCAATCTTCCTTTGGGAGGCAGGGCAGGGGTGGACATATGAGTGACGGGGCCTTTCTGAAAGCCGTTCTGTACTCTTTCTGAAAACTGGAAGCCAAGCCCAGCAATTCCAGCTCTGGCATTCAGTTTTAAAAATAGAAATACCAGTCTGTCAAGATAGAGATTGCAGAGTTTTGTTAATGCGTTTTTGCAGTGGCCAAAAGGAAGGAGAAGAAAAGGAACAGAAAAAAAGAAAAAAAAAAGGAAAAGGAAACACAGTGAAGGCTTGTCAGGGAAGTGATTGAATAGATTGCGATACACTTACGGAGAGGAGGCGGTGCTTTATTAAGTAGTCTGGAGGAACTTTCTTGATGTATTTTTATCTAAGAAAAGAAAGATGCAGAGAAGATCGTCCAGTATCTCCTTTTTACAAAATAATGAGAAACTCCGTGTGTGGCTGTGCTTTTGTCTGTTTACGTGTGATGTTATGAGTGCAGAGAAAGACCGGGGAGGGGAGAATCAAGTCACAAATGCTTTCTAAATTGAGTTTGCTTTTCTTGATTTTCAACAGTATGCCTGGGATCTTCCCTGGAACAGGTGTCACGGTCATTGAAGTGATTTGTCAAATCTCCTTCCTTTCACTTCTAGGAAATGGGTACTCAAATCCTTGCCTAATCTCATTGCGCAAGTGCGCTTATCTTCTAGGGTCTGAGTCACCCAGGGCAGGAGCTCCTGCTCAGCATGCACGTGGTGGGTCCCGCTGTGGCCTGAGTGTCTGGAGGTGCTCAGCGCCCGTGTAATCGCTCTGTAGGGCCAGAAGAAATGATTGCTGAGGCCGTACAAGAGCCAGGGGTAGTTCAGGGTCTGATGGTCACCAGAGGGTCTTACCAGCAAGGTGAGTTAGGTGACAGAGTGACTCAGTGGTGACGGTGACAAATGGAAGGGCGTTGTGGAGAAACAGGCAGCTTGTGGGGGTGTCTGCTGGGTTTGCATCTCAGCATACCTCTTGGTTGCCCTTTGCATTTATCTGGTTAGCCTTGCTGGGATTAGGAAAGTTCTCCAAGATATCATGTCCCCCCAGCTTCACAGAAGTGCCTACATGTTCCTGAGTGAATGCGCAGTAAGTCCCAGGGAAAGGTCTAAATTGCTGTTATCGGGACCCTAAATAAGTCTTGGGTTGAGGAGGTTCCCTATCTGCTCAGACATCTGTAGAGGAGTCTAGAAGCTCCGCTCTTGACCAGAGCAGTATAAATGCCAGATGAAAGGGATGCGGGTGGTGGGGCCTCAGCCCCTGAGGGTAGGGCAGCTCACCAGCACCTCTCTGGCTTGTGTGTCCCTTCCCGCTTCTGTAGAATCTGGGCTCCAATGAAAACTTTCTCGTTCCTCGATTTTCCCTGTTGTGCTTCTGTGGGAGATGTTACATTTCACCAGAGCTCTTTTAAAAACTGCTACGTCTGAAGGGAGATTTATCAGCCAGGCAGAGAAGGGCTCCTCTGCTCGTTATGGGCAGAACACGCTCACAGATGCAGTCTGAGAGCATAGAATGCATGCGTGACGATCGGATTCGTATTGTGCTTGCTGCTGCTGCTGCTAAATCACTTCCGTCGTGTCCAACTCTGTGCGACCCCGTAGATGGCAGCCCACCAGGCTCCCCCGTCCCTGGGATTCTCCAGGCAAAAACACTGGAGTGGGTTGCCATTTCCTTCTCCAATGCATGAAAGTGAAAAGTGAAAGTGAGGTTGCTCAGTAAGTGTCCGACTCTTCGTGACCCCGTGGCCTGCAGCCTATTAGGCTCCTCCATCCATGGGATTTTCCAGGCAAGAGTACTGGAGTCGGTTGCCATTGCCTTCTCCTGTATTGTGCTTAGGGCTTGGTTGACGTGTATAGTTTGGGGCATAAAACGCTCTGTTAACTCCATCCACAGGTCTTGCTCACGCATGTTGCTTCATTCAGGCCACATCTCCATTATTATGTGCAGAATTTTAGGTTTTTTTAGAATCAAATGCAAGACTTCACATTTCTTGGGGCTAAATTTAATCTCATTAGATTAGCACATTAGCTCTACTGTGGCTGCCTTTCAAAAGATCTTTTTTCCACTGGATTTTCTTAAAAACTTACTGGCTAGTTTCTGGGGCCTCGAAAATGAAAGAAAAATGTGTCATCAAATGGCAAGAAAGTGGGAGCCAGGAGCTGAATTTAAGACTTCTGACCTTCAGCAGGTTACTCAGCCCCTGTGAACTTCCGTCCCATATACCATCCTTGGTGTGAAATGGAAACCTCTTGCTCCTAGTCCTGTTATAAATAAGGGCACTCTACGCGGGCATCTGGAGTGGAGCTGTGCACACTGTCGGCTCCCTGGGATTAGCATCAGTGTCTGAAACACGCCCGCAGCAGTGCCGCACGGCCGGACACCTGCCTCGTGCCCCCTGCAGGTGGATGACACACCCACGGCCAGCCTTCTCTGAGTTGACCTTGATCGTTCCCCAGTTTCCACTCCCCCTGTTTTCTCTTCGTCCCGTCCCTCCATTGGTCCAGGCACCCTAAGAGGTGTTCCCACAGTCCTTGGTGAGTTCCAGATGCTCTGTTTAGGGACACAACCCCCTGCGGGCCACGTGATCTCTGTGGTCGTGCCTGTGCGTTTTGTATCCTCAGTTACTCTGAGACTATTGGATGGTCCCGAAGACCATCTGAGAAGCCACCACTTGCTTTTTCCGTCTTCATTCCGCTCTCTGGTCTTTGCCAAGTTGTTGGGCCCTGGTGGCCTTTCTCAGATTCTGTGCAGACCCCTACTCTGTTTTTAAAACCAGGTAACTTGTTTTTGGCTGTGCTGGGCCTGCACAAGGGCTTTCTCTAGTTGCAGCGCGCGGGCTTTTCATTGTGGTGGCGGCTCATGGAGCATGGGCTCTGGGCACGAGGGCATCTGTAGTCGCTGCATGCAAGCATAAAAGCTCCGCAGCGTGTGGACTCTTCCTGGAGCAGGGATCAAACCCCTGTCCCTGGAGTTGGCAGGCAGATTCTGGATCGCCAGGGAAGTCCAGACCCCTGCACTTTAATATAGTGATGAAGGGGAACTTTTTCAGTAACTGTAGTGGTCCCTTTCAAGCTGACTTTGGAAAGACTCCAAGGTTAACGCTTTGCTTTCTAATACTAGGCTTTTAAAACATTAAGAAAAAAAACTTTTCTTTTTTTAATGTTGTGAGAGCATTCTGTTCTTTTCCTTTTTGAATGGAGCCCATCAAACATATTTAGGTTTTTGTCAGTAATTATTTTGAACTAAAACTTGTGAAAGAAATTATAATCACCACACTTGTCATGAATTGAGAGACTGTTTACTCTTTGTTCTTCCCCTGGCTGTATATTTCTGGGTCCTGTTAGGAACAGCACATCCACTGTTCCAGTGTCAGGTGGCTGGTAAGGAATACGGCTCCTTGACAAGAAGAACATAGCAATTGAGAGAGGACAATTGCAGAGGAGCCCGGAGGATGCAGGAGCCGCAAAGGCTCAGATGCCAGTGAGAGACCAGGGAAAACAGTTTAAACTTGCTTCTTGAGTGTTTAAACCAATGGGTGATCCTAAAATAAAGCCCCACCCCCCACCCCAGAAAGCCAGAACAAGTACCATTGCGTGAATCCCACCTTTGGAATGGTGGAGATCAGGGAGATACAGGACAAGACTTAGTCTGGCAAGCCCTGCTGTGGCCTCATCAGGAAGATGGCTCTGGCATTCTGAGAGCCAGAACACTGCTGGCCTCTCCAGTGTGCTGACAGGTGAGTGGCCTGGAGCAGTGACAGTGTGTTTCCTAGAGGTGGCTGGGGAACGAGCAGCCAGTATGTGGGGGTTGCTGAGCTGCAGCCAGGTCCTGGAGGGTTGGCTCAGGTTTCCGAGGTTCACCCGGGATTAGCAGACGAATGGCTACCTCATCTGTCCCTGGCTGTGTACTGAAATCTCACTGGCACTGAATGCCCGCTCACTTCATTTGTCCATCCGAGGGCCTCTCCAGATGTGCTTTTTCGTAATGGGCAGGAAGAATGGCCACATAAAGGATTCTTCTTGTTCTTGACCTGGCAGACGTGAAATCCACATGTGTATTCTTGGGAGATGTGAGGGTGTTCCCTGCAGTGGGGAAGGTTGAGCCCTGTTTAGGTGGGAGCCTCCCAAGTGCTAGAAAGGGCTTGAGCAGGTGCGGTGGCGAGAGGTACGCCAGAGCTTCTTCCAGCTCAGCTGTCACCGACGTACAGAGAGATCAGACGCCCAGATGCATCGCTTAAGGTCAGACTCTGAACTGTCCGTGTCCTTGGTCCTTGGGGAGGTCATGGCAGCCGGAAGGCCTTGGCCAGCCTGCTCCTGGTCTGCGGCCTCAGTGCTCCACCCGGACCTGCCTTCTGTAACAGGGGAGGACAGTGTGTTCTGTTACAAGTGTCCCACTAAAGGGATGTTGCCTGTAAGCTTAAATTCTACATAATGGCCCATCTCTGGCAACCCTGACTCCCCGGTAGTGAGTGTTGAAGCTAAAATATCTTTGTTCAGGTCACAGGCAGGAAGATCTTGACCAGCTCCCAGCTCATCTGTGCATGACTGCAGGAAGGAAAAAATTGACAGAATCCCTCTGGAGGCTGATGGGAATCAGCAAATGCTTGACTTGACTGCCTCTCCTTTTAGTACAAAGGAAGCCTGACTTCTGACTCGGGCGAGATGGTCTTCGGGACGGGAGGCCACCATCCTCTCAGCCTGCTGGCTCTCCTAGTGCAGCCACTGTTCTTCTCTTCATCGTTGGCCGGTCGCGAGGCAGGTAGTGTGAGTTTGGACTCGGCAGCAGTTCCCACTCATAGTGCCATTCTCACCTGTGTGTGTGTGCACGCGCGGATACCCACACCAGTCACGTCCGACTCTGCGACCCCGTGGACTGTAGCCCAGCAGGCTCCTCTGTCCATGGGATTTCCTGGGCAAGAATACTGGAGTGGGTTGGCATTTCCTTCTCCCGGAGATCTTCCCAACCCAGGGACTGAACCCTTTTTTCCCATGTCTCCTGCTTTGGCGTGCAGTTCTTTACGACCGAGCCACTTGGGAAGCCCCCACTGTTCTCATTTATGAGGTCTGATTTTTGGATTTAAAACAAGAGCCTTCGATTAGCATGGAAAGTACGGATAGGAATCAATTAATATTCCGTATTTTTTAAAGTTCTTTGTAGCTCCTGAGGGAGGACATAGTCCTTTCGTGGAGAGCTTACTGTGTTGCGGCCTGCATCCTTGCGCAGAAGCCAGTGCTGATGCTGTCTGGCCAGACTCTTCCTTTATCTCCTTCCTTGCAACTCCCGTGAAAAGTCACGCTGTGTTTTTGACATCCGTCTTGATCAGGCTTATTTTCCTCCTCAGTCACCAGGGGGTGTGATGTCATGTTCGTTCTTGTTGACAGCTCTGGGTCTTTGTTGTGGCACAGGAGCTTCTCCTGTGCGTGGAGAGCAGACGCTAGAGCACGTGGGCTCAGTGGTTGCAGCACGAGGGCTTGGCTGCCCTGCGGCTCGTGGGATCTTAGTTTGCTGACCAGGAAGTGAACCCGTGTCTCCTGCATTGGAAGCCAATTTCTTAGTACTAGACCACCAGGGAAGTTCCATGACATCATGGTATGACTTGATTTTAGAGTGCTGAACTCTGACCCCAGATAACCTGCTGATGGCTTGGCTGCTTCTTGCAGATGCTGTACTTTTCGCTCAGTCATGTCTGACCCTTTGCGGCCCCATGGACTATACAGTCCATGGAATTCTCCAGGCCAGAATACTGGAGTGGGTAGCCTTTCCCTTCTCCAGGGGATCTTCCCAACCCAAGGATTGAACCCAGGTCTCCCGCATTGCAGGCGGATTCTTTACCAGCTGAGTCACAAGGAAGCCCCAGGGCTAGTTAATTATAAGCCAGAGAGCAGATCACAAGTTGTTATCTAAGAACCTTGGTATGTTTTGACTGGAAGGAAGAACATGCCCAAGGGAAGTTGAACTTGCAGAATCTCAGGGTCAGAAAGGTACTTTGTAGGTCAACTTCCCATCTAGTCCATCTGATTCCATCCTGAAGCCACACTGAGCAGTCATCTAGCCTGTTTGAGCAGGGAAGTCACTGGGTCCCCAGAGGACTCTGCCATGTTTCAGTTCAATTATAGAGGGATGTTTTTCTTGCTTTGCTTGGGCCTTACTGAGCAAGTCTGACTCTTTCACCATGTGACAGGTCTTCAGATACTCATAAGCCATTTGACAGCTCCTGCAAATCTGAGCTCCCTTTTAGCTCATCACCATTCTTGCTGTGCTGGTTGCTCCGTCCTGAGCTTTTTGCAGCATCCTCTGCAGTCCCCGTTGTCGCCTGGTAACCATGCATGGGGAAAGAGCGCGGCATTGTCCTTAGACCTTTGATCTGTATGGTTCCTATGTATACTTCATGATGGCGGTAAGTTTCAAATCTTGCATATGTGGTGGGAGAAGATGCACTTAATTTTTTAAAAAATTGAAGTATCGTTGATTTACAATGTTGTGTTAATTTCTGGTGTACAGCGAAGTGGTTCAGTTATACACGCATGCATGCCTGCTGAGTTGCTCAGTCATGTCCGACTCTTTGTGACCCCATGGACTGTAACACACAAGGCTCCTCTGTCCATGGGATTCTCCAAGCAGGAATACTAGAGTGGGTAGTCATTTCCTTCTCCAGGGGATCTTCTTGACCCAGGGATCCAACCTGGGTCTCCTGCATTGCAAGTAGGTTCTTTACCATCTGACCCACCAGGGAAGCCCTCAGTTATACGTGTCTGTGCATAAATGCATGTTGTTTTTCGTATTCCTTTCCATCAGGTAAATCACAGGATATTGATTGGGCATAAAGACTTCTGAGAGGTTGTGGCATTTGGGGTGAGCGGCATGTTCCTAGCTGGAGAAAGGTGTTGGAGACAGTGAGGGGGACCGGTCGCATAGCAGATGGTTCCCTGGGGCTGCAGATGTGGGGGGGACCGAGGTCAGAAAGGCCACTGGGCAGTTGCGGGCAGAGGGTAACTGGATGTCAGACTTGCAGCCTGGGGAGCCTGGGTGTGAGGGGTGGTTTGGATGCCTTACGCACCATGTAGTCCTCCTCGAGTTCAGTTCAAAAGATGGACTGCTGCCTGGGCCGTTCTGTGGGTGGCATGGGGTACGAGGAGGCACTTCACAAACTGCCACAACCTACAGAAAACGATGATGCTGTCAGTAGAAGGTGCCCAGGTTATGAGAGCCAGACTGTGTAGCTCTGGGGCTTGCGTCTTGTTCTGTGAGCGGGGGTCAGCTGCTGGGGGCTTCGAGAAGACCTATCCAGGCTCCCTGGGGGTCAGACAAGCTGTGATGAGATGAGGGGTACCCTGAGCTTCCACCCCTGACCTGCAGGTGTGCGTGTGGAACATGGAACGCGGCTTGTTTGAGAGGTGGGTGGTCTTGGTTCAAGGCTAGGGAGAGAGAGACGGGCAGTGTGCCTCACTCGCCCGCCTTCCTTTCTCATCCTTAGACTCCCAGGCAGTGGCCCTGGCAGGGAGCCTGAATCCCTTTGGCTTCTGGAGCACCAAGGCCTGCGCTACTGGTCATCACAGGGCCAGGGCTCTGTAGGGGCCGCTACCCAGAGGGCCTCTGCCTGCATGGGCTCTGCCCTCCTCCCGCCGGCCTCCCGCCTCCCCGCCCACCTGCCTGGGCTCCGCCCTCCTCCTGGCGGGCCTCCTGGCCTCCCCGCCCACCCGTGTGCCCATCTGAAGTCTCGTCTGACTTTGCCCTCCCGAGGTCCCCAGGCTTCCCCGAAATACTTCCAGCCCTTTCAGGTTGGTTTTCATTCACTCTTTTGCTTTATTGTGTTTTGGATTATTTGATGAGTTGGAAATAGCTGCTTTTGAATTTACTTGCCTTATTTGGATAGTAGCTCTAGTACCAAGTAGACTGGGGGTGACTGGACTTGTTAACTAACATCTAAGGTCCCTTCTCCAGGTCCTGTAAGCATGTGGTCTCAGCAGTCTGTTGATTTATGTGTAATAATGTCTTTTCGTTTGTGGTCTTTCTCTGCTTTTGAAAATAACAGAAGTCTTGATATGTATGGATGTGGTCCTCATGTAGCACCTAGCTGCATCCTAACAGGATAATCCAAGGGCATAACGCTGTGGTTGGATCTATATATTTTACATTTGAGAAGTTTTAGTAGCTTAGGTATATAGGATGTTTTTTTTAGTGTATGATTCAATTTATAGGAAATATCCAGAAAAGGGAAATCCATAGAAACAGAAAGCAGATCAATGGTTTCCAAGGGCTGGAGAAAGGGAGATTTGGGGAGTTATTGTTTACTGGGTGCAGAGTCTGGTTGGGATAATGAGAAAGTTCTGGAAATAGAAGTGGTGGTTGTACAGCACTGTGAGTACACCCAACACCATATAACTGTATACTTAAAAACAGTTAAATGCATACATTTATGTTTATAAATTACTACAGTTTTTTTTAAAAAAGACCAGAAGGTCGCAAAACAAAGTGTAGTTGTTGACGTTTGAGTGGTAGATTTACCAAGATCATGCCTTCTTTCCTCTTTGAAAGATGCTACTCCTTTACGGGGGACATTGCTTATGACTGGCTTCAGTTTATAAAGTACTGCAGCAGTATGTAGTCAATCTGAGTTTATCACACTGCAAAGCCTTCTGACGCGAGCGCCCCTCGACCTCTGGGTGGGGACCCTGCTCGGACGACACCCCGTCCCTGTCAGCGTGCGGCTACCATGCTGGCCGGAGGAAACGATCCGCCTCTAGGCTTCACCCCGGTCAGGAGGGGGTGTTTTATGGAGGGATAGCAGTGATAATTACAGCTAACATTTGTCAAACGTTTCTCCTAGGCCAGCACTGTTCTGCGTACTTGACCTGGACTTGCTCATACAATTGTCACTGCCGCTCAGTGAGGGATGGGTGCTGTTATGACCCCTTTTACAGATGGAGATACCGGGGTACAGGGAGGCTAAGCAGCTTGCCTGAGGTCACACAGACAGCCAGTAACTTGGGGAGCCAGCTCTGCAGACTTGGGGCCCCACAGTGCTTCTTGACCCTTTGTTTATCATAGCAGACAGGTGGGGACTTTGGACCTGCGTTTGGACCCTGCTGCTGACGCCTGTGTAAGGGGGCCCAGGTGTCGCTGCCTTGTGCTGCACTTTCATGATTTGTGAACTGGTAGCTGCTGGGCTTAGGGTGGTTTTTAAGATCCAGTGAGGCAATGTTTATAGAGCCCCTAGCCTGCTACCTGGCATCTTAGGGGCATTTTGTATTTAGTTTAGAGTTACTTTTGTGAAAAGTAAAGTTTTGAAGTTTTTGAAATTAGACTTTAAAATCCACTCTGATCACGTAGGATTTTAATTTTAAATCCCTTGGACCTATGCATACGAGAGGATTGACCTTAAAAGAAATGATCAGTGAGTAGCCAGCCAGGAGTCAGCAGTGCTGCGAAAGGTGCTTTCCAAAGAGAAGGTGATGCCGGGTCAGGCTCAGATTCCATTGGTGCAGATAGAATGGATGGATGGTGCTGATGGGACCCCACGGCAGGGCTGAAGGGATGACCTCCTTTTATTAGACGCACCTGGATGAAAAGCTGGACTCTGGGCTGGGAGTTGGAGGCTGGGGAAGTGATAGCACAGAACCTGCTGGAACCCTGAAGCTACCACAGAAAATTGCCCCGGGAGCTTACGGGGGGTAGTCCTCACCATTATAGCAGGCCACCTGGGAGCTCTTGCTTGTTTCCTGGGGTCCAGGAGCTGAAGGAAGGCAGCTGCCTCTCCTGCTTCACTCTGGGATTCTTTCAGGACTTCCCTTTTTCCTGAATGTTCGTTTTGGTCACAGGCTGCAATGGAAGGTTTCCGACTCTGCCAATTCGTGAGGTGATGCACTGAGTAAACTCTTATCCTGCAGGGATGACTGGTTGGCAGCGTGAGCAGTTGCCAGGACCTCTCTGCAGAGCTTGGCGGCAACAGAAGAACCAAGTCCTTAACTGTTGGGCCGAATGAGTGGAGTGGCTGGGCGGGGGGGGCCTGGGTACCCCCAGCCCCGCTGTGTGTCCCGATGTTGGGCCAGTGCCAGGCACGTCGCGTGGCCTCTGACCAAGGTTGCTGGCAAACAGGAGAAATAAAATCTAAAGCATGTTGAAAAGCACAGCCTGAAGAAGTGGCTGGGAGAGAGCTCTGCCCGCCCTCTCCCCACGCAAAGCGTTTACTTAGATGGAGACCATGGGGCCGAGTGTTTTCTGGGGGACACTAGTGGTTTCTCTTGTTCCTTACAGTAGGGTGATTCAGAAAGTTTTCAAAATTAGGCCTTGTGTTTGTGGTTCTTCATCTGGATTAACACTGGAACTTAGTATCTGTTCAGTCTGTGGCGCTGAAACGCCGGGATGGGCAGGAGCTCCGTCGTGTTTTTGCGTAACTGTTTGGGAGTTGCTAGGGAATCTGCTCTTGGTTTTTTCCATCTTGCTTCTCGCTTAGCTGTCGGGGCAGCCAGTAGGAAGCAAAGTGCATTTACTGTGTGTGAGAAGTTTGAACACGAGAGAGGATCTCCTTTGAAGACGCCAGGCCGCTCTCACAGGAGCTAGACGCACTTGGGAACCCGAGCCTGTCTAGGCGGAGCGAGACACTCATACTGAAGTTCCTGAATTATGAAATTTTAGTTTTGAATTGTGATTACAGACTGTATTTAGAATATATTAGAAAATGTTTGCAGGGGGTGAGCCCTGCAGCAGCTCGTAAAACATGGATTCTGGGCATCTGTCAAATTTACTGGTTACCCCCACTGCCCCAGAAATCTCTCGATAGTGGCTTACAACAGTGTGATCATCTCCAGTGTTTTTGAGGATAAGAGACAAAGTCCTTTTCTTACCTCTTATAATTAGTGTGCATCAAAACTGCCGTTACATGTCACCTTAGAAGGTTAGGGGACATTCTTCCGTTTTGATTTATTTCCAGTCACATTGACAGACATTTAAAAATTCCTCCCGTGTAATCAAATGTTCTGTGCACCTTTTCATTGCATCTCCTCCTTTGGGCATCCCAACAGCTTCTCTGTCCTTAACAGAGAGTCTTGTCCCAGCCCCCTCCACCCCTGTCAGCATCGGATCAAACACAGGCTCTCCTGCCAACCAGAGACCAAACCAAGGGCTCCCTTTCTCAGTTGAAGGTCAGCATGGCATGGAGGGCACTCAGCAGATAGTGCCCAGTAGTCCAGGACGTGCTGTGCCGACCTTCACACGTCTTCAGGCTTCAAATCCAAGACATGGTTTTATACTGACATTCATGTGAACAATTATATTTTGCGTCTGTTGTAACAAAAAGTCACGCGATGACTGTTTTCACAGTGAGGTATCTCCAAATAAAAGTTCCTATGTGGAAGGGCTTGGAGTCTTTGTGAGGTTTCTCTAATGGACGCTTCCTCCGCCTCGGGACCCAGGCTGGTTTGGGACACCGTGGAGTTGGTGGTGTGATTTCACTGGGAACACTGCTGAATATTCAGGGGAAATGATGCAATACAGTCTGATTCGTTCAGATTATATAGAAAAAGACTCACAAATTAGGCCTGTCATTATTCTAAAGATATCAAGCCACAGAGGTATTGATGAGTTTTGTGGTTAGCAAAAGAGACTCTTGCCCAGAGTTTTGAGTGACTGTGATCTGGTAACTCAGAGTTAATAGCGTGCTATTAATTCATCGGTGACTGGATTCCTCCAGTTCTTGCTCGCTATCTGGAAAGATCAACCCTTGGCTAGGGTGCTCTCAGTTTATTACTTCAGGAGGTAGAAAACGTCAGCGAGTCGGCAGTTGGCAGAATTCTGTTCATCCAGGATGGGCCTTCTTTAGTGTTGCCTGTATCTTTTCTTAGTTGAGCCTGGAAGAACGCAGAGCATTGATCCAAATGTTGGTATATTTCTTGAGAAAATGTAGCATGTCTTCCTAATAGTTTTTCTGAATAACCCGTGTTTACTGATCTTACTGGTGTGGTGTGATTGACCATAAAATAAGCCTGATTTTTTTTTTTTTAACCTAAAGAAGCGTATCAGGTGTAGCTAAAGACAAGACATTTATTATCCTTTCACAGTATTTTGAGCCTCACTTGTGATGATTCCACTTTCCCCCTTGTGTTTTAACTACTGTTTGTGTCAACTCCTGGGCGTCTCCTGAGAGTAAGGACTGCGTCTGTTGACGTCTTTTCCTCCACTTCAGAACCCTGTGCGTGGGTTCTGTGTAGTGCCTGCTCCTGTTGTTAGCTTGGAAGAGTTGTATTGAATCCAAGACAAAACGTCCCCGAAACAGGATTTTATTCCACTTGAGTCACGTAATGCCTTCCTGAGTACAATGTGTGAAAAATTCAACCTTATTCAAAATCCTGTGTCAAAATACGAGACCACTTTAATAATCTGATTTGATTATCTGTTTGACTTCTTGTTGGAAGAGCTGTTTTTTGGTGCGTAAGCTGGTCTTAGTGCCTTCCCTTCAAGTTTTGCTTGAAGTCAGTTCAAGTTTAAAGGAAAATCAACTCTTCCTTCAGATAAATAGGCTTTGGATTTTTATGGTACAAAACATCGGTACCCCACAGCCGAGTGGTCCTTATTCACTGAATTAAAATTATTTTTTTTCAGATTTAACTTTTTAAAGTGGTTTTTTCCCCTAAAATTAGTATTTGCGTTAAAAAATTGATCATTTATTTTTGGCCGTGCTGGGTCCTTGTGGCTTCATGTGTTCGCTCTCTAATTGCGGTGAGCAGAGGCTGCTCTTCATTGTGGAGCTTTTCACTGCGGTGACTTCTCTTGCTGTGGAGCACGCTCCAGGTGCGCCAGCTTCGGGGGCTGCAACACTTGAGCCCAGTAGTTGCGGCTTGCAGGCCCCAGAACACGGGCTCAGTAGTTGTGGTCCACAGGCTTAGTTGTTCCTTGGTGCGTGGAGTCTTCCCAGACCAGGGATCGAACCCATGTCCCCTGCGTTGGCAGGCAGAGTCTCATCCCACTGTGCCACCAAGTAAGTCTCAGCATTACTTTTTTAGCATAACAGGCATTATACAGTTTATATACTTTTGCATTTTTTTCATAGTCCTAGAACACACAGATTTATCATATTATTAAATATTCTCTAGAAACATTTTTCAGAGAAGGCAATGGCATCCCACTCCAGCACTCTTGCCTGGAAAATCCCATGGACGGAGGAGCCTGGAAGGCTGCAGTCCATGGGGTCGTTAAGAGTCAGGCACGACTGAGCGACTTCACTTTCACTTTTCACTTTTATGCATTGGAGAAGGAAGTGGCAACCCACTCCAGTATTCTTGCCTTGGAGAATCCCAGGGACAGAGGAGCCTAGTGGGCTGCCGTCTCTGGGCTCGCACAGAGTCGGACACGACTGAAGCGACTTAGCATAGCATAGCATAGCATAGCATAGAAACATTTTTAATGGTCATGCAGTAACTCATTACTTAACCAGCCTGTATTTAATCCTTCCCCTTTGTTAGATTTCAGGTTGACATCTCTTTCTTGCTGTGGTATCTGATCCTCCCACGCTGGCCCTCTCCTGCTCAGTCCACATCCGTCCCTCCTCTCTCTGTGCCACCAGCCTGCCCGCCAGTGCCCACGGCTTTCCCTCAATAGGGTTCTCAGCACAGGAGAACTACGTACTCTCGATGAATGTTTCTCTTCTCCAAACCGTTGCCAATACCTCTCCATCCTCATCCACAGACTTCTGATCATAGCACCATAAATGAAGCATTCCCCGTTTTATGATTCTCACAGTGATTCACACCTGAGCTATTTTAATTACCGAGGGTACACCCTTGAGGCGTTCGTACCTCCTTACTGTTCATTCATGACGCCAGCTTGATAATGTAATGAAAGCACCTTGAAAATGTGAAAATTTGTTAGCAAATAAGAGAGGGTAAAATGGTTAGTAGAGACCAGAGACAGAAAAATTGGAAAGAGAAATATTCCAAGTGGAGTAAACACCTTTGTTGTAAGCGCTCACGTATGCAGGCCAGCTCTAGTGGGAAGCTCGTTTGCTTTTCTGAACTTTGATTTACCTGTGACCTTCTGGGGCCACTCAAGGAGAAGAACACGCACTCTTCTTTGTTGCCTGAAGAACGTGGACCTGTGCCACTCAGTCAGGAACTGATTGAAACATTTGTTTTAGAACAGGAGACTTTTTTCCCTGTGGTCTGTTCCACTTACTTGTCTTATGGACGAATCAGTGAGCAGGGAAATAGATTTCTCCTGCTTTTCGTTATAGAGAGGGCGGCTAGTGTTATTGGAGCGACTGAACCTTTCATCTCATTTCATGTTTATCATCTGTGCACTGGTCCAGGCAGTGGGGCGTGGACATCAGCTTCCCATTTTGTGAATCAGCGTTCTAAATTCTTGACTCTCTTGAATTTCATCGTATGTCTATCTAAAAATCGTTCAGAGTTTGAATTGCCAGTTGAACAGACAGTGTGGGAAGTCTTTTTTGAAATCTGCCAGGGCTGCCCTGCTGCGGGGGATGTTTCCTCCTTTGCCTCCTAAAGTAGACCGAGCTTTTTCTTTATGGACATGTCCCTTTTGCTCTGACATACTGTAGATTTGTATGAAGAAGGCGGGAGGATAAAGGGACGACAGGGGATGAGATGGTTGGATGGCATCACCGGCTTAATGGACATGAGTTTGAGCAAGCAGTGGGAGCTGGTGATGGACAGGAAGGCCTGGCGTGCTGCAGTCCAGGGGGTTGCAAAGAGTCAGACAGGACTGAGCGACTGAACTGAACTGGTCCCAGTTCTGTGTACTGGTTTCCTGTCTTTCAGCCTTTCCCCTGGCCTTAGGCTTTATCTGGAGCTAGCATTCCAGGCCCAGGTGCCCCCAGAAGGTAATCTCTTTCCATCTGTCTGGATTTCTTCCCCTTCACACCTGGTCTGTGTGCCTGGACTGCCATGCGGGCCCCTCAGTGTGTTGTTTTCTTTCCCCACAGCACTGGCAGCATTGTAGTATGACCCAGCCCTAGTTCCCACGTCCCGGGACTTTGTTTCACTTTGCTCACTAGAATATAGTTTCACTGATGTTTTTTGTTTGCCAGTTACCTGAGAATTTATTATTTTGTGATTCTCCAACGTGGGCATGCCTTGGAATTTTCCTGAAAGAATGTTATTAACTGGTAGTAGCATCTGGAAGCTGTGTAATGTTGCTGAAATCTGTTTCCTCATCAGTGAACTGGAGATGAAAAACTTGCCCTCACTGGCACATGTAGCAATGTACCCCATGGACTGTAGGCCTCCAGGCTCCTCTGTCCGTGGGATTGTCTTGGCAGGAATACTGGAGTAGGTCACCCTTTCCTTCTCCATGGGATCTTCCTGACCCAGGGATTGAGCCTGCATCTGCTGTGGTTCCTGCATCGGCAGGCAAATTCTTTACCACTGAGCCACCTGGGAAGCCCAGTGAAATAAAAATGTCCAGGAAAACTCTAATTTGAAAAGATACTTGCACTCCCATGGTTACAGCAGCACTTCTTACAATAGCCAAGACACGGAGCAACCTAAATGCCCGTCTACAGATGACTGGATAAAGGAGGCGTGGCGCATGTATACAGTGGCATACTACTCAGCCATAAAAACGGAAATAATGCCACTCTATAACAGCATGGACTGACCTGGAGATTACAGAAGTGAAGTCAGACAGAGAAAGAGACATGGTATCTCTTATATGTGAAGTCTAAGAGAACAAGACAGTTGAACTTAATTTATATAACAAAAACAGACTCACATACACAGAACACAAGTTTATAGTTGCCAACAGGGAAAGTAGGGTGGTGAGGGGGGATAGATTAGGAGTTTGGGATTAGCAGATACAAACTACATAAACTAGATAAACAACAGAGACCTACTGTTTGGCACTGGGAACTATATTCAGAACCTTTTAATAAATAACTAATGGAAACCAGTCCAAAAAAGAACACGAATGTGTGTGTGTGACTGAGTCGTTTTGCCGTACACGAGAAGTTGACATGACATTGTAAATCAGCTACACTTCAATTAAATGAAAAGGTGTGGGTACCTAGCTTCGGTTCAGTTCAGTTCAGTTCAGTCGCTCAGTCGTGTCTGACTCTTTGCGACCCCATGAACCGCAGCACGCTGGGCCTCCCTGTCCATCACCAACTCCCGGAGTCCACCCAAACTCATGTCCATTGAGTCGGTGATGCCATCCAACCATCTCATCTTCTCTCGTCCCCTTCTCCTCCCACCCTCAATCTCCCAGCATCAGGGTCTTTTCTAGTGAGTCAGCTCTTTGCATCAGGTGGCCAAAGTATTGGAGTTGCAGCTTCAACATCAGTCCTTCCAATGAACACTCAGGACTCAGGACTGATCTCAGGACTGATCTCCTTTAGGATGGACTGGTTGGGTTCCTGGCTTAGTATTTCTTGATCAAGGGGGATTCCTTCTTTATCAGCATCTGTCAATTCTGTGTGCAGTTTGACATCCTTATTGAGATGTAATTCACAGGCCATACAATTCCCTCACTTAAAGTTCACGATTCAGTGGTTTTAGTATATTCGCAGGGTTGTGCAGCCATTACCACAATTAATTTTAGAATGTTTTCATCTCCCCCAAAAGAACCCCATACCCCTTCGCAGTCATTTCCCATTTCCTAGGCAACCACTAATCTACTTTCTGTAATTTTATTCGTTTTTAAGTGCATGCTTGTTATATTGTGGGCTAATAGGATTGTCATGTTTTTTATGGTACATTGAAGATATTTTGAAATGCAGTTCTAACATTTTTAGAACTAAAAAGAGCCCTTCGATCATTTAATGCTTATTTTTTACAGAAACAGAGGACCAGGGAAGTCAAGTGATTCCCCTGGGGACATTCCCATTCCACACCTCTTTACCAAAACATAGTAGAAAAAGTATCTTATTAACACTTGTTTCGTCAGTAGTTCTTATTTTTGAGTGTTTGCTGAAACCCTTTCAAATTCAAATTCTGGATGTGAGCTATGATCCTTTGAATTCTCTGCTTTAGCTAATGGATCTTTTTATTCTTCTGTGAATATTTCTTGGGTCTTTTCCCTTTAACTTTCTCACGTGTTAAAAGTCACGTCTTAACCAACTTTATCCAGTATATTATTACATTTTCTGTTTAGATTTCCTTTGGAAAACTCGTTACTCCGGGGTGAATCATAGAGTTCTATAGGATAGTCCGTCTGGTTTTTATACGTGGTCTTCTGTGGTACCCCTGAGGCCCCCACCTCATTTTACAGTAGATCATGTAATCTACCAGATTTCACCCCTTCCAAGCCTCTTTTCAGCGTGATTTTTGCTGCTCTTTCCATCTACCGGTGGAGACTTATTTCCTCATTCCCCTCACTGTGGCAGAAGTGACATGGTGCAGATTTCACGGTTTTGGCTCTGAGAGTCCTCCCGGACTCTGCCCCCTTTGAATGCCGGTCCAAGAGCCGCTGGATCATATGGCAAAGGAGAGAGGCCTGTGGAGAGCGGAGGAGCTCCAGCTGGGTGTTGGCCCAAGTAGCAAACCATAAGCTGAGGCCGGGGTGGTGGTCTTCCTGCCCCTCTGAGCCGCTCGCTGAGTGAAAGTGCATGAGTGAGCTCAAGTGAAAACAGCAGGCCCACAGAAATGTGAGAAATTTCAGAAACTCGTGTTGCTCTTGAGTCGCTGAGTTTGAGATGGTTTGTTGTGCAGCAGTGACCGTTCTATATAGATGTTAGCTCTGTAGCAATGTTGAGATGACTACAGAGTATGATCCAAGTGGAGTCCTTAACTCACTGCTGGGCGCAGAGACTCCCACAGTAAAGGGTGACGGCCAATGGCTGTGGCATGATCCTTCTAATGTTACTGTTGTGGTTACTGTTGGCCTTTTCATTTCTCCTCCTCCAGACATAGTGTCATTGCTTTTCATTACCATCACCTCTGTCAAGGTGAAGAATTTGATGTCATTAGTCCCAATTGTCTGGCATTTTTTTCTCTCTGATTAATCAGTAGTTTAAAACTTTTAAAACTTCTCTTACTGTGAAATAAAACACATATATTAATAGTGCATAAAAGCATACATATCCAGCTCACAACAAATTATAAAATGAAAACCTGTGTAGCACTCAGGTTAGAAGGTTTAGAATTGGCAGGACTCCTGAAGCCCATGTCATGCCCTTCCTGACCATGTTTCCCTCACAACTAGAAGTAGCCGCTAACTTGATTTAATAGTAATCACTTCTTTGCCTTTTTTAAAAATAGTTTTTACCACCTCTGTGTGCATCTCTAAACAAAGAAGTTTAGTTTTGGTGATTTTTCTACATTATATAAATGGAGTAATATAGTGTTCCTTCTTTTGTGTCTGATTTTATTTGCTGAATATTATTTCTAGATTTCTCTGTACTCTAAGAGTAAGTTTATTTTCATTGCCATGAAAAATTTCATTGTAAGAATATATTTCTGTCAGATATACTGTTGATGGGTATTTGGGTTATTTACAGTTTTGGGCAATTATGAATAATTCTGTCAAGCACATTGAAATATATAAAATATACTAGAATAATATATGTGAAAGTTTTTTTTCTTTAAACAAGTATGCAAAGTACATACCTAGAAGAATTTCTGGGTAATAAAGTCATGATCACTTTTTATAAGTCTCATAGTGAAGAACATTGCCAGGTGATAAACATAATAGATACTGTAACATGATTGTTCTCACCTGGAGATTAGAACCATTGGTTTACAATATCTTTGCCAAGCTGGTTGACCACAAAGGCAGTTCAGGTCTTTGGGGACAGGGGTGTGATGAGACTTAGGTAGGGTGGAAAGGGGTCAGCGTTTAGTTGAGGGGTTGAAAAATGAAAGTAGTCACTCAGTCATGTTCAACTCTTCACGACCCCATGGACTGTAGACCACCAGGCTCCTCCGTCCATGGGATTCTCCAGGCAAGAATACTGGAGTGGGTTGCCATTTCCTTCTCCAGGGGATCTTCCCAATCTAGGGATTGAACCCAGGTCTCCCACATTGCAGGCAGATTGGTTACCCCCTGAGCCACCAGGGAAGCCCAGCTGAAGGGCTAGAAGACGCCCAGAAGGAAGTCTGTGAGTTAATCTGGTGTCCTGACAGCTCAGAGTCAGACGGCTTTTCAGAAGTTTAGTCCCATTCTTTAAACTGTCATCCCCCAGGTGAGTCTGCAACAATGGTTCATCTTTCCCCTACTTTATAGGGAAGTCTGGGGAGACTGTCGATCCTTGGCCATATGGTGATAGCAGAGGACGCAGCTCTTTTAAGACTCTGATTTCCTAAGAAGGGAGAGGAACTAACACTTTATCAAGAGAAGGAAAAAGAATCTTGTTAGAAATGGAGAATGGGAAAAAGAAACATGCTGTTCAACCAAATTAAAGACTCTGTATCTACTAAGAAAAATGGTGGCTATAAGAAGACTGTGGTGCGGCATCGCAGGCCAAGGCAATTTGGGTTTCTTTGCGTGTCACTGTACAGAATGTGCTCGGTGTGGGCCAGGGCGCTGTAATCAACACGGTGCGGTTGAAGAATGGTGTCTGTGTGCCCCATCACGTGATTGCCCTGCCGAGGCGCCCTGCCAAGACTGCCGTGGGAATTGTTCCTGTGGGCCTTGGCTCATCCCAGAGAAGGCAGAAGGGTTTATACAATTTTGGAGTTTTCCTCCATGACTATCTGTAAGTCCAACACTTGAAAATTTAAGCAGTCTTAGTGATATTGTGTCTCTCTTACAGAATGTAGTTGATTTAAAGCATTTGGATGCCAAATTAGGGTCCCATCAGGATGATGAGGGAAGGATTGAGGAATCGCTGTTTTCACTGTTGGATGCTGTTGGATAGGGCCATTTCTATCTGGTCTGTGTGTCCCCAGTTGAATAAAGTAGTATTTGTGACAAATCCTTTTTGAGGATGTTTTTAACATGCAAAACAACTTAAATTTGCTTGCTTGAAATTAGGATTTAAAGTTAGGATTAAATTAGGATTTCTGTTGAACATTGGGATTTGAAGCTTGTCATTTCCACAGGCATAAAACTAGCTTATTACCCACTGACAGTCTAAGTCCCTGGTTGACTTGGTTTCTTGTGTTATTTCTGAACGGTCCTCGAATGTATGGATTTGGTGATGGCTTTTGTGCTGTAGCTTTCCTGGAAAACAAAGTGAGCTTTTCATGGCTGAGTAAACACATAGATGCATTATGAAACTGTCAGACTCTTTTGAACAACTGGCATAAGCTCTGTTATTCAAATGTGACTCTTTTGAATGGCTTTTGTGTCAGCTAATGCTTTAGTATAACCCACATAAAGAAATTTCAGAATCTTTCCTTAAGAAATTAAATTTCAGCTCTATGATTGAAGAACTCCAAAGGATTAGTCCTTTTGTTGAGCACGCTCATTATTATATATAGCTAATTGGTAGCATTCATTTGATGAGATTCATAGTTCATTTAAAAATATCTTTTTTGTTAAAAAGTAAACTTGTTCCTGCATTTCCCTTGTCTCTTAGCTAACTTTCCCCTGTGTTCTCTTCTCAACGGGACATGTGCTTTTCCATCACGTACCTGCTATTTTGTCTTCTTTTAAAATATTTGCATTGTCAATCTCTTTGAAGTTCTCTGGTGTTTATAGTAATCGTTGGTTGCTTAATATTGACTTCTTAATAACATGCTAATCATATTTCCCTTATTTGATATGCTTTTCATTTCTAGTGATAAGAATGCAGAGACATATTGTGCACCATAGCTGCTTTTTCTTATTTTCAATTATATTGCAAGAACAGATGCCCAAAAGTATTGGTACAATGTCAGTGGACTTGAAAACTTTTTATGTTTTGTATTGCCCAATTGGTTTCCAAAAGATGATGCCTTCTTTTTGATTATGTAAGTTACAGTCCCTTTTACCAAAGGAAAAAACCGATGAAGCTTACTAAATGTTGGCAGCCTTTATAACTATCATTTGGAGTACCCTGTTGTCTCAGTGGAGATGTTTTCTTTTGTAAATTCAATTTCTATTTTTAGCAAGGTAATATATGCAAATAATTTTTTTTAAATCCCATAAATCTCTTGTCCTCCCCTCACCCACTCCAGTGTCTTGCTTTTGAGAACCCCCAGCTCTGGGATTTTTTATAACATTTGCTTCCACATTGCTAAATGGCTTGCTTTTATAGTTTGATTTTTACACAATACTATTTAGTTATTTACTGATTTCCTTCTGTGGAAGATGAGTCTTGAGCACTTAAGGTTTCTTTCCTATCCTCTCAATACTGACATAATATAAAATTTGTCTTTAATAATATATAAATATTGAAATATTATGACTGCATAAATATTATTCATAATCAAATCTTGTATTTTGACTTTATATCTTCTTTTACTCTGTATTTTTTTTTCTGGGATTAATAACTCCTTCCTTTTTTTGCCTGGTGGCTCAGAGGTTAAAGTGCCTGCCTCCAGTGCGGAAGACCTGAGTTCGATCCCTGGGTCGGGAAGATCCCCTGGAGAAGGAAATGGTAACCCACTCCAGTATTCTTGC
Source organism: Ovis canadensis (assembly GCF_042477335.2). Taxonomy (NCBI): domain Eukaryota; kingdom Metazoa; phylum Chordata; class Mammalia; order Artiodactyla; family Bovidae; genus Ovis; species Ovis canadensis. Next base: position 21,917,441 of record NC_091264.1, on the reverse strand, counting down.
CTGGAAAATCCCATGGACGGAGAAGCCTGGTAGGCTACAGTCCATGGGGTCGCAAAGAGTCGGACACGACTGAGCGACTTCACTTTCACTTTCTTTTTTTGCTTGCTTTGTTTTCTGTATTTCGTTTTCTAATTTGTCACCAAGTAAATTTCCTGATACTTCCAGACATGTCAGATAATCCCTCACATGTGTTTTTATTTTTTATTTTCCAAGCTCTCCTCTGAGAGCCCTTGTATGTTCTCCAGTGTAAACTGGCTGCTCTTGGGACCTGCTGCTTGGCTGCCATCTTGGAAAGCCTTCACTGTTTTAGCCTCTGTCTCCTTCTGGTTGGTTGATTCTCTGGTTTCTGAATCTCAGATCTTCCTCCTTTTGATGGCTTCTTGGGAAAGGTGCAAGAAGGTGACTTTTTTGAGACCGTGTATGTCTGAGAATGTCTTTTATTTGTTCATCCTACCTGATTGATAGTTTGGCTGGGTATGTGAGCTTGGGTTGGAAATGTTTTCTTGGAATTTTGAAGGCATTGCTCTGTTGCCTTCTTACTTTCAAGGTTGCTGTTGAGTCCAATGCCATTTCTAAGTCCCAATCCTTTGTTATTAACCTCTTCCCCTTCTCTCCACCCTTTGGCCTCTGGAAACTTTTAGAATCATCTTATTTCTGGAGTTATATTCTTTGGTGTTCCTGTATGTTTTGTTTCGTTCATGTAATTGGCCACGTGGTGGGCCTTTTTAACTGGAAACTTATGCTCTGCAGCCTGTATGTGTCTGGCTTTGGAATATCTGTTCGTCGGATGTGGTACCTTGCAACCTTATCCTCTAATTTTCCTTTTTTTTCCCCCTCTTCTGTCTCTCCATCTCTTTGTCTTTCTATTGTCCCTTCTGGGAGATTTCTAGCTTTATATTTCATCTCTTTTGTTGGATTCTTACCTTGATGCTGCATTAGTTTTTAATTTCTTAGGGTTTATTTCTTCTTCTTTTATGGCTGCTTCACCTCCTCTTATTTATCTGTGTCTGAATAACCTTGCCTTTGTTTAAATGAGATTCAGGCACATGAATTAAAAAAGAGAACTGAAGCTCTGAGTGCCTGAATGGGGCTAATATCCTGGGGCTTCCCTCTTGTATAATCTGTGTCCGTAAGTCTGTCTGTTTTCTTGCTGAGAAACCTGGCTGCAGGGAGAAGGGGGTAGATCTCATGGAGCAAGCTCTGACCCCCTTCCCTGTTTCCGGTTGCATGGTCTCATCCCTGATTTTAGCTGGTCTTACAGTCAGCTCTTCTGGAGGAAATTTCCAGTCCCCTGCTTAGTTGTACAAGCCAGAAGAGGGGCTTTGGGGACTTAATTGTCTTTATATCCAAAGAGAAAGTCGCTCAGTCGTGTCTGACTCTTTGTGACCCCATGGACTATATAGTCCATGGAATTCTCCAGGCCAGAATACTGGGGTGGGTAGCTGTTCCCATCTCCAGGGGATCTTCCCAACACAGGGATTTAACCCAGGTCTCCCACATTGCAGGTGGATTCTTTACCAGCTGAGCCACAAAGGAAGCCTGAGAATACTGGAGTAGGTAGCCTATCCCTTCTCCAGTGGATCTTCCCAACCTAGGAATCGAACCTGGGGTCTCCTACAGTGCAGGCAGATTCTTTACCAGCTGAGCTCTCAGGGAAGCCCCTTCCCTCAGAGATACCTGTACCTAATCTCCACAGGCTGCTCACTCCACAGGCTGCTCACTCCACAGGCTTAAAGTTCAGCTTTGTTTTGACTCTCTTATTTGCTGCCATTTTATTCATCTGTTTCCTTGCTTCAAGGATTTTGTCACATGTCTAGTTTGCTTTTCACCCCCTCTCATCTTGAATTGTCTTCATCCCTTTATTTTGTATTTTTATGTCTATGTCCATCTCCCTATAAATTCCTTTGATGCTATTTTAGTACAGTTTTTAAAGGGTGTGGGGCAGAAGGCATTTGCCCTGTGTGCCATGGTTAAGGCAAGGATCCAGTGCAGGCTTTTTTTTAAATTGACCAAAAATATTTCCTTTTCTCCTACACACACTTGTGGGATATTTATATATTTTCTGATGCACAGGAATTTCTTTTGAAATGTTTAAGAAATAGTTTGTTCTAATTTTCAAATATCTTTACTTAACATAGCAGATGTCATACCAGTTTCCGTAAGTAGAAAATGTGACCACCTACTGGATACTTTAAAGGAGCCATTACTGTTCTCACTGAGTTACTTGTTCATTGTGAAAAATTTTTAATTTTGAAGTAATTGTTGCTTGTGCACAGAAATGTCTCGTGTACCTTGTTTACCCCAGCGGTTACATGGTCACGTGACTGTGGTACACTGTTAAGATCAGGAAAGTGACATTGGTACAGTCCTTGATAATTTTTAAAAGACATTTAAAAACATTTAATTATTTTATTTTTGGTCGTGCTGGGCCTTTATTTGCTGCTCGGGCTTTTCTCTAGTTGCAGCAAGTGGGGCCAGTTTTCTGGCTGTGATGCGTGGGCTTCTCAAGGTGGTGGCTTCTCTTGCTGCAGAGCGCGGGCTCTAGGGTGCACAGGCTTCAGTCACTGCGGCGCGTGGGCTCTCGAGCACAGGCTCAGTAGTTGTGGAACACGGGCTTTGTTGCTCCACGGCATGTGGGATCTTCTTGGATCAGGGATCGAACCCATGTCTCCTGCAATGGCAGGCAGATTCTTTACCACTGAGCCCCCAGGGAAGACCAGAGAAGACATACTGTTTTACATTCCATATTGGGCAAAAAATTTGCATTGCAAATATCTGTGAGACCTACATGAACCTGTTTTGTCTTTCAGCAATTTTTCCAGCTAGTCAAGTTACGAAAGCTTGGACTCAGCGATAACGAGATCCAGCGACTCCCTCCAGAAATAGCCAACTTCATGCAGCTGGTGGAGCTCGATGTGTCCCGGAATGGTAAGAAGAAAATGGTTCCACGTGAACCGTCCGTTTATCTCTTCCGATGCTGATGTTTGCAATTTTTAGTAAATGTGGCTGGATGAATGTTCAGGACGTTTTGGGATGAAATTACTGCCATTATCGAATGGTTTGCCACAAAACAAATTTTAGGTGCTGATTTTCTCACGGTCAGTTCACCCTGATTTACAGCGGTGGAGAGGGGCCTGAGAACTCGGCAGCTCTCCCCTCATTTGATGGGAGGAGACACTGAGGGCTGGGAGCATGGTCACCTGTCCAGACCTCAGGGGGCTGCTGTGGTGGGAGCCGTGCTTGGGGAAGGGCTGGTCTCTCCTGGCGGTGGCCTGGCCCCTCAGCTGCTCCCTCAAGAACCTGCCTTTCTGCTGCAGTGAACAGGCCTGCCTGCTGTTTCAGGCATTTCTGTCAGTCTCATTTATTTCTGACTAAGCCCTAGGTAGGCCTGCCCACTTGAATTTGTGTGACGTATTTGTGAGTTTATTTTGATTTTCAGATTCCACTGTAATGTTGCTTTTTAATGGAATGGCCTGATAGGGTGTTTATACTGTGTGCCTGGTTTCGCCTTGTGTCTTATAGCCTTAGAGCATTCCTGGGATAGACTGGTCCCGAGGCTTGTTGGAACATGTTTGATTAATTACCTCAAGGTAAAGTGGCAGCTCCCAGGAGCCCTGTCTTTAGCGGTGAAATTCTGTTCTTGCGAGGACTCTGGTTTAAGGTCCTGAGGATAAGCCCGCACGTACTCTGTTGTTTATAAAAATGATAATCTGTTTCTGTCTCACCTACTGCACACCTGCTTTGTGTTTTTGTTTTGCTTTCATACAAAAATCTGTAGGTTCCATCTCAACGAGCCTCAGGTCTGGCTCTTTCTGCCTGGTGTCCTCTGCAGAAGCCCCCAGGTCTGGATATAGTATTTTCCTGTGGGTCCTTGTTATAAGGCAGCAGTGATAATCAGTACTTCATTGAAAATGTGGAGAAGAAAACAATGATTTACACCCCCCCCCCAACACTTTTCACATTGCCGCTCCCTCTCAGATCCCGTAATTGGAAACTGTCTTTAGGCCACGTCAAATGCTCTTGTCATAGTGTCTGCTTCTGTTTGTCATGAGAATTACTTCTTCCCTTGAAAGTACTACACAAGCGAAAGAATTGTTTGGGGGCCTGCGTTCCTGTCGTCTTCGGTTGCAGGAGAGTCGGTCCTCCGGTGACGGATTTGGCGGTGAGGATGGGGGTGGAGCCGGCGTTCTGCGCGTGCGCTGGGCCCGCACCAGGCCCTGCGCTAGGGCTCTCGCTGCCTCGCTTCTGTTTGTGGGCGCTCTGTCCCGCCCTCCACGCTGGCCTGCTGTCTGGCAACCAGCCTCTTCAGCCTCTGTCTGTTGCGGCCTTCTGCCCTCGCGGCGGCACCTGACGGCCATTACTGAGTGAGGCCTGGTTGACCCAGTGCATCTCTCTAAGGCAGCCGTTAGCCCCAACCCCAGGCCACTGGCTGCCCTAGACACTGGCTGTCCCGCAGCAGGGGTGGCCGGCAGTGCAGAGCGCGGTCAGCCTCCCCTTACACTGCTGTGCAGCGGGGGGACGTCCAGCATTGCCCCCGTCTGAGGTCCGGCATCCCCCTTGTCCCCTCGTCTGAGGTCCGGCATCCCCCGCATCTGAGGTCCGGCATCCCCCCGACTGAGGCCCAGCATCCTCCGTGTCTGAGGTCCGGCATCCCCCATGTCTGAGGTTTCGCATCCCCCACTGCCTGAGGTGCATGCATAGAAACTGCTGGCTCTCGTCTCAGCAGTGTTCTCAGCAGTAAAGACTGGATGGCTGTGAACTCTGCAGCGACTTTGAACAATGACCCCTGAAATCACGCAACCCAAAGAAATTAGATAGCCTTTCTGAAATTGGCGTTAAGAAGGTAAAGAAGCTGGGGTCCAGAAACCCTCGAGAAAGAGGAGACGTATTGGCTTCAATTACTTGGGAGCCGAGGAAAAAACAGAGCTGGAAGGTTGCAGTCCCGTTACTGACTCTCGTGGGAAGACGTGCTCCGTGTGAATTCAGCCTCCTTAGGGGCCAGTTGTACTGGTTCCCACATCAGCTGTGTCTTTCGAAACATTCAGAGGAAGAAAGAAGGGCTACGTGCCTCTCCTCATGCACCCATTTACACCTTGCAGTGTGGCCAGAACGTGAGCTGTCACTGAAGCCCGGTCAGGACCCAGGGTTTGCTTTCCCGGGGAGAACCTTCCCTCCTGCAGGTCTGGACTTTGGTGATGGATCCTGCAGGTCTGCCCCCTTTTTATCAGGCTCTTGTGGAAATGCTGGGGGACTTAACCGCCTGCTTCTCCTATTGGCAGAGGCTTGCTCTGGTGTGTGCGCGTGTTCATGTGTGTGTGTATGTTCGTGTGTGTGTGTATGTTCGTGTGTGTGTGTGCGCGCGCGCGCACAGTGGGAGGTGGTGGAGGAGGCTTTTTTGTGGTTGTGAAAAAGCTGCACAGATGACGGAGCAGAGAAGGGTCACGGTTTTACCATCACCATCAGGATCTTGGGTCTTGAGCTGTTTCCAGACCAGGCAAATCTGCCCATAGTCTCCTCTCATGTTTTCTGGCTGATCAAATCCCGTGAGTGTGAATTTCCTAGGCAGTTCAATCAAAGTGCTAGAGTCTGCAGCCTGAGAGGCCATGTGGGGACCCCCACTTTTCACAGATGTGGGCGTTTGTGAGGGTTTGGGGCTTGTGTCTGGGGGCGTGTGAAACTCTAGGCTCCTGTAGCCCCTGCAGAGGCGGCCCGCCCAGCGATCGGGGTCCTCTGTGTCCCTGAGCTGTGTCTGGGCCGTGGCCGGCGCTGACCACTCTCAGGGTAGAACCTTTCCTGGCGTCCTCAGTCCCTGACTGTCCAGAGAGCATCACTGACCGTGGACGGAGGCACGAGAGAGGGTGGTGTCAGACCCCTGAAGCCCTTTGGATGCTTGTCAGGCTTGAATGTGCCATGGATTAACCGCAGGATTTTGTTAAAATGTGGATTCTGATGCAGACGGTCTGGGGTGGGTCTGGGGGTGCTGCATTGTTCAGAAGCCCTGAAGGGATGCCAGACACACTGAGGGTGGGGTCTTAGCTGTCCCCACCCGCCGGCTTTCTCCTAACATCCCCTCAGCAGCTTCCTGTGGCTCTCAGCACAAATTCACTCAGCCTCTGTCAACCCCATACCTTCCCTGTGTGGAAGGTGGGAAACCTTCAGGGTTTAACCTCCTGGCTAAAGGATAAGATGCTAGAGCTGACTGAACAAGTTGGCTTTGATTCCAGGAACAAAATGAGCCCTTTCCTGATGTTCCCTTGCTCAAGGGAGGGGTTTCAAGTTAAGGTCTGATGCAGTTTCCTCTGGTGAAGAGCACACTACACTTTCATGCCTGGACTTTTATATCTGTTTTCTCTGTTCACCGATTCTTAGCTGTTGGAGGCGAATGCTCTCTGGATATGTGAGAAAAGGCTAGACAGTACTAGCTCACTGTCCACGAATCGAGGACGGACTTTCTTAATGCATCATGAATCTTGCCCAGGGGGTTAGCAATTCAGATTTTATAGTCCATGCTGTAATTTGTACTGTATCATTATCTATTTAGTTCACTTCCCCCTGCAAAATGTAAGGCCTGTGCCACCAGCACTGCTAGAGATGATTTTAAGTGGCACTGCATAAGAGCAGTTTTTAATATTGAATCAAAGTGAGGAAGTTAACCTTTTTCCTTTTCATTAAACATTTTTTTTAACTCCCTTTAGGTTGCTTCCTGTAAAACTTAATAGCTATATTGTATTGATTGTTATATTTATCTTTTATATCTGATGATGATAATAGCTTTCTTCCCTGGTGGCTCAGCTGATAAAGAATCTGCTTGCAATGTGGGATACCTGGGTTTGATCCCTGGGTTGGAAAGATCCCCTGGAGAAGGGAACGGCTACCCACTTCTGTATTCTGACCGGGAGAATTCCATGGTCTGTATAGTCCATGGGGTCACAAAGAGTTGGATACGGCTGAGTGACTTTCACTTTCATTCACGTTAGTGATTTTAAAAATAAATCTTACTCAAAAAAGTTAAAAGAATGAAGTAAATAATAAAGAACACTGGTGCTCCACCAGGATGGCACAAATCATAAAGGTCGAGCAGGGATGGATGAGTTGAGGAAATGCTGTTGTTATTCACACAGCCAGTGAGGGTTTGAGTTTCTTTCTTTTATGGGGCAAATAATGCTGTGTGTGGAGCAAACATGGCCAGAGACCCCAAATGCGGAGAATTACTTTGCAAACTTGAGTGAACAGGAAACTAAAAGGTGGGTTTAATATACACCCACACTGGCACCAGGACAGCACTTCACACTTAGCAGAGGGACAGCTGATCCAACGGAGAAGGCGACGGCACCCCACTCCGATACTCTTGCCTGGAAAATCCTATGGACAGAGGAGCCTGGTGGGCTGACGTGACTTAGCAGCAGCAGCTGATCCAATCCACCAGCAGGATCCTCGTCCCACAAAGTCAAGAGCTGGACATGTGCTAAGTGCTGGGGTTAGTTGCCCTCTGTCCGGCTGCAAGACGGGGATCACAGCCCATGGTTGGTGGCTGTGGGCTTGTTTAATGACATCTGAGGCCAATTTTGAAGCCTGCTGGAATGACCTGGTGACATCAGGTCTTGGTGCTTCTCAGTGAGCCCTGAAAAAAGCTCTTTCTGGCAAGCAAGGCATCCTGTGTGCCTAGAAGTCCCTTCTCAGTGATGAACAGTTGGCCCTTTGGGGGTAATGACTACATACGTCCCCCAGCGTGGCAGAGGCCCCTGCCCACGCAGACTCTAGGCTTGCCACAGCCAGGCCATCGTTCCCTCGTCCGCCTCTGCCTGGATCGGGACCGGGCTTGGAGCCCTGCTCCATGGCTAGATTTCAGCCACGCTGTCCCAGTCACTGTGAAAACGGCCCAGGAGACTCCCCTGGGGGAGATGCCGGTGGAGCCCCTCTGCCTGCAGCTGCAGAGCGACAGGCCTGCTTTTGCTGTCTCTGCGGGTGCTGCCACATTCCTGCCGCAAGCCCTTCCTCTGTCTTTTTAGCTTTTGTCAGAAAGAGGGGTTCACAATAAAAATATATATATTATTGTCTTCTACTCATTAAATCCCGATAATAGTACTTATTTTCAAAGTGAATATGGAAAGAAAATTTGGCATCTGTTTTCTGATCAGCCTTCCATGCCACAAAGACTTTTTTGGGGGGACCTTGTTTCTTTTTTTAAATTAAAACAGACATTTTATTTATTGATTTGGCTGTCGGGTCTCAGTTACCGCACGTGGGATGTTTGTTGCCGAGTCTTCGTTGTGTTATACGAATCTTTCTTTGTTGTATGTGGCTCAGTAGTTGTGGAATCGGGCTTAGTTGTTCTGCGTGTTGTGGGATCTTAATTCCCCAACGACAGATTGAACCCCTGTCCCCTGTGTTGGAAGGTGGATTCTTAACCCCTGGACTATCAAGGAAGCCCTGGGAAGCCCTGTTTAGATGTGAGGGTGTATGGGAATCCTTGTAAACATTGAAAATTGGAATAAACTTTGCAAACGTTGCAAAAGACCCTTCGTCCCTTTTCTTTGGTGCCGTAGAGAAACATCAGTGGTATTTTATCAAATTGTTAAATTTGAAGGGAAGTTTTGAAGCAATGCTTCTGCTCGAAATGATTTTGCAGCTCTTTAAGAATTTGTTGGTTTGAGATCCACAGACCAGTGGTTTCACATCCTCAGGTGGGTTGGTTTTCAAAAACAGCCACCTTAGGTAAATAAACCAGGACAGTTTTATAGGAATCAAAATCTGCCTCAGGTTGCAATTTCAAAAAAACATAGAGTTGTTAAGTAAGTAAGTAAGTGAAAGTCACTCAGTCGTGTCTGACTCTTTGCAACCCCATGGGCTGTACAGTCCGTGGAATTCTCTAGGCCAGAATACTGGAGTGGGTTGCCTTTCTCTTCTCCAAGGGATCTTCCCAACCCAGGGACTGAACTGGGGTCTCCCACAGGCAGGTGGATTCTTTACCAGCTGAGCTACAAGGGAAGCCCCAAAGAGTCGTTACTCTTTATTAATTCATATGGTCATTTTCTTCTTCTCAGAAAAATTGTGACTGTTCTCAGTAAGTTGTAGGTTCATATAACTTCCTCTCTCTCTCTCTCTTTAATTATCAGGTTCGTAATAGAGAGGGTGCCCCCTGAGTTTGAGGTCAACACCTTTGAATGTATTTTTTAGGTTAATGTGCTCTTCAGTCTATCCTGGGCTCTCGAAATGCTTAGAGACTCTCATCCCCGTCCCCTCTCCACATGCCTCCCCCATTCAGTTTATTCACTCAGTCCTGTGCTGCTCTGTGCTGGGGCGTGAATTTTCCAGAACAGTGTTAGATTTACACAGAGTGGGCTAAATTGAAGATACACAATTGTAGTGGTTTCTCCTGAAATAAAACGAAACCCTGGGCATATATCTGAAGAAAACTAATTGGAAAAGATACATGCACCCCGATGTTCATAGCAGCCCTATTCACAATAGCAAGAAGCAACCTAAACTGTCCATTGATAAATGAATGGATAAAGATGTGCATATGTAAAGTGGTGTATTACTGAGCCATTAAAAAAAAATGAAATAATGCCATTTGTAGCAACACGGATGGACCTGGAGATGATGATACTAAATGAAGTAAGCCAGAGAAAGACAAATAGCATATGGTGTCACTTATATGTGGAATCTAAAATATGACACAAAGGAACTTATCTACGAAATGGAGACAGACTCGTGGACGTAGACAACAGACGGGTGGTTGCTAAGGGGGAGGAGCGGAGGGGAAGGGATGGGCTGGGAGTGTGGGATGCGGAGATGCAACTGTTACGCGTGAGTGGATGAACAGCAAGGTCCTACTTGCCGCACAGGGAACTCTGTTCAGCATCCTGTGATAGTGAACCTGTTGGTCACCTCCACTGTATAAGGGGTTTGATTTAGGTCTTACCTGAATGGCTTAGTGGTTTTCCCTACTTCCTTCAATATAAGCGTGAGTTTTGCAGTAAGGAGCTCATGATCTGAGGCACAGTCAGCTCCAGGTCTTGTTTTTGCTGACTGCATAGAGCTTCTCTATCTTTGGGTGCAAAGAATATAATCAGTCTGATTTTGATATTGGCCATCTGGTGATGTCCACGTGTAGAGTCTTCTCTTGTGTTGTTGGAAGAGGGTGTTTGCCATGACCAGTGCGTTCTCTTGATAAAACTCTGTTAGCCTTCACCCTGCTTCATTTTGTACTCCAAGGCCAAACTTGTCTGTTATCTAGGTCTCTTGACTTCCTACTTTTGCATTCCAATCACCATGATAAAAAGGGCATCTTTTTTTTTTTTTTTTTGGGGGGGGTGTTAGTTTTAGAAGGTGTCGTAGGTCTTCATAGAACTGTTAAACTTCAGCTTCTTAGGCATTAGTGGTTGGATAGATTTGGATTACTGTGATGTTGAATGGTTTGCCTTGGAAACAAATCAAGATCATTCCATCGTTTTTTGAGATTGCAGCCAAGTATTGCATTGAGAATCTTTTGTTGATTATGAGGGCTACTATGAAGAATTCTTACCCTCACAGGAGTAGATACAGTGGTCACCTGAATTGAATTCTCTCATTCCTGTCCATTTTAGTTCACTGATTACTAAGATGCTGACGTGCACTCTTGCCGTCTCCTTCTTGACTGCATCCAATTTGCCTTGATTCATGGACCTAACATTCCAGCTTCCTATGCAATATTATTCTTTAAAGATCAGGCTTTACTTTTACCACCAGACACATCCACAGCTGGGCATTGTTTCTGCTTTGGCCCAGCCTGTTCATTCTTTCTGGAGCTATTTCTCTACTCTTCCTCAGTAGCATATGGGACACCTAATGACTTGGGGGGTTCATCTTCTGGTGTCATATCTTTTTGCCTTCATATACTGTTCACGGGGTTCTTGTGGCAGGATTACTGCAGTGGTTTGCTATTCCCTCCTCTACTGGACCACGTTTTTTCGGAACTCTTCACTATGACCTGTCCGTCTTGGGTGGCCCTGCATGGCTCATAGCTTCATTGGGTTATGCAAGCCCCTTCACCATGACAAGGCTGTGTTCAGGAAGGAGAGGCTATTATATATAGAGTGGATACATAACAAGGTCCTGTTGTTTGCAGAGGTCCTGCTGTATGTATGCTCTTTTCAATATCCTGTGATAAACCATAATGGAAAAGAATATGACAGAGAAGGTGTAGATATGTATAACTGAGTCACTTTGCTGTACGGCAGAAATGATCACATTGTAAATCAACTATACTTAAAAAAAAAAGTGGGATGCTAGCCTCTGCTCCCTTTCTAATCAGACAGTTTATGTCGGTGTTGGGTTGACAGGATGCAGCTCTAAAAGTGGTTGAGGGTGAGTGGCCACAGTGCCTCATTTTTGATTTTGAGGTCACCTATTTTGTCTTGTGAATGAGGCTTGAGCCAGGAGATGCTGAGCCTTCAGGCAGCTGAGGGCTGAATGGCCTCTCTCCATCAGGATGATGGCAACCATGTGTTGCCATGACCACACACAGTGCTCTGAGCTTATTAAGCTAGAAAAGATGCATCCTAGAAAGGGATGAGGAGTCCTAGGAGGAAGGAGGGAATGAGGAGCAGGACTGAGAACTGAAACTAGAGGGTTACATATAGAAATGGTGTGGATTTTAAACTGGCTTTGTAAGCATTGAATATGTACCTGCTCAAAGCTAATAATAAATTGTGATTCTTAAATCTTTTTAGTTTGGAAAGCCCATGGACTGAGGCCTTTTTTTTTTTTTAATGCTTATGATTATCAACTATAGCCCATGGCTCTTTGCTGATTCTTCTGTCCCTTAAGGAGGTGATTCTACAGGTGCAACAGACATATGTAAGGAATTCAACATTAATGACTTACATTGTCATATAAATACAGTGCTCACTGCATGCAGAGAGATGTCAGTTCCAGTGTAACTGATTTGAAAGAGACTTGAGAGAATAATGGAGATTTTTGGTTTGAAGTTGAAATCAAGCAGTCTTTAACAGTTCTCATACTTTAGTTGCAAATTTGGAGGGAGTTAATGAGTAGATAACCTCGGCTGAGTTGTTTGTTGGAAAAAAATTTTCAAATGTTTGTTATATATTCACAGAGTCAGTGGTATCATTAAAACTGCAAATATCTCAGTGCTTGCCTAGTGGATATTCACTGAAAAATTTTAAATTCATCAAAGATCAGAGAAGAGGGAATTCCCTGGTTGTCCAGTGGTTGGGACTTGGAGCTTTTACTGCTGTGGGCCTGGGTTCAGTCCCTGGTCAGAGAACTAAGACCCACAAACTGTGCAGCCAAATAAATCAGAGACATGCTCAAGATCAGAGACACTCCTAGTGCCTACAGTAAGAACCACAGCTACCTGAACTGTCCCGAGATTCAGTGTGTGGCTGACTACTGCTGTGTTGTAAAGGGTTTGCTCTGACTGTGCTCAGCTCTGTGCATTAGTCAAGAGAGACTGACTTGCTACAAAATGCAGAAATCGCAAGGGCTCAACAGAATAAGAGACTTGCTAATCAGTCTGTCAGCCTACAGTCCTGTGTGTGTCTGTGTCTGTGTGTGTGTGTGTGTGTGTGTGTGCGCGCGCGCGCGTGCTGGGGGGTCGTGGAATGGGGAGGTGGGTGGTGAGAGGCTTTGCTCTGTATATTCAGGGATCTAGTTTTCCTTCTTGGACACTCATCTTCCTTCAACTAGTGGCCCCCAGTGGGAGGGGGAGATGGGGTTTGTGCCTGGGTGAATTTTGTGGGCTGGGTTGAGAAATGGCCTACTTCATCCCCATCCATGTTCTATTGGCCAGTTTTATGTCCACAACTTAACTGAACGGAGCTTGGAAATGCAGTTAGCTGTTTACACAAGAAGAAGGGAAACCCAGCTGTTGGTAAGGCAGGAGCAGTAGCTGCCGCAGCTTGCATTTCATTGAATCCTGGAGTTGTATGGTTTTATATGGGGGCTCAGTGGTGAACAGTCTGCCCGCCAGTGCAGGAGATGTGGGTTCAGTCTCTGGGTTGGGAAGAGCCCCTGGAGAAGGAAGTGGCTGCCCACTCTGGTTCTCTTGTCTGGGAGATCCCATGCGCAGAGGAGCTTGGGGGGTGATAGTCCATGGGGTTGCAAAAGAGTCAGACACGACTTAATGACTCAACAACAACAACATGTGATTGATCACACGGAAGCCTAGTAAACACACACACACTCGATTCTGTTGCACTGTCCCAGTCTTCCAGTGAGTGACCCATTTGTAGGAAATTCAGGTGTGTGCTCCCAAAGAGGAAGGGTAGAGTCCTCCCCGCATCTGCACAAAAATGTGTAAACTCAGAGACAGATCAGCCTGGTGGGTGCCCACCCATTTGCTAAGAGTTAGCATAGCAAGTACACATGATTATTTTAAAATTTGAATTTTTAGAAACTGGTTTAAAGTGTATTTTGAAAATACACTTTACATTTGAGGGATGTTTGACGTACTTGCTTTAGGCAACATGGAATCCTGAAAGGTTTTCAAGATAGGAATCACCATCTTGGACGAGTTGCTTCAGCTCTGTCTTTCTCAGTTTCGTCTGTGGAATGGTATGATGCCTCTTAAAAGAGGCTATACAAGTAGAGGACTCAAAGCAGTGCCTTGTATGCAGTGAACACTCTGTTGGCTGCTGGAATTAACCCTATTGTCGTCCTTCACTTTGCACCATGAGGGTCCACACTGGCACCGTGAGAGTAAGAATGCGGGGCAAGAGCGAGGACTCAGGCAGGCCTGAAGGCTGCAGTGACGCAGGTGGGGGAGGCTTCTTCCTGAAGTGACGTCTAGATACTGTGTGCTTTATACTAGGCATGTGCTGTTTCCTCACACCTGTGTTTTATCTAATCAACACACCAGTCTTGCGAGCTGGATCAGCAGCATCTCAGGATGACTGATGAGGAAGCTGGGGGCTGAAGAAGCTGTGATGTGCCTCCAAGTCATATTTCTAGTAAGGGATGGAGCTTCAGTAAGAAACCGGGGGGGGGGCACTTTTAGTTATTTTGGGGAACATTGAGCATGATAAAGGTAAGGCTGATAGTTTCAGTCTGTTTGGAGAGAAAGAGTATAGACGATACTAGGACTAAGTGCTCTTTGCGTTTGGAGTGAAAAGAGGAAGAAGTTATCCTGAGACTTAAACTCATGAAATTCTACCCGGTAATTGAATTCAGCCACCAGCAGATGTGGTCTGCTGTGAGAGGTGGCTTGTATGCCTTTTGTGTCCAGAAAGGGAACATCAGTTAATGAGGGGGAGCAGGGCTTTCTAGGGAAGCTCTGAAGCGATCCTTCTGAGGTCATTGTTGCGCTGTTTTGGCAAACGACCGGTGTGTTGCCTGAAGTGTAGAACAAGGAGAGCCCAAGACAAAGACCTTATGGGGTTTTGCTTTTGAAAACGAAGTAAAAAGATTAGACAGTGTGAATGTCCCAGGTCCTTTGGAAGTAGGTTTGGCCCTCTCCTATGGAGAGGACTGTGTCTCTGATTGGCCAGTGGCCAAGGTCATCCCATGTTCTTTTCTCAGTGTGAATATTCCGTAAGCACTGTAATGGGGTGTTTAATTCTTGATATGGATTGTGAAGGTGTAGAGAATACCTTCAGCTGATACGCTGACACGTTGGTATTAGCATCTGGCTCCATCAGATTGATCACTGGTCCCACCTGAATTTTCTTAGTATGGCACCCATTTTCATAGCCTTATCTCCTTTGTGCAAACTGTCACTGACCTGGCACCTGGGTGACTCACCTGGTTAACCCACTGACGTTCATGTCACTCATGTTGTACACGTGAGGCTCCTGGTCTCTGGGAAGTTCTTCTTTGAGTATCCCCAACTTAGCTGCTGTTTTTTTGTTTTTGTCTTGCTCTAGATAATGTGAATTACACTTGACCTGTCACTGAGATGACTAGGAAGGGTAGAACCAGGAATACAAGGATCGTTTCTTTAGCACCTTATGTTTTTCAAAACACGGGTTGCTTGTTAACCATAATGATAAGGCATTATAAAGAAACATGGTTGATTAACCAAGAGAACTGGTAGATCTTTATCCTCAGAATACTTCCTGAAGGCTTACTGGGTATAAACTGTGAGGCCAAGCACGCACGGCCTGTGTGTTTTCATCTTTAATCCTCAAGAAGGAAGTTTGTACCCTCTTTTTGACGGTTGAGAAAATCATCTCTCAGGTTTAAAAACTCGGTTGCTCGTCACAGGGCAATTGAGTAGTGGATCCAGGTTTGTTAGATTCCAAATCACAGTTCTGTCTCCCCAGTATGCAAATTTTGTGTCTTCTCAGAAATAGTTGTCATTAATGTTTTTGTGTATTCTGTTTATCATTATTCTCTTCATTACCTGCTTCACAAAGTTGGGGTTATGCAGCATGTAAATATTTCTGTCTTGCTTTCACTTACTTCATTTAGGTTTGTGAACATTTCTCTAACCATTATTGGTAAATATTTAACTGTTTTACCAAGGTAGATTAATCAATAACCCTTGTCTTTTTGACTTCCTGGAGAAAACATGAACACCAAGAGGAAGCTGTGGGCTTGAAAGGTAGCATTGGGTAGGTAACCATCAAGACAGGGCTTTCCAGAGAATGTCATAAGGTACAGGCAACCGGACAGAGTGCGGAAGGAGGCGAGGAAGCAGTTTGGAAGTCTCTGCCTGCTTTAGAGTCTTGTGCCGAGAGCAGTGAGGGGGGCGCCGCCACCCTCGGGCCCGGCTCAGGGTGGGCGTGCAGCTCAGGGTGGGCACGCGGCTCAGGGTGGGCGCGCGGCTCAGGGTGGGCACGTGGTAGTGGAGGTGGACCGAAGCCGGCGGACTGCAGGCGCCCAGCCCTCTTCGGCTCTGTGAAACATCAGCCCCATGTGTACCTGACGTGTGTGTCGTTGGTGAAGGTGCTCAGGGAAAGTGCCACTGCGCGTTAAGAGGTGGTGTCCTGAAGTGTTTAACTCCGCCGTTCACCTTTGTCTAGCGGTGCTGCAGGCTGTGGAGGAACAGGCCTTCCTGTGTTCAGCGGGGTGGATGAGTGCTGGGTGGAGAGGAACACAGGGTCTGAGCCAGGCAGACGCACGTGGAGGGGTGCTGCTGAGCCAGGCAGATGCACGTGGTGGGGTGCTGCTGAGCAGCATGCATCCCCTGTCACAGGCGGCCCAGAGCCAGGGGCCATGGGGTCCCCAGGGAAACCGGAAAGGCCAGCGGAGGTCGGGTCTCTCATCAACGGCCCCCGCTCAGTGCAGGGGGCAGCCGGCACCCGGAACTGAGTGGGTCACGGGGGTTCCTCCCTCCCCGCGTCTAACTCAGACCTTCCTAACTTTTTTAATTCCATTTTTTAAATGTTGTATTGGCGTATAGTTGATTTATAGTGTTGTGCCTGGAGGAGGGCATGGGAACCCACTCCAGTGTTGCCTGGAGAATCCCAGGACAGCGGTGCCTGGTGGGCTACAGCCAAGGGGATTGCAGAGTCAGACACGACTGAAGCCACTTAGCGCACGTGCACACATAGTTGACTTATAATATGTTAGTTTCAGGTGTACAGCTAAGTGAATCAGTTACACTTTCTTTTTCAGATTCTTTTTCCTTGTAGGTTGTTAGAGAGTATGAAGCAGAGCCCCCTGTGCCATGCAGTAGTCCTGTTGCTTCTCTGTTTTATATATAGCAGTGTGTGCATGTTAATTCCAAACTCCTCACTTATCTCCCCCTGCCACGTTTCCCCTTTGGTACCGTATGTTTGTTTTTGGAGTCTGTGAGTCTGTCTCCTGTAAATGAGTTCAGTTGTGTCTTTTTTATTTCACATGTAAGTGATGTCACGTGGTATTTGTCTTTCTCTGTCTGACTGAGTACGATCATCTCTACGTCCATCCATGTTGCTGCAAACGGCTTTCTTTCACTCTTTTCTGTGGCTAATATTTCATTGTGTATATGTACCACATGTTATTTATCCATAACTCAGACCTTGTCATCAAGGTCCCTGTCTTGAGCTCTTATCTTGGACTAGTCAGCTTTTAGGTGTGACCCGTTGAACCATGGTGAGGAGGTCTCCCTGTAGGTCATTGGCATTTCCTGAGCAGATGCCCTGGCTTCTGGAGCCCTACTGTGCTGCCAGCCAGCGTTATTCTCATTTCTGAGATGCCACTTGGCCGTGTTGGCAACTGTTAATGACCTTCCTCAGTGGTCCAGATGGAAAGAGGAAAACTCAAGTCAGTGCTCAGAATTAAGGCAGCATGTTTCCTTATGAAAGGCCCATCAGAGCCCGGGTGAAGTTTCTTGGCCAGAATGCACGCTTCACTGAGACAAGGGACAGTGGGGCAGGAACAGTTTTGGAATGAGTTGTACTGACTTCTTGAATTTTTAACCAAGACCACGTATTCGAGTTCTGTGCTGGGGGCCACCAGTAACAGGTCAGAAGGGTGATGGCTCTCAGGGGTTTAGGGACAGAGGTGAAAGGACCAGGCCCATCTGTGATGACTGGATGAGGTTATAGGTGTGCCTGAAGGAGCATAGGGTGGGGTGGGGCCTCCTTCGTTCCCGGGGATGGAGGAATATTAAGAAGACTCCCTGGGAAAGGTGGCATTTACTCAGAATCTGAGCAGCAAGTCGCAGGTAGAGACAAAGAAATGCAGGAAGGATGTTCCTAGGCAGATGACACGGCGCGTGTGCTTGTCTGAAGGTGTGAAACTTGGGAAATGCAGTCTGTTACCGCAGCACATGTCGAGAGACGCGACCGCAGAGAGGTGGATGGCAGGGGGGTTGGGAGGGCCCGGGGACCTGGGTGAGGAGCGCTTTCTGGAAACCCGGGGCAGTGGGGGTGTTGAGTCTGTGAAAGGGTGATGCTAAGGTCTGAAGGAGATCAGCCCTGGGATTTCTTCGGAAGGGATGATGCTAAAGCTGAAACTCCAGTACTCTGGCCACCTCATGCGAAGAGTTGACTCATTGGAAAAGACTCTGATGCTGGGAGGGATTGGGGGCAGGAGGAGAAGGGGACGACAGAGGATGAGATGGCTGGATGGCATCACGGACTCGATGGACGTGAGTCTGAGTGAACTCTGGGAGTTGGCGATGGACAGGGAGGCCTGGTGTGCTGCGATTCATGGGGTCGCAAAGAGTTGGACACGACTGAGCGACTGAACTGAACTGAACGGAAGGTCACCCAGAGGGAGCTTGGGCTTGGTGGGGGCAGCCTGGGGGCAGGAGGCAGGCATCCATGTGGGGGATGGAGAGACTGGGTGGGGAGCAGGGAGAGAGGAGATGCGGGACCAGGCCTGAGGGTGACAGGTGGGGAGGTGACTAGGTGTGGGGGGAAGGGCGAGTGAGAGGTCTGGGTCTAGGATGAACCCCCGCTTCCCGCCACGGGGAGACAGGAGATCCTGAAGGCAGGGGCAGGACTAAGTGCAGAGGTGCGGGCAGGCTCCTTTGGAAGATCCCCGTGGGGGTGTTCGGCGGGCAGCGGAATATCAGGTCTGAGGCTTGGGGGAGCTGAAGGTTTGGGAGGCATCCTTGTAGGGGTGATGTTTGGCGCTGCAGGAGTGAAGATGCAGGTGCCTGCAGAGAAAAATGCCAGAAGGAGTGGCAAGGGGGCTGGTCGGCAGAGTGCTGGCTGGCATCAAGGACAAGCTGCCACCTGACTGCGTCAGACACCCCAGAGGACGGGCCTTACAGGTGGAGTTAGAGCTGTCACCACAGATGAGGTGGTCCAGGGGCTGTGGGAGGGCAGGACCCTGGGAAGCACCACTGTGACAGGACTGATAGAAAGGAACCTGAGCCCAGGGGCTGGGAAGGAGCAGGGAGGGAGATGGGGGTCCCCTGAAAGCTTGCCTGGGAGCCGGATGCAGGATGCGCATCTGGGAAGACTGCCTGGAAGAGGAGGTGGGATGGTCGGTAAACGTGGGCTGATTTGGTGTTGGGAGGTCCTCTGCGACCCGAGAGGCGGCACCAGGAGGTTTATAACCCTCATTGCTTTGTTCTGTGTGTGTGCCCAGACTCTCTTTACGAGATCCGAGGAGTGCTGCAAAGGCACCCTGGCCCCATTTCCTAAAGGAAACAGCAGCTTCCTGGCTTCCTGCAGGGTCTGCCAGTTCTAAGGGATGGGAACAGTCCTGATGCAAAGTGTACCTTGGACAGCTTACCGGGATTTCGTTAATGGAGGACTTCAGTCACTCGGGTCGTATGTGCATGGTTTGATGGCTGTCTGGCATGGGGATGAGCCATCCAGGCAGACCCTTCAGAAGGTAGAAGGGTGGTGGTGGGAACCAGTCATCAGTATTCTTTTTCTGAAGTCTGGTTGTCAGTGATGATTGGGACCAAAGTGGATTCTGGGCATGTTAAGCCTGGTTATTCCATATTAGGTCTTGAGGACCACAGGCAGTGTTCCTTCTTGCTAAGACCTTGAATGATTGCATTTACTCATTGTGTTTCCAAGTTTATTTCATCTTGGGATTTTTTTAAAATTATAAAAGCAGCATATGGTTCATTATAAAAATCCATGGAGGTAAATAAGGTTTAAGTCACCAACCTGCCCTTCCCACTTGCAGACTCTCCCCACACTGGTAAGGCCTCTGGTGTGGGGTGTCACACGATGCTGCTCTCTTGCCCCCTGGATTTTGAAGTCTTCCTGGGCCAAGGCTGTACCTCTTACTCACCGTTGCCTCTTTACCTTCTGCCACACAGCTTGACCTGTCTCCAGGGTCCACTAAATATTAGCGGCATAAATAATCTGATATGTGAGCAGATGAATGAATAGGGTGATCTCTTAGGCTTTGCCCTTGGGGCCGCCGCTTCCACTTTAACTTCAGAGAGAAATTGGACACGAGAGAGTCTCCACGTTGGTCACTTTGATTTGCAGGAGCGCTTATTCTGTGGAAGGCGCTTTGTAACAAGGTGCAGGGTCTGCAGCCCCTCTGTCCAGCCTTAGGTGTAGATTTCTTGAATTATGCGAATTAATCTGTTTAGAAACCAGTAGATGGCTGGCAGAGAATCAGTGAGATGAGAGGTTTAGCACGTTCATGGCATTATAAGATGTGATCTTTATAATGCATTTTAAGTTCTTCAAAAGCACACCAGAACTTACACATTAAGTTCAAATAGTCAGGAGACATTTACTCTGCTTTCTCTGAACCTCAGGCACTGGGATGTTATCACAGATAAAGCGGAAGGAAGAATCTTGTCCAAGAGATGGCAAGTCACAGTCCGTCCCCAGAGGCCTGCAGACCATGTGGGCAAAACCATACTTGTAGGTATGAAAGGGAAGGTGGAGAAAAAGATGAAAAGGCCAGCAAACCAGAATGTCCTGCTGACCACAGACCCCGAGAGAGGGGATTTCAGGTGTGGTGGGAGCAAGACTTCTTTCCACCTGGAAATTTAGACTTTGGGTTTTGCTCTTCCTTCGTTCACTTGGAGCAGTGTCTCTCCAGGTGCGCTCTGGGGCCACCTGTGTCAGAATCCTTGTAAAAATTGCTTATTCCCTACCTTCTCCAAGGACTGTACAATCAGAATTCCCAGGGCAGGGTCCCAGAGTCTGCATTTTAATCTCTAGGGCAACTAGTGTAAGTTAAACTGGAGCCAGAAAACACATGCATCACGCTGTTCATAGCAGCTCTGATCACAGACAGTCAGGACACGGGGCAGCCTGATGTCTACTGACGGACGACTGGATGAGGAAGATGTGAGAGAAACATACACACACAGGAATACTGCTTAGCCATAAAGAGAGTGAAATAACACCATTTGCAGTGACACGGATGGAGTTAGAGATTATCACACTAAGTGAAGTACGTCATACCGAGAAACACGAATACGTGATATGCTTGTAGGTGGAATCTTAAAAAAAAGATACAAGGGAACTTACATGCAAAATGGAAGTCGACCATGGACACAGAAAGCAAGCTTACAGTTCCCAAAGGGAAAGGGGGGGTATGAATTAGGTGGTTGGGATTAATAGGTACATACTGCTTCACACAGAATAGATAACCAACAAGGACCTACTGTATGGCGTATGTAAGAATACTTAATATTCTGTAATAATCTATAAGAAAATCTGAAAAAGAATACATATACATATATGTATAACTGAATCGCTTTGCTGTATAGCTAAAACTAACAGAACATTGTAAACTAACTGTACTTTAATTTGAAAAGAGGCATCACCATTTAAAACAAGAAAAAAAAAAAAAAGAGCCTAACAGAACCTAGACAGTTCCTGATGGTTTCAAGATCCTAGACAGCATTTAGGCCAAGATCTTTCTTGCCGTGGACTAAATCCATGGACTAACAGCTTAAGTACAGAAAATGATTTTTTGCACAGTCCAGAATTCCACAATGTGCTGTACTAATCCAGATGACCTCTCAGCAGAAGCAAACATTTCATCTTCTCTCGCTGCCTTTTTGCCTTAAACTTGGGTGGAGGGCCTGGGAGGATTGGTTTAGGACGTGGACATAGATGCAAACTTAACATATCATCTTCAGAGTGAGATTCGGCGGAAACACAGAGTATATTTTATACTAGTTCCCAGTGCTGAATTTTCTGTAATTGATAAGAGACTGCATTGGTTCTGCAAGATTTTCTCAAAACTGTGGGTTACAAGAAGTGCTCACTGCAGTTCTGAGAAGAGTCGCTAGAACATTCATCTAGTGGCAACGCCAGAATATGTATGCGTGCCTCCTGTGATGACTGCTTTCAGGGACACTGCCAGTTTCAATGTGTAAGTTCTGAAATGTTTCTTTTTAAGAAGTTACATGTGTCCCTAATAGCATACCTTTTCTTCTGTCAGTTGGCAACTTACATATTGAAGCCCTGAAGCTCTTTTCTGCAGCATTGTTTGAAATTGTGTAAACATGTTTTTGAGCCCTTGATAAAATGCTTTTGCACTCCGTTTTCTAGTTTAACTTTTTTTTTTTTTTAGGGTTATCTTTGAAAAAGTAGACTTGTATCACAGGTAGAGAAATTTCTTAAAAATTGATTTTATTTAAAAATGGGAAGGAGACTGTTGAATTAGATTCAAACAGACTCCTTTTACATCTTTCCCCACCTCTTTTTCCCCACTCTTTTCCCCATCTTCTAAACAGCAGAACAGCCCTGTTTTCCCTCCCGTCACTGTTCTCTCCCTTTGAAGCACTCTGATCCAGGCCTCAGTGTGTGCAGCCGTCTGCGTAGGCTGGGCTTCCCTTTAACAACAGAAAGAGCTTTCCCTGGAGATGGATGGTGGGCAGGAGCCACAGGTAATTGCCAGGCGGGTCAGGTACCGCACCAGCATGGATAGAGCCACCTCATCAGTGACCCCTGACCTGACTGCATCTTAGATTCCGCTGAAGGAGGGTTTTTTTCTCAATGACATATAGTTGATTTGCAATGTTGTGTTAGTTTCTGGTGTACAGCAAAGTGGTTCAGTTATATAAATATACATTCAGTTATAAAATGCATGTTTAAATACATACATATAAGTGTATATTTTTTTTCAGATTCTTTTCCATTATAGGTTATTACAAGGGGTTGAATATAGTCCCCTGTGCTATGCAGTAGGTCGTTGTTAATTTATTTTGTATATAGTAGTCTGTATCTGTTCATCCCAAGCTCCTGGTTTATCCCAGCTGCCTCCCCTCCCTTTTGGTAACCATAAGTTTGCTTCCTATGTCTGTAAATCTGTTTCTATTTTGTAAATAAGTTCACTTGTATCTTTTTTTTTCTTTATTCCACACATAAGGGATGTCCTATGATGTTTGTCTTTCTGCCCAGACCCCACCCAGGAGTGACGTCGCTGGACTCTCAGGCCCCAGGCGATTCTGAAGTGCATTCAGGGCTAGGAACCAGTGAGGCCAGATGCCTCAGTGTTTTTCGGGGGCTCCAAGGCACTTTCTGTCTGAGTCTCCAGGAGAGCTGGGTTGAAACGCAGAGTCCTTCTCCAGACCCCAGACCCTGCGAATCTGTTGCTCCGAGTGGGCCCGGCCTCATCAGTGCGTAAATGTGTCTATAATGTTGGGAGCCCCCAGCCTTGGGATCCTCAGTGGTGTTTTTGGACCCAGGGTAGCGAGGTGCCCGGGGAAGGCTGGTGGGAACTGCGGAGCGTCAGGGCTCTGGCCGATTTGTCTGGGATGGGAGGCTTCTCCCCGCTTTGGGGAGGACGATGTGCTGTCCCCCTCTGTTCTCCGTGCTCCCCAGAGCGTGGCTCCGGGCTCTGAATGACTCACCCCAGCCTGTGGCCTGTCAGCTGGCAAACACTGTGCCCAGTGTGGGGGTGTGAGGATGTTCATCCCAGCTGACAGGCGCAGATGCTAGTTGGAAAGATGAAGGGAATACATTTACAAGGGTGCCACAAACAGCTTGCGGCCAGGCCTGGAATCCACGCGAAGGGGCCCTGACCCCAGGGACTCATCTGCAGTTCGGAGGAGGGAGGAGAAGGCTTGTGGTCTCAGAAGATGGAGTGGACTTGGGGTGAGGGGAGCTGAAGCCTTCATTTCTGGGCCACAGCATCCCGGATCCATTGGGAGACCTCATTTCCCTGAGAAGTTTGGTGCCTAAAAACCCGAGTTGTGATTTTATTTGTATTAAATGGAGGTAATTAAAATGAGCAGTAATTTTGAATGACAAAGTAACTGATGAATACAAATATTGTTTTTTAATTTGGGGCATTTAGTTGCTGTTATCTTGAGGTTTAAGTACATATTATTTCAGAATCTATGTATTTTATTTTGGGAAGAGGACAAGCAGGAAGAAGCCCAAACTGTGTGCCTCTCCCCCCCACCCCCGTTCCCGCCAGTATGTCTGAAACCCCACATTTACTATTCTGTAATGCTTTACCTTCTGGTGATTTCCACCCCCCCCCCCCCCCCCCCAAACAAGAGATCGTGTATCTTAGGACATATTTGTGTTTATTGAGCCAACGCTGCTGGGGAGGAAAAGCTGAGGTCTAAAGGTTATTTTTGTAATTGTGGCTGGAATTAGGTGAAAATCCTCTTGGCTGGGAAAAGCTTTTTCTTTTTTTTTTTTTGAGTGCTGAGTTACCAAGACCCAAAATAAAACTTTGACAAAGGGGCCTGTGTCCCCTCTGACCCCCTCACCACGTAGAGACCGCACCAGCTTTTCTGCCCCGCACTGTCTGTTCCCATCGTCCCTTCCAGAGGCTGGACACGCTTCCCCGGGCAGGAGTCCTGTCTCTGTCTCTCCAAGGCCCACTGCCTCCTGGGCGAGTCCCTGGGGTTTTGGAAAATGTGGTAAGTGGGGGGATGGTGCCTTTGTAAAAAAGATCTCTGCTTCTCAGTGTTGTTATTTTCCCTGCACGCCGAGAGGAACAGCTGTGGCACCCAGCGCAGGCCAGGACTACACGTTCATCCTGAGTCTTATTTGACAATCCCAGATATGTTTAAGCAGGATGGAGCCAGGAGCCCAGCAGTCAGCCAGCCGGATTGGTGTACAAGGCCCTGTGTTACCCGAGGGGTGAACAGCCCTCAGTGAAACAGTGTGATGTATGGAGAGCGCCGGAAGTCAGCCCTCAGGGTTCCGCTGCGGCCCCAAGCGTCTCTTTTTATGCGCTCATCCTGTCCACGGCTGGTGTTTAGTCCTGGTTGTGTTCCAGTGCGGTCTTCGGCGAGGCCTCGTCTCATGGTGTTGATACGTGACATGACCCCCCAGAGTGAGCTTCCCGCCTCCCCTGGGCCTGCGTGCAGCCTTGCAGCCAGATGCAGGCTGGTTGTTTGTTTGCAGCCAGATGCAGGCTGGTTGTTTGTTGTTTGTGGAGGATGTTTCATGTCTGGGGTCTTGTCACTTGCTTCTGCTGTGGGGAGGGCTGTCTCCTGGCGGGTAGGCCCCTCCCTCGTCTGTACAGGACCCCCCCTACCTTCCCCGGGGGCGTGGATGGTATCCTCAGGCCTCCCCTTGGCCCCTGTGCCCCTGTGTGCTGCCTTCTGAGTGAAGGTGGGCATGAGTGTCCATGCCCCTTCACCCCACTTCTGTCTGCCTCTCTGCCTGCCCCGTAGATGTTGCAACAAAAAGGTCAAACCCAAACGTGCTTGGTTTTCTCCTCAAGCCACAGACCGTTCCTCTCTGCCCTGAATTGCCAGGCATCCTGAAGGCTTTCCGCCAACCCTAGGCTCGCAGATGTCCAGATTTAATGGAGCGGCAGGATTTATTTTACATGGGATCGTGACATGGGAGTCTTTTTGATAAGAAAAACTCATTGTCATTTAGTGAAAAGCCAGGAGATTTAGCCCCCCTGGCAAGGCTGAAATCTCTGATTAAGCAGGGCCCAGGGCACAGCAGCCCTTGTGAACACATCTGTCCCTCTTCACGATGGCAGAGTCACATCACTGTCCCCCCATTTCCCGGTTTTCCTGGCCAGAAGCCCCACGTCTGAGACCAGAAGCGGCAGCTTCTGTGTGCCTGCCCCTCCTGTCTGTCCACAGGAGCTGGCGGGGGACCTGGCTTCCATTGTCTCCATGTTGGTGGCCCCTGGATGGTGCCCGCGGATCCCTGTGGGCAGCACGTGCTCCCTTGACCTGCTGGCCACCCCGCCGACCCGCCCTCTTGGGGACCCTTTGCTCCTCGACCTTTCACTCTGCCCCCACAGCTGCCTGTTGGGGCCCCTGGCCGCCTCAGCACGATGTCACCCCCTCTGACTGTGGGTGAAATGACTGCCCGGGGGCTCTCGGAGCCCTACTGGGTCCCCCAGGACGTTTCCTGCAGCGTCTGTTTCTCCAGCGCATGGAGCTTGGGGTTTGGCTCCACCCCTGTGTGTGAGGCCGGGACCCAGGTTTCTAGGCTCTGCTCATGGGCGCAGGACCTCGGCTGTTTACCCTGGGCCTCCAGGCCTGCTCCTGCATCTGCTCGCACTGAGGGCCGTCCATCCCGGTGTTTGCTGTTGGGTTCAGACCACGCGTGGAGGCCCTCGGAAGTGGCAGCTCTTCTTGCCTGGGGCCACATGGGCGAGTGGCGCAGGAGGACCGAGGAGCTCCTCTTTTGACCCGGACCTGTCGCTTCCTGCGCCCAGCCTACCTGTCCCCTGCTGCTCTCTCGGCGCCTGAACCTGCCGCTCGTGTCCCGGGGGGGTGGTGACAGCCCTCTGCCCGGTGACCCATCTTAAAGGGGCTGCTCTGAGCACCGGAGAGTAGAGAGTGGCTTCACACCTTCCCCTAAGAAGTATAGGTGTGTGTGTAGTTGAAGTGTGTGTGTGGTTGAAGTGTGTGTGCGTGTGTGTGTGTGTGTGTGTGTGTGTGTGTGTGTGTTGAGGGGTCACATTGGCCAGTGGGCCCTGGTGCACCTTTCTTCCCAGGACAAGTCTCGGGGTGTTCTGTTGAGTGTCGCTGCTGGTTCAGGGGCGGTTAGAGTCTGGTACCCGTGTGCCTCTGAAGTGGCTGGGCTGCCACTGGGTCATCCCTGCCCCCTCATCTCTGAGGGCGGTTCAGGGGTGCCTCCTGTTGCCCCAGCGCCGTTTGCTCGCACTGTCTTTTTTTTTGTTTGCCTTTGACGTGGTTAAGCATCAGGTTCTGACCTCAACTCCTGCTGGTTCACTCAGCGGCACGCTTCTCTCAAGTGGGATACTGATGACGATGCTCAGGTATACCCCGTGCCGACGGAGGTGTTGATGAGGGCTTCCCCTCTGATCTGAGTGCGTCAGGGTGAGAGGAGGTGCAGCACGTGCCCTGTTGATAGAAAAGGTGGTGAAACCTGTGCCCCTTGGGGGACGCCCCTCCCCAGTCCTTCATGTTTGTCTGCTTTGCTGCGTCGCCCCATCCACCAGCCCATCGACCCTCTCAGTCTCTGCACTGCTGGATGAGGCAGAGGATGACCTTGGGAGGGGCCGAGGTCCTGGGCAGTGCAGGTGTCCCCCGACCCCAGGCCCAATGCAGGGGTCAGTCAGTAGCGCTGCACACCGGCTCCAGGCCCATGTGGTCATGCTACGGAGACGCTGGTGACAAGATAGGCCTGGTCCTGGGGACTTCCCTGGCTGTCCAGTGGTTAGGACCTGGTCCTGTCACTGCCGGGAGCCCAGGTTCAATCCCTGGTCAGGTCGGGGACCTAAGATCCCAGAAGTCACATGGCGTGGCCAGAAGGAACATGCATGGTCCCTGAGCCAGCAGAGCACCCCTGGTGGGGAAGGCAGGGGCTGGGAACATTTCAGTGTTAACAGATACTCACTTTTGCGCACAGGGCATGGTGGGAGGCCTCATCTATTTGAGGGGGTTTGGGGACAATATACCTGGAATTTGATGACGCTCTGGTGCCTTTTTGTCAATAGTGCCCTCATAGGAGCTACCTTAAGCAAGAAACAAGGACGAAATAGCTTAATATTTTGTACTTAGGCAAATACCATACTTGATTTCAAAGCTTCATCAGAGTCAAAAGTTGGTAAAGATTAGCCAAAGCAGAGAATTGAGCTTTGAACTTTTTCCTTTGCTGCTTTGATATTTTTGTGATGTTCTCTTGAAAATGAATTATTAGCTTGGTTTCGTTTAATCAGAGGAATTAGGTGGAAAAAAAAGAACGTTCAAAGCTGCCCTCAGAGGTCTGTGGGCTGGAGCCCTCCCCGCAGGCTCTCTCGCTCGCACGTGCTGGAGACGGGGGGACGGGGGTCCCCGTACAGTGGTGGCCTTGCCTCCCTGAGGGGCACACGCTGGGGGCTGTCGGGTCGGGCCTTCGGGTGGAGGTGGATGGTTTCTCTTGACCTCACAGGTTTCTTTCAGAGTCGGGATGACTTTATGGTCCAGAGCTCAGGCTCCAGGGAAAGTGGGGTGAGATGGTCCGGGTTTTCCTCCCTGCAGTCCTGCTGACGAGCTTCCTTCCCCAGGGAGCGGGGGTGGGGGTCACTTCCTTGGAGCTGTTGTGAGGCTTTAAACTGGTTCATTTATGCAGAGTGCTTGGAATCGTGCCTGACCCTCAGTAAGCCTGCCTCCCTTGTGGCTCAGTGGGAAGGAGACTGGGCTGCCCTGGCACTCAGGTGAGGGGTCCCGGGAGAGAAGTCGTCTGCGCTGGATATGGCCTGCCCGCGGGACAGCGGAGCCAGTGCCGTCCGTGCAGACGGCGACTGACACGGCTCTTGCTCCATGTCCAGTAATAAATCTTCAACTTACCAGCCTTCCACGGACTGTGTCTTTAGAGTTTTAAAATGTTATTCCTTTCAGTTTTACCAAATTATGTGATGTTGATCATAATTTGCTTTCTTTAAGCCTTTCAGTTCTCCTTTAAACGCTCTCCTTCCAATTTTTAATCAATTAACACGGGTTAGATACTCTTAGAGAAAAGTGTGAAAGTATTAGTCGCTCAGTTGTGTCCAGCTCTTTGTGACCCCATGGACTGTAGCCTGCCAGGCTTCTCTGTCCATGGAATTCTCCAGGCAAGAATGCTGGAGTGGGTTATCATTCCCTTCTCCGGGGGATCTTCCTGACCCAGGGATCTAACCTGGGTCTCTGGCATTGCAGGCAGATTCTTTACCAGCTGAGCCACTAGGGAACAGCTACCACATATGTAAGGCTTTCTTTTTGCTTCAAATGTCACAGTCTTCTCAGTGGAGAGAGCCTAGTACTATAACTGCAGACATCATACAGGTCTTGAACCCAGGAGAAGAGATGCTCTTTATATAGAACCAGTGAGAAATGCCATTTATTCAAAAAGAACTTAGGCTTCTGTGCACAGGGACTGTGGTCACAGACTGGGCAGGCTGTCTGCATGCAGTTCTCCATGAAAGGAAAGGCTCTGGAAGGTTCTGTACTCACACAGACGTTGAAGGAACCCCGAGGTTCAGTCCAGTCCAGCCTGTGTCCATCACACGGCGGGCCCTGCGATGGTGATAGCTTTTTAGGAGAGGTGCTGGTCCACCTTCACGCTCCTGGGCGTCCAATCCCTTCTCAAGGGATGCAGACTAAGCCTCTGTATTCCTTTTGTAGGTTAGGGGGCTGCGGAAGGTGGAACCACATCCTGAGGTGGTAAAAGTGGTTGCTGAGAAAAGGAGTGCCAGGAAGGGCAGCCCTGTCCTTCTGGATCACTTTCTAAATGACAGAATCTGCGGCGAGAAGTGTGTTCTCTCTCAGAAGCCCTTGGGTTCTTGGTGCCAGGGTGGTGTCTGCTTGGTGGTGGTGAAGATGAAGATTTTTGGCACTGCAGAGTTTAGGGCTGATTATACGTCTCCTGGATACAGGTGATAGTGATGGTTATATTGGTAAGCAGCAGATTTGGTATTTTTACTTTTTAAGTAAACTCAAAGCAGTTCTGATTCAGAAACGAGGAAAGCTTAAAGTGGGTCCAGATTGAAGGTTATCTTAAGAAAGTTGTAGGGAAGAGATTGCTTAATTTTACTATCATTCTCAGACATTTTATAAATATCAAATTTTATGCTTTTATTCTTGGACATACATGAGATAAAGCCTGTTTGAATTCATGAAAAATGTGATTAAATTTGTTTTTTTTTTTTTTAACCTTTTAAAAAATCTGTATAGAAGCTTGAAGTAAGCTGAATGTTGGCAGTTAGGAGTTTGGGGGCACCTTCTTTAATGAGATGAAAACCTCATGAGTTATTTCTCATATTTGTATGTTAATAAATATTCATTTAGGGTTTAATCACTATTGCTTCTCAGTTAAAACAGCAGCAGAAGCTCTCAATCCTCTCATCTCTGTTTATCACACTGCTCTTCTTCACGTTATCCGACCCTCATTCACAACAACATGAATGGACTCAGAGATGATCATACCAAGTCAGGAGGGGAAAGACGGTTACCACGTGCCGTCACTTACATGCGGGATCCCAAGCATGACACGAGGGAACCCGGCTGCGGAACACACAGACTCGCAGCCGCGAAGGGCGGACGTGTGGCTGCCGAGGGACAGACACAGACTCGCAGCCGCGACGAGCGGACGTGTGGCTGCCGAGGGGGCAGACAGACTCGCAGCCGCGAAGGGCGGACGTGTTCCTGCTGAGGGAGCAGACAGACTCGCAGCCGCGAAGGGCGGACGTGTGGCTGCTGAGGGAACAGACAGACTCGCAGACATGACGAGCGGACGTGTGGCTGCTGAGGGGGCAGACAGACTCGCAGCCGCGAAGGGCGGATGTGTAGCTGCTGAGGGACAGACACAGACTCGCAGACTCGAAGGGCGGATGTGTAGCTGCTGAGGGACAGACACAGACTTGCAGCCGCGAAGGGCAGATGTGTGGCTGCTGAGGGACAGAC
Organism: Ovis canadensis; assembly: GCF_042477335.2. Taxonomy (NCBI): domain Eukaryota; kingdom Metazoa; phylum Chordata; class Mammalia; order Artiodactyla; family Bovidae; genus Ovis; species Ovis canadensis. The sequence goes on along the minus strand of NC_091264.1, from coordinate 21,887,302 downwards.
ACAGACTTGCAGCCGCGAAGGGCAGATGTGTGGCTGCTGAGGGACAGACACAGACTCGCAGACGCGAAGAGCGGACGTGTGGCTGCTGAGGGAACAGACAGACTCGCAGCTGCAAAGGGCGGACGTGTGGCTGTTGAGGGGGGCTGGGGAGGGTGGAGTTGGGGTTTGGGGTTAGCAGGTGTAAACGTTTATGTATAAATAAGCAATGGGTCCTACTGTAGGGCACAGGGAACTATATTCAATATCCTGTGATAAAACATCATGGGAAAGAAGACTTAAAAAAAGAATGTATAGGGGACTTCCCTAGCAGTCTAGTGGTTAAGAGTCCAGGCCTCCACTTCAGGGATTGAGGGTTCACTCCCTGGTCAGGGAACTAGGATCTCTATCCCAGGCAGCTTGACCGAAAAAGAACAAGGGTGGGTGTGTGGGTATACATATCTATATCAGATATATATATATAGGTATATATATATATATAGGTGTATATATATATATATGAATCTCTTTGCTGTATAGCAGAAATTAATACAACACTATAAATTAACTACATTTCAATGTAAAAAAAATGCTCAGCCTTGAATGGAAAACAGTGGTCCTCTCTACTGACTGCCATCCAGTATAAAACAAGAGGCCAGGAGATTGTGCCCTGTGGTTTGTGTGCTTCTCCTTTATCCTTTGACAGCCCGATGCTGCAGCTGTGATTATCCCTTTTTCAGAGGAGTAAACTCCGTGTCTGGCAAGTTAACTGCACACACTGAGCCTAGTCTTGGGAGTCTTCCGTCAAGAGGTCTCTCTCTGCAGACAGTCCTGCACTGATGCCCTGAGCTCAGGCAGCTGTGCCCAGGGCCGAGCCTGTCCCCGCTCAGCATTCAGGATCACGTTTCTGCCTGTGCTTCTCTCTTCCTCTTATTTATTTATTTCAAAGCTTGTCTGCTTTGTCTCATTGTATCCTTTCTCTGAACTTCTGCAGCAGTTAAGGTATGATATGCTGGTATTATTTGAAAATATCTGTTGAGGAGCCATTTTACAGATGAGGAAATCAAGGCCCAGGCAGGTTAAGTAGTTTGTCAGGCGCCACAGACCTGGAAGTGTGGAAAATGTGCAAATCGGTCTGGTGACTGTTTGGATTTGATGGATGACTAATTGGATTCCGAGAGAGACTGTTTAGCAGGATAGTGTAATACATAGACTAGATAATCCCTGTGTAGCACAGGGAACTCTGCTCAATATTCTATGATAACCTGTATGCAAGAAAGAATGGATACACGTATATGTAAAACTGAACTACTTTACTGGACACCTGGAACGAACACAACATTGTTAACTGTACTCTAGTGCAAAGTAAAACTAAAAGAGAATAGTGTAGTCTTCTAGAGGACTGAAGCCTGAGCTGGACTGATGATAATGTGAGTGAATAGGAAAGATGGGCGGGAAATACTAGAGAATGACAGAGGGATTTGGAGCCTGCGTGTGCCTGGCAGGCAGAGAGGGGTGGGGGAGGGGACTGAAACTACAGGTTTTAAATGAGGTTTGTGTTCAGCCTTGACCTCACTGAGAAGTGGTTTTTTATCTGTATTTTTTTTTTTCATATGTTTAGTCTTAAAACTAACATTTATCCAGAGCAAAACACTGGGAAGATAGCTAAAGGGGATTTCAGCTGGGAATAACCTGCAAGCTTTATGCTCTCTCTTATAAGGGGCCTAGGACCGAACAGTTTTCTTACTGGTAAAAACAGACTGGGGGGTATTTCCTGACTCAGGTGAGAGAGCAACTGTCTTTGCAGAGGCTTAGCAATGTGAGTTTCTCATTTACTCCTTCATTCATTCAGCACTGTGGGCTGCTTGAGCTTAAATAGACATCCCTCAGCATCTGGGATGCTGTAACCCCTTATATAAGACGGCACAGTGTTTGCACGGAATCTTGTGTATCCTCCCATACACTTTAATCTCCAGATCACTTCTAATACCTAGTACAATGTAAACAGTTGTTCAGTCACTCAGTCGTGTCCGACTCTTTGCGACCCCAGGAATCACAGCACTCCAGGCCTCCCTGTCCATCACCATCTCCCGGAGTTCACTCAAACTCAGGTCCATCGAGCTGGTGATGCCATCCAGCCATCTCATCCTCTGTCGTCCCCTTCTCCTCCTGCCCCCAATCCCTCCCAGCATCAGAGTCTTTTCCAGTGAGTCAACTCTTCGCATGAGGTGGCCAAAGTACTGGAGTTTCAGCTTTAGCATTAGTCCTTCCAAAGAACACCCAGGGCTGATGTCCTTTAGAATGGAATGGTTGGATCTCCTTGCAGTCCAAGGGACTCTCAAGAGTCTTCTCCAACACCACAGCTCAAAAGCATCAATTCCTCAGTGCTCAGCTTTCTTCACAGTCCAACTCTCGCATCCATACATGACCACAGGAAAAACCATAGCCTTGACTAGACAGACCTTAGTCGGCAAAGTGATGTCTCTGCTTTTGAATATGCTCTCTAGGTTGGTCATAACTTTCCTTCCAAGGAGTAAGCGTCTTTTAATTTCATGGCTGCAGTCACCATCTGCAGTGATTTTGGAGCCCGAAAAGATAAAGTCTGACACTGTTTCCACTGTTTCCCCATCTATTTCCCATGAAGTGATTGGACCAGGTGCCATGATGTTAGTTGTCTGAATGTTGAGCTTTAAGCCAACTTTTTCACTCTCCTCTTTCACTGTCATCAAGATGCTTTTTAGTTCCTCTTCACTTTCTGCCCTAAGGGTGATGTCATCTGCACATCTGAGGTTATTGATATTTCTCCCAGCAATCTTGATTCCAGCTTGTGCTTCTTCCAGCCCAGCGTTTCTCATGATGTACTCTGCATATAAGTTAAATAAGCAGGGTGACAATATACAGCCTTGACGTACTCCTTGTCCTATTTGGAACCAGTCTGTTGTTCCATGTCCAGTTCTAACTGTTGCTTCCTGACCTGCATACAGATTTCTCAAGAGGCAGGTCAGGTGGTCTGGTATTCCCATCTCTTTCAGAATTTTCCATAGTTTATTGTGATCCAACCATCACCAAATAATTATTTAATTACAACTATAACAGATTTCAGGAAGCTGAAGCCTAAGGAAGCTGAGAGCAGGGGAATGCAACCTAATCTTGGGACCAAAGGAGGTGTCCTTGAGGGTGTGGCATTTTAGCTGGGTATTTAAGGAGGAGTGGCTGTTCCCCATCCTCAGCTTTCTGTTCTGATATTTTTAGTAACTTAAAGCAAACCAGTAATCAGGACTCTTCAAACCACTGTCTTGCTTTCCTTGTGTAAGGCTCTTATTTTTACAGGCAAATGCCTTCTTTTCTTTCAAGTTAGGAACACACATAAGGTAGAAAGAAAGTCTTTGGAGTTGAGACCTGTGTTCCATTTGCTGGTTTTGTGTGTGAGTAGGTTTGCCCAGGGAGGGATTGCCTTCCTGCCAGGCGGACCTCGCCCACCTCCATCTGGACTGGGCCTATCTGTTTTCTCCCACATTGCTGTTTCTACCTTCAGAGTCGCTGACTCCAGACCAGCCCTGACCAGAGTTTCTGGCAGCCACTGCTCATGTGTTCCTTGGTAAACCCGTCATCCTGAGCTTCAGGGATGCTTCTGATGCTCTTTGAAGTGTTAAAGATTTCCACCCAGTAACAAGCCTTCACTCTCTCTGTGTCCTTGATCTTTTCCTCGGAAAGCTGCCGTATGACGTACATGTGGGTGTCAGCTTGACCTCCTTCCTGAGCACTTGTGAGGTGGCAGGTGCAGCCCTTGCACCTCTATTCTCAGCCTTAGAAAAACCTACTCAGCAGGACCTGGCGTGGTGGCTGAGGAGGTGCAGTCAGGGGTGCAGACCAGCCGGCACTGTTGCCTGGGTGGCCTTGCCTGCCTGAATAGCCGTGCTGCTCCTGTAACAGAGGGAGGTTCCTGCCTTCGTTCTGTCTTTCGTTTTTTGGTCTTTTCTTTTTTTTAAAAAAATTGAAGTATAGTTGATAGTATTATAAGTTATAGGTATGCACTATAGTGATTCAGTTTTTAAGGCTTATACTCCATTTATAAGAGTGAAGAGTGAGTGAAGTCGCTCAGTCGTGTCCGACTCTTTGCGACCCCGTGGACTGCAGCTTACCAGGCTTCTCCGTCCATGGGATTCTCTGGGCAAGAATACTGGAGTGGGTTACCATTTCCTTCTCCAGGGGATCTTCCCGACCCAGGGATTGAACCCAGGTCTTCTGCATTGGAGGCAGACACTTTAACCTCTGAGCCACCAGGGAAGCCCACTCCATTTATAGTTACTATAAAATATTGCCTGTGCTCCCCGTATTGTACAGCATCTCCTTGTAGCTTTTTATACCCAGTAGTTTGTACCTCTTGCTCCCCTCCCCCATCACCCCTCCCTAGTGGTGACCTCCAGCTTGACCTCTGTATCCCTGAGTCTGCCTCTTTTCTGTTATGTTCACTAGTTTGTTCATTCTTATGCCCAACAGCACCATGACCTCAGCCCTCAGTAAAGTGACTGCTGACATTGGCGGGGCGGGGCGGGGGGGGGGGCGGGTTCGTCATCTCTGAGCCTTAGTGCCCACTTTGGGTAATGGAAGTTACAGTCGTTTATGTTGCAGTTACATAAGATAATGGGCTTCCGTGGTGGCTCAGATGGTAAAGAATCTACCTGCAGTGCAGGAGAACCGGGTTCGATCCCTGGGTCTGGAAGAATCCCCTGGAGAAGGAAATGGCAACCCTCTCCAGTATTTTTGCCTGGAGAATCTCATGGACTGAGGAGCCTGCTGGGCTACAGTTCATGGCGTTGCAAAGAGTCGGACACGACTGAGAAACTTCCACTTTACTTTACATAAGGTAATATGCATAAAAGGTCTTCACTGTATATGCGCCTCAGGGCCTACAAACGTTTGTGTGTTTTAAAAATTCGTTCCAGACTCAACTGAGGACAAACCATATGTATACATATATACATCTTGTATATGTGTGTATGTATGTGCTCATATATGTGTTAATATATATCTGTGTATGTATGTGTATATATATGTGTGTGTGTGTGTCTGTGTGTGTATACTGCTATCGTATTTATGAACTAGGACCATAAATAATGTGTGTTCTTTACTACCTTATACGACCAATTTTTTAAATTGAAACGTGTGTTCTTTACTAACTTATATGACAAGGCAGAGACTTGTGTGAGGCAAACGTCACCACAGATTTAAATATTTGCAGCTTTAAAATTTGTACTGAGAGCTTGTATGTAGCTTCTGATGACTGTGCAGCTTTGGTGCAGGGCGTCCATCTTCCCCTGACGCCTTCTGTCTCTCTTTACCCCCAGTTTAGAAATATCAGGTATGTTTAGGCTCTGCTTGCCTTTGTCAAGCTGCTGGAAGAAACAGCATGGGACCAGGAGAAGCTCTTCTATTTCAGCCCTTCTTAATGTTGCGAGCTCAGTCGTGGCGGCCTTTGTGACCTCACAGACTGTAGCTCGCTAGGCTCCTCTGCTCATGAAATTTTCCTGGCAGAATACTGGAGTGGGTTGCCATTTCCTCCTCAGGGGATCTTTCCGACCCAGGGATTGAACCTGCGTCTCGTGTGTCTCCTGCATCGGCAGGTAGATTCTTTACCACTGAGCCACCTGGGAATCACTTCTTAATGTTAGTATGTCCAAAATAATGTATTCTTGAAATTAAATACTAGAAACTAACTTTTTCCAGCCCTGAAAGCTGTTATCTCAGGGTTTAAACAAGAGGAACTTAAAATAGCAATTTTGGTCATTTCAAGAACTGCAGCATTTAGTGGCAGGTAAACATGGGGAAAAATATTCAGCCTCATTAGTAATCAAAGGAATAGGAAACAAAATGTTACCAGACTATTTTACTAACAACACAGGCAGTTTTAAAATGTAAGAGACGGAAAAGAGGGGAAGATCGGTAGCGGAAGCATAAGGGTATACCTCGCCCCCTCGTAAGCGGTTTAGCACTGTTTGTCAGTGCCTTTGGCACAGTGATTACTCTGTGGGAGCTTAGCCTAAGGAAATAACCAGGAGTGAGCATAAACATAATTATCACCTTAGGATCTTGGAAACAACCTAAATGTCCAGCAATTGGGGATTGGCTGCATGGAGTATGAAGAGCTAGGCAGTGGACTTTTCTGCCACTAAGAATGGAGAACTGTTTGGAAAAATAATGACGGGGGAAAGTTTGTAAAATAACATAAAGTGAAGCATGAACCTAGTCTCTGCAGGTCTGTGTGTGACAAATAAAAACTACATTGGAACAAAACATCGTCACTGTGTGATGGGAACGCTGGTGGTTCCCCCCGCCCCGCCCCCTGCCGCCTTTTCTGTATTTTCCAGATTATGCTCATAATCGGAAGAAAATCTGTAGTTCGAAAATGCGTGCTTTATGGCTGAGGAACGTTCCATTGTGTATATGTACCACAGCTGCTTTATCCACTCATCTGTGGATGCACATGTAGGGTGCTTCCATATCCTAGCTGCTGTAAACAGTGCTGCAATGAACGTTGAGATACATGTGTCTTCTTCAGTCATGTTCCTCAGGGTGTATGCCCAGTAGTGGGATTGTTGGGCATTTGAGTCGGTTCTGATGAAGCGGATGAACCTAGAACCTAGAAAAACGAATGTCGCATGTTGATTCATACATATGAAATCTAGACAGATGGTACTAATGAGCCCATTTGCAGGGCAGCAACGGAGACACAGACATAGATGGCAGAATTGTGGGCACAGTGGGAGCAAGAGCGGGGGTGGTGAATGGAGAGAGCAGCATGGGGACATTACATTGTTCTGTGTAAGATAGACAGCTGGTGGAAATTTGCAGTATGACTCAGTGAGCTCAGACTGGTGCTCTGTGACAACCGAGACGGGTGGGAGGTGGGGGGGAGATTCAAGAGGGAGGGGACATGTGTATACTGTGGCTGATTCATGTTGATGTATGGCAGAAACCAACACAATATTGTACAACAGTTGTCCTTCAATTAAAAATAAACAAATTCTAAAAATGCGTACTTTAGAATACTTTGTACCAATGAAACCATATGAACACTTAGGGGGATTTGAAAAGCCTCGTGGGAATGACAACAGCGACTTTTGATGAGGTGATGGGACTTGGTGGAGGGGATTGTTTTTAATGTTTTGCTTGAACATGCTTCTGTTCAGAATAGATCTTGTATCAGGAAAGCAAATATAAATGTAGAAAAAGTACTTTGGAAATACACGCCACATTTGAGCAGAGGTAGTGGTGTGCCGGTACTTGCTGGTCCACGTTGAGGAGGGTAGAAGCAGCTAACAATGGTGGCCAGTGATAGACATGTTCTTTCCTTCTGCAGATATTCCTGAAATTCCAGAGAGCATCTCATTCTGTAAAGCACTACAGATCGCTGACTTCAGCGGAAACCCATTGACCAGGTAACCTTTCTGCTTGCTTTTCTGACCGTAGTGCTAAAGGCACCTTTTGCCTCCTGGCTCAGTTGTGAGCCCACTGACCGGTGGATTCCAGGCACCTGTGGTACCAGGGTGACTGAATTGCTGCCCACATAGCAATGCGGGGACAGCTCTCTGGAGTCTGTCCTGGGGTATCCCTGGGCCACGTGGGCCCATGTCTAAGATTTCTCCAGACTCTAAGCAACCTCAGAAGAAAGAAAAGTACTTTTCCTTTCCATTCCTTTTGTTTGTTTTTAAAGTGTCTAGAGAAATTGGGATTAAGTTAAAACTTGGGAGTCATCTATCTCAAAATTGCTTGGGTCTTCTTGGGTATGGGGAATGCTCTATTTCACTTTGTTTTTCCTGTACCTGCTTATTTTTAAGAAGTAAGTATGTCTTTAATTCTGTTTTTTTCTCCTTTGAATTTCAGTTTCATGTTACTAATAATGCTTATTTTTATGGAAAATAGTGTTCTAGTAAGCTCCAGCCCGGTTGCTTTCTGAGTCACCACTGTCGTCCCGTCTCATCCTCTTTCCTGACCATCCTTGTCCGTGTGGTTGTCCCTCTTCCTCAGACATTTCCGTAGCTCCCACCCCTATGAGGTCAGGTGGGGAGCTCCTACCGTGCTGTGAGTCTCCTCCACACTCTGTCTGACCTCCGCCTGCCTCCCGGCCTTCACTTCCCTCAATTGCCTTCTCTGGCCTGGTCCTCGATTTCCCTCCCCCTCTGTTTTGACGGTGCCAGTCCCTTCACTCACCTTTCAGATGCAGCCCACGCATCACATTCCTGCAGGTCCCTTTCCTGGTGGCTCCCATGGCCCCTCCTCTGGGCTCTGTGATGCTCTCTGTGTACTTGTCTCATAACGCGGGAGCTCTGCACGTGAGTGACCGCTCCGAGCCAGGCCCCTGGACTGGACTGTGTCCCTCTGTCACTTAGCTTGCATCTGCTGCCCTACTGTCCTTCCTGGAAAGGCGTGAACCCTCAACTAGTGTTTGTGGAAGCAAGCTGAGCTGCTTGTGCTGAAGGCAGCTTCTGGGTTAGGCAGCTGATATTTGTTAGCTCTCCAGGTGCTTAATCCCCTTCTCTGTTTCTTATGTTTTTTCCCCTCATGTCTGCTGACACGTGACTTTACCATCATCCCAAAACTCTGGATCAGAACACATTGCATCATATGAGGCCTACTCAGTTTTCACCCTGGCCTCCTGTTTGGCAGGTTTCTTGAAGGAAAGCCATTTTAATGTGGCAGGAGTGTTCTTTCAAGAATTATGAGTTAAGAATCTGTGAGTTGAAGGGACCTTAATAATTATTCAGCATGGCCTACAGATTTTATTACTGAAGCAGCTGAAGCTCCAAGAGATGGAACAACCATTTAGGATCACGGAGCTGCCAAGCGACAGCTCAGACTAGCTTTCCTCTTTCCCCCACTGTAAGTCTGGCCTTCCTCAGCCTAGCCCATCACATCACTAGCTTAGCTCTTAATGTTAACAGCCAGTGAAAAAGCAAACCAGCCACTTAAAAATATATTTTCCTTACATTTAAGATCATTTTAGCTAGTTTTAGAATAATTATATATATATATATATATATATAGTTTCTGGAGATAAGTTGCATCTTTTGAACTATAGATAAAAAAACAACAACTTACCTCTAATACTCTATAGGAGAGGTTATTGTTGTTGCTCAGTCACTCAGTTGTGTCTGACTCTTTGCAACCCCACTGACTGCAGTACGCCAGGCTTCCCTGTCCATCACCAACTCAAACTCATGTCCATCAAGTCAGTGATACCATCCAACCATCTCAACCTCTGTCATCCCCTTCACCTGCCTTTAATCTTTCCCAGCATGAAGGTCTTTTCTAATGAGTCAGTTCTTCGCATCAGGTGGCCAACGTATTGGAGTTTCAGCTTCAGCATCCATCCTTCCAATGAATATACAGGACTGGTTTCCTTTAGGATGGACTGGTTTGATCTCCTTGCAGTCCAAGGGACTCTCAAGAGTCTTTTCCAGCACCACAGTTCAAAAGCATCAATTCTTCAGCTTTCAGCTTTCCTTATGGTCCAACTCTCACATCTATACATGACTACTGGAAAAATTACAGCTTTGACTAAATGAACCTTTGTGGGCAAAGTAATGTCTCTGCTTTTTCATACACCATCTAGCTTTGTCATAGCTTTTCTTCCAAGGAGCAAGCATCTTCTAATTTTATGGCTGCAGTCACCATCTGCAGTGATTTTGGAGCCCCCCCAAATAAAGTCTGTCACTGTTTCCATTGTTTCCCCATCTATTTGCCATGAAGTGATGGGACCAGATGCCATGATCTTCGTTATTTGAATGTTGAGTTTTAAACCAGCTTTTTCACTCTTCTCTTTCACTTTCATGAAGAGGCTCTTTAGTTCTTATTCACTTTCTGCCATAAGGGTGGTGTCATCTGCATATCTGAGGTTATTGATACTTCTCCCAGCAATCTTGATTCCAGCTTGTGCTTCTTCCAGCCCAGCGTTTCTCATGATGTACTCTGCATATAAGTTAAATAAGCAGGGTGACAATATACAGCCTTGATGTACTCCTTTTCCTATTTGGAACCAGTCTGTTGTTCCATGTCCAGTTCTAACTGTTGCTTCTTGAGCTGCACACAGATTTCTCAGGAGGCAGGTCAGGTGGTCTGGTATTCCCATCTCTTTAAGAATTTTCCACAGTGGAAGAGTTTGCAACTTTGTAAAAACCATTCCTGAGAATGTATTTCATCAATTATGAAAGCCCTCATTAATACTTTCATAGAATTCTCTATATTAAATGTCACACAACATAGGATTTGGTTTTTAAAAAAGGAACCTAGAAAGAGGAAAGAAATGAAAGACTCTAATCTAGAGGCCATCACTAAGGCAAGAAGCCCTCACTGCCCCCTGCAAAAAATGGGTTATGTGTTCTCGTCTCCATCTTAGCAGATTTATGTATAAAGACCTTCAGCATTTTAGATGCAACGAGATCTTTTTGCCTTCAGTTGGTGTTTTTAAGCCCCAAATACTGGTAACCATAGAAATATTGAAAGTAAATTTTCTTTATAAGTATTTAAATAATAATTTTATTTTGAATCTTCTCTGTTCAGTAGAGTCTGAGAGAAGAATGCAGAATTTCTTTTTTGTGTAGAACATTGTGAAACATATAATCATCTCACATGATTGGCATCTTTGATCAACTCAAAAGAAAAATATTAAGAAAGTAGCAATTGGCTGTCAGCTGATCAGGTGTAAGTAATCTGTAGCTTTGCTCTGGGTATTATAAGCTACAGGAAAAAAAAAATCAAGCAGCTGTCTTATGTTTTATGATAATCTTGTGGGCTAAAATTTCTGTTTTCTGTTAATCAATAAAGTGTTTTCACTCTTAGGCACTTCCAACTGTAGGAAGTATTTACCATTTTCTTTCATAGAGTGCTCAGTAGGCTTACGACACTTTTTCTTCTTTATTCTTAAAATTTGTATGTCTTTCTCCTTTATTTCTGGATCACTTTATCAACAAGTATTTATCATGTCCCTGTACTGCCAGGTAAACCAAGTCCTTACTTTTTTTCCCCTTATATTTAGACAAGACAAACATGCCACATATGATGTAATTTTAGGAAGTTATTTCAATCAGCAAATAGAAGAAGAAATCATTATAATTATGTTCGCTATGCACCATATATGCAATTCTCTTTATCAATTATAACATTTTTTATTGTTTTTTTAGATTGCCAGAAAGCTTTCCGGAATTACAGAATTTGACATGTCTTTCTGTAAATGACATCTCACTGCAGTCTCTGCCTGAAAATATTGGCAAGTAAGTTAAGTTTTTACGTGAAGTTTGCTTATATCAGGGTGAATGGGCATTTATATCAACTCCACCTCCTTCCCTTTTTTGGCTCTTGTTTTACATCTACTCAGAAAGCTGTTTACCCAGTCTTCAGTTTCCCCCTCAGGAAAGATTAAACCAGCTTCTGTGTGTTTTGCATCCTGTTGCCCCTGAATTTTAATAATTAAAAAGGATGCTGCCACTTGTTACTGGTGAGTAAGCTAATTTGTTTGGAGTGTTTCTCTGTAAATGGATGGATTCTAAACTAGTTAATTGAAGCGAAGTAGCGTGTGTCATATAGGTGGTTATTAAATCCTGTTAGGAATGACTGCTCCTAGTAATCTCACTGAAAACGTACATCATGTGCCTCATACAGCAGCGCGGTCTGGCAGGTTGTGCACCATGGATCTGGGGACAGGGAGCGAAGGTAGTGGGTCTGGAGAGCAGGCTTGGGATGGGGAGGGGCGAGGCGCAGCGAGGCTGTGTCAGGAGGGGATGGAGCAGGGCGGGCAGGGAACTGGTCTGGCCTGGTCCCCATGCTGGTTCCCGAGGTCGGGGAGCGTGGCCGTGGCAAGAAATGTAGGATCCTTTGAAGGAACTGTCTGCTGGTGAATCTGTTCTCTTGCACATTCCCACGGATGAACTGATGGATGGAATTATCTTAGCAGGTCTTCTCCATCCCTTCAGGATGGATGGTGGCTTGAAGCAGGCTGGTGGCTCATGCTTGAGCGCTTGAAAGCCCACCCTGGCCGGCCGGCGCTGGTGGACCAGCGTGTCCTGCTGTCGGAAACGAGTTCTCTCCTGCTTACCTGTCCTGCTTAAGTTCTGAGATAGAAGCTTGCTTTTTGGGAACTGCAGTGTAACTGGGTCTCTTCTGCAAAGGTTTTTCTTCCTGGGTGTCTGCAGTCCACCATGTCCCCTCCTTGCTAGAGGGAGACGGCTGGCTGCCCCGTTTCTGCCTGCAGGCCCGTGTTTCTCTGTGGTTCATGCAGATGTTTGGACCCTGAGCCAGCATATGTGATGATTAAGAACTCCACCCTTTTAGCTCTGGGACAGGATAGACACAGGAAGGTCCCAGCACCCCGAGTTCATGGTACCTTTTGTGGGGGAAATCGCAGTGTTTTGTGGTAGAGAAAGCAGTCATTATGATGTTTTTGTGGAAACTTTTTGTTGTTGTTGTATTTTTGTTAATATGCATATTTGAAAAGTGTTCCAGCAATCTTTGGATTTAGTACATGCTAAGATGGGCTTCCCTGATAGCTCAGTTGATAAAGAATTTGCCTGCAGTGTAGGAGACCCTGGTTCAATCCCTAGGTCGGGAAGATCCCCTGGAGAAGGGAACAGCTACTTGCTCCAGTGTCCTGGCCTGGAGAATTCCATGGACTGTATAGTCAGTGGGGTCGCAGAGTCGGACACGACTGAGCGACTTTCGATCAATAATCACGCCCTGCACTTCTGCTCTGTCCGGTTTCATGTATTTCTAATTAATACACTAGCTGTGTAAATACTGACCTTGCCCGCCTCCTGCCCTCAGGGTCTCTGGAATCTAATTCTCTGAGCCCCTCCTCCACTCTCCTCCGGCTCCCGCTGGCCAGCTGGCTGCTCCATCCGTCCCCTTGTTTGTGTCTTTTTAAACAGGTTTCATGCTTTGAGAGAAACTATGTTCTTATTTATAACCAGAGTGTTGCTCACATACCTCACTGCACTGTTTTCATGGAAAATGCTATTTAATAATCCTTTTAGGATAATTTACAGTATTTTTTATGCCACCTTTTCTGTTCATACCTGTGCTTGTTTTTGTCAGTGTGCAGGATTTCTTGTGTATCTGCAGTTTCTGTCAACAATAAGGGCAGTTTTTTTGTTTTGAGTTTAGACCTGATCAACTTAATATTATAGCCTCTCATATACTGTTTCCAAAATCTTAATACCACTTTGAGCCTGAACCCTGTGATGATTGATCACCCAAAAAGTAAGAATACTGGGCAGACAAGTGAATCAACTGATTCTTATTAGCTCAGACGGTGAAACTAATGGGAAATGGGGAGTTTCACGTTCCTGGTGATGGTTGTTAACCTGAGCCAGAGACTCTGTTGTTTCTGCCTGTTGGACTTAGGGTTTGTGTGTCCGTTTTCACTAAGCAGAAACAAAGGGAGGTCAGGCTCCTCCCTGGGAATGCGTGGGCCCCTCTGGTGTCCTGGACCATGCTGGAAAGGCACGTGGCGCAGCCGAGATGCTGGCTGTCCAGGGCACCTCCTGTTGGCACGTGTATCCTCTACCGACTAATGTGGCTTAGCAGTAGCAGCAGCATTCGCTACCTTAAATCATTTGTTACCAACGTTCCTCACTGGGGGGCTTCCCAGGTGGTGCTAGCGGTAAAGAACCCACCTGCCAGTGCAGGAGACATAAGAGACATGGGTTTGATCCCTGGGTCAGGACGATCCCCTGGAGAAGGGCATGGCAACCCACTCCAGTGTTCTTGCCTGGAGAATCCCATGGACAGAGGAGCCTGGCGGGCCGCAGTCCATAGGGTCACAAAGAATCGGACACGACTGAAGCCACTTAGTGCTTCCTCATTGGGAGGGACTCTGCAGTTTCCCAAAGGATTCCCACGTGGTTGCTTTGGAGCACTTAACTAAACATTTAGTAACCAGAAAACTTCTTAGTGTCAGGATGGTATTGTAAGCAGGGCACAAATAGCAGGTGCTGCAGAAAGCACGAAAAGGACGTTGAATGGCCACTTGCCTGATGGATACTCCCCGCTGTCCCTGTGGATGCTGAAGTGGAGGGCTGGGCGTGAGTTACCCTGCCGGTTTGGTCAGATGAGGCAAACACCTCAGTGTCGGTCCTTTCAGCCTCTGTTGACAATGGGAACCTGGTTTCTCCTTTCAGTGCTTGGCTTGGACAGGTGGCCTTAATTGAGAAAGCTGTGGATTTCTCCAGGGCCGGGTGGGCGTGTCCTCCCTGGGGGAGAGAGCCCCAGCTTGCAGGACCTTGGAACTGAGGGCACCCTGTTCCCTCCTGTGTGATTTGCCAAGAGGCAGTTTGAAGGGCATTTGGGTGTTGAGGGCAGAGCTGGAGTCCGGCTCTTCTGGTCCCAGACCTGCTTTTCCCCAACTCTCCCCCCGTCACTGTGGGACAGCCGCCCCCATGGCCCTGAGAGCCTCAGCGACTATTTCTGGTTCCCCTTGTGGCACCCAACAGTCCATTTGTTAAGGAGGCAGGTCCAAACAGCTTGGTAAAAATTTTTCTGCCAACAAGCTAGTCGCTGTTTGAAAAAGTAGTCATATACTTTGAACAACTGAACATTTGTATTGCATTCTGAAACATCCCCAGATCTGTGCCAGGGGAGGGGGGTACCTGATGGGCACCAGGCCAGCTTCTCAGATCCCCGTGGCCTCTCCTCTTCCACATCCTCGCCGTTTGTCACCGCTTTGCAAAGACGCGCTGTCATCGACACACGCTCAGAGCTGTCCAGCGTGGACGCTGAGCTGCTGGTTCACCTGGTGGTGTTTCACTGCGTGTCTTTCTCATATGGAACTTTCTGCGGGGCTCCCGCGAGTTTCCCCCAGTGCGCGGGAGCTTGAGCTGCTGCCGTGGGAATTGCTGAGTGCGCTGTTGGGTTCTTGCCAGTCTGCAGCATCAGCTGTTGGCGATGAGCAGCAGCCAGCGTGGCGCAGGTGGCTCATGTCCTGCAGGGCGTGGCTCCGAGCCAGGTAACCATTGTGTGCTTCCTGTGATGAAGCAAGTCTCTCAAACAGTACAATCTGTGCAGTACTTTGTAACAAGAGGAGGAATGATCATGAAAATCTTTAAAGCCACCAAGAGGTATAGCAGCTACTTCAGGCAGAAGTATATATTTTTCTGTCACTAGAATAAAAGTGTCCCAGATTTGCTGACCCTTTTCTGGGATGGCCCATACATAATTACTTGGCCCTTCAAAGGAAAGGGCATTTAACAAGGAGCAGGAAACTATCTGACTTTCGATGGGTGTTTAAAAACCTCTTTGTTAAAAATGCTCTTTCTGATTAGTCTTCATGAACACAAGTGTTTGATGTCAGGGATGATGGGACTTTATCCGCTGAACTTCAGCAAAGACCTTTCCATAAGAAAAAATTTTTAAAAATTACTAATGGATGAGTTAATAAGTGCAGTTGATGACACAGTTCTTGGATCAGTGTAACTTAAAGAGAAAATATCTTGGCCGGGTTGAGGCATGTAGAATCTTAGTTCCCTGACCAAGGATCAAACCTGAGCCCACCTGCGGTGGAAGTGCCGAGTCCTAACCGCTGGACTGCCAGCGAAGTCCCGGCTCAGTGTAACTTTGTGAGGTGTCTTTTCCCCTTGTTACACCATTAAACAAGTATCAGAGTGAATCATATAGGGTCAGTTTTGTTCCTAAATGTAAAACAGTATGGACTACATAATATAGTATTTTCAGCCTCATTGCTTTCACTAATGAGAGCCCAAAAGATTTTTGTACCTCTAATAAAATATTTAAGAATATTTTTCTTTTGTTTTTATTAAATTTTTTCTTTTTATATATTTTACAATTATGCAATATATTGGTACATAGTATATCTATATATCTATCTTACAATAAATATGAGGATTTACTCTTAAATGTGTGGGGACCACCCTCCAGAACAGAATAGTTGGGAGTCACTTAAGCCAGAGACCAGTGGTTCTCAAACTCCACCTTGTTGGGTCCCCAGGGGTTCCTAGAAGTCTTTCGCCGCTCTTGTGGAGAGTATGGACCAGGCTCTGGTGGGTGGTCCCTGCTAGCCCCTCCCTGTGTGTACCAGCACAGTTCTGCTCTTAGCCTCTGAGTTTTTTCTGTGTTGCGTGTAATGTTTGCATTTAAAAACCTGCTGCATGTGTGTGCCACGTGGATTGGTGGCCTGTTTCAGACGCTTGGCAATGCTAGCTCACTGTAGCATCAGGAGTTTTCACTGGGCTGTAGGCCACTTCAAACCCTCTCACGAAACTGAATTTAAAATTTTGTACCTGTCTGCTCACTATCCAGACTGGCTGAGGTTTTCCCCTACTTAATGGTTGAAGTTCTAGCTCTTTTGTGAAACCTTCTCTAGTGACTGGGAGAGATGAAAGAGACCCCAGACTCACAGATACCTGATCCCTGGATCACCTGCACGCTCAGCACTGGAGTCCTTTGTCTACGCACAGAAGGCTAGTGCAGTGTGTGTGTGTGTGTGTGTGTGTGTGTGTGTGTGGTTAGCATGTACACTGGGTCCGCCTTGTCTCCTGGAGCCGTGGAGCTCTGGGTCTGAGCCCCTCTTTGTGTCTGGACCGACCCTGCCATGGCTCTGATGCGCTGGGCGAATCCATGGATGAGACGCATGGTGTTCCCTCCTCCATGCTGCTGGTCTCCAAACGGACATTGCAGATGGTCCAGGTGGGCTCTAGAAGCTTTGTGCTGGGACCACGTTAGCCTGTCCCTGCAGTCACCTGCGCTGAATGCTGTGCCATTCCTATAAAGAGCTGACTGAAGAAGCAACTGTGAAAAGAATCTGCTTTGGTTGCTCTGAAACCGTCTCCTGAAGAATGTGTGTGTGTGAGTCGCTCAGTCGTGTCTGACCCTTTGCGACCCCACGGACTATAGCCCGCCAGGCTCGTCTGTCCATGGGATTCTCCAGGCAGGAACACTGGAGTGGGTTCCCATGCCCTCCTCCTACTGAAGAACACTTGTTACCAAATACTGTTGCTTACTATCCCCCAGGTAAGGAGTCATTACAGAGAGATTTTAAAAATAACGTATTTTTAGGGGAAAAAGTGCCTCACTGGGAGAACCATAAGCTTCTTCCTTTTAATAACAGTTCTGACATTTATCACATTTCCCTTTCTGCTTTTGTTGCCAGAAAGCTCAGAGCTGGTTCCCACGATCTGCAGGAGCAGCTTGTGTTGGTTTCCATGTGGTGGAGGGACCTGGGGACCCGGGGGCAGGGGTGCTGCCGGCGTGCAGGGTGGCGGGGGCAGGGTGGGGGCATCGGTGCCTGTCCCGTTATAGCTCCCCCTCGCTGAGTGCCGGGCGCCGTCCCACGTGTGTTAGCTTTGTCTGTAAAGTGGGGTAAGTCGTCTGCCCGTGTGTGTCTCCCTGGTGGGGTTTGAACTTGGTCTCATCCTGTAGGAAGCTGCCTTTCCTCTGCTGTCGGATGCCCTGCTGAGCACACGAATCTCCTCCTCCCTTCCCCAGCCCTCGTTCTCTAATTCATGAAACTTTTGGCCTAGATGTGCTTTATGAAGACCTCTTTAAGTCCCTCCTAGAAAGAGTTGGGGTAAAGTTAAGTAAAGGGCTTTGTCACTGAAGGTGCCAGTGAGACAGGAAGGGCGGCAGGGGAGGAGGGAGGCCTTCATAGACCTTTGAGAGGAGAATTCCAGGTCTCGGATGGGCTTTATGGAAACTCTCTCAGTAAAACTGAGTTTTCAGATATGCCCTTGAAAACAGTGCCAAGTGATGGTGACTTTTTACTATCACTAAAAACACCTGGAAGATTCCACTGGTCAAGCCAGGAAAGATGAATTTACTTTAAGAAGTTTTGAAACATTGGTACAAAGTGTAAATGAACTTTCCTCTCAAAAGAGCTTGTTGATAGTGAAAATATTTTTCTTGAGGTTAGTGGTAGCAACATGGATGGACCTAGAGATTATCATACGAAGTGAAGTAGCTAGACAGAGAAAGACATATATCAGTTTTAGGTCGAATCTGAAAAATAGTACAAATGGAGTTACTTATAAAACAAAAACAGTCTTTGCAGACAGAGAAGACAAGCTTTTGGTTACCAAAGGGGAAAGGCAGCGAGGGATAAATCAGGGGATTGGACTGAATAGATACACACTGCTGGGACTTCTCTGCTGGTCCAGGGGTTAAGAACTTGCCTTCCAAAGCAGGGGACGTGGGTTCTATCCCTGGTCTGGGAACCAAGATCAAACGTGCCATGGGGCAGCTGAGCCCGCACGCTGCAGCTAGGGAAGCCCACACACTTTAGGCCTGTGCTCGGCAACAGCAGAGGCCCCCGGCACAGCAGCGAAGACCTGTGCAGCCACAGTGACAATAAATGCTCTTAAAACTCAGACACACACTACTTCCCAGGTGGTGCTAGTGGCAAAGAACCTGCCTGCCAGTGCAAGATTCCAAGAGACGTGGGTTCGATCCCTGGAGGAGGGCATGGCAGCCCACTCCAGTACTCTTGCCTGAAGAATCCCATGGCACCTGGCGGGCTACAGTCCATGGGGTCGCAAAGAGCTGGACATGACTGAAGTGGCTTGTGCATGCGTGCATATATGTATATGTAAAACTGAATCACTTTGCTGTATACTTGAACTTAACACAGTGGTATAAATCAAGTATACTTCAGTGAAAAGAATGCAGCCCTCATTTAAGGGAGTAGGTCCTTCCTCAAAAGGTTCAACATGGTTACTGTATGACCCAGTAGTTCCACTGCTAGTCATGTTTACCCGAGAGAACTGAAAACACACGCCTATAAAAAGTGGGTGTACAAATGTTCATAGAAGCATAATAATAGCCAATTTGAAACAGTTCAAATTTTCGTCAGTGGAGGAACCAGTAGACAAAATCTGCTATTCCCATGTGATGGAGTATTAGCCATAAAAAGGTAATGAGGCAGTTACACATGCTTCAGTGTGGATGGACTTAGGCAACGTGTTCAGTAGGGAAGCCGGACAGCAAGGTCACACATCATACCGTTCCATTCATATGAGATGTTCAGCAGAAGCAAGCTCATGGAGACAGAGATTAGTGGGTTGCCTGTAACTGGGGTAAGAATAGGGTGGGATGGTGGGAGCAGGGTGTGTGCGTATGTGTGTGTGTGTGTCTCACTGGTGGGGTTTGAACTTGGTCTCGTCCTGTAGGAAGCTACATTTCCTCTGCTGTCGGATGCCCCACTGAGCACATGAATTTCTTCCTCCCTTCCCCAGCCCTCGTTTTCTAATTCATGAAACTTTGGCATATTTGTACTTGATGAAGACCTCTTTAAACCCCTCCTAGAAAGAATTGACTTGTGATGGGTGTGAAGGTTCTTTTTGGATGATAGAAACTTTCTAGAATTAGGTCATGGTGATGTTTGTATAACCTTGTGAATATACTGAAAACCACTGAGTAGTACCCATTATAAAAGTGGATATTATAGTATGCGAAATGTGTCAAAATCATAAAAAAGAAGAGACATTAGGCAAACTTGAAGAAGCCTGGTGCTGCTGAGGGGTGATGCCACACCTAGGAATGGATCTACGCGACCCTTAAAGGAAATCCTCTGTAATGTAGCCTCACCAGCAGTGTGCGAAGATCATTTCGTCTCGGTAACTGGCACCTGGTGATAAGCAGGTACACAGAGCCAGAGCCTCCAAAACGTCCAGGTGTTGTGGAGTCGGGGTCGGGGGAACTCAGGGAGAACTGTGAGAACCTGGGAAGCCTCTGCCTCCATCGTGAGCAAGCTGCTCCGTTTGACTTTGTGTATCTGGCTTCATGAGATTCCATATCTTTGGCTGTTAAAGAGACTGGTACCATCAGAAAAAAGGTGAGTTAGCCTAAATATATCTAGACATCTCTTATTTAATGAAATTTCCTCCTCAAAGAATAGCATTCTTTAAGAAGAAGAAATATGCGTAATAGATTGGTATGGTGCCCAAAACCCAGTGGTCAGTCACTAAATGGTTATCATCAATAAAGAGTTGGTTGTGACCATTTGCTAACCGAAGTAGAACAAGCAGATAAGCCCTGGATTCTCTGGCAGATTGAAGTCGAGCGTGTGGGTGTGATTTTGTGTCTGCTGCCCTTGGGAATGGTGACCTGTTAGTACATGCTGCCTGAAAAGAATCAGTCTTTTTGAAAACTGTTACTGTATTTAATACTCTTTTTTTTTTTTTTTTTGAGGCCTGGGAATTTCTGTAAATATTGCTCCAAAAATAAAATGAATTTTTAGAAAATTTTCTAGAGCAACACTGCCATAAGGAAGTTTGTAACCGGAGTTTTCTGATTAAATACTAATCTGGTACTAAAAAAGCAGAAATACCATGGATATATAAGTACTTCCCTCATCCTAGTTGAAAAGTATTGCCATAAATGTTTACAGATTTTATATTTAATGGTTTAATAGTGTATATCATTTGTTTGCTTGGGGGCACCTAAATTTATTTTATTCTTTACTTTCTTAATGATATTGGCCACCAAAATAGGGGGAAGAAAATTCCAGTGGTTTAGAAAGGAATTTTTAAAATACAGTGGAGGACAGATGTAAATTTTTTTTTTTAAGTAACCCCTCATCCAGTCCCTGAAATAGAATCCTAAAAATACAGTTGGCCTACGTGTTGGCTCACAGCAGCGTGAACTCTTGTGCGTGCTCTCAGGGATCGTCAGCTGCTGGCACCAAAGGCTTCTGCACACTCTTCCTGCAGAAGCTTGTAGGATTTTGTCATTCTTTTTTTAAACCTCATTTGGGGGACTTCTGTGGTAGTTCAGTGGTTAAGGGTTCGCCTTCCAGTGCAGAGGACACAGGTTCAGTCCCCTGGGTGGGGAGCTAAGACCTCACGTGCCGCAGGACAGCGAAGCCTGTGCGCTGAGCTACTGAGCCTGGGGCGCTCTGGGGCCTGATGCCAGCTCGAGGAAGCCCAAGTGTGCAGTGAGGACCTGGTGTGGCCAGATAAATGGTATTTTTTAAAGAAAGAGAAGAAAAAGTTAAACCCCATTTGATGGTAAAAACGATGGGAGTGAAGGAAAGATAGAAAATAGTGGTTTGTGTAGGAGGTCATCCTGATGATATTACACAGAAATTTAATTTGCCAGGAATTAAAATTGAAGGGTAAAACATCTGTTACTAGGGGAGTGGTTTAAAAAAAGTAAGTTGTGTATGGATTCTGGATTACCATGCAATTAAAAAAAAAATACCTGTGTGTATTATCTGTTGATAAGAAAGTCAAAAATCTCGTTTGTATAGGATGCTGCCTTTTGTATGAAAAAAAGGAGGCTAAGGCTATATATTCATACCCCTTTTTCTTTGCATAAAAGGCAACTTTGGGTAAATGCACAAATAACTAACAGAAAGGGTTGTTTCCTGTGAGAAGGGTCTAGGTGGTAGGAGACTGGATGGACGCAGGACGGGTGGGCGCCCACTCATTCCTGAACGTTCGTTCTGCGTGTTCATCAATGTGTTATATTTGCGGCTGTCCGGTCATTCCGTCATGTCTGACTCTCTGTAACTCCATGGGCTTAGCCTGCCAGGCTCCTGTGTCCATGGAGTTCTCCAGGCAAGAATCCTGGAGTGCGATGCCTTCCTTCAGGGGATCTTCATGACTCAGGGATTGAACCGGCATCTCCTTCTCTGACAGACAGATTCCTTACCACTGAGCCACCTGGGAAGCCCCACTGTATTAGTACTATATTACACATACTCACAAATATTGCATTCCCTATTCACAAAGTGAACCTCACAAACTCGAGGGTGAGAGCAGAAAATGGTGACTGGAAATGCAGATTCCATGGTGAGTCCTGGCTCTGCCCCTTCCCAGTCGTGGGAGACCTCGTTCAGGTGCCCTCTTGGGCCTTCATTTTCTCATCCATAAAGTTAATTCTTGGCAAGAACTGGCGACGGTCTCTGTCATACAGTTTCTGCTGATGTCATTGCTGGTAGTCAGAGCATCAGTGACCAGTCATTCTCATGTTGCCTGTCGAGTGTCTGAGCTTTCGGTCACGTGTTGACTGCAGCAGCTGATAAATGTATGTGGAGTTTCTCTTGGCCTGTGGCTAACAGCCTGGCACAGAGTTCAAGTCCCTGGACTGCGTCAGTTCTTGGCAGTATGTCCTTTACTCGCAAAGATACTGGAGTGGAATTGACCAGGTTGCCTGCATAAGGAAGGCACCATCCTGAAGTCTTGATGGAAGATGCTATATTCAGAAAAGCTAGGAGAGGAGGTCATTCATCCTTGCATTTTGATCTTACTGTCTCTGGTCCAAATCTGCATTCAAGCCGGCCCTGTTTATGTCAGCTCTTCCCAGAATGGCCTGGAGAACTCTGTTCTGGAGGGACTGGTTGTGCGTTGGCCTGGGACTCTCCAGGGCAGGGTACTGATGGCAGCCAAACCCATGGTTTCATTTGAGAATCAGTTAATAATCGAAATGAGAACAGCCAGGCCAGGCTACACGCTGAGGTTTGGGCTTATGTGGGAGGTGGGCATCTGTAGTCAAACCAGTGTCCTTGCTTTTTATTCATCATCGTCCCTCAAGTCACCAGTTACGGATGATGTATCCTTAAAAGTTGTTCCGTGCCAGCCGCTCCCCATCTGCAGGCCTGTTGTTGGAGGTGGTTCTGGGCAGAGGGAATGGCTCCCGTGGTTGATAGAATTGTGGAGCAGTCTTTCCGGGGACCCCGCCTTGGGGCTCACACATTTTTGTGGCCCCTGACTATACTTCCCTGGAGTAGGAAATGTCAACCCACTCCAGTATTCTTGCCTGGAAAATTCCAGGAACAGAGGAGCCTAGCGGGCTACAGTCCATGGGGTCGGAAAGAATTGGACATGACCGAGCATGCACACAGGCATGACTGCTTGGGCACAGGGCCATCTCAAAGAAATAACATATCAGACTGGCTCTGTTAACTTGCAGGAATATGTATCCTGCCCTAACTGCTGCAGTAGGTATGACTGTCTTCATTTTAGGGGAATCGAGGTGCCGTGGCGAAGCACTTCAGCCAAGTAGATCCAGGTAGTTGTGAGGGATGTAAATTATAGAGAGAGAGAGTTCCAAAGAGTGGTAGTCCCCAGAGTGAGGGCAGAGAAGGACGTGGCAACCCGCTCCAGTAGTCCTGCCTGGAGAATTCCATGGACACGGGAGCCTGGTGGGCTGCCATCCTCAGGGTCGCAAAGAGTCGGACACAACCGAGCGCCTAACACACGCAGGGTGAGGGCAGGGTCTTGGCTCTCACCGGGTTTGAGCTATGGCTTTGCCACTGTCTGATGAACCTCACACCAGCAGACCTCGCTTTCCTGATGGGGTCGTCCTGGTGATATCAGCGATGTACTGGGTGGTTCCCGGTCAGGAGATGACAGTAAGGACCCAGAGGGTGCCCCAGGTGGCGGGCCCAGCTCTGTTCCGTTTCAGGCAGGAGGTGTTGGGCCAGGGGGTGTCAGTAGCTGGGCCTGGTGATGCTGCTTTGCAAGATGCACTTGGTGGGGCCCAAGGAAGGAGCTTTGGAAGCAAAGAGGGACGTTTTCCCTCATTTTGTTAGTGGATGTTTCTAGTGGGTCAGAAGAGATGTGAAAGTGATGAGCGTTAGATTTGGCAGGTCTGGCAGTGGTTTTTAAAATAGAGACGTGAAAACAGCCAAATGGTTATCACCTTTCCCATAAGACTGGTTCTGGGAACAGCTAAAACTGAAAACCAAGCGCTTGATTTTACTTTTACAGTGGTCTGTAATGTCCGGTCTCCACCTTATCTATGGGTTGCTTTTAGGGGCACATAATGGGTGGTCCCCCCTCCCTCCCACGTTATTTCTTCTACGTGAGGGTTTGGCCCAGACAGAGGCAGTGGGACTGGGAAGTTGCGATTCCACCTGGCTGTATTTTAGGGGAAGAGTCTTGGTATTAAATTCGTAATTACTTGTTAGCAGGGTTACTGGCTTTTAAGAGTATATATATTCTGAAGGGTTTTATTTTTTTCCTCTTGGTTTAATTGTGAGACTCTTACTCCGTTTCTAAATTTCTAAAATTATTTTTAGAAAGTTGAAGGGGATATCAACTTTGTGCATGTCAAATGTATAGTTCAAATACATTTTCAAGCCACTGGGTTTTATGTGAGTACATGCATTGTTCCTGCAAATCAAATTTACATTTTCTAATGTTATGAAAAGCGCTGTCAGTGCCTGTAATTCTGGCTTTGATGTTGGAAGGAGAACAGAGGATTAAGGCAGATTAGGGTGTTGGTCTGACTCCCCGTGTTCTGTGGGATCACAAGTAAAAGTCCTCCAAATCTGGCTGTTACTCTGGTGGCATTAGCAGAAGCTGGAGTTCTCGCTTTTCAGAGCTTAGCACAGCGCCTGCTGGAGCAAGCAGCCGACTCTCTCCTGAATCAGCGTGTCATGCCAGCGCTGACATACTGGGATGTGTGTGGCGTCTGCCGATTCAGAATCGCCACCGTGGCCCAGATCACCAGCATCTGGGGAGAGCCTCTGTATCCTTGCACGGTATTTCTGCTAGATGTGGATTACAGCTGAAAGGCAGGGGAATCTCCTGAAAAGAGTGCCACTCGGGGTTTATTAAGAATAAAAGCAACATTATCACAGCCACTGTTTACCGCATCAGGCTGGTGTCCCGGGCACCGCGTGGAGTATGTCGTTACTTGACCTGCTGCATCTCAGGGGCCCCGTGCTCTGTGAGCGTGGGAACTGAAGTGGAGCGCGTGGACTCTCTGAACTGAGATGCCCACTGTGTTCAAACAGACAGACTTCTCAGTGATGTTTGCAAGAAGAGCAGCTTGAGATTAAACGCGTTCGGGCGGTCCGGTTTTTAAGGCAGTGGTGCATTTTTGACATTCTCAAGCCTGGAAGTGCATATTCGGCCCCTGTCTTGGTCCTAGGAGTGGCTGTCTCTCAGGGACTGGAGAGTTCTTCCCATGTATCAGCTGCACAGAGTTCATGTGTGTGAGTCCTTGTGGTGATGGTGCCCTTCTCTTTACTTCAGTGTTAAAATTTGCGAAGTAGAGATGATGCTATTTTTACTGGGGATGCGGTGGTCATAGATATTTTTCTCGGGGGAGTGACTTACAGGTCTTAATAAGAGTTGCTCCTTCTGGAGTGGGGATTGTTGGGGAGGGGAGGGAGTAGGAAGAATCTTAGGCATTTTCCTTAAACCCTTTTTTTCTTCTGTTCATTTCTAGTCTTTATAACCTGGCTTCACTGGAACTGAGAGAGAATCTACTTACTTATCTCCCTGAGTGAGTCTCTGGGGGAAAGGAGAGGGGAGGGGTTTCATACTGAATGAATTTCTTGAAGCATTAAAAAAAAAGCTACAGTAGCTTGTCAAAAAGAAGTTCTGTGTCTTTTGGAAAATTTGGGAGATGCCAGCCTTGATAGACTTCCTGTGCGGATGGCCATAAAATCCAGATGAATCTTATTTTGGGAAATGAGTCCAAGTGAGGAATCTCATGCTGCTCAGCATTTCTAAATCCCAAGAGCTCCTTCCCTTTGAATTTTTTTTTTTTTTTTAATAGCTCCCTTACCCAGCTACGGAGACTAGAAGAACTTGATTTAGGAAACAATGAAATATATAATTTGGTAAGTCTGTACAGAAGAGAGATTTGAATTTCACTTGTTCTTAGTTATGATCACAGAATGTCTGGGGGACATCTCTAGGGATGCTCTTAAGCCAGTGTTTCCACAGAGACAGCTTGGCAACATTAGAGCACGTGCTTTGGTTCACTCGGGTTACGGATGATGATTGGGGGGTGAAGGCTCGGGGGTGGAGGTGATGGTGTGAGTGGAAGCAGCTGGGAGTCTTGGGGATGCTTTTAGGAGAGGGGTGCTGATTTTAGAGAAGTACCCACAAACCTCTGCTGTGATACTCCATTCCTAACTGTTGAGTGAAGGTCCTTTCCTTCTTAATGGGAGGCTAAATACTGGAGCTTTGTTACCATAACATTGCTTTTTGTTTTAGCCAGAATCAATAGGAGCTCTCTTACATCTAAAGGATCTCTGGTTGGACGGAAATCAGCTGTCAGAATTACCTCAGGTGAGTGGTAATTTCAGTTTCCCTCCAAAATGCAAAAAGACTACCGTCACCCTCATGCATCCCCTGCTCCTCCATGAGACGTTCCAGAAAAGGGAGCTTGAAAACGAAAACGTTGGTTGCCAAAGCAGATTTGGAAAAATTCGTTGAGCATTCATCATGCCACATTGCCACAAAAAATTGAAAGCCTCAACCCGTCGTTTCTAAAGATAGTAAATGTATCTTTTGGTGCGTGAAGTCTGCATTTTATTTCACCCTGGCTTGAGGCCTGGGTTGCCTGCTTGAAGCCCAGCTCATTTGGAAATTACCAGGATGCCGGATTCTGATGGCAGAAGTTTCTGCCACTGTTGGTGATATGCCAAGTGTTTTGAGATGATTTGAGCACATTTTGCTGTGTAATAGTTGATGTGAAATCAGTGCGAAAAGTTTCTACTTCATATTTTCTTCCAAATGTTGCTTATGGTGTAGCTGGACCGTCACAAGCTGTTTACATTTCTCCTGCTGTTACCAAGCGTGAGGAACTGTGTTCCAAATGAAACAGGGTCTCGTGTGGGCTTCTGTTTCAGCTGGTGGGTTCTAGCACGCAGACCCACCTTCCCATCAGTTGAGAGAGAGACTCAAACAACAACACCACACAGGCGTTTCCCCCAGCTTGGTTTTTCTCCAGGTGTTACCAAATTCTGCTCTTCGGGGTCTCTTAGAGCCAGGGTTTAAAGTCCGTATATTTCCTGATGGTTGAGGTGTGCGTACTGTATCGTCATTCAGGGGCTGTCTCTGCTAGGCTCTCTGAGCCAGCTATGAGGGACCCTGCTCTTCGGGTGGAGAAGGTGTATCTGTGCAAGGGAGCCTGGTGCTGTGAAAAAGCACTTGAGTGAGATTCTAGTTGTAGTTATACACTGGAATTGACAAGACACACCGACAACTCATGCGACTCCGGAGCTAATTCGAGTCTGTTTCTGAGGTCTTGGCTGCATTTGGGAAAAGGAAGGGGCAGATCAGCAGCTGATATGAGTGAGGGTTTGATTAACAGATTTCTCTAGGAAATTATGAAACGTCCTGATTAAGAGAAGTCTAGCTACTTAAAAAAGTCAAAGGATGGGGCAGAAATGCCAGGAAGATATTAAGAAAGTATAAAATACCAGCTATCAAGGCTGGATAAACAACAAGGCCTTACTGTGGAGCACAGGGAACTGTACTCAATATCCTGTAATAAAACAGAATGGAAAAAGAATATGAAAAAATATGTATGTATAACTGAGTCACTTTGCAGCACTAGGAGAAATTAACACAGCATACTTGAATAAAATAAAAATCAGCTCTTAGACATGCAGAGGAGAGTGTATGTGTGGACAGATGTATGTAAACAATTGTGCAAAATATCACGTCCTAAACAAAGAAATTAACATGCCACTGATCATGTTATTAATTTTTTTTATGCATCTCATTGGCCCACTTGTATAACCTTTTGTTAAGTCAGGACCAAACTCATCAGACAGTCTCAGATAATCAGTTATTTTCCTGTCTTCACTGATAAAAAGAAAAGGAGACGAAACATTGTTTAAAGGAATAAATTTAGAAAGTAGACTATCCTCAGGGAGCCTGGCCTGAAATTAGTAGAAAGGTAGTCTGCTTTCCTCCAGGCAGCACATGCAGGGGTGGAGTCCCAGGGTGAGTACTGGATTGGGGGGGGATAAGTTGCGTAGTTGTTCAGGCCACATTCAGTGCTGATTCAGGAGTCTGTGCCTATGTAGACTTCAGGGGGCCACTGGAGTTCGAGGTGGGGTTTCATTCCGGGCCTGGAGCGATGTTTCCCGGAGGGAAGGATGGAGGCACAGTTGTGAACAGACTTGGGCAGAGTGTTTCCAGACCTGTCCAGGCGGGAGGGTGCTGAGTGCAGGGGGACAGGCTGGCAGCAGGTCAGGCCAGTGGGGGCACCAGTAAGCGGGAGTGTGTGTCGGGAGAGTGGAGGATCAGATGCCTTTGGATTGGAGCTCGGGCCCCAAGGAGGTGCCTCCCCTCCCTGGGTCGGCTCTTCCCTTTCAGAGCAGTCTGGCTCTCTTGTCTTGGGTATTAACAGAGAGAGTGTGTGTGTATTAATAGTGTGTGTGGTGTGTGTGTGTGTGTCTGTGTCTGTGTGTATCTGTGTGTATCTGTTTGTGTGTGTGTGTGGCTCTGTTGTCTCGGGTATTAACTCTGTGTGTGTGTGTGTGTGTATGTGCGCCCGTGTATGTGTATTAATTTTGTGTGGTTTGTGTGTGTGTCTTTGTGTATCTGTGTATGTGTGTGTGTGAGCACACCCATGTGTGTGTGCTCCAGTTTCCCCAGGGAGCAGCTGAGCCCCTGTTGTGTGTGTGTGGGGTGTGTGTGTGTGTGTGTGTGTGTGTGTGCTCCAGTTTCCCCAGGGAGCAGCTGAGCCCCTGTTGTGTGTATGTGTGTGTGTGTGTGTGTGTGTGTGTGTGTGTGTGCTTCAGTTTCCCTGGGGAGCAGCTGAGCCCCTGTTGTCCCATGAGCTGCCTGTCACGGACGTAGAAAGGAGTCGGCTTCCCACAGGACTTCGCAGGCTGTTCTGAGTATTGAGTCCTAACTTGGAGAACTGGCATCTGGCCTCTTTTTTTTCTTTATCCCTGAACTGTGGGGCCTTCAAGCGACTGGTTTTCCCCTGGTGTCCATGTCCTCATCTTACTGAGGGAATGACTCCTTGCCTGCCTGCAGGCGGAGCGCCTGGCCTCCCTTCCCAGCGCCGCATGTGTGATTCACACAGCTTCCCGTTTTCATCAGAAGGGAGTCTGGAAACTCAACCCCGCTGTCACCTTCGACCAGAACTTATAGAAGCATCCTTAGGACCACTCTGCAGTTTGATTTTGAAAAATCAGTATGAGAAACTCCTCCGAACGGTGACTGATTCTGGCGTGACTTTCTTTTCCTGTGTCATTGGTGCAGGAAATAGGAAATCTGAAGAACCTGCTCTGCTTAGACGTCTCTGAAAACAGGTTGGAAAGGCTTCCAGAAGAAATCAGCGGCCTGACTTCATTGACGGATTTGGTCATTTCGCAGAACTTGTTAGAAATGCTCCCGGACGGCATCGGTGAGTGTGGGCGCTAGCAGCCCCAGTGCTGGCTGTTCAGGTGCTGGGGTGTGGTTCCTTCAGTCGTTACGGGTTGAATTTCTCTATTTGCAGGCATTTCTGTTTTCCTGGTCTGGGAGCAGGCATGTTGAATATCTGTTACTGCTTTTAGGTGTCAGCCTGTCCACTTCCTCTGCAGCTTGTGCCCGTGATTTTGCTGGTGATGAGCCCAAATCGTAGAATGTGTTTTGGGCATATGAACAGTTATCAAGACTTTTCTAATTGAGTTTCGCGAATAGTTTATGTGGAATGACCTTTGACCTCATGGTGTGACCCCTAGGAAGGGCTGTTATTTGGGGGGGAACACATTGAGCCTTTTCTGGTCCATTGGGAATCATCTTTTCCTTGAATCATTCTGTGCCGTTTCCTTTAAAAAACAGACCAGACATTTCCTTTACCGAAAAGGAGCTCAGCCCAGGGTGAGAAAATAAACGCAGGGAAGATAAACAGACGTGGGCTGTCAGCTCCGCCATAGCCAGGCCTTCCTAGAAACTGTAGGAAACTATATTTAACCATGTGGCTGTCATAGGACAGCTTCTTTGACCTTCACTTAACTTGCATTCAGAACATCAAAGGGAGTTTGGGAGAGGTTTTCAGTAGTCGGAGAAGCCGTGTGACAGGGGCCTGACTTCCTTTCTGGAATCTGGTCCAGATGAAAGGGTTGCTGATAAGAGCAGCTTGACAGGAGGACCGACAGATGCTGCCTTTCAGGTGAGTCTGGTTGAGGAGCTGATGGGGACTGTGACTCTAGGTGGGAATGCCCGGTAGGAATCACATATAGCATCTGAACAGCTGTGGGGACCCAGGATGTTTGGCTGCTGGGAGAAGGGAGAAGTAGGCATGGGATGGCTGGCATCAGGCCTTTGAAGGGCTGTCAGGTAGAAGGAGGCATCGACTGATTCTGTCTTCTAGTTCAAGAGGGTGAAAGGAAAAGGTTGTGGATCTCAGTTTGATTTAAGAAAGAGCTTAACGTGCATCTCTTAGGAATCAGTGTGGGCTGCTTAGTAAAGAAATGAGCCTCCTGGCAGTAGAAGTATTCAAGGAGAGTCTGCAGGCCCGCTTTTGAGTGGTGTTGAGGAGTCTCTTGGGGTGAGCTCTGCCAGCTGTACGTTCCATGCCCCAAAGACAGTGCTGACGAATCTCTTGGCCTGAGGACTGGGGGGCCCTCTGAGGACAGTGTTAGTAGGTACTGACTGTGCTGAATAAGGAGCCCCCCTGCCCTGCTCCGTGACTGCACTTAGCGCAAGTTCACCCTTTCGGCATCTCCCCGCCTCTGGCTTTATCGCTTCTGTGATAGAGGCTGTCCTCTGACTGCCCTGAGGACAGTGATGTCATGCTGGCCACCTTCTGTGGATACCAAGGACACCTGCTTGGTAGGCGCGCCCCCAAGGCAGGAGCAGTTGACAGCGAGACTCTGAGTCTCCTCCAGCCCATGGAGGCTGCAGAGGCTGCAGTAAACTGGGCTGTTTTCCTGCCTGAGGGCACCTCGCATGAGTCCATTCTGCGCTCTGGTGAGATAGACCTGTCTTAACGTGGCCTTTCAGAGATTACCATCTGACCCCGCAGGCTCAGAGATTTCCCTAGTAGGGATCCTCACTGACTCACCGTCACCCGCAGATGATACAATGGGCTGCCTTGTGCTGTCTTTTGTTTTAAGCGACGGTGATTCTCGTGTGTGTTAGTTGCTCAGTTGTGTCTGACTCTTTGTGACCCATGGACCATAGCCCATCAGGCTCCCCTGACCCCGGAATTGTCCAGGCAAGAGTCCTGGAGTAGATTGCCATTTCCTTCCCCAGGGGATCTCTCCGACCCAGGGATTGAACCTGCATTGTCTCCTGCATTGCAGGCAGGTTCTTCGCCATCCGAGCCAGGATGATTCTTGCTGTTGCTGCTAAGTCACTTCAGTGGTATCCGACTCTGTGTGACCCCAGAGACAGCAGCCCACCAGGCTCCCCTGTCCCTGGGATTCTCCAGGCAAGAACACTGGAGTGGGTTGTCATTTCCTTCTCCAATGCAGGAAAGTAAAAAGTGAAAGTGAAGTCGCTCAGTCGTGTCCGACTCTTAGCGACCCCATGGCTCCCAGGCTCCTCCGTCCATGGGATTTTCCAGGCAAGAGTACCGGAGTGGGGTGCCATTGCCTTCTCCGAGGATGATTCTTAGAGGAATGTAAAAGTCTCTTGCTGTACACAAGATATTTCCTGTTCTTAAAGCTCCATCAAGAGCCAGCTCTTTGTTTTTTCATGAAAATCTATGGACTTTGACATGATTTTTTAGGTAGCAACTTTTAAACGATTTGCCATTAATTGCCGACTGTTTCTGACAAACAGAACACACGATTTTAACTCTCAACCTTTTGTACTCTAAATGCAAACAGTTTCTTGAAGCTGGGTGAGGAAACCAAATGAGAATGGAAACTCCAAACAGCAAGCAGAGGGGAGATGCCGAGAGGCGACCAGAGAAACAGTGATGACTAATGAGCCTAAATAGGGAAACAGTGATAACTAATGAGCCTAAATAACCCTTTTACAGGAAAGCTAAAGAAACTGTCGATCTTGAAGGTGGATCAGAACCGACTCACCCAGTTGCCCGAGGCGGTCGGAGACTGTGAGAGCCTCACAGAATTGGTTCTTACAGAAAATCGTCTCCTGGTGAGTGTGGCCCCAGGGTCAGGTGGAGATCGATGGTGTGGGTTCCGCATCAGCAGTGCTTTGCAGGGTCGCGTCTACGTGTTTGTAATTTGGGTGGACCAGATGGAGGTCCCTTTACGCTGTAACTAACCAAGGGGCCTGAGAAGCAGGCTCGGGACACGCAGATGATCCCGGTCCCCCGTCAGAGACTGCGCCTCACCGTGGCGCTCGGTACGGGCGCTGGCCTGGACATCGGGGGAAGGGAGGTGGCGGGACCAGCCCTGCTGGTGGAAGTGCCTCCGCCCGCGTCTGAGGGTGGGCCAGTGGGAACGGTGTTCTGTCTGGTTCTTGGAGCAAATGTGAGCGTTCGGGAGGGAGAGGGGATGGGGCTGGACCTGGAAAGCCTTGGGGGCACTGAGGGTGGGGGATGCTCTTTGGGGAGCCAGAGCACAGCTCTGATCTTGGTCTCACCCCATCTGAGAAGCTGGGTGAGGCAGAGCAGGTGCCCGGGCTTGGCCCAGCCCTCCCCATTCTCCTGGCGGCGCCTGCAGAGCGGGTTTCTGGGGCAGCTGCTCTCTGCCCGCCCCATCTGCTCGCCCTGTTCCCCCTGTCCTGGCCTTGTAGCCTCTTTGTCTTTGGTTTACTTGCCTGCCTTTCCCTCCACTTCTCTGTCTTCATTTTGTCACTTTAGTTTTTACCCGACTTTTCCTTTTACCTCTTTCTCCCCTTTTCTCTTCTCTTTATAAAAGGAGTAAGTAATGCTCTTCTGGGGAGCAGAGCAGAAGAAGACAGCAAGAGTCGGTGAAGGAGGCGGAGCTGGTGGGGGCATGGGAACATCCCCCTGTAGTCAGGACACTGGCCGCCTTCCTTGTTTCTAGAAGGAATCCGTTAGAATTACAGATGGTAGTCGTGACAGTTAGAAAAGTGACGTTCACCCCTGGATTGCATCAGGGTTGAAGATCCTCCACTCTCCATGGACCCAGGGCTGGTTCCTTTGGGGCTGGAGCGCTCACACCAGCCGGGGCGGTCCCCTCCCCTCCCCGGGCCTTATGACCACCCCTGCAACACAGCACCACCAACACACCCGCCCAGCTCAGGCTCTCATACCAGCCTGGGCAGTTCCCTCCCTCCCCAGGCCTTATGAACCCCCCGCCCCCCACACACCCACCCAGCTCCGGCCCCCATAGGCATCTGCAAACTAGCTCTCTGTTGTTCTCAGAGGTGCAGGCAGGGGAGGGGTGGATCTCAGGGGTGCAGATTTCACTTCCTTGATTTGAAGGGCCTTAGCTACCTCTTTTACTGTGTGTTTCTCTGTTCCCAGGCCTGTGTCTTTAACCTCATTTCATTGAAACATACTCATTTCTAAAAAAACGCAAAATGTTAGATGCCACATCCCCAAGTGAGCATTACAAACACCTGCTGTTGAGGAAGGACTTGTCTCGCTGGATGATATTAGACCCTCTCAGTTCTTGAAAGGATCTGTTTTATCTGTTTTACTCTGAGCCATGTCCAAAGTATGTGTTAATAACAAAAATGTTATTTTAACAGACTTTACCTAAGAGCATTGGAAAACTTAAGAAGTTGAGCAACTTGAATGCAGACAGAAACAAATTAGTGTCTTTACCAAAAGAGGTATGTGCTTTTAAGAAAATAATATAATTAATAAAGAAATAATGATACACAAGGGATCACAGATGTCAAATACTCATGTGCTGCTTTTTAAAGGTGTGAACTCTCATCTGTGGGTCCAGAGATGGTTGGAGGAATTGTATCAAAGAATGACCATCAGTAACGTTGGGGAGAGTAGGTGGGTCCAGATGGCTGTGAGCAGAATTGGGAAAGGGGAATTCAGAGGGGGACAGAGAGGGTGGCGCTTGGGGGCTGGCCTAGAAGAGCAACACCATTGACAGGAAGGGGTGATTGTGGCCTTGGGCTTTGGGGGTGATTGGGTCTAGTGAGCAGGTAAGCCCTCCCATGAGCCGCTGGAGTTGTGAAGATGGGTCTCGGTGGACAGTCTTCCTGGGCAGAGGCTCATGTCTGGGAGAACGAGAGGGAGCCCTCCACGTAGAGGCGGGTGCGGGAAGGTAGAGCCCGGTTCTTAAGATTTTTTGGTCGGTGCTCCCAGAGGGAGAAGAGAGCCTCCATACCTTGTGGGCGTGGCTGTGTGATTTAGAGGTATTTAACCAAGGAGGCACTGGAAATGAGAATGGGAAGAAGCCCTAAGGGGTCACACGAGGTGGCCTCCTGGGTGCTGTTTAAAAGGAAGGCTGTCTTTTAAAAGGAAGCTGCTGAGCGGCTCTGCCTGGCCGCGCAGGAGGAGGTGTGGCCTCCTGTGCTGCAGTCCCCAGCCAGGAGCAGCTTCCCGCTTCCTTCTCTGCTCGACCCTTGTCAACGCCCATCTTGCAGTCATTTCAGAGCTGTTCTCCAGGCAGCGAGCGCTTGCGGGGCTCTGACGCTCCCCGGCCACTCCTCCAGGCGTTTCACCTGGCCTGGTCTTTTCTCCCCCGTCCCTGTCTGGAGGTTCAGCGGGGCCCGGCTTCTCCCTGGGTGTGGCAGCCGGTGCTCCTGAGCGGAAGGATAGGGACATTTGTTACAGATGTGACCGCATTCTCACACAGCCACGATGGGAACCCTAACATTTATGTAAAGCTGTTTCCAGCGCAAAGACTTAAGTCTCCATCTTTGCTAAACTGGGACTCACAGAAGAGATTCTGCTCATTAAATCCTCATTTTGGTTCCAGTCTAAAAGCATTAAACTGAAGGACAGAGCTGGTGTTGATTGTACTCTTGTGGGAGAGTGCATGTGGGTGGGTGTAGGTCAGATGCAGAGGCAGAGGGAAGGAGAAAAGATCCAGGCCCTCCCTCTGCAGTGCCCTGCCCCCGACCGGGTGCTGTCGTGCTTGTTCAGTGAATGTCACGGCCTCTTTTGAGGCCATGAGGATCTGCATCTCCCTGCTTTACAGACGAGGAAGCTGAGGCTGGGAGTGCTTTCCCACCGGGGCTCCCGCAGCTGGAGTCTGGAGAAGAGACTTCGATGTGTCCTCCATGGCCAAGCCCGTAAAAGCCTGGCCGCTCAACTTGTAGAGATTGAACCCTACCTTTTCACCTCTGTGATCTTGACATGAGGCAACCTCTTGGTTGTGTAAAGGAAGCGTAGTTTGGACACTTCAGAAAATTAATGCATTTGAGGAAAGTTTTCAGTAGACCCTGAAGAGAGCACTTCCGAGTGTGACGTTAATCCCCAGCAAGGTCCCCACATCCCTGCCCCTCTCTGCATCTGGTCTTTCAAAGGGACACGTTGTAGACAAGAGCGTGAGGAATTGCTTCCTGTAAACTGTCCCCGTCATGTTGGCATCAGCCCTCTTTTCACTCTGAGAGGATGACATCATGCTTTCCCGGCATCTGGAATTTCATCAGGGAATGGAGTCTGCGCCTTTTCCTTCCGCTGCCCAAGAAGGCAGCTGCTCAGGGCCCCGGGGACTGGCTCCTTTCTTGCCCCTTTCACCCCCGCTCACACTCAGCTCCCGGACTGGGATGTGTCCCAGTTCTGCTGTGAGTCCCAGCTTGGTGACCCTGCAGATATTGGCAGTGCTGGCCTCTGACCCACGGACTGGGCCGACAAACCATGGCGGGGCCCTCACCTTCCGCTGGGTCTCCTTGGTTGGTCTGGGATGTGCGTGCGTGCGTGCATGTTCTCTGCCTCCAAGCTTGATACCATCCCATCAAATCCTGCACTCTCCTGATTGGATTCTTCTCTCTTCTCTTTCCAGATGTGATTGCTTCCTCTTGAACGCATGGCGCGTTTAAACTGACAGTGCCAACCAGTCCCATGTATATGCCCCCAGCCCATAACTGTGTTAGTGGCTGTTGGTCTGGGGCGCTGTGTCGCTCTTCCTCTGTTTTTGTCTTTTCTTTCCCGTTTGATAACATAACACGCTGTCAGTTTCACAGCACAGTTCCTTGTCTATAGCAGCATTTATTTGCATTTTTCCCCCATATGGTTGAGGGGAAAATGTTTGTACTGTGTGGGTCACAATGATAGATTCTGTTTGCATTGTGTGGTGTCATGTGTAGTAAACATTTGCAAATCAATGAATGTCTTTTGTTTTCTTAATTGTTAGCTGCTTGGATATTTAGAAAAGTCAGGTAAACTTGCCATCTTGTAAGTATTGTTCAGACCACAGTTGCATCTCCAGCTTCCATTCTGCTTCTCAGATGCATGAAGATTCAGATTGGCTGACCATTTTATGCACTTTTCATTGTAAAACATTGGATATTTTCCTCGAAACTCAGTTTTCGTTTTCATGGATGACTGCATGGCCTGGAACCTAATTTTGTTATGTGTTTGTCAGATTTGTTCCAGTTATTCTCTCTCATAAGAATGCTTTTCTGTGAATTACATGTTAAGTTATTCAGAAATTTTGAAAGGCATAACTTGGCAGCTCACCTGCCTTCACCAGATTCTAGTTTATTGGCATGATTCTGTCTCCGATGGGAAGGCTAGATTCGCTTCATTTGCTACATGTGGCATGCTTCTGATTTTTCAGATAACTCATTTGCATCTTTTACCCCTCATCTTATTGCTCAAGTATGTATGTTTTTGCGATAAGGAAGTTCCCTTAAAAAAATCCTGGTTTTGGTGGAGGGAAGACTTAAGGGGAAGAGGCTGTTGTAGCGTGATTTGTGGACAGACAGGACGTTGGTAAATGTGTGATCATGCATATGAAGATATATTTCCGGCCACATCTTACCTTTAAGTAGCCTTGACCACAAAGGTTTCTGCCTGGAAGATGTTGTGCATATACCTAAGTTTAGGACTTGGTCTTTTTTCTCTGTTAAGTCAAAATGGAAGTGACTCTCACGCCATCATACCTGTCCAGTGAAATAAGACAAGGGAGGATTTACAGATCATTCATCACAACTTTTCCTCTAACAGGCAATTTGTAAACATCAATTACCCATAAATTTTATTGTGATATTCAGAAAGGTTCATGGTGATAGAGTATTCATTTTGTGGATAACTTCCTTCCTGATTCTTTAGTCGCTCAGTCGTGTCTGACTCTTTGCAACCCCATGGACTGCAGCATGGACTCCCTGTCCATCACCAGCTCTGGAGCTTGCTCAAACCGTCGGGTCAGTGATGCCATCCAGTCATCTCATCCTCTGTTGTCCCCTTCTCCTCCTGCCTTTAGTCTTGCCCAGCATCAGGCTCTTTTCCAATGAGTCAGTTCTTTGCATCAGGTGGCTTAAGTATAATTCTTAGTACAATTTAAAATTCTTCTAGATTAAGTTCCCATGATGATATAAAGTGAACTATTGATAAATAAAAGAGATAAGACAAAACCTAAAAATTAAAAAAAGAAAGCTGACCGTTGGATTTCAAGATGGAGAAGGCATTTGTATACTTGGAAGATGAAGTAAGTCATAAAAGAAACAGTTGATGGATTTATCTACATGGAGATGAGATTTCTGATCTTTTTGAAAGTCAGGGAAGTCAGGGAGACTTTTCCAACATTGCATGTGAAGGCTGTCTTTCCTTACTCTGTTGGAAGTTACTTCACATCCAAGAAGAGATGTACCTGCTCTAGAACAGTGGACAGAAAGAAAAGCAGAGAAACCCCACAGAAACCAATAAGTGATTCACAGGAGAAAACAATCGAAATGGGCTTTTTAACGTGAAATCATTATTCACAGCTGGAATCGAGATTGCCGGGAAAAATATCAATAACCTCAGATATGCAGATGGCAGGAAGTGAAGAAGAACTAAAGAGCCTCTCGATGAAGTAAAAGAGGAGAGTGAAAAAGTTGGCTTAAAACTCAACATTCAGAAAACGAAGATCATGGCATCTGGTCCCATCACTTCATGGGAAATAGATGGGAAAACAGTGGAAACAGTGACAGACTTTATTTTCTTGGGCTCCAAATCACTGCAGATGGTGACTGCAGCCATGAAATTAAAAGACGCTTGCTCCTTGGAAGAAAAGCAGTGACAAGCCTAGACAGCGTATTAAAAAGCAGAGACATTATTTTGCCAACAAAGGTCTGTTTAGTCAAAGCTATGGTTTTTCCAGTAGCCATGTATGGATGTGAGAGTTGGACCATAAAGAAGGCTGAGTACCAAAGAATTGATGCTTTAGAACTGTGGTGTTGGAGAAGACTCTTGAGAGTTCCTTGGACTGTAAGGAGATCCAACCAGTCAAGCCTAAAGGAAATCAATCCTGAATATTCATTGGGATGACTAATGCAGAAGCTAAAGCTCCAATGCTTTGGCCACCTGATATGAAGAACTGACTCATTAGAAAAGATCGTGATGCTGGAAAAGACTGAAGGCAGGAGGAGAAGGGAATGACAGAGGATGAGATGGTGGGATGGCATCACCAACTTGATGGACATGAGTTTGAGCAGGCTCCAGGAGCTGGTGATGGACAGGGAAGCCTGGCTTAGTACAGGCCATGGGGTCACAAAGAATCGGACATGACTGAGCGACTGAACAACAACAATTACTCACAACATGTTAATCAAAGAATTTATACCTATCAGATGTTTAAGATTTTAAAAATAGAATAATATATCAAATATTGATGAGAGTACAGGAAGTGCCTGTTATCATGGGAGTATAAGTTATTATGGCATCTCTGGAAGGGAATTTGGTAGTGTTATTAAAAACTTAAAGACTGTGCATACACTTTGATTCTGTTGTTACACTTGTAAGAATTTATCCTAAGACAGCAATCAGGAGTGTACACTGAGAGGCACGCCCAAGATTTTTTTCTCCTGATGTACACAGAGGTGTCTAACAGGTTCCAAGCACCATGCCAAGCATGTATAGGGGCAGCTGGCATGTGCCAGGTGGCTTCAGGCTAATTCTTGTCTGATTTCCACAACGGTTCTATTAGGTAGAGGCAAATAATCATCTGCCTCCAATAGAGTTCTAAGCTGGGATTCAGAGAGGTTAAGTAACTTGCCCAGGCTCACACAGCAAAGAAACGGAAGAACTAATAAGCAGTGTCTGAAAGGGTGATATGCTAAGTAGTCTGTGATCCTTCTGTAGAAGGAAATAACTAAGTGGTTAGTAAAAATCCTATTAGAATCATACTGATTGCGGGAAAACATTCATGGTGTCGTTTTGGGTGAGAGGGTGTTCCGGTGTGCAGACGAAGGTGCTGAAGCTCATAGCTGGTCCCGATCCTGTTGAAGCGCGTGTTTATAAACACAGATGCCGGGCACCGGCACCGCCGAATGTTAAGGTTGATTATCCCTCCGTGGCAGGACTTGGTTTGAGTTGTTTCCTCATCACGCCGTCGTGTGTGTATCTGTGGTTTTTATTTTTCCAGTCACCTAAGTTACTTTTTCATGATTACGAGAATACTGTCGCTGTCAGTGGGTATTTTGATTCAGTGGCCCAACGATTCAGGGAGTCCCAAAACCACACGGCCTCTAAAATATTTCTGGAGTGGGGAGCATTTGAATAATATGCTACAGATGATGGTGGGAGAGGCAAAAATAGCCTTTGGTTTCTAAAATTACACATCATGTTGTTTCTTTTCCAATGGGATTTTGACCCGATTTTGCTTATTGTACATTTTCCCTCTTGGCTGGTGAGGTATAGGTTCAGTTCTGCTATAGTAATATATTGAAAGGAAGATACTGAAGGAAAAGAAAGTTTCTTTCCACTCGGGGCAGGATATGGGCAAAGGTGACTCATACAGCCTTTCTCTTGGAGTCCTGCAGTCTGTCTGAAGGTCTCCCCTGAGCTGTCCCCTGCGGGCAGTTAGTACTCAGGGAAAGCTGATCTTGCCCGAAGGCTTGCTCCGTGATCTGCAGCTGCCGTCTCCTTGAGATGGATCAGACCAGCGCTAGGGGGTCAAGGATGGTTTTGTCTTGAATAGGAGAGCACAGTGAGTGTCCTCAGCTGCGTCATATAATTCTCAGGGAATCCAAGTGCAGACCCTCGTATTCTTTTCTGTGGTGCTGTTATCCTTGTGTGCTATTATGAGGTTAAAGTGGTTTTAAAATGTCAGCCTCCTATGTCACTGGTGATAAGTTACTTAAACAGCAACTCTGCTTCCCAGAATTCCTGAGCGATGAGCATTTTGTCCTGCTGGCCCCTAAGGAGCATGTAAACTCTGCCTCCTGAACTGGAAGGAGAAAGCAAAGCTGCGCGTGAATGTTGCAAAGCGCAGTCCTGAACTCAGGGCAGTTCTTCACTCCTGTGAACACAAGAAATGCCACCCTAAGGCACCGTCGTGGGGACTGAAGCCCGAGCGGGCTCGTGGCATCCGGGGCTGAGGGGGCGGCCTCCGTGAAGTCCCAGCGACGTGGCAGGGGCTCAGGCGTGGACTGCCTCCCGACTCGCACCTGGGACTTGACCTTCTCGGAAAAACACCAGCTCTGTTTACTCAGCAGAGGCAACAGGCCAGGTCCTAGCATAGAGGCTGTGGCAGGTGGTTCCTCTCAACCTAAAGCTTATTGTTACTTTCACTAAAGCAACACGTGAGAACCCACAGGACCTAGGACGGTGCCTGAATTCCACTGCGG
Source organism: Ovis canadensis (assembly GCF_042477335.2). Classification (NCBI taxonomy): domain Eukaryota; kingdom Metazoa; phylum Chordata; class Mammalia; order Artiodactyla; family Bovidae; genus Ovis; species Ovis canadensis. The sequence continues at coordinate 21,847,010 of NC_091264.1, read as the reverse complement.
GTCTGTGTGACCCCAAAGACCACCCCCTACCCCAGTGCCCGCATCCCGCCCTGACGTCTGTGCAGAACCCTGTCTTGTGAGTCATGGTTTTAACTGTCCAGTTATTTTTTCTAAAAGCCAAAGTTTCGCACCCTCCCTTCCCAGGGACTTGGACAGGGGCCCCGTGGGGTGCTCGTGTCTTTTCCCTGATCAGGCAGCCCTCGCACTTTGGCCCAGATGGGCTCTTTGTTGTCATCCTTCCCCTAGTACGTGGCCGGTGGGGCTCAGAGGCCACTGTGCTGCCTTGGGGACCCAGGGCGCCTGAGGCTCTGGGATACACTGCCTTCCTTCCCTCGACCTCTCCAGTGGTATGGAAAGTAAAAAAAAAAATAAACCACTGATCGTGAACACATAGGCAGCACACACCCTCCAGGTTTCCCATCTTTTACCCTAAAGTCCTTAAGGGGTGTGAACTTGGGCAGAGCTTTTATTGCCTGGACAGCGTTCACAGCCCTCTCTGACTCACGTTCATTAGTTAATGATTGTGGAGGAGTAGATGGTATTTGCATGTGGTACAAATCGGACGTGTTGTGGTGGTGTATCCAACCATGGACACCTCCTGCTGATACAGAGACCCTGCCGGCGCAGGCGGTGGACAGCTTCAGCACCAGCGAAGCACCAGATCCCCACACAGTCTCAGCTCTGTGCACCCGCATGACCTTATCCCTCATCCCTCCCCGGTGTGCGGGGGAGTGCTGCCGCAGAGCTGGGCGGGACGCGGTGTGTCTGCCCCTCCTTGCAGACCCAGGGCAGGCCCCTGGGGGCCGCAGGCGCTCCTCCCTGTGGGTCGATCTTCCTTGGGGTCGCCTAGATTCATCAGGGAGGCTCTGGTCCTGTCGCTCCTCACCTGCTCCAGGGCATCCCTGGTTTCGATCCATCTCCTTTCCCAAGGTGCCTGGGCACCTGAGAGAAACTGATCCCTTCCTCAAGGGAGGGCAGAATGCCCGCCCCCTGGGAGATGCTGACACCTCTCTTAGGACACAAAATCTACACGGCATCAGACATAGTGATTCTTGCCAGAGAAAAGAGTTCTGTGGTTTCCAGTTGCTGCACATGGAAGCAGATGACAACTTCACGACACAGGCTTTCAGTAGTAGGTGAACAAATAAATGCAAGCGTGTAAGCATACCTTCATGAGGAATGTTGGTTGGTAGCTGGGCTTCCGCTGAGGGCAGATGAGAGGCCAGGCACCCTGATTACATGTAAACATGTAAATTAAACAGCCTGTCAATTGATCTTTCAGAGGATTGTGTGGTCTAGGAAGGCAATGGATTGATGTGGACCAGGGGTTCTGGGACGGCAGTGTGGGGTTAGAGAATGTTTTTGCTTATTAGGGGTTATTAGTAAGCTTCGAAAATGACAGAAGGGTGTTTCTGTAAGAAACAGTGTGATGAGAAATATCAGTCCACGCTGTCTTGTAGAGGACAGTGGGCAAACCGGTTTTTCTGGGATGGGAAATGCAGATACTGAGAATCAAGGGGGCGCATAGCTGGGTGTTTCCAGGTAATCAGAGAGGAATGTTAGTCCTGTTTCCTCTGTGTTTTCTTATACATTCATTACGGTTACGTGCTGTGGTTAAATATAGTATTTTAGAATCCTTATATTAACTCCTGAGGGAAGATATAATAAGTTGTCCATGAAAAGAATTATGCAGCAGTTTCATAAATGTGCCTTCTGTTAAGGTCCAAACGTACATTTAACACAGAGATAAATATAGAAAAGGGCAGAAGGTATATTCAGACACTGATGAAGACCCAGGTGTCTTGCTCCTCTTGTGGCGGGAGGCCCTGGAGTACTTTTCCATGGGCCGGAATCAATAGGTCCCTTCAGGAGCCCTTTTGCAGCAGCCACTCTGAGTCAGGACAGCGCCTGCATGGAGAGTGGAGCGTGGCCCCAGGCCTGCGGGCTGTTGTGTCTAGGACGAGCTGGTTTTGCACCCCCTTGGCTCAGCTTTCCTGTCTGTAGAAGCCACAGCCAGCTTGTTCAAGAGAGGCAGTGCATTCTTTTGTGAAGACCAGACTCATACTAAGCTCTATTACCTTAGAATTGGTTACTTTAAAAAAAAAGGAATTGGATTTGGTGTGGGTGCAGATACTGACTTACGCTTTTAGCAGTAGGTCATTACTTTGCTGACTAAGGTCCGTCTAGTCAAGGCTATGGTTTTTCCTGTGGTCATGTATGGATGTGAGAGTTGGACTGTGAAGAAGGCTGAGCGCTGAAGAAATGATGCTTTTGAACTGTGGTGTTGGAGAAGACTCTTGAGAGTCCCTTGGACTGCAAGGAGATCCACCCAGTCCATTCTAAAGGAGATCAGCCCTAGGATTTCTTTGGAAGGAATGATGCTGAGGCTGAAACTCCAGTACTTTGGCCACCTCATGCGAAGAGTTGACTCACTGGAAAAGACTCTGATGCTGGGAGGGATTGGGGGCAGGAGGAGGAGGGGACGACAGAGGATGAGATGGCTGGATGGCATCACTGACTCGATGGACGTGAGTCTGAGTGAACTCCAGGAGTTGGTGATGGACAGGGAGGCCTGGTGTGCTGCGATTCATGGGGTCGCAGAGTCGGACACGACTGAGCGACTGAACTGAACTGTGTTGTTGTTTAGTCGCTAGGTCGTGTCTGACTCCTTGTGACTCCATGGACTGCAGCATGCCAGTCTTCCCTGTCCTTCACTGTCTTCCAGGGTTTTCCAGAGTTTGGTCATAACCGACCGAATTTACTTTTTGCTAAAAAATGGTTGATTTTGCATTTGTCAAAGGCAAATGCGTTTATCAAATTAAGTTGTGAATGACCAAAAGCTATTCAAAGATGTGTGGTAGAAATCAATCATCTCTCAGATGTCTCTCTTTTTCCTTTTTTTAAAATAAACTGGAACACTGAAGTTAATACAGTGGGCAGGTCTTGAAAACTCTGTGTATGTGTGTGTGTGTGTGTGTGTACCATCTTTTGCCTAACTTTTAAAACCTAGTATTCTTTAAAAAAAAAAAAAAACATTTTATTGAAGTATAGTTGATTTACAATATGTTAGTTTCTGGTGTACAGCAAAGTGATTCGGTTATACATACATATGTATATATAATTATGATTTTTCATATTGTTTTCCAGCCTTGAATTCTTAAACTCCCATGTTACCAAATGTGTCTGGACTGTGTCATGTGGTTAACATATTTGAAAGATAAAATGACTTTCTGTTCAGAATGCAATTTTTGAACTGTATTCTTTATTTTCTTGGTTTCATTGAGAACGTGAATGTTTAATATTTTGCAGAGATTTTTATCAGGTTACTCAATGTTTCGTATGATTTAAATTGATCATAGTTTGTCATCAGTGAGACTTAATCATCACGTGATAGAATTTTGTGTGTCCTTTTCATGCCATTTGAGGAACAAGACCCTCCAGTCCCACCCCCGTATCGCAGAACAGCCTGGAAAACTGTTGTGTTTTTTTCCTGTTGTAGATTGGCGGCTGCTGCAGCCTCACTGTGTTCTGTGTGCGTGACAACAGGCTGACTCGGATCCCCGCAGAGGTGTCTCGGGCGGCCGAGCTGCACGTCCTGGACGTGGCAGGGAACAGGTAAGCCCGAGATAAGCAAACGGTCCTCCAGCCCAGCCTTGGCCGTCTCGCCTTTGCTCCGCTTGGCAGAGCATGTACTGATGGGTCGCCTGAGCCAGGCCCGGAAGCTCTCAGTCTGGGAGCCAGGGTGGTGGAGCCCGTGGAGGGGACAAGGTCAGGGCCGCTGGTGCCTGGAGTCCTTTCAGGGTACTGTGGGTGCAGCTGGAGATGTGGGTTTTGGTTGGTGGTATCCTAATGGAAGGTGGGGGGAGACCTAGGTCTTGGCTTTTATAACTGGCTTCCATGAGTCACCATGGGCCTCAGTTTCCTCATCTGAAAAATGAGCTCCAGTGAGTCTGAGCTAGAGTTTAGCTGGGAGTTATGCTCAGCTCTACCTGTGACTTTGTGAACAATATTGTACTTTGCTGGCGAGAAGATCCATAGCTGATGTCAAAATTACCAAATGCTTCATAGTCTAAAAAACCTAAAGAGCCGCCAGTCTGTGTCGGGTTCTGGGTCAGAGGCCTGCCGGCATGCTCACCAGCCTGTAACGTGCAGTAGTTTCAACCATTCTGAGCTGATTTCATCACTGCAGACGTCGCTGCACTTTCCTACCCAGGCTCTGCTTTCCACCTCCGACCCTTTCTCTGGCTCTGTACCTTTGTCTTTTCTCCCTCATGCCCCTCTCTGGGAAGACTTCTCTCTGGGTCTGTGTTTCTGGATTATCCCAGTGATCACTGCCTGTTTACCTGCGTGCGGGCCTCCGAAAGCTGAAGTTACCTGAAGTGCATGCGACAGCTGTGTGTCATTGTGATTTGTGCCTTCAGGAGATGCCTGGCGAATATTTGTTAACTGAATGAAAACATGAGAAATGTTGGTTCTGCAGAATAGCTGGCAGGCCACTGCAAAGTGCCTGATGTCACAGGCTTCATTGCCAAGAGGAATTTTAAAAATGCTTTCGAGTGTTAGATGGGAGAGGGTGGGGGACGGGGTGTTAGAGTGTTAGATGGGCTGGGGCTGGGGGGAAGATGATCAGTGGTCCTAAGTGGTAAATGCTGGTGACTTGAAGAGTGTTTGGGGAACTGTGTCCTCAGTGATTCACAGCTCGCAGGTCAGGCATGGGCCATAATTTTTCACTCCTGCTAATGGATTGTGGGCAGCAGAGCTAAACAAATAGCAGGACGCGGGGGATTCTGGTGATGAGTTATAGCCTCAAGAAGCGCTCACCATATTCAAGTTGATGCTTTCAGGACCTCAGGATAGATTCTTAAGGCCGCTCACTGGTGACTGGAATCTCGGGATTAGTTAGAGCTGGATGTTGACTTTCCACTTGGACTGAGCCCCCAGGAGACGCGCAGTGTGAGAAGGTCCCCCTTCCCTCCCTCCTGTGCTCTTCCTGCAGCAGGAGAAGCCCAAGGACTCCAGACCCGTCCTGGTTCTCGCTGCTCTGGAGAGCATGCATCTGCATGACTAATTCTTCAGCAGAAAGATGACTCTGGCGTCTAAAAACTGCTTTTTACACCAGTGAAGTCCCTGTTCTCCAGTTCTCAGAAGAAGGGAAAGTTCTATTTTTATTACGCCTGGGCCAGGGTGGAGAAAACCCAATTAAAATGCCGAGTGCCACAGCTGTCATCTGAGCGGGTTAAGTGTGCCATTTAGGCCATGGTATATGCAGATTCATAACCAGATTTCAAACTTATTAAATGTATTTAATGACTACTTATTCAAAGTATCGGTATAGAAGCTCATAAAAAAGAGGCTGTCATGTCAGCTTTTCAGCTTGCAGAGATGTCGCACCATGGGAAGTCCTACCAAACACCACAGAAGTTTCTATCTGTCCTCCCAAGCATATAAATATAGCAAATGGCACAGGGGCCCTGCATGTTCGTTCCTAGAAACCTTCTTTGACACATTTGATAGGAAAAATTACAGTAATTTTTCCTAAAATGCCTCTTGGAAACAAAAGCACGAAGCCTCCGGGTCCAGTAACAGAGGAGGTGCCTTGTATCAGTCGTGGGCCCAGGACACAGAGGTCCCTGACTCTCAGCTTCTTCCCCATGGGACTGTCCACCAAGTACACAAAATCGGGTATTTGAGCATCTTCCTCGAAGTACTACTAATGCCAAATACTGCAGACCAGGGCTGTCAATGGAAAGATAGTTTGTACCTTTGACTTTCATAATCCAAAAGATTAAAAAGACTAAATAAGGTATCACCACATACCTATTAGGATGGCTTTTGTTAAAAAGACAAGAGATACAACGTGTTGGCAGAGAAAAGAGCCCCTGTATGCAGTATTGGGGAAATGTAAGTTGGTGCATCCACTCTGGAAAACAGCATGGAGTTTTTCCTCAATAAATTTCTATAAATAGAACTACCGTATGACCCAGCAGTTCCACTTCTGGACAAGAAAGCAGGACATCAAAGAGGCGTCTCCTGTCCCCTGTTCACTGCAGCTTTATTCACAGTAGCCAAGGTGTGAAAACAGCTCCAGCCACGCTGGGTGGACGGGTGAAGGCGATGCGGTGTGTGCCTGTGTGTTCATATCCATACACACGAAGTGGAATATTCCAGCTGTGAGAAGGCCGGAAACCCTGCCATCTGCAGCATGGGCACAGTCGCTCAGTGGTGTCCGACTCTTCGTGATGTCACGGACTGGAGCCCTCCTGGCTCCTCTGTCCCTGGAATTTTCCAGGCAGGAATACTGGAGTGGGTTGCCATGTTCTTCTCCGGTTTACAACATGGACCTTGAAAGCATTTTGCTAAGTGAGATAAGTTAGAGAAAGGCAGATACTGTGAGATCTCGCTGATTTGTGGAATCTAAACAAGCTGAGACAGAATAGAGTGGTGGTTGCTAGGGGCCAGCGGGTGGGGACATGAGATGCTGGAGGGCGCACGTTTCCAGTTAGCAGGTGAAGCAGCTCTGAGAGTCTAACGTGCAGCAGGTGACTGCAGTTAGCAACACTGTACCGTATCCTTCAGAGGTGCCAAGAAGCCCATCTTAAATGTCTCCAGCATACATACTCACTGGTGATTATATGAGGAGATGGAGGTCCTAAGCCTACTAGGCAGGCATTTCCCAGTGTCCTTGTCCTCTGTATCCTTGGGAAGGTTGGTTTCAGGACCTTGCCCCGACCAGGGTGCCAACAGGGGCAGACGCCTGCAAGTGCCCAGCCCCCTAGGTTAGATGCTGCAGTACAGTGGACCCCCATATCTGTGAGTCCTGCATCCCCAGACACGGAGAACTGACTGTATATGTCAGTGCATCAAATCATCACACTGTCCACCTCAGGTTTACAAAGTGTTACCTGTCAATAAAGCTGGAAAAAATATTAAAAGAGAAAATGCAACACAACAGTGTAGCCAGACTGGGGAGCCCTGAGCTGCTGGAGAGTGAGCTGCGCCTCCGCCCTGTGACCCACGATGCCCAGGGCTGAGCGCCTGTGTGGCCAGTGCCCGGAGATCCCGCTCTTGTCTTTAGAATGTCTTGCCTGTGGAAAATTCCAGAGAGTGAAGTGATTCCCCTGAAGGACGACTGGAAACCCGGGGTTATGGAGGCTTTCTTTCACTTTAGATATTTAGGCACTGTTGACATTTTTTTCACCGATTATATTCGCTCGCTGTATGAATCTTTAAACATTTTGAAAACTTTACTTAAAACTAACAATTCTAGTAGGAAGAAACAGATGAAATGCTCAGTTGTAAGTAACATTCAGCTGTCAGTTAAGTTAGTATTACATTAATCAGTCAGCCACGTTTGGTTGTTAAGAAAATTGGATAAAGCAACTGCTGTCCTAATCGGCTCATAGCTTCCTCATAGCTACGAGGGGCTTCCCTCACAGCTCGGTTGGTAAAGAATCTGCCGGCAGTGCAGGAGACCCTGGTTCGATTCCTGGGTCAGGAAGTTCCACTGGAGAAAGGGTAGGCTACCCACCCTAGTATTCTTGGGCTTTCCTTGTGGCTACCTGCCATGAGGGAGACCTGGGTTCGATCCCTGGTTTGGGAAGATCCCCTGGAGAAGGGAAAGGCTATCCACTCCAATATTCTGGCCTGGGGAATTCCATGGACCGTATAGGACTTGGGGTCACAAAGAGTCGGACACAACTGAGTGACTTTAAGAAAAGAAAGGTCCTAATCAGAGGTGGGGAAGGTTACATCAGGCTGGGCTGGTCACCGAGGTACCTAAAAAGAAGCTCACGACACGGTTGTTCATTTCTTCCAGTCCTTGTACTGTCGCTGTAAATAGTAGCTGTAGGCTTTTTATTTCTTTATTTATTTAGGGGATGTGGTCCTAAATGGAACCTGGTGATGTGTACAAACGGGGCTGTGGCTTCTTATGTTGATCTTGTAATGAGTGGAAGGTACCAGAATAAACCAAAAATATATTATTAACTCTGCTGGAAAGTGGGAATATATACATATATATACTTTTAAAAAATAGAAAACATAATATATAGATTTAATATATGCATAGATTTTGTATATTTAAACTCTGCTTCTGGCCTGTGTCTGACTTGGTTCACCCCAGAGAAGCAGGGCAGTGTGTGTCTTACCCCCTCAGGCTGCGGTGCGTCAGTGCAGGGCCGCCCAGCCCGCGGAGTCTGTTTGCAGACTGGGCAGGGAGCAGAGGCTTTTTTTCCCCTTTTGCACTGGGAACACCTCTGTCCACAAGACACGGGTGAACGAGCTCGTGTGTGTGGCGTGTGCTTGGCCGGTAGCAGCTGTATCCCAGCTGCTACACTGATGCTTTGCAGGAAAACCTGTGTTCTAGACCACGTGTCCGTCTTGCCTGGCTCGGTGGCATGTGACTTTCAGACCTGTTGCTGTGGAGTCTAATGATTTACTTTAGTTCATATGATGTGATTTGTCATCCTTAGCAGCTGTTACTGATGCTCTGCTTTGCCTTTTATTTATACCTTTGCTTTAGCATTTAGCTGGGAAGCCAGTTATTAGCCTGAGAAGCCACGATGACCGTGTTCTCAGTATCTGTGTGTCATGCCAGCTTTCAAGCCTTGATTTATTCTTTTCTTTCTGCTCTTAAAAGTAGAGATGCTGACTATAGATTTCTTGCCCAAGACCTTGAAACATTCCAGAGGATATTAGCTTAACTCCTTTTTAACAAAGAAATAAGGACAGACTTTGAAAAGAAATTATCCTTGGGTTCCGTGACATGAAAGAGGGTTTGATGTCCTTTAAGCGCCTGCAGTGAATTAGGGTATTCTTTTTAAAAAGCCCCATCATAGCGTCTGACAGATACTTGCTTTGTGTCTTCAGCTTCCTTGCGTTTAGCGTGTGTGTGAAGGCATTTAGGCAGATGAGAGATCATTTGAAGCTTATACAAATAAGCACAGAGATTTCACTTCCAAGCCACCTCAAGGAACCCAACCACTGCCTCAGAAAAAGGGGAGCTGGGGCTGTAAGCGGCTGTGCCCCCCAGTTCCCCACCCCTGCCCCAGGCATCCTTATGGTATATGCACGTCATTGCACTGGGTGGATTCTGGGATTTAAAAACACATATCTCCCACCCAGTTTGACTGTCATTAGTACAAGACTGGCAGGTACACCACGTGAAGTCTTTTCGGGGTCCTTTAACATAGGTAAGTTTCATGGCATTGACTTGAGAACCTCACTTCCCTGTGGGCACGGTTCCCTATGATTATCTGGCACCACACCCCTTGCATGTGTAGGGGGTGGATCAGCCTTTCCTGGACGATTAGGAAAAGAAAATATTTTCTCACCTCCATAAATAGGACAAGGGAAGGCATTTGCGAAAATGTATTTATTCTTCTTACAGAAAGTTTGTTAATACTCTCATTGCTTTCTTTGGTCATTTTTAGCTTCATCCGTTAAAATAACTCAGCTGGTCTGTGCTTACGTTTTACTTGGATTAGTCTCAAGCTACTGGAGTCTAGCTGCTCTTCCTAGAGTTCTAGTTTATTTCCCATAAGTCTGTCAATTCAAAATGCATCTGATAAGGCAGTATTAATCTGTTGGTGAGATGTTAGGCAGCTCTTCTATGTATGTTAAGTGGAGATAGAGGTACCATTTCATAGAAGAAAGAACCCCAGAATACACACTGTCATGTAATGTCTTTCAGAACTAATGGGCCAGAAATTTCTTTGAAGAAAATATGTGTCATACTGTAGATAACAGACTGTGATCAGCTTATTTTTTATCTAACTTATGAAATCACTTCTAAGGTGGAACCATCATTTAATCCATGGAGCCACCCTTAGAGTAAAAATACTTGATCAGGTATAACCTTCGGCTCTTTAAACCTTAAATTCCTGGCATCTGCAGAGGTTCGGGTGTTTTCAGAGTGAATTAGTGATGTGTATAAAGCGCTGACTTCTACCACAGCCCCACGCTCGGCGCCCTTCCGTTTGGGGCCGGAAGGTTCCTTGTTGCGGGACTGCCCTGTGCACTGTAGGGTGTTTGGCGGCATCCGAGCGTGACCCTAGATGACGGCAGCGTCCCCAGGGTCTTTCCCGGCACCCAGGGGTTAGAGCTCTGCTTCCAAGGCCCGGGGCCAGGTTCAGTCCCTGGTTAGGGAACAAAGCTCCCACAAGCCACATGGCGAGGCCACAACAAATAAAGAAAAAACAAACCTCCCCCAAAATGTCTCTAGCCGTTGCCAGGTGTCCGCTGGGGGCAAAATCACCCCTGGTTGAGGTATTCTCTGCAAGTTGCCTTTGCCAGGTATCAAGTACATCTGATTTCTGGTAACAGTCTCCACTAAATAGATTTCACTGGTCAAGTATTTGTACAGGCATGAATATAAAACTAATCTTGAGGAATTGCTTTACGGTTTTTAAAGTGCTTTAATAGATACCATCCCCTTTGAAACTGAGGCAATCTGAGGTGGAAATTAATGATCATGTAGGTGTCTGAGAAGTGGGAGCTTTCAGAAGCTTTAACGTCTAAAATGGAATACCTGAAATAATCTCCCCGGAGAGAGCAGGTGGAGTCCATGAAAAAATGCTTGTAATCTTTAACTGCGATTTAAACTCTTCAGCACCCCAGCCTCCCTCACATCCCGGTTTACAGGAGCGCCTGGGACCAGGCACTCCCACGGCTTCATTGCAGCCCCGCTGACCGTGACTCAGGAAGGGCTTGGCTTCTGGGCCCTTCCACAAGTGCGCTGGCTTCCCCCCGGCCTGACCTTTACATGGAAACTGGCTTCCCTGATAGTTCAGCTGGTAAAGAGTCTGCCTGCAATGCGGGAGACCCCGGTTCAATTCCTGGGTCGGGAAGATCCCCTGGAGAAGGGAAAGGCTGCCCACTGCAGTATTCTGGCCTGGAGAATTCCATGGACTGTATAGTCCACGGGGTCTCAAAGAGTGGGGCATGACTGACGACTTTCACTTTCCCAGCCTAAGAGTAAACAGTGTGTGCTGTAACTTCCTGATCCTTTTGCCCGGTGGCCTGAAGGTGCCAGAGAGAGGTGATGGCGGGAAAGGGTGGCACAGTCACCCCGCGAGGCGTCTCCTGGCAAAGGGGGCACAGTGCATCTCAGTATAAGCAGAACATCATTTCACACACCGCACCCAGTCTCAGGAAGCAGTTGTTGGCTTTTTGTCTGTTGTGGACAAGGTTTGATTTAATCACAGACTGTAAGCGCCCAGCCTCTCCTTGTGTTTGCACCAAGGCTGTCGCACCTGCCTTTATCGCTGACCGCTTTGAACTTGAAAGCTCTCTGGCTATCGGACAACCAGGCCCAGCCCCTGCTCACATTCCAGACGGACACCGACCACACCACCGGGGAGAAGATCCTCACCTGTGTCTTACTTCCTCAGCTGCCTTCTGAACCCACCTGCCAAGGTGAATTGAAGGTCTGGGTTCACTTGGCCCCGAGAGTTAGCAGCGGCTCCTGCCCATCTGTAAGGCCTCTCCCTGGCCATGGGGCTGTAGGCCAGCCCAGCTGTGAGGTCCTTGTGGGTCTCCCCTGGGGAGCCTCTGCCGTATCTTTGCAGAACACATGCTCATACCTGTGTATCACGCCTGGCATTCCTTAAATAGCCTTCTGGTTTTGAATTCCAGCTAAGGCTGAAAATGCACATATGTCCTCCTAAAAGAGATAAGAGTCCCTTAAAATTCATGCAGACAGTTTGGAGGATTAGTATTGATGGTCTCCAGCGTTTTTAAGCCAGGGAGTTGTTTTGAGTAACTATACCTTTGTTTTGTAACTCATATGTGCTTTAAAAAAAGCATTCATAGTCATGTGGCATAGCTGTCAAAGCCTTTGCTGAGAGCTGGTTTTGATAGAAGAAGTCTAGAAGGCTCTGGGCAAATGGAGTCACCTCGCTGACCCCAGCCTGGTTAGAGGAATGTTAAGACCCCAAGAGGACAGTGTAGGTTGAGCGGCCAAGAAAAGGGCTAGATCCCACATGTGTGGCCACCTCACTGTCAAGAGGAAGATTTTGAAGTGAGCGTGTAAGAAAGAATCTTAAAAAAGAGGTCTGGGAATCATGATGATGTTCTGGAATGAAATAGTAAAGGCCGATTTAGCAGATGTGACCTCAGATAGATTGAGGCATCCTCGGAAAGACAGGGTCGCCTTGCCACGGCAGCCCTGCTCACGTGGCCTTTGTCCGGCAGAGAACCTGCCCCGCTGCGGCGCCCTCGAGAGCCTGGTGCACGACGTGCCAGAAGAGGCCTGGAACGAGCGGGCGGTCCACCGGGTCAGCGCCATCCGGTTTCTGGACGATGAGAAGGATGACGACGACAACGAAACGGTACGGGATTCGGGCTGCTTGGCGTTCACGGATGCTCACAATGGAAACGCCTTCTGAGGTTGAGAGTGGCGCCTGATAAAGAGCCCTCTTATTTTCAAATAGTCTTTACTCCTTTCTGCCTTCGGCAGGTAAGGATTTTTTTTAGAAGGCAAAAGCTAGATATTTCTAAGGTCCTGGTTCACCAAGTGCATGTAGAGCAACTGGGACTTATAGATGTGTTTGTTTCACAGGGTGTGGGTGCCTCTTTTTCTTTCTTTGTGATGGTTTCCCCTCAGGCCCCCACTGCTTTCTTAAAATCAGCTGGGAAGAGTTTCTTTTCCATTGTTCGCAGTGAGCTAAGTCGCTCCCCTCCGTCCCCCGCCATGTACAGCTCTGCCATGTGGACTCATCCACGTTTCACCGAGTGGCTTAGCTTGCCTGCTGTCCTCTTGGACTTGGTGCTCCCCTTCATGTGACCCAGGAGCCTTCACCTTCTTGAAGAGAGCGTGTGACCTCCGTAGGATTCCCTTACACGCTTTCATTCAGAATCAGGCATAGGTTTGAGAGGACCGCTCAGCTCGACTTGCCTCCATCCTCGACATGTGTTTCTGCCATTTGGCTGAGTCAAGGACAACTTGTGAGCCTTCCTGCAAGTTGACTTTGGCCTCTGAACTTCCTGACACTAATTGAGATTTTCATAAGCAGAGCTCACAGGGAATACTTGCTGTCCCCAAGACAAAGGGAGGTTTTAAAATTACTGCCAGGCAGCAGTCTGTTATTCCAGCTGTCCGCCGGGGGACTTTTATTTACTTACAGTAGTAGAGGGCAGAGTAGGAATTAAGCATGACAAAATGACTCCAGCCAAAAGGGCTCTTTAATTTTATCTCATGGCTTTACTGCTCACTGGCTGAGTTCTGCCCTGCCTTTGTTACCCTACGATGCCCTTCCTCAGACTCACTGGCAAGAGGTAGGTGCTGTTTAGGAGCAGAAGAGCACATAGCATCTTTAATAATATAATTTTTAAAACATTGTCCATACCCCATTACTTCACTTCCAGCCCTGTGGTCTTTCAGGAAAAAATGTGAATTTTATTCAGTAGGTCATTTAATATTAATAAAACAGACGAATTAGAAAAGAAGTCCTTTCTCACCTCCCTTTTCCTTCACCTCCTGTGCCTCATGGGTTGAAGAAGCCCTTCAGATAATAGTAGAACAGTCTAGTGATTCTAATTTTAGACTTTTTGACCCCTTTTTCTTTTACCTTCTTCCATCCTCCTCATTATATCTTGTAAATCTTTTATTATTTTTCTTACTGTTCGTAGAACCTTGTTTTTATCTTAACACAGCTCATATTTTCCTAAGTATTCTTTTATCCTGAAAGGAACTCTTCCATCTTGACGAGATAAGTTGTAGACAGCATTTTCATCCTTCCTTCCAGTTGGGACCAGTTGATAAATGCTTATAGTTCCAAGGCAAGCTTTCTACCCGCTCTGCCTGTGGCCTCTGGGCAGGGAGACCTGCGTTGGAAAGCTTTTGCAGGAGTGATGGAGAGAAGCCCAAACACTCACCCTGATATTTGCTTTTCAGAGAACACTCCTGAGACGAGCCACACCCCACCCAGGGGAGCTCAAGAGCATGAAAAAGACAGTGGAGAATTTACGGAATGACAGGAATGCTGCTAAAGGACTGGATTCCAACAAAAACGAGGTCAACCATGCCATCGACCGTGTGACCACATCGGTGTAGGTGGTGCGTCCGTCTTACCTCCCGAGTCATCCTGCTACGGAGCCGGCCTGCCCCCCTGGAGCCCCCCCACTGGGATGCTGCCCCCAGGAAGTGCCTTACTCTCATCCGACAGCCAGTCACTGCACGCACCCGTGGTCTCCAGCTTGATTTTTTTTTTCTCCTAAATTTCAGTTGTTTGTAATGAGTAGAATACACTACTGACAACACCTGACCTTTGTTTCTGTCTTGTGTTGGGGTCAGGGAGAGCAGGAAGGGGGATTCTGGTCCCCCTCCCTCCCATCAAGTGCTGGGACATTGCGAACCCACGTTCTCTTGGACCTACTGATGAGAGAGTTTTATGTATGGAAAAAAAAATTGGTAATTTTTTAAACCCTTTTTGGCAGCTCAGATGGTGTACATTTAAACATTTTGTATAGGTATTTCGTAACAAAAAATATGTATTTCCTTTTGTTATTTTATCCTGGAAACGGTACACATTTTAGTATTTGTGCAGGAAAAAAATACAGCCCTAAAGTATTTGTTTTTATTTGTACTATCCACTTGTGCCTTATTGTCGCCCGAGTCCTGTCAAACCAGTTGTCACAGTGACATCTTTGAGCAGAGATGAGGCTGGAAAGGTGATACTTTGGAAGCAGTGTTGGATTTTAATCAGTAGTCAGGAGGATTTATTTTTAACCAAAAAGAGTTACCACCAATTTGCAAATTTTATCAGTTGATTTTTTTTTAAGATGAACCAAAGGATTAGACTGCTAATATTTCATATCTTTTCCACCTTGACGTTTTCATGAATGGGTCTCTTAGGATGAGTGTCCTGCCTGATTGTACCTACTCAGAAGGTACGTGCCGTTTGTAAAATAAAACAGAGCAGAAAAGCACAAAAAGAGCAAACCGGTTCAGAAATTTAGTGAGGAAATAAATTATGTACGGCAAAGAGAAAGTATGATTTTTTTTATTAAAGAAAGCTTTAAAAGTTTTATACTGAGATATAAAAGCCACAATAAAGCAGAATAACCTATGACCCTGTTAGAAATGTTGCTATCTTTATAAGTGCAATTTAATTTGTAAATAGAGTTTGGATCAAAGTGTAACAAAATGTTGCTTCAAGTTTTAATTTTAAGTCTGCTAATTTAAGAGGTGCGGGGTATGTTTTGGTGTGTTTCTGTTGATCTCTTTTTAACTTTATTTTGTATGACGTGATGAAAGAGGAGTGAAGAACGCCCGTCCCTGTCTAGTGTTCAGGAAAATCATGCTGTTGATGTTGCCTTTTTGTCCTTTCCATGAAATAAAGTCAGCCTGGACATTAGCGATACAGCTTTTTAAAGTTGATTATCTCCTCGTATGTTCAGATGATAACAGGTAGCCGAGTTCTTTAAGAATGAGCTCCCTCTCCTCGGATTCCTGAAGCGCTGCTCAGCTTCCTGTGAGCCTCCTGTGGGACTGAACTTCGCATCTCCCCAACCAGGGGGAACGGAACCCAGCACCCTCCTCAGTCTGCCTCCCCACCTTGGGTTGGGGCCGACTGGCCAGTTGAACTCCTTAGAAACCCGCTTTCAACCAGCCAGATACCATGCCTTCTTTTACTACCGGGCATTTACTTACTGAGTTCGTTTTGCCTTGTTGGTGGTGTGTATGTGTGTATCGAGTCGTAAGGCTGCTGAGTTGAGAGCGCGTGGCACGCAGTGGTTTTCAGCTGGTCAGTCTATCTCATTCCCGCATCAGTGGGCACCCTTCTCCTTCTTTCCATTTTAAGATTCTGGCATACTCTGTTTTATAAAGATGATGCCACAGAGTCCTGGGCTGACAGAGCTGTAGACTGGCTTTATTTAAGGAGAGTTACCTTGACCCTGAAAAGCAGAAAAGATTTCCTGGTATTCTGTTGGTTTATCTCCATATGAAGCCCAAACTCAGCTCACCATGGCTTGGGTGGAATAGAGATGGACAGGAAGAGTATGTATGTTTGAATTTTTCTAGAAAATTCTGCATACCTAATTGTTTCCTTTGGTCTGTCTCCTCCACATACTCCTGGGCATTTTTTTTTTTTTCTGGTTTGTTTGATAATGTTTTTTGTTTTCAGAAGGAAAAGTCACTTTCACCTTGGTCATTTACTCTGGGTGACGCAATGCTGCTCTTACCCTCCAGATGCTGGGACAGAGGTACCCTTCACAGTGGAAACGGCACCAACCAGTCAGACCCAACCCAAGAACATGCCAGCCTCTTACAAGGAAAAGAAAATAAATAATTAGGTATGTAGAATCTCCTAGAGAAATTTAAATGCTCACACTGTTCTGTCCACCTCTATTCCCCCAAAGCCGTGGTGAGCTGGACAGTAAAGGATGAGCTTTATATGAAAACAAAATCCACCGTGGACGGTCTCTCTGTTCTTCAGGGTCAAGATTTCACCTTAGATAAAGTCGGTCTGCTTCTCATTCAGCCCATGAGTTAAGCATCATCTTTATAAAAACAAAACCAAGAATGCCGAATCTTAAAATGGGTAAAGGAAGCAAGGTTTTTTATCATCATGACTCCCTGGGGGCTCAATGGTAAAGCATCTGCCTGCAGTGCAGGAGACTCGGGTTCAGTCTTATCATTTTAAGGGAAACTTGACTACGTGAAAGGATGCCTTGTGAGGCCGCTGGCAGAAGTTCCTGACCTCTCTCTGAGGAATCCTGCTCCGCAGCCCCGGCAGCCCTGCCCCTGTCTGGCTTTTCCTCTAGGAAAGGGAGGAGTACCCTGTCTGGCCTGACTGTTTGTCTTGGGGGAGTGGCAGGTAAAAGCAGGAAAGGCTTGTATGACCTGTTCATCCACGTGTTTGTAGCCCCCAGTTCTTCCTCTTCTTTTTTTTTTTTTTAAGTAATTTTATCTTTATTATTTATTTATTTTAATTTATTTTATTTGACTGCACCGAGTCTTAGTTGCAGCATGTGGGATCTAGGTCCCTGACCAGGGATTGAACCCATGGTCCCTGTGTGGGGAGTGGAGAGTTTTAGCCACTGGACCACCAGGGAAGTCCCAGTTCCTCTTCTTTAGCAAGGAAATTGTGCCTAAGTGGGTAAAGTTCTCAAAATGTAGAGGGAATGAAATAATGAAATCACTGATGATGAGGAGGGAAAAAGGAAAAGTGTTAGTTGCTCAGTTGTGTCCGACTCTTTGCAACCCCATGGACGGTAGCCCCGGTCCGTGGAGTTCTCCAGGCAAGGATACTGGAGTGGGTAGCCATTCTCTTCTCCAGGATGATGAAGAGGGAAATTTAAGAAATCTAGAATAGGTTGCCTGGATCTTCTGTTTTTTTCTGGGAAGTTTGGAGCAATGGGCCTGGCCAACCCAGTCTTTCTACCTAGAAACTTCCCAGTGAGGTTTCACAGGGTAAGGAAACCCAGGTGAACCAGGCCCAGGTCCTTGTCTGTTGGAAAGTTACTCTGAGCAGCCCGTTCTCATCTTGTGAGGTGGCCAATGCCCCTGCTCTGGGCACGCTGGCTGGCAGGCAGCAGGGCTGCACAAACATGCTGTCTGATCAGGAGCGGGCCTGGAGCTGCTTGCTAATTGCTAACGGGAACCCAGTGAGAGCTGAAATCTCACATCAGCCTTCAGAGTTGACTTCACTCAAGTTTCCGAAAAACTAATGAAAAGAACTTTAAAATCAGAAACAAAGTAGAGGTATAGTGGACCCTCATATGCTTGTCTCCCGGAGTCAACAGTTCCCAGTATGAGAACAGTGCTGAGCATTTGACGAGATAGTGAGTAGAGTTCCCTGTGCTATATGGCAGGTCCTTGTTGATCATCTGTTTTACATGTAGTGTGTCTTTCAATCCCAAACTCCTAATTTATCCCTTCCCTTCCTTTCCCCTTGGTAACCACAGGTTTGTTTTCTATATCTGTGAGTCCGTGTCTGCTTTGTAAACACGTTCATTTCTGTCGTTTTTGTTTAGATTCCACATATAAGTGAGACCATATGGTGTCTGCCTTTCAGACTTCACTTAGCATGATCATCACAAGGTCCATCCCGCGTTGCTGCACATGTTAGGCCATTGTGTAGAAACCAAACCATGCCCCCTGCTTTGGAAGACAAAGTCTTGACCGCTGGACCACCAGCATGCCAGACCTTCTAGAACTAACACCAAAAAAAGGTGTCCTTTTCATCATAGCGGACTGGAATACAAAAGTAGGAAGTCAAGAGATACCTGGAGTAATAGGCAAGTGTGGCCTTGGAGTACAAAATTAAGCAGGGCAAAGGCTGACAGAGTTCTGCCAAGAGAACACACTGGTCATAGCAAACACCCTCTTCCAACAACACAAGAGAAGACTCTACACATGGACATCATCAGATGGTTAACACCAAAATCAAATTGATTATATTGTTTGCAGTCGAAGATGGAGAAGCTGTATACAGTCAAAAAAAAAAAAAAATAAGACCAGGAGCTGACTGTGACTCAAATCATGAACTTATTACAAAAAAGTGAAAAGTGAAAGTCATTCAGTTGTGTCCAACTCTTTACGACCCCATGAACTGTACAGTCCATGGAATTCTCTAGGCCAGAATACTGGAGTGGGTAGCCTTTCCCTTCTTCAGGGGATCTTCCCAACCCAGGGATTGAACCCAGATCTCCCACACTGCAGGTGGATTCTTTACCAGCTGAGCCACCAGGGGAGCCCAAGAATACTGGAGTGGGTAGCCTATCCCTTCTCCAGCGGATCCTCCCGACCTAGGAATTGAACCCAGGAATCAAACCGGGATCTCATGCGTTGCAGGCTGATTCTCTACCAACTGAGCTACTAGGGAAGCCCTCCTTATTACAAAATTCAGACTTAAATTGAAGAAAGTAGGGAAAACCACTAGACCATTCAGGTATGACCTAAATCAACTTTCTTACAATTACAGAGTAGAAGTGACAAATAGTTCCACGGGATTAGATCTGATAGAGTGCCTGAAGAACTATGGGCAGAAGTTTGTAACATTATACAGGAGGCAGTGATCAAGACCATCCCCAAGAAAAAGAAATGCAAAAAGGCAAAATGATTGTCTGAGGAGGCCTTACAAATAGCTGAGCAAAGAAAAGTGAAAGGCAAAGGAGAAAAGAAGAGATACACCCATCTGAATACACAGTTCCAAAGAACAGCAAGGAGAGGCAAGAAAGCCTTCCTCAGTGATCAGTGCAAAGAAATAGAGGAAAACAAAAGGATGGGAAAGACTAGAACTCTCTCCAAGAAGATTAGAGACACCAAGGGAACATTTCATAGATGGGCACAACAAAGGACAGGAATGGTGTGGACCTAACAGAAGCAAAAGATATTAAGAAGAGGTGGCAAGAATACACAGAACTATACAAGAAAGAGCCAAATGACCCAGATAACCATGATGGTGTGATCATTCACCTAGAGCCAGCCATCCTGGAGTGTGAAGTCAAATGGGCCTTAGGAAGCATCACTACGAACAAAGCTAGTGGAGGTGATGGAATTCCAGCTGAGCTATTTCAAATCCTGAAAGATGATGCTGTGAAAGTGCTGCATTCAGTATGCCAACAAATTTGGAAAACTCAGCGGTACCATGGGACTGGAAGAGGTCAGTTTTCATTCCAGTCCCAAAGAAAGGCAATGCCAAGGAATGCTCAAACTAATGCACACTTGCACTCATCTCACGCTCTAGGACAGAGAAGGTGATGGCACCCCACTCCAGTACTCTTGCCTGGAAAATCCCATGGACAGAGGAGCCTGGTAGGCTGCGGTCCATGGGGTTGCGAAGAGTCGGACACGACTGAGTGACTCCCCTTTCACTTTTCACTTTCATGCATTGGAGAAGGAAATGGCAAGAATTCCAGGGACGGGATAGCCTGGTGGGCTGCCGTCTATGGGGTCACACAGAGTCGGACGCGACTGAAGTGACTTAGCAGCAGTAGCAGCACACTCTAGGAAAATAACACTAAAAATCCTTCAAGCTAGGCTTCAGCAGTACGTGAACTGAGAAATTCCAGATGTACAAGTTGGATTTAGAAAAGGCAGAGGAACCAGAGATCAAATTGCCAACATTTGTTGAATCATAGAAAAAGCAAGAGAATTCCAGAAAAACATCTGCTTCATTGACTACACTAAAGCCTGTGACTATGTGGATCACAACAAACTGGAAAATTCTTAAAAAGAGGGTAATACCAGACCATCTCACCTGCCTCCTGAGAAATCTGTATGCAGGTCAAGAAGCAACAGTTAGAACCAGACATGGAAGAATGGACTGGTTCAAAATTGGGAAAGGAGTATGTCAAGGCTGTATATTGTCACCCTGCTTATTTAACATATGCAGAGTATATCATGCAAACTGATGACAAGCTGGAGTCAAGATTGCCAGAAGAAATATCAATAATCTCAGATATGCAGATGACACCATCCTTATGGCAGGGTGAAGGGGATCTAAAGAGCCTCTTGATGAAAAGTGAAAAAAGAGAGTGAAAAAGCTGGCTTAAAACTGAACATTCAAAAAACTAAGATCATGGAGTTCAGTCCCCTCACTTCATGGCAAATAGATGGGGAAACAATGGAAACAGTGACACACTTTATTTTCTTGGGCTCCAAAATCACTGTAGATGATGACTGCAGCCGTGAATTAAAAGATGCTTGCTCCTTGGAAGAAAAGCAATGACAAACCTAGACAGATATTAAAAAGCAAAGACATTACTTTGCTGGCAAAGGTCTGTTTAGTCAAAGCTATGGTTTTAACTGTAGTCATGTATGGATGTGAGAGTTGGACCATAAAGAAGGCTGAGCCACCAAAGAATTGATGCTTTTGAGCTCTAGTGTTGGAGAGGACTCTTGAGAGTCCCTTGGACTGCAAGGAGATCCAGCTTGTCCATCCTAAAGGAGATCAATCCTGAATATTCATTGGAAAGACTGATGCTGGAGCTGAAGCTCCAATACTTTGGCCACCTGATGCGAAGAGCTGACTCATTGGAAAAGACCCTGATCCTCGGAAGAAAGACGGCAGGAGAAGGGGACAATAGAGGATGAGATGGTTGGATGGCATCACCAACTCCATGGACATGAGTTTGAGCAAGCTCTGGGGGTTGGTGAAGGACAGGAAGCCTGGCGTGCTGCAGTCCATGGGGTCGCAAAGAGGCCGACACGGCTGAGCGACAGAACAGCAGCAACCAGCGTGCATGCTAAGTCGCTTCAGTCCTTTCTGACTCTTGGTGACCCTGTGCACTGGAGTCAGCCAGGCTCCTCTGTCCCTTGGATTCTCCAGGCAAGAGTACTGGAGTGGGTTGCAATGCCCTCCTCTAGGGGAATCTTCCCAACCCATGGGTTGAGCCTGCGTCTCTTATGTCTCCTGCATTAGCAGGTGGGTTCTTTACCACTCTTGCCGCCTGGGAAGCTGTGGACCACCAGGGGAGTCCTCAAATTATGTTCTAAAATAATCCATGAGGAAAAGACTGTACAATAAAATAAAAACCCCAGGAGAAGCAGAGTGCAAGTGTACCCTTTTCAGCAGCATTTGGAGTCTAAAATTTTGAATCAGCACAGCGCAGCCACCGGAATCGTGCTTGGGTTTGAATCCCAGAGCTGCAACGTGGCTTTGGAGAAGCGACTTAACCTCACCTGTTCTTCATTTCTAAAATGGGGCAGTGGTGCCTCTTACAGGCTCAGCCTGAGGATGAAATAGGGTGCGTAGGACGCAAGCTCTCAGGAAGCCTGTGTCTGTGATTATTACAGGTCTTGCTATTGTTGTTACTCTAATGGTGTTATTAGCAGCTCTGCACTTCCTCCCGTGGGCTCAGCAGCATGTGCTCACCAGGGTCATATTCACCGGAAATGAGGACACACGCTTATTCTCTGTTAAAACTTCATCTGAAAACTCTCCTGTGATGTTCTCTAGAGACCCATGGGTTATGTAGTGGGCCAGGGAATTTGCAGCTCGCTTAATGGTTAGGTTAGCAACCAGCCCCTTGTAACTGGTAACTGATGGCTCAGACTGTAAAGAATCTGCCTGCAATGCAAGAGGTCTGGGTTTGATCCCTGGGTGAGGACAATCCCCTGGAGAAGTGAATGGCTACCCACTCCAGTATTCCTGCCTAGAGAATTCCATGGATAGAGGAGCCTGGTGGGCTACAGTCCATGAGATTGCAAAGAGTCAGGCACGAATGAGTGACTAACACTTTCAACTGGTAACTGCTCATCATAACTCGAGTTACCAAGCTAGGTGTTCTCAAGGGAAAGCTTGTTGCTACTGAGGAACCGTTAAATGCCTGATTGAGGAAAGGTCTCTGGGTTTCCACCCCACCCATCCCCACCCCCACCAAGTCCTCGGTGCCCTGAGCCGTGGTTTCGTGCCCATTTACTGTCTTACTTCCCTTTGGTTCACACTTGACTTCTGTGAATCCCTCCTTTCCCTCTCCTGCTGGGTTCTGTCCCTTCTCTCTCCGAGGGAGATCTCTGAGGCTTCTCTGTCCCAGGAGGGACAAGTAGATTTAACACGTGGAGCATTGTTGGGAAAAATCCTACTGGATAAAAGAAATCAACGCAGCCTGCCTGGAGTGTTTACTTTTTGAAAAGCTGACAGCTGGTAGGATGGATGGGGAGACCGACCAGAAGAACTTGATCTGGTTGCCTTCGTTCAGCAGGCTGTGGGGAAGCTTCAAGGTGAGCTTTTGTGTCTCACAGTTGTCAGATGGACAGTGTGAACTGTGGTGGTGGACAGTCCCTCTCTTCAACAGGCCCAGGCCCTTGAGAATCTGATTGGGTTGATCCTCCAAGGGCTTGCGAGGCACCAGCATTTAATTTCTAAGGCAGTGGTGAACTACCCCAGGTGCAGTGAAACAGTGGTTCCAAAGGCTGCTGTTTACTAAGCACTTGCTACACGCCACATCCCGGGCGGACTGAGCACAATTCCAGTTTTCCAGAACAACCTCTGAGGCAGGTGGTTTCCATTTTGCAAGCATGCAATTTGCAAAAGACACAATTAGGATTCAGCTAGTTTTGATGTGTTTGTGGGAGGAGGCAAGCTCCACATCCTGTTTCACCATCTTGAGCTTTCCCCACCAAGGTTCAGATAATTTTCATGACTTTCACAACATCAAAAGTAAATGACAAAGTTGAAATTCAATTCACATCTCCATTGACGAGGATCTGATCTCCATAACTCATTTATTTTCCTTAGCCCCCTCCCTCAGCCAAAACACTGTGAAGCTCAGTTATGTTTAGAGCTGTATTTATTGTAGAGGTAATGGTTCTGTCTTAATTTATCAAGATCCTTTAGATCTAGGTTGTAGACAAAGCCTGGGCTTCCCAGGTGGCGCTAGTAGTAAAGGCCCTGCCTGCCAGTGCAGGAGATGCAAGAGACATGAGTTTGGTCTCTGGGAAGGGACGATTCCTCGGAAGAGGGCATGGCAACCCACTCCAGTATTCTTGCCTAGAAAACCCCGTGGACAGAGAAGCCTGGTGGGCTGCAGTCAGTAGGGTCACAAAGAATCAGATATGACTGAAGAGACTTGGCACGCACACATGCCTAAACAAAGATTGGCGTAGAACTCTGTGACATTGAACAACATCTCTGCAGACTCGGATCTTCCTCTGTGCCCAATTAGCGTGGCAAATGTTATGCCCTCCACCCCCTCCCCTGCCTACTCTACATGGTGTCCTATGGCAAGAGGTGCAAAAATTTTCATGAGATCTCAGAATGCCTGTAATACTCAAGAAACTTGGGAGAAAAAGGGCTGGTGGGTGACCAGAAAAGAAATCAGTGTGTTTTTTAACACTGACTGAAGTGACAGTTGGGGAACCGACTCTTGAGAGAGTGCCAACATGTTGCAAAAGTTGGCAGTTAGCCCTAGAGTGAGTGAGCTAATTAATTAGGAACGATCCTCAACCTCGCTGCCTTTCACAGCCTCCCATGGGAGAAAAGACAGATCAAGAAGGCTTGGAGATCAAGAGTGCTGCAACCTGACCTTGGTGCAGTCTGGGGGGGAGGTCAGAAAGGTGACTCGTGGTTTATTTCAGATCCTCCCTTTAAAAAGTGGTGTGAAAGATTTGGCAAACAATGATCACTCCCCTTTAGGAACTGTTGTTTAACCACAGAAGCAGAAAAGTAGGGGTGTGTGGGGGGGCGGGAAACTCATTTGATTTATCAGGATTTAATTTTGCTGAAAACTGGCTCAACATCCCTGGTTGTACGAAGAGATGGCCTTGTGGGGTCAGTCTTCGTGTGGCAGGAAACCCGGGCCCTTTGGGGTTGGGTGGGGTGACACCTGTATCTGATAGAGTGAGCAGAGGCTTCTCAGAGGGGCTTTCTCAAGCGCAGGCTTGCTCTTTGCACCAGGTTTGCTGCTGTCTGAACCCCAGCATCCCGTGTTCACGCACCTGGCAGCTGCTTCTCGCCCTTCCCAGTTGTAGGTGTGAGGGCTTGTTTGTTTAAACCTCGAGCAACACTTCTTGGAAAAACAAAACAACATGCTCACTTGCCTGGGCACTGCATGCTCTTCCTGAATGTCGTCCTGCCCATTGGCCCAGAGGCATCCTGGGTGGAGTGAGTTTCGGGGATGGTTTGGGGAGTTTCGGGAACGGGCTCTGGGCTGGGTCTGTCGGGTGGCGCTTGCTCTTGGTTTTCATCATTCTGGAACAGCTGGGGGTCAGGGGGCATCGCTGTAGATGTAGGTTCTTAGGTTCTGGCCTCACGCTTCTCAGCCTGAGGGCAGATGCACCCGGGGAAGCATTTACCCTAAACCTAACCCTGCTCCTAACACGCACCTTAACCCGGACAGGTGGGAGGGAACCCTCATCTGGCTTGTGTTCTCATCAGGACTCACGAAAAACCGCTGGTTGGATGGAGTCCCTGCTGGATGTTGCCCCCACCCACTGCTGGCTGCCAGCTTCATGCCCCTTCATGCCCCAGCCCCTGAGCAGATGAAGGTGAAGGCGGTGTGCTCAGGCCTGAACAGAAGCAGACCTTTGGATACCCAGGGCTTGTCGTCTGTGAGGACTGGCCTAAGCCAGCGACCCAGCCTCCTCTTTCCCATCTCTGTGTACAGTTCCATGTAGCACACAGGTTGTTAGAAGAAAAACGTCAACAAAGTACCAAAGCTCTGGCCTGGTTCTTTCCCCTTAGTCATAGCTACTGGGGATAGGATCATATTGCTCTTCAAGGAGCTGGAACAGGGCGGCCAGAAAAATCAGTGCCCAGCTGCCCTGCCTCTTGCCTGGAGGAGGTGGCCAAGCCCGTTTCTGCTCGCCATCCTGTGATCCAGGACCACTACAGGATCCTCTCTTTCTTGGTGGCCATGTTAAAGCAGATTGCTGGCTCCCAACCCCAGAGTCTGACTCAGGAGGGCTGGATTGGGGCCCCAAGTCTGCATTTCTAACATTGCCAGGTGCAGCTGTTACTGCCCCATGCATTGGAAGGAGCAGAAGCCTTAGAGTTAAGCAGAGCTGGGTTTAAAATCTAGCTACAGCACTTGGTTGGGCTTCCCTGGTGGTTCAGATGGTAAAGAATCCACCTGCCAAGGCAGAAGACGTGGGTTCTATCCCTGGGTCAGGAAGATCCCCTGGAGAAGGGAATGGCTACCCACCCCAGTATTCTTGCCTAGAGAATCCCACGGACAGGGGAGCCTGGCAAGCTCCATGGGTTTGCAAAGAGTCAGACATGACTGAGCAAGTAACACAGCACTTACTTAATTTTGAGACCTTGAGAGGATTTTCTTAATTTCTCCAAGTCTCAGTGGACTCATTTTTAAATGGGAATACCATCTTTTTTTTTTTTTTTTTTTTTTTAGAGGATTAGGGGACAGGTGGCGCAGAGCAGGCGTTCAGGAATCACCTGCTCCTTTGCTGTCCTGAAGTGTGCACGCAGCGGTCCCACAGGTGGGCACAGGGCACCTGGTCTCTGTAGCCGAGTGCTGGGCTGGAGGCTTCTGTTAACACATCTAAGCTAATGGGAGTTGAGGCGGTGCCACCAGGATCAGAAACTCTGATCGGGAGTGCCCCAGGGGAAGCCCGGAAGTGCACGTGGCCAGACAGGGTTACAGCAGACCAACGCTTCCTGACTTGCCCGATGGCAGAAACAGCATTTTACTCATTGGTGTGTCTGTGCCTGACATTCCAGCCCCAAAATTCCAAACCTACAATCTGCTGTTACACCTCAGCTGTTGGAGGAAATCTCCCAATCGTGCTGTCTCTGAACGTTTCAGGATCCGAAACCTCGTGTTTTCACATGGGCCAGCATTCATTTTAGTGTCTCAAGAAGCTAAAGTCAAGTTAACTGGTCCCAAGTGTTCATTTTTCCCCGTAAATCCATTATTCCCTGCAAAGACGATCCTTAAAACGGGTAACTTGTATGGAAAAAATATATCTTCATAAATATTAAGTGGTATCCTTTGTTATTATCTAAAGCAAAATTATATATAATTAATTTTAATTAAAACTTTCATACACATCTGACTAGTGGTGCTAATCATTTATCATAGGATTTCCAATAAGTTGTGCATTTTTAAGCCTTGTGTAATGTTTACTCCATCATTATTTGAATGATGGAGTTTCTCTGAGCCAAGATCTCCTCTGAGAACAATGGCAAAGTTTTTTGGACAACATTCCTATTAAAATATTTAAGGGCAGGAGTCCTTAAACTATGGCTCACTGACTGATTTTGTAAATAAAATTTTGTTGGCACGTGTCTGTGCTTATTTGCTTATGTACAGAAACTGGCCCTCAAAACCTAAAATACTCTCTGGCTGCTTACAGGTAAAGTTTCCAAGGGGTTTCTGCTTCTATCGGGCCGATATGGCTCTCTTGCCACCAGAGGGCGCTGTGTCCTGTCTGCTTATCACAGCCAGATCCCATCTGGAAACCCTGGCTTCCAGCAGAGGCTGACTTCAGAGAGCTGAATACACCCTGGGCCCTGCCGCTCCACCACCGACAGTACAGCCTCCTGGCTGCTTGCTCTGTCGACATGGGGTGCTCTAGGACCACCTGCTCTCAGAATACTGAGGACTGGGGTGAACCCTCGGTGCCCTTTCTGGGCTCCAGGACCATCTCAGGCCTGGCTAAGCAATGTGACCTGTCATCTCCATAACTGAAATAATATCTTATCTCTTCCCAGGTGGTACAACTGGTAAAGATTCTGCCTGCCCATGCAGGAGACAGAGACATGGGTTCGATCCTTGAGTGTCGAAGATCCCCTGGAGAGGGAAGTGGCAATCCACTCCAGTTTCTCGCCTGGAAGATTCCATGGACAGAAGAACCTGGTGGGCTGCAGTCCTTGGGGTCGCAGAGAGTCAGACGCCACTGAGCACAGATGCGCACACGCAGCATGCTAATGGGGAAGAGCGACAGTGTCTTAAAGATTGTGCAGGCGGCACGTTAGGATGCCTGAACGCCCGCCTCATTTTATGGAGGAAAGGCAGGCTTTCCTATATGTCCGTCTTCCTCTAGGGATGTCCCCTGGGCATCCGTGCTGAACTGGCCTCTCTCCAGACCCCAGTCCCTGGCCACAACCTGCTCTTCTGGCCTCTCTCCTGACTTTGCTGCATCAATGACCCACTTTACCCTTTAAGTTCAGCTGCTTCTTATAAACTACAATATCCTAAATTAGCGATAACCTTGATCTTAAGTCCTCGCCCAATAACCACCTGTTCCCCTGTCCACTGCCAAGGTTCTTGAAAAAGAGGTCTGGTCCTGTTCTCTCCCCTTATAACCCTCCCACCCCAACCCCCCTCCACCCAGTTCTGGGGGCACTTCCTCCAGCACACCGTGGAAACTACTCTGTCCCAGCCACTGGGCCTCAGTGTTGCCATATTTGACAAACATTTCCCCCAGCGTTACTGAAATATAACTGATGTATTATTTAAGTTTAAGGTGTTGCAAGAGTTGATGTGATACATTTATATTTGCAAAATAATGGCCATACCCAGTGTGCACATTTTGATTCAGCTCTTGCTTCCCTAGACCCATCTGTTGGATTTGGCTCCATGGAGAACCCTCTCCTCCTTGGAACTTCAGTGTTTTTCCAACTTTTAAAAACTGCAACTCAACTTAAGAAGGAATCTTCTACATGGTAACCCAGTAAACAGGTACATCTTCTCAGCAGAAACTACTGTTTCCAAATGTATCCTTAACTGTATACAAGAACCCTAGTCTAGTCTCGTTCTTAGTCACTGTGAATTACTTTGCAGTGGAGTCATTGATTTTATTACCCAGTGATGGATCTGATTCCATAGCTTGAAGCCCGTACCTTCGCCTCCCCTGACGTTCTTTTTCTCTGCTTCTCCTCACATAACTCTCACCATCCTCTTTGGTCCTTGCACTTTCTGATATTCCCGGCACCTTACCTTCAGCTTTCTGTTCCTTGCATATGTATTTTTCTTGGGTGGTCCTGTTTTTCCTCTTTATGCTGCAGACGCTAAAATCGTCTTCACTCCAGAGTCCTGCACTGAGCTTCTGCAGGAAATGATATTGACCCCAAGTACCGTTCCCAGAGCCCTGCCCTGGGTCAAAGTCAGAGCGGACTGGTTTCCCGGTTGAAACTCATGGACTTGAGGCTGATCTGGGACACGGCTACAAGCAAAACCAAAATAAAAGCCAACTGCGTTTTTCTACTTGGATCTAAGACAGAAAGACAGGACCAGTGTTTTCCATTCTAAAGTTCATGTGTATTTCTTTCCGATGTTTGTCATTCCCTGCTCTTTGTTAGACGTGAGTCGCTGAGCCCAGCCTGCACTCAAGGGGACTCGTTTGGCTTTATCATCAGTAGAAGAGATAATAGCTCTCCTTTGCCGAGTGACCTCTGTTATGTCAGGCACTATCCAGACTGCGGGACACACACCAGTTCAGTTCGGTTTTAAATCCCACGACACTCTGAACTTGGTGGTCGTATCCACATTGTACACCACCTTCCACTGAGGCGTAAATCGGATTCCTGATTTGCTCACAGTGGCAGCTCTTGTGCTTGAACCAGGCCTATTCAGCTCCTCCAGTGGTCACTTCTCAGGGCAGGCCCAGCCCCGGTGTTTGCAAAACTCTTCTGATCAAAAGGCAGTTTGGGGGTGGTGATGACAGAAAATGACAGAGAGGCACAGAAGTTATTCCAGCCCAGCCTCTGGACTGGCCGCCCTAGCCAGGTTTTCAGCCGATCAGCTGCAGCAATGACCTTTGGTGGGTGGGTGGATGGTGGTGGGGGGAAGTCCAGTTGAATTAAAATGGCAGAGGGTAATGAAGCCCCAGGAAGCTTCTTACACTTGACTGGCATCCATAGTTCAACTGGTAGGAAGTTGTGTGTTATTGGGGGAAGGAGGGGAGGATAGGGAAGAAAGAAGGGGAAAGGGAGGTGAAGTGGGTGTTTGTGATGTGGGTGGGGTGTGTAAGGGGCAGGAGAGGAGACTGGGCTTGGAAACAGGACTTATCAGGATGTAAAGAAGGTGATTCCAGAAGAGAAAAGGCTTTTGCCTGCTTGACAGGCCTGTTGGGAAAACTTGAAATGGAAATGTAGTTTCATGGTATCTAGTGCACTTTTGGAAGAAAGGTATGATGCTCTCATAGAATAAGAATCACAGGCAGGTTTTCTCCCCCTATTAAAGATGCCAGAGAAAGGTCTGCCTGAACTGGGCATTTGCAGTGGCGGTCCCCATTTCCCCACCACCTATTGCACTAGGCTTTATGTTTAGGCATCGTATCAAATCAGCCTCTCAGACTGATAGCATTTCAGCCTAAGAAATGGATGGTTTTCTACAACTATAGCTGAGATAAACTTCCCTGTTTGCTTTCTAAACACAGCCCATCTTTTGAGAATTGCACATGTAGACACTGTTTCTATTCCTGTGGCGCCCTGCCACTCTGACTTCTACTGTCTGAAGTAGTTTCTTTACAATCTTTGAATGGCAAATAGGGAAACTGTAGAAGATCATGTGAGGACTTACACAGTAAGTCCCCTGCGTATGAACGAGTTTGGTTCCAAGAGTGCATTCTTAAGTCTCGTTTGTTTGTAAGTCCACAATGGTTAGCCTAGATACCCAATTAACACAATCGGCTATGTAGTACTGTACTGTAATAGGTTTATAATACTTTTCACACAAATAATACATCAAAAACAAAAATAAAACATTTTTAACCTTACAGTCAGTCAGTCAGTTCAGTTGCTCAGTCATGTTCAACTCTTTGCGACCCCAAGGACTGCAGCACACCAGGCTTCCTTGTCTTGCCACCAGTGCCTGGAATTTGCTCAAACTCATGTCCATTGAGTCAGAGTGGTGATGCCATCCAACCAGCTCATCCTCTGTCATCCCCTTCTCCTCCTGCCTTCAGTCTTTCTCAGCATCAGGGGTTTTCTAATGAGTCAGTTCTCATCAGGTGGCCAAAGTATTGGAGTTTCAGCTTCAGCATCAGTCCTTCCAATGAATACTCAGGACTGATTTCCTTTAGGATGGACTGGTTGGATCTCCTTGCAGTCCAAGGGACTCTCAAGAGTCTTCTCCAACACCATAGTTCAACAGCATCAATTCTTCAACACTCAGCTTTCTTTATAGTCCAACTCTCACATCCATACATGACTACTGGAAAAACCATGGCTTTGACTAGATGGATCTTTGTTGGCAAAGTAATGTCTCTCCTTTTTAATACACTGTCTAGGTTTAATACACTGTTGTAGCTTTTCTTTCAAGGAGCAAGCATCTTTTAATTCATGGCTGCAGTCACCATCTGCAGTGATTTTGGAGCCCAAGAAAATAAAGTCTATCACTGTTTCCATTGTTTTCCCATCTATTTGCCATGAAGTGATGGGACTGGATTCCATGATTTTGGTTTTTTGAGTGTTGAGTTTTAAGCCAGCTTTTTCACTCTCTTCTTTCACGTTCATCAAGAGGTTCTTCAGTTCTTCTTCACTTTCTGCCATAAGGGTGGTGTCATTTGCATATCTGAGGTTATTGATATTTCTCCTGGCAATCTTGATTCCAGCTGGTGTGTCATCCAGTCCAACATTTTGCCTGATGTAATCTGCATATAAGTTAAATAAACAGGGTGAGAGTACAGCCTTGATGTATTCCTTTCCCAATTTTGAACCTGTCCATTGTTCCATGTCCAGTTCTAGCTTTTGCTTCTTGGCCTGCATATAGGTTTCTCAGGAGGCAGGTAAGGTGATCTGGTATTACCATCTCTTTAAAATTTTCCATAGTTTGTTATGATCCACATAGTCAAAGATTTTAGTGTAGTTAATAAAGTAGATGTTTCCCTTGGATTCTCTTGCTTTTTCTATGATCCAGTGGATGCTGGCAATTTTATCTCTGTTCCTCTGCCTTTTCAAATTCAGCTTGCACATCTGGAGGTTCTTGGTTTGTGTAATGTTGAAGCCTAGCTTGGAGAATTTTTAGTGTTACTTTGATAGTGTGTGAGATGAGTGCAATTGTGTGGTAGTTTGAACATTCTTTGTCATTGCCTTTCTTGGGATTGGGATGAAAACTGACCTTTTCCATGGCTGGGTTTTCCAAATTTGCTGCCATATTGAATGCAGCACTTTAACGGAATCATCTTTGAAGATTTGAAATAGATCATCTGGAATTCCATCATCTCCAATAGCTTTGTTTGCAGTGATGCTTCCTTAGGCCCGCTTAACTTTGCATTCCAGGATGTCTGGCTCTAGGTGAGTGATGACACCAGCGTGGTTATCTAGGTCATTAAGATCTTTTTTTTTTTTGTATCGTTCTGTGTATTCTTGCCACCTCTTCTTAATGTCTTCGATTCTGTTAGGTCCATACCATTTCTGTCCTTTATTGTGCCCATCTTTGCATTAAATGTTCCCTTGGTATCTCTAATTTTCTCGAAGAGATCTGAGGGGGTAACAGGTAGGAAGGGTCCCCAAGTGGAGGAAACAAACTGCAAATGGCAGACATTTTCTCCCCTTCTCTATACAAAATTTAAAGGTTTCTTTTTAATTCTGTGCTGTCATGATGACACCTGGTTCCACCTGCGCTTAACTTTTCTCAAACCTTGAGCTAACCAATGCATTTTTCTTATGGAAATGTTTTCCTTAAACTATGTTAATGAACTAAGTATTTGCCTTGAAATCTGCCTTTCTTTAAGATTCACATCAATTGTTTTATGACGGGGGATGACTCACCTTGTGTCAATGCTGTCCCAAAATGCGTGTTGTGGGAGAGGTACCTGATACGACTGTCCCAGTTTTGAGGTTGTATCAGAAATATAACTCCTTGCTAAAAAATAGCAAGGAGGGGCACTCTTTCTGCCCCCTATGTCGGAAGCTTTGTCTATCCCTTTATTCTTTAATAAAACATTATTACACAAAAGCTTCAAGTGATCAAGCCTCGTCTTTGACCCCGGATTGAAATCCTCTCCCAGGGAGGTCACAAAACCTGGCCTAGCTCCCAGCTTGAAGGCATTCAGATATGTTTATCTTTCCTTTTCTCCTTTGCCTTTCACTTCTCTTCTTTTCTCATCTGTTTGTAAAGCCTCCTCAGGTAACCATTTTTCCTTTTTGCATTTCTTTTTCTTGGGGATAGTTTTGTTCACTGCCTCCTGTACAATGTTACGAACCTCTGTCCATGGTTCTTTAGGCGCTCTGTCTATCAGATCTGATCCCTTGAATCTATTTCTCACTTCCAGTGTATAATCATAAGGGATTTGATTTAGGTCATACCTGAATGGTCTAGTGGTTTTCCCTACTTTCTTCAATTTAAGTCTGAATTTGGCAATAAGGAGTTCATGATCTGAGCCACAGTCAGCTCCCGGTCTTGTTTTTGCTGACTGTATAGAGCTTCTCCATCTTTGGTGCAAAGAATATAATCAATCTGATTTCAGTATTGACCATCTGGTGATGTCCATGTGGAGAGTCTTCTCTTGTGTTGTTAGAAGAGAGTGTTTATTATGACCAATGCGTTCTCTTGACAAAACTCTGTTGGCCTTTGCCCTGCTTTGTTTTGTACTCCAAGGCCAAATTTGCCTGTTATTCCACGTATCTCTTGACCTCCAACTTTTGCATTCCAGTCCCCTATGATGAAAAATTCAGTACCTTAAAAAGTATAGTAGTGCAGTACAACAGCTGGCATCCAGGGGCTGGCATCAGGTAAGAAGAGCTGCTGACAGAAGAGGGGAGAAGAGGTGGGAAATGGAGGAGCAGAAAGATCATCAGCAATAGGAAATGGAGGGAAGCTGAAATGTCACTCACACCTGATGCTTGCTGGAACCAGATGCATGTTCACATCTTTGAAAGTTCACACTAGAAACCACATTACTTCTGGTTAGTTTTGTCATTGCTTTGAGTCCTCAGGTCACTGGCCCTGAGATGGAGATTTGTTGGGAAATGTTCTCTGTGGTGACCCTTGAAGCGGGTATAAAAGGCAGGACTGGGCGTTGGGGGAAGCCGAACAGCAAGGCTACTGGGGCAGAGGCTTCAGCCCATCCGGCGGGTGCCTGGGAGCCCAAATAAAGCAGAGAGGGGGCCTTTGCACCCCTGAGCAGTGGTTGATGTGGCTGCACTGCCAAGGCAGGTCAACTCAGACTAGGCAACTACCTCCCTGGAGGTCAGCTTCTTGGCTAGAGGGGGGCCCAGGGATGAAGAGCAGTGGCCAACTCACTGGACAGCTGGGCAGGGAGCACCTCACTTCTGGAGGAGCATCTATGCTGCCCCAACTGCAGGTGTGGCATCCATTCCAATGATCCTAAACATCTGGTCATTTTCTGAGTATTTGTTCAATTTCAATTCTCTTCTGGGACTCATTTTTTAAAAATTAGTATTTGTTGTATCTCCTGAAAGAGATTAGGAAATTATTGACTTCTTAAATGAAACTGTCTCCTGAGTCCAAATGCCCTAAATTGTCTTCTAGGCTGATGTACAGAGTGAGTTTGTTTATTTTTCTTGAAGTATAGTCAATTTATAATGTTGTGTTAATTGCTGCTGTACAGCAAAGTCATTCAGTGACACACACACACGCACTTAAAAAAAATAATATTCTTTTCTGCTATGGTTCATCCATAGTTTACATGTATTTTTCTCCACCTTCTGGTTATTACAGTCTGACTGCTAATGCCAGGAAAGGCTTCACTGTCTTCCACATCTTGAATCAGGACTAAACCACAGAGGATACATCTTGTCAGTAATAGTTTTACTTCATCAAGAGGCTGGAGAGGTTGGATTCTTTTACACTTATTGGGAATATTTAAGTAATAATATTACAAAATGACAAATATGTGCACAGTCTCCTATTTCCTTAATTTGCTGCAGTCTCTGGTTTTCCCTTATCAACCTAAAAAATCCAAAGTAAATGTCAGTGTTCAGCATCCAGTGAGACAAACAGGAGAAATAAAGGATCCTTCTTACTCCACTAGAAGTTTTAAAAGGGCACATGGCCCCTTTCATTCTTATGAAATACATGGTTATTTTATGTGCTATTCCAAAAAGCACATAAAAATTTCTAATTTTATGCAAATGCATGAAAATTGGCTCAGGGAGCCCAGATTTGAGGGGAAACACAGCCCCACCCTCAGGGAGCCCCAGTGGCGGACGGACTGAGCTCTGCCCAGAGCCCCAGCCTGAGAGGAGATGCAGCCCAGTGCCACGGAGCCCCAGTCTGAAGGGAGACAGCCCTGCCCTGAGGGAGCCCCGGTCTGAGGGGACACAGCCCTGCCTCAGGGAGTCTCGGTCTGAGGGGAGACTCAGGCCTGCCCTCAGGGAGCCCCGGTCTGAAGGGAGACAGCCCTACCCCAGGGAGCCCCGGTCTGAGGGGACACAGCCCCGCCTCAGGGAGCCCCGGTCTGAGGGGACACAGCCCTGCCTCAGGGAGCCCCGGTCTGAGGGGAGACTCAGGCCTGCCTCAGGGAGCCCCGGTCTGAGGGGAGACTCAGGCCTGCCTCAGGGAGCCCAGTGATCCTTCTCCCAGTACGCCCCAGTTATATGTCTTATCCCCTCCTGGTGGCCTCAGAGAAGAGCTTTAACAGGACCCCCCACACATCTAGTTCTGGGCCCTTCACAGTTACAAAACCCCAGCAGGTTGAAGAGGGGTCCTCCTTTGAAAGCTCAGTCTGGAGCCTGGATTGGCAGCTGAGCCAGGACACGGGCTCCAGGGTCAGGCTGGAGCAGACTACCCAGAGCTGTCATGAGGGCGCTCCTGCTGAGAGTGGGTGCAGGCCTAAGGTGTGGGCTGGGGTCCCTTGAAGGGGTCTGAGGGGCCGCCGGAAAGTGCAGAGAAGCTGAGAGCGGCAGAGGCTGCTCGGAGCTGAAAGCAGCCGGTCAGAGGAGACCTGCAGGAGAAGGTTCGCCTGGAGGAGTGAGGTTGCCACCGCAAGGACCCAGGACTGGGGAGAGGGATGGTCTGCGTTGCCCACGGCCTGGCCCTGAGGGCATGAGGCCAGATACCGGGGGCACTGTGGGGGCTCCCCTCCCTGACCTTGTCCCCTTCCCTCACACATCTTTCCTCATCCTGGTAGGCCTGGCTGACGAGCAGGCGCAGGCAGTGTGGGCACCTCTGTGGGGCTGGCATCCTGCTGGGGGCATGACCTCCCGGGGAAAATTTCCATCTCTCACCTCTGAACTTGTGATGAAGGCCTGGGTCACATTTCTGGGTCGAGAATGTTTGCCTCAGTTATAAGTAACTGGAAAAGTCAGAGGAACAGCCCAGATTTTCGGGCTGGAGACAAAGATGGTTTTCTCCTATTTCCCCACATCAGGCTTGTTTAATAATTCAACACTTCTTATTTTTAACTTGTAAATGTGGGAAATATTTATTATTCCTAGTGATTTCTGCTGTAATTAAAGAAAATTGAGAAGCAAAACAATGTGCAAAAGAAACTTCCTAAATGATGGCCTCTGAAAAATGGCAGGATAATGGTGACGACGATGATATGCCTGTGTGTGATCAGTGAGTTCTCTTCCTTTCTCCCCTCTTCAGAGTCAGGGGCATGGAGACCTGCACTGCTGTTTTAACAGGCACTTCTTTGCAAGCATCTTAAACACTTCTGGCCCCAGCCTACCTGGGCTGGTGTCTGTACCCTCCAAGTAGGATGAAATTAGTGGGAAAGTCCATCACCTGTTCCCATCTTGACTTCCAGGATGTGGGTAACAGGCTCCTGAAACCTCTGAAGAGCTCCTTTGCCAGGTTCCCAGTGGGGCTCATTACAGGGAAAGGAAAGTTTTCATGGTTTTTCGGACAGGTTCAGCTTAGCTAATGAAAAACAGAATGGGGAGTCAGTCCGGTGCAAGAAGCCGAGGAGACAGAGCGCCCACCTGAAAATGTGTGAGAATAGGTCTTTGGAAATAGAATATACTAGGTTAAAAAAATTAGTGTTTAGGCCTTTCTCTCACAGCTATAAAATGAAATATTAACTAAAGAAATGTTCCTCTACTTATAGTCCAAAACAGTGCCATGAATGAAGGTGGTGATGTTGCCATTTTGGACGGTCCTTTCGGCCCGGCTAGTGTGGGTTGCATTGAGTGTCCCCATCCTCTCAGCACCAGTCCCCTTTGCTTTGGATGGTGTGTTGCCATGGTACCGTCAAGAAGCACTTTCCTGCTGCGCACCTGTTAATGGACTTATCTATTCTCAGGATCAGGAAGGGGGTGTGCAGGGAGAAGAAGATCATTTGATGACTTAAAGTGATTGAATAAGTCCCACGAATGTGGATGGAATCATGGAAAACATATCTCCTTGCCAAGGAGTGAAAAATATTCCCTCAATAAAGTACTATCCATGCACAGTGTGCTCCAACTGGGCATTTCAGAATTATCTATTTATCTTTTCAAGTTTGGTTTGAACTTTCCAGTGCTTGACCCAGTACTGGAGTTGGCTTCAGAGGATTTAGAAGATTTTCAGAGAAGATCTTGTCTGTCAGTTGACACTATACTCTTTCTTATAGGACATCACTTTTGCAAATAAATATGCTTTAATGATTTAAAACATTTCCCCACGTATCCTAAACAATCATTTCTCTGTGATTATTCATCAGTGTGAGCATTGCTTAGCTTTTAAGGGAGTTTACTGATTGCTTCAGTAGGTTGTTCTGATTTTAGTAAGTCTAGTTTAAAAAATTTTGCAGAGTCAGCAAAACCCCTCCGAATCACTGTCTCCTTGAGTGACTAAATGAAATAATTATATTTCTATTTATTATAATTCTATTTATATTCACTGTAATAATTAATTCATACTGTTCATACTGTTCATGGGGTTCTCAAGGCAAGAATACTTAAGTGGTGTGCCATTCCCTTCTCCAGTGGACCGTATTCTGTCAGACCTCTCCACCATGACCCGCCTGTCTTGGGTTGCTCTGCGGGCATGGCTTGGTTTCATTGAGTTAGACAAGGCTGTGGTCCTAGTGTGATTAGATTGACTAGTTTTCTGTGAGTATGGTTTCAGTGTGTCTGCCCTCTGATGCCCTCTTGCAACACCTACCATCTTACTTGGGTTTCTCTTACCTTGGGCTTGGGGTATCTCTTCACGGCTGCTCCAGCAAAGCACAGCCGCTGCTCCTTACACATCCTGGAATGTGAAGTCAAGTGGGCCTTAGAAAGCATCACTACAAACAAAGCTAGTGGAGGTGATGGAATTCCAGTGGAGCTATTTCAAATGCTGAAAGATGATGCTGTGAAAGTGCTGCACTCAATATGCCAGCAAGTTTGGAAAACTCAGCAGTGGCCACGAGACTGGAAAAGGTCAGTTTTCATTGTAATCCCAAAGAAAGGCAATGCCAAAGAATGCTCAAACTACCGCACAGTTGCACTCATCTCACACGCTAGTAAAGTAATGCTCAAAACTCTCCAAGCCGGACTTCAGCAATACGTGAACCGTGAACTTCCAGATGTTCAAGCTGGTTTTAGAAAAGGCAGAGGAACCAGAGATCAAATTGCCAACATCCGGTGGATCATGGAAAAAGCAAGAGAGTTCCAGAAAAACATCTATTTCTGCTTTATTGACTATGCCAAAGCCTTTGACTGTGTGGATCACAGTAAACTGTGGAAAATTCTGAGAGAGATGGGAATACCAGACCACCTGACCTGCCTCTTGAGAAACCTGTATGCAGGTCAGGAAGCAACAGTTAGAACTGGACCTGGAACAACAGACTGGTTCCAAATAGGAAAAGGAGTGCGTCAAGGCTGTATATTGTCACCTTGCTTATTTAACTTCTATGCAGAGTACATCATGAGAAACGCTGGACTGGAATAAACACAAGCTTCAATCAAGATTGCCAGGAGAAATATCAATAACCTCAGATATGCAGATGACACCATCCTTATGGCAGAAAGTGAAGAGGAACTCAAAAGCGTCTTGATGAAAGTGAAAGAGGAGAGTGAAAAAGTTGGCTTAAAGCTCAACATTCAGAAAACGAAGATCATGGCATCTGGTCCCATCACTTCATGGGAAATAGATGGGGAAACAGTAGAAACAGTGTCAGACTTTATTTTGGGGGGCTCCAAAATCACTGCAGATGGTGACTGCAGCCATGAAATTAAAAGATGCTTACTCCTTGAAAGAAAAGTTATGACCAAACTAGATAGCATATTCAAAAACAGAGACATTACTTTGCTGACTAAGGTCCGTCTAGTCAAAGCTATGGTTTTTCCAGTAGTCATGCATGGATGTGAGAGTTGGACTGTGAAGAAGGCTGAGCATCGAAGAATTGATGCTTTTGAAGTGTGGTATTGGAGAAGACTCTTGAGAGTCCCTTGGACTGCAAGGAGATCCAACCAGTCCATTCTGAAGGAGATCAACCCTGGGATTTCTTTGGAAGGAATGATGCTAAAGCTGAAGCTCCAATACTTTGGCCACCTCATGCAAAGAGTTGACTCATTGAAAAAGACTCTGATGCTGGGAGGGATTGGGGGCAGGAGAAGGGGATGACAGAGGATGAGATGGCTGGATGGCATCACTGACTCGATGGACATGAGTCTGAGTGAACTCCGGGAGATGGTGATGGACAGGGAGGCCTGCCGTGCTGCGATTCATGGGGTTGCAAAGAGTCGGACACAACTGAGTGACTGAACTGAACTGAACTGAACTGAATAATTAATTCTAATTCTATTTTTTTCACTTTTATCCCCCTCTATGTTCTATTTTGAAAAAAAAATCAGTTAAGCCTTTAAACTTGAATGTACTAAAGGAATAGCTTTGCTCAGGCATTTCTCTTAAGACAAGGTGAAGATGTGGAAAGCAAGATGATTTGGAAGGGGTATAACGCTGGTAGCATTAGAGTATTTGAAGAAAGGACAGGAATAGAATACGGCAAAGCGTGAAAATAATCTATTAAAGACATTCTCTATGTCTTAGAATATTTTCACCAACAGGATGAGTGATATATTTTTAGATGGATGTTATCATTCTGCTTTATCACATTTTTTAGTGGCTATATTGAACTTATTTTTCTTCTTCATTTTTCTATGTAACATTCATTTT
The DNA here is from genome assembly GCF_042477335.2 of Ovis canadensis. Taxonomy (NCBI): domain Eukaryota; kingdom Metazoa; phylum Chordata; class Mammalia; order Artiodactyla; family Bovidae; genus Ovis; species Ovis canadensis. The sequence goes on along the minus strand of NC_091264.1, from coordinate 21,807,608 downwards.
TCTTCTTAAAATCTAAAGCAGGAGCTAATCCTTTGGTGATGTCTCAGCTAATAGATTCAACAGCAGTGACCAAAGAAATGCCTGGGAAGTTTTCATGAGAAATCAGAGAAGCTACATGCACAGTAAGGATTTGGTTATGACTGTTGGAAGAGGTGATTTATCTGATTCTGCTTTCAGCAGTTTGCAAGTTTCCAGCCATGTCTCTAGAGACACTCAAGGTTACTCACTTTCCAGGAATGACAAACAGATACAGCAATCCTACAAGGCAAAGCAGTCCATGGAAGCCTTCTTCTAGGTGGTGAATGGCCTCATTGGATGAGTTTTTTAATTGTGCTATTTGTGAAGAAAAGAAAAAAGAAAATATAAGGAGATTAAATTATTTCCAACAACAAAAAAAGAAAATAAATAAAGAAAACTCTAGTGTATGTGTGTGTGCATGTACATGTGTGTGCTGTGGTGTGTGAGTTTATAACTTATCCATTGTGTGTGAAATAATTTATCCATTGCAATCGATTTCTCTGGACCCACATATTTAGAAGCTACTAGTTATTTTTAGGATGCAAGAATAAAGTTCTCTTAGTTTGACAGTACAGTACAGAGAAGTTTAACATCTGAAGTGGAGTGATTGAGTCTCCGCTTATTCACAGAAACACATCTTTATTTGTCAATCACTTTGCATGTATCTGCCTAATTTGGAGATGGCAAGGGCAGAACTGGCTCCAGAGATGGTGGCCCTGTCTTGGTCTGAGATCTATTACTGACTGGCTGTGTGTCCTGAGATAGGTGGCATAACTGCTCTGTGCAATTCCTCCATACAAAATCTTTGGGAAACGAGAATATTCCTCTTAAGTTTTTCAGGCTCTTGAACTGCGTCATTTAGAGGAGTGACATAAAAACACAGAATGCCACTCTCAATGAGTTTTATAAAAACTTTTCAGAAAGCTACACCTGGGATGATGATGCTTTGTTTCTATCTCGGTTGTTCTCTCCTCTCTTGACACCCTTTTCCCTTCCGCTCTTCTTTTAGAAAATGCTGTTCCCTGCAAAGAAAATAATTAACTTCCTTAATATTTTGGTGAATTTCCTTCTAGGTAAATTGCAGCTAGTTGTGAAGAAAAATACAAGTGTTAGAAAATAAAATATAACAACTTAGAACAAAGAAAACTCTAAATTCATGACCTGGGTGGTCTGCAGAGCTTTTTAAGTTGCTACTTTAATAAATACAAAAGTTAGAAAAATACAAAACACAGGCCACTGTCGATTAAGAGCTCATTGTGTCCCTAATGGTAATCGGAATATTATGTTTAAGAAACAAAAGCAACTCCTTGACAGTGTCCTAGGCTATTGCATCTATCATGAGGACAAACAGAAAGCAGCCCTGATGTGAACACAGTTATTTCTCAGGGAAACACATTCACAGATATTTCCGTTTGCAGAAATTCCCCTGGCATCAGCAGTATTGGCTCAGATATTCCTCTTACACATAAATATTTAAAACATAGCCTGAGGTTTACAGAAAAAACAACAGTCTCTATTTTGTGTGCTTGTCCTTGGGGAGAAGCAGAGCTGATATGTGAACATTAACAGCATAGATTCACTTTTCAAAAGTAGCTCAGCTCCAAATTCCAAGTCAGAAATAATTTTCTAGTTGAGTGGTTCTCAGCTTTTCCAAGGATTGAGAATACCCTTTTCACATCTAAAAAGAGTTGTAGAATTATTCATGTAAAACAAAGTGAAATTAAACAAAGTAAAGTCACACAAAATCCTGGTAGCATCGTTATATTTTCATTGCTTTCAATTGAGGAAATAAAATGATATAAAAGTTACTATGAATTTGGTAATTCTTTAAGAAACTTACGTTTCTTTTTCTCCTTTCCCTTGATTTTCTTCTGTATTCATGTTGACTTTTTAGTTACATGTATCTTTTGAAATGTCACCTCAAATTTTTTGTGGGGAGAGGATAGGTGTTAAAAAAGAAAATCAGGGACTTCCCTGGTGGTCCACTGGTTAAGACTGAGCTTCCAGTGTGGGGGCACAGGTTTTTTGATTCCTGGTCATGGAGCTAGGATCCCACAGGCTGCGTGGTGTGGTCAAAAAAAAAAAAAAAAAAAATCAAGAAAAAACTTAGGAATTTTTATTGGGTAAGTTATTTTGTAAATGTAGGAATACTTTATATTTAAACTATTTAAAGCTGCACGTGCACAGAGCTTAAGAAGTTGGGCAAGTGTACCCGGCTTCCAATAAAACTTGGCAGTCCACTGGACATCTCCCAATTTTTACTCCTTAGCAACAACCACTTCCAACCAAGTGACATTTTTTTTTTTTGAGACTTAATCCCATATCCCTATGTGGTAGATTTCTGTTATTCTTTGCTACAACTTTGCTATTACTAAACTTTTATAGTTTTGGTTATAATGTATTGATTGATAGTCTTGCTTGATATTTTTCTTTTTTGCCTACTTTCTTTTTTGACTTTCTGCCTTCCCCCCTCCCTCCTCATACAGTTGTTCAAAAATTTTGGTTAAAAGAATATTCAGTGCTATTATTTTTTGCTATAAAAGCACTATTTGAGGGTTGCTGCTGCTACTGCTGCTAAGTCGCTTCAGTTGTGTCCGACTCTGCACGACCCCATAGACGGCAGCCCACCAGGCTCCCCCGTCCCTGGGATTCTCCAGGCAAGAACACTGGAGCGGGTTGCCATTTCCTTCTCCAGTGCATGAAGGTGAAAAGTGAAAGTGAAGTCGCTCAGTCGCGTCAGACTCTTCACGACCCCACGGACTGCAGCCTACCAGGCTCCTCCGTCCATGGGATTTTCAGGCAAGAGTACTAGAGTGGGGTGCCATCGCCTTGGGATTATTGGGAGTTTGGGATCAGCAGATGCAACCTATTCTATATCAACTAGATAAACAACAAGGTCCTACTGTATAGCACAGGGAACACTATTTAATATCCTGGGATAAACAATAATGGAAGAGAATATGAAAAAGAATGTGTATCTGTATATCACTGAATCATTTTGCTGTACAGCAGAAATTAACACGACATTGTAAATCAGCTATATTTCAACAAAATAAACAAAAAATAAAAATGCTATTTTACAGACAAGGGAAGTGGCATACAATGGTTACTTTTTCTCTCTTGTAAAGTGCTCTATTTTCCTTGGAGTTAATAATTGTTTGCTCCATTATCTTATATGCTTGTCACCAGTTTAGTTCCACATTCTATCAGCTGCCCAAATGTAATCAGTCACATTAAGTTCTATCTCATCATCTTGAAGAAATCCCTTGCTGTTTCCCAGTTTGCTCAGAACTCCCTAATTGCTCTCAAGACCTGTTTTAGAAACAGTTCTTCAGGAGCTGCCTGCACCATCTTCCTAGTGACTTTTTTTTTTTTCACTCTGATGTTGGATTGCCTGTATTTTACTTCCTTTGTCTTCCTGTTTCTTGGTTTATTTCCTTGTTTTGGTGCAACATATCCTTTGGATTTCCTTGGTAGCTCAGAGGTGCTTCCCTGGTAGCTCAGATGGTTAAAAATCCGCCTGCAGTTCAGGAGACCTGAGTTCAATCCCTGGATCAGGAAGATCCTCTGCAGACGGGAATGGCAACCCACTCCAGAATTCTTGCCTGGAAAATCCCGTGAACAGTGGAGCCTGGTGGGCTACAGTCCATGGGGTTGCAAAGAGCTGGACATGGGTGAGTGACTAGCACATACACACATCCTTTGGTAGTTTTCTGAGAAAAGATTTTTTCAGGCTTACCATATCGGAACATATATATATATATATATATATATATATATATATATATATATTTAATTTTATTGTAACTTTTAATCAATAGTTTGAGTACATAATTCTAGTTTGGAAATTATTTTCCCTTGTAATTTTGACTTATTGCCAGAGTTTTGTTAGGTTTTCCAATGCCATTCTGATTCTTGATCTTTTGCAAGAAAAAAAATGAAGCTTTCACAGTCTCCACTACCTTCCTGTTGTTCCACAATTTCACAATGCAACAGCAGCATGAACATCTATATTTATCTATGTATTAGAATTATGTGCACCTTTCAAGGCAAAAATTCAAATTCTTTGAATACAGGGAATTGAAAAAAATTATTATGTTGATTGCTTACTTTTTTTGTTTCTCTGTTCTCTCTTTTTGGATTTTCTATTGCTTGGATCTTTGAGCTACTGGATTTCTCCTCTGTTTTTTAATTTCTATTTTCCATATTTTTTTTACTTCCTGGAAGATTTCTTCTTCCAAGTATTTTATTTCTGCTATTGTATTTCTGATTTCTCAGAGCTCCTTTTTTCCCCCAACTATGTTTTTTGCAAAAGAGTAGTGTCCTGTTCTTACTTCATGAATGTAATAGGGTCTCGTCTCTTTTTGAAGATATTCATGGTATTTTGTGAGGAAATATTTTTTCTTCCTGCATTGCATGTATCTCCTATAAGTTACTTTTTTCTTATTATTTGCTCTGATCTGTCTTTCATTTGAGTTTCCTCAAATGTCGGGTGATCCTTACTTGTCAGCTTACTCTTTTTAATTTTTTGTTGTATGCCTCATGGCGTGCAGGATCTTAGTTCCCTGACCAGGGGTTTCACAGCAGTGAAAGTTCAGAGCCCCAACCGTGGACCACCAGGGAACTCCCCAACTGCTTATTTTAAGTGGGGCATGAAGCTGACTGGAATCTCTGTTTGCATGAGTGGGGCTGGTTTGGCATGGTATGTCTGTTCTGCAAGGCAGTCTGATAATGTCAGTATCTTTAGGACGTCTCTACTGGACTGGTGTGAATTTCCAGAGTAGTTTCCTTTCATTTTCTCCCCCTAAAATGCCTCTACCCTGTTTCCAGTAATCTGGTGGGGTGATGGTGGGGTGATGGTGGTGTCTCAAATTCCATATGTTAGCTTTTTCCTTCATTCTACTTATTCGGTTGCATAGAATAATTTTTCTTGGGTGTTTTTAGATGTTAAGAGAAAACCAAAAAGCCTCCAAGCCCTGGGGGAATTTTTCAGTTTGCACTGGATGTTGAGACTGATGATGTCATACAGCAAAGGGATGTGAGAAGGCTCGTTAGTTACATAATGGGGGTTTCTGAGCTGAGCGGGCAGGGCCGCTCATGCAGGTGCAGAATGGCCTGAGCTAGCAAGGGAAGGGGCCTGGCCTTTTCTTTTGTGGTCAGAGGGCTGAGCTGGGGAAAGGGCTCACGTGCAGAAAGAATGCTGTGGTTTGAATCACCCCCCTGCACAAGCAGGGAGCACCCAGGCTTTCTCAGATGCTGGGATAAGGGGAAGAGGGAGGGTGAGGTTTGAGAGGATAAAAAGAATTTTTGTGTATTGAGGTACAGGGAAGTCATTCTGCCTTAGACATGAGTTACCTTGAATCTGATGCTAACTACAATAGCTTGTTTGTGGCATATCAAATATACATTGTACATCTGCTTTAATTATTAAAGAAAAGTAAAGAAATCCGTGTTAAAAATAAAGATGAAACGCTCCTTTTCCTGGGAACCCAGTGCCAGTCCTCTTTGGATGATGTCTCCCTTCGCAGGTGCCGAGGCCCTGCTGGACATGCTGTACGTGTTCAGCATCTGGTGTTGAAACCCTGAAGTGTTTCCCTGACTTGTTTAATGTTCTTTATTTGGACAAGACAGAAAACTGTGCTATAAACGCTGCTTCTCGGGAGCAGTTTCTCAGAGTGATCTGGAAAGTGAGTTTCCTGGCTCTAGTCCTCAGTTTGACTCAAACTTTTTTCTACTCTTTTTTTTTTTTTTCAGAGTTCATTAATTTTTATTGGAATAAGCACAGGAAAAAGCAACCTCCACTTTTTTCATGCATATTTTACATGTTTGCAGAAGCAAAGAGTTCTACTAGGAAAGGGGATGTGGTTGATATTGACAAACAACAAATGATTATATATTGATGGCTACTTCAGACATATTTTAAATGGCTTTGGATATAGTCTTTCTTAATTTTCTTTTTAAAAAGCTTTATTGAAGTAAAGTTGACTTACAAAATTGTATTAGTTTCAAGTATACAGCAAAGTGAATTGGTTATATATATACACTCAGATATATCTTTTCTTTTATTACTGATGGCTTATTGATTATTTTCATCGACAGAGAGCTGCCAGCAGTCAAACATTCAAGATAGAGTCAGACACTGCTATATTTAAAATGGATAACCCACAAGGTCCTATTGTGGACCTTGGAACTCTGCTCAGTGTTATGTAGCAGCCTGGATGGGAGGGGGTTAGGGGAGAATGGATACATGTGTATGTATGGCTGAGTCCCTTCACGGTTTACCTGAAACTATCACAACATTGTTAATTGGCTATACCTCAGTACAAAATAAAAAGATCTTTTTTAAAAGATAAGTCAACCACTTTTAATCCATTCAGCACATGCTATCGCCCAAATAAAATACCAACTCCTGAACAGAAAAAAAAAAAAAGAGTTGGAATCCTTACAGGAACATTCAGAACAAAAGGCAGTACAAATGTCTTAAAGATGATGCAGAAAATGTTACTAAGGGAGATGGCCCTGCCAAAGGCCAAGAGAGGGAACAACTTATTTAAAAGTTCAGTTCTCTCTGTGGGGCTGACGCTGAGGCCAGGTGTTGAGTCGAGTCTGTTGTTAGGAAAACTTGTTCAAAACCTTTTAGACAGTGGTTTTCAGAGTGTGACAGACTGTTCACTAGCAACAGCAGTGTCTCCTGGGAATTAACAAATGCAAATTCCCAGGCCCCACCCCGACCTACTGAATCTGCAGCTCTGTGGGTGAGGCCGGCACCCTCTGTTTGAACAAGCCCTCCAGGGGATGCCAACACACAAGCTCCAACCGAGAACCACAGGTGGAGAGTTTGCAAGTTAGGACAGGTTCGGGACGCAGCCGGAGAGCTAGCCGGCACAACGCTGTGAAGAAAGAGGACTTGAAAATTTCCACTGGCAGGTGGAAAAACAGGTCAGTGTTTCTGAGAAGGGTGAGTGGAGGGGAGGTGTTCGCAGAGGAGAGGAGCCCAGCCTCAGGGCAGAGGTGAGGCTCTGAGGGGGCGAGAGCTGGACAGAATTTCCAGGAGGTAGGGGGAGACGGCAACGCAGAGGGGTGAGGGGTGCTCTGCTCCGGGGGTTCTGCGTGGCCTCCCCGCCCTCAGAAGATGCCGGTCACACAGGTGCCACCAACTCGTGCAGGGCAGTGGGGACGGAAGCGGAAGATGGCCATGGGAAATTCCATCCCACTCCGGGTAGCGAGGGTACATTAAAGCGGATTTTATTAACGTATAGTTGACATGCTAATACAACGTTGTATTAGTTTCAGGTCCACAGCAAAGTGTCTCAGTTACATATGTGTTTTTTCATGTACTTTTCCACTGTAGTTTAGTCACAGGATATTGAATACAGTTACCTGTGCTGGATGGTAGGACTCTGTTGTTATCCATCCGTTCCTAATAGTTTGTATCTGCTAATCCCAACCTCCCAAGCCATCCCTGCCCCCATCCTGGCGACTACAAGTCTGTCCTCTATGTAAATTTGTTTCTTTTCAAAGTTGCAGTCATTTGTGCCCTACTTTGGATTTGACATATAAGTGATATGATATGGTCTTGGACTGACTTCACTTAGTATGAAAATCTCTAGGTCCACCCATGGGTCTGCAAGTGGCATGATGTCATTATTTTTCATGGCTGAGTAATATTCCATTGTAGATACAGGCCACATCTTCTTTATCCATTCATCCGTCCGTGGACTTTTAGGTTGCTTCCATGACTGGGATGTTGTAAATGCTGCTGCTATGAACACGGAGGTGCATGTATCTTTTTGAATTATAGTTTTGTCTGGATGTATGCCCAGGAGTGGGATTTTAGGATCATATGGCAACTCTATTTTTAGTTTTTCGAGGAATCTCTATACTATTTTTCATAGTGGCTGCATCAGTTTACATTCCTACTAACAATGTAGGACAATCCCTTTCCTCCACAGAGACGGTACGCACTTTTTATTTTTGCTTACCAATGTGTTCCCCAATGCATGCACTGACTGACTGACTAGACAGATGAGGTGTTTGAGTATTTTTAGAATCTATGGCAGGGGCCTGGATTAGTTAAAAACAAAAATTTTGACTAATTTGTTCCTGTAGGCATTTTATGTATTAAAAATAGAAATAAAAAATAATTGGTATGCATTGGATTTTCCTCCATAAAAATGGTATGTAAATTCCTCTAAAATAGAATATACCTGTATCTATAAATGGAGTTTCCCTGGTGGCTCAGCTGGTAGTGAGTCCCCTTACCAGTGCAGGAGGTGTGGATTTGATCCCTGGGTTGGGAAGATCCCCTGGAGAAGGAAATGGGAACCCACTGCAGTGTTCTTGCCTGGAAAATTCTATGGACAGAGAAACCTGCTGGGCTACAGTCCACGGGGTTGCGAAGAGTCGGACGTGACTGAGCACACACACACGTGCAGTATCTACATTTTCCTTGAAAATTGTTAAAATGAAGCCTACTCCTATAGACAGATGTCTTATAAGCTTCTATAATAGTTTCCCTCATACTTTAAAAAAGTTAAACTTTCTCATTAAGGAATACTGGAAAATAAAAATAGTGCAAAGAGCAACTGAAGTTATTCCCAGCACTACACCTAGAGGTGAACAGAATCCCATGGAGTTTTAGGGCTGAGACCCTTGTGGTTGGCACCCCCGCTTCCCTGAACCCCCTGCTCCCCAACTTCCAGCTCAGGGTCTTATTCTTTGCACACTTATTTACTGATGTAAACCAAAGCTTCAGCATCAATTGTCGTCTTTTACCATTTTAAGTACTTTTCTATCATGGGCATTGTGGGAGAAAAAAAAATCAAAGCTCCTTCCTTGAAGAAGCTGTGCTCTTTCTTCCAAGTGTGTCCTTTTCTTTCTTTTATCCATTAATTCTTAGTCTCCGTTAATCCCGCTCTGTGAATCCATCCATTCTTCTGGCTCCCACCATCTGAGGTTCCTCTACCAGTTGTTTGATCTTAGCTTTCTTTCCTGTGATAATTTCACATCTTCATTCACTTTTATGGGACTGCCTTTTGCTCTGTTACTTCGAAGTCTTTATATCCAGAAGGCAATTCTGATTTCCTCCTCCCAGCTCAAAAAAAAAAAAAGAAAGTCAGCCCTTTGGATTTGCCTGTTTGTGCCAGTAGCATCATCATTCTTTTTGTCACTGATGCTGTCAACCCTCCTCTCATCTCTGTTCTGGAACCGTGGCCAGTTGCTAGTTTTTGTATGAAGGCACCTGTGCTGACTCTTTTTTTCTCGGCCACACTGTGCAGCATGCAGAGCCCCCAGCAGTGGAAGCGCAGAGTCTTAACCACCGGACCACCAGGGAAGTTCCTGTGCTGGCTCTTAACCCTTTTTATTTCTCATTCTTTTGTACCTAAATCACTGCAATCGTCCCACGAGCGGCTTCCCCTCCAAGGCTCACTTCCAAGCACTGCAGAATTAACCTTCATAAAGACAACTACTCTTGTCCATCATTCTCTTTTTCAGGAACCTCTGGGGCTTTCTGTTGTCCTAAGGATGAAATGCACCATCCTTGTCCTGGTGCCTGGCTCTCCCACAATGAGTAATCCATCCTTCAACCTCGTCCTCCCCTATTTTTCAGTGAAAAAACATCCCTCTGACTAGGTTGTCCTGGATCCAGCCCCCTGAATCCCCACATTTCCTCTTCCAGTCTTAGTTCAGATGCTAATATTTTCTCCAGAAAACCTTTTCTGATCCAAGCCACAGTGATTTCCCCCTAGTTTGAACTTTTGAAGCCCTTCCTATCCCATGTATTTTGTTCCTAATTATAAAATTACAGCTTCTCTCCATGGAACTGAGTTCCCACTGTGTGCTCAGCACTGTTTTAAGTTGTTCTTAATGTACTTACTCATCACACAGTCAGTGGAGTAACTCCAGTTATCACCTCTGTTTAAGAAGTGAGAACACAGACATGGACAGGTGAGGTCACTTACCCAAGGTCATAGGACAGTAGAACCAGGATTTAAATCCAAATGGTGGCTCAGCATCTGCCCTCTTATCTACTCCTCACCCCCTCTCAGTGTGTGCTGCCTTCCAACACTCTTGCACACTACTCACGTGTGCACATTTGAATGCATGTTGTCCTCTGTACACGCCCTTGAAGGCAGGAACCTTAATTCATGCATGCTTCAGAAGCCCCAGCAGAAAGCTATGTGTGTCCATAAACGTTGACTGCTTGAGTTAAATGGTTTATGGAGACGTTTTTCCTTCCTGAGATGATTTAGTTTGTTTTCATGAAAGGACAGTCTCAAAGTCACGTTTGACCAAGTCATGAGCAAAGCAGAGGTCGGCTTTCTGGGGCTAAGCCAGTGTCCTGGCCTCAGCCAGCGCTCGGCTTCAGTGGAGTCTGATCGTTTCACAAATGACCCCGTGCTGAGGTCTGAAGAGTAACGAGGCTTGACGAACCTGCATGCTCCCTGTGCTTTGCAGCGGCTGGAGAGTGAACTTGGCCAAGGCTTGCATGTCTGCAAACAAGAATAAACCAGCCTTGACTCTAGAAGTTGCAGCTGAATGGACAGCATTGAAGATGCAGTGACTCTTTTCCACTGTTCCCGCCGCCACCCCCCGCCCCCTCCGCCCCACCCCTTTGCTTTTGAAGCCAAGGGTGAGTTGTGGGAGAAAGGTTGGATACAATTTTTCTGTGTTTTCAGCCGGGCCCTGACTGACAGGCTGCTTGAGAAAAATTCCTCCAGAATGCCCTGCGTACCAAGAGGGGCAAACAGCCAGACGGATGATGATGGGTCTCAACCCACTGAATGGTGTCACACGCTTACTTGAAGCTCCATCACGAGTTGTGTCTTTTGACTGTTTTCTCTTCTTAGAATGAAATGTCTTCAGAAGCTTTTCCAGATTGCTCATATTATTTATCAGTTTAGGTAAAATGAGTAAAGCTGTCTTTGTTAAGAGTCATTCACTTCTAAGGAGTGGATACGGACTTCACGTTATATGCCAACTGAATGTTGAATAGCATTTTCTGGTATTTTTCAAGGACTTTATAAGTGAAAAGAATCACCTGTACTTATTTTGTGATTCTTAACCCACGTAATATTTGCCTTTTGCAAAGCCCTTAGAGACACATCTATGTTTTTTTCTTTTCTTTTCTTTTGGCTGTACTGTGCAGCTTGTGGGATCTTACCTCCCCAACCAGGAATTGAACCCTGGCCTTGGCAGTGAAAGCGCTGAGTCTTACCCAGCAGGGGATTCCCAGAAACATACACACTTATAAATAAATAAATTATTATTTATTTGGGACTTCCCTGGCGGCTCAGACGGTAAAGCGTCTGTCTACAATGTGAGAGACCTCGGTTCGATCCCTAGGTTGGGAAGATTCCCTGGAGAAGGAAATGGCAACCCACTCCAGTACTCTTGCCTTGAAAATCCCATGGATGGAGGAGCTTGGTGCAGGCTACTATCCATGGGGTCGCAAAGAGTTGGGCACGACTGAGCGACTTCACTTTCTTTCTTTCTTATTTATTTGGGGTTATGAACTAGGTCTGCTGGGCACAGAGTTGGGCCTGAACAAGCCTGGGCCTGGTTCCCATCCTGTAGGCATTTGCCCGCTGGCTGTGAAGGCCAGACGGGGGCCCTCTGTGAGCCCCACATTTTCCCTCAGACATCCCTGCCTTTGTTTACACTCTTCCGGACCTGATTTGATTTCTGGGGTTTCCATGTGGACCTGGAGGCAACCACTCCCACGGCTGCTGGATGAGGTTTACACACCGCGCGCCTGACTGGTCCTTTGCAAGTTTGTGCAGTGCCCAGCCTGCGCATCCGTACGTGACGGCCCTGAACACTGGGTCTAGATGGCTACTGCAGACCACCAATCTAGTTTATGCTGTGCTGGCATCACTGCCTTCATACTCAGAGTTCTGGAAGAGGTTAAGTTCTTACTTCTATCCCTGTGGACTAACCTTAAAAGATACGAATGAAAGAAAAAGAAAACACCAGAAGTTTATTTTAAATACAAGACAATAATAAACTACAGATTAGATGACTTGGAAGATGCACTGTCCAACTTCAGAGGTGAAACTGTAATAGTGGAGACACGGCCTAAGAGTCAGAATATTTAACCTCCTATTGGTTCAGTTTATTAATATGTTGACCTTTGAAGGGATTATTTAACTTCTTGGAGCATCTAAGAAGGATTACATGCTGCCCTGGGCTGTCACAAAAGATTCTGAAGAATAGATATGTGTATATGCAAAACTCAGTCACTTTTCTGAACACATGGAGCTAACACAGCATTGTAATTTAACTATACTCCAATCTAAAATTTAAAAAAATTGCTACACCAAGTGATTAAGATAAATATGCAGGAAAAATGGCCATCCATTATCAAGATTTTTTTTTTGTATTGTTTTGCTTTGTTTTGGCCCCAATGCACTGCAGTGTGGGGTCTTAGTTCCCCGACCAGGAATTGAACCTGTGCCCCATGCACTGGGAGTGTGGAGCCTTATCCACTGGACTGCTAGGGAAGTTCCGTGTTTGCATTATTTTGAATTTAGGCTATCACAATGTTTTTAGAAACATGTCGCATGTGTAACAACAACAAAAAAGAGTATACCAGAGACGGAGGTAGACAAAAAGGCGATAGGCAGCAGTACGGGCCAGTCTTCCCCATGAGAAGGGTGTGGGAGCAGTCTGAGAAGGTGAGCCCTGAGATGGGATTGCATCTTGCATTTTACTGTGAATTGAACTGAAGGAGGGGGTCATAATTTGTAACCCTCTCTGCCTCCAGCACTTAGTACATAGTGATGAACTCTGTTTTTGAGATGAATGAAAAAAATAGATGAAACTCACAAATCCAGATCCAAGCTCTCAAATTTCCCAAATCAACAGACATCTTAGAATGCTTACTGCATGCCAGCCATACACAGGCCCTGAGTGTACAGCAACGCACAAAACAGAGCAGTTTTTGCTTTTAAAAAGTGTTTTGTGCTAGCATAGCAAGAAGATATGTAAAAAGTAATTGAAACAATATTATCAGGTGAAATCTAGGTGCATAATTAGGAATCTGACAATTGCTAATTTTACAATTATTCAATACATTGAAATCCGCATGCAAAAGCTTACCTCTAAAGGGAGTTTTTAGAACAAAATTAGCATTGATATGATTTGCCAGACTCCTTTTCTCCTATAAGAGGCTTGTTTGTACACTGTTTATAGTGTCTATTTACAGAGACCCAATCTGTGATATACAAAGGACAAATTTTCCCAGAGAACCTCTAGCAGCATTATCAGCTTTAAGTTATTAATCTGGGAAGCATTCATTGAACACTTATTAAATTGTAAGGAGATACCAGGCTCTGTCTTTAGAAATCACTCTTCAATACAGTCCACTAAACACAGGTCCTTGAAATGTGGCTAGTTCAAACTGAGATGTGCTATAAATATAGAACAGAGGCTGGATTTTGAAGACTTATTATGAAAAAAAATTAGGAACTATCTCTTTAGTAATTTTATATTGATTACATATTGAAAGATATTATTTTGGATTCATTAAATACAATATAGTAAGATAAAATTCATGTTTCTTTTTGCTGTTTAAAATGTGGCTACTAGAATATTTACAGTTATAAATGTAACTTATATGTGTGTCTTCTCTTATCTTTCTGCTGGATCTGCTGCTTTAGAAGTTAATAGACTAGTAGACAGATACACAAGCAAATCATCAGACAGACAAGTGCTTTAGGGAAGGAGGGATGAAGCGCACAGGAAGGCGCAGGCCTTTCCCTGGTGTGATCAGAAACAGATTTAAAGGAGGAAGGAGGGTAGACCTGGAAGACAGAGAAGCATAAATGAGGCAGGGAAGAAAGCCTGGCAGCTTCAAGGAAAGCTCTGCCTTTCGGAGGACAGAGGAACCAACCTCGCGGCACCAGCAGGAGGCTATAGGAATAGTTGTAGTTTCCTACAATATAGTTAAAATTACGTGTCGCTTAGTTAGAACGTTAGTATTTGCAGATCTTGCCATCTGAATGACAACACTCATTTAGAAAACTCACCCAACTCGAACGGCTGCATTATCTCCGCCACCACTAGATGGCACTGTGCCCTAGGACGGAAAAGCAGGTAGGTCAGGAAAATCAGTGATTTCTGGGCTGTCTCAGCGGCTTAAGTGTTTTAAGAGGACGCTTTTTTGATCATGCAAACCTGATGCATACGTGTCTATTTAATTAGATACGTCTATACCTAATACTGCACTAATACACGACGTCCATCATAAGACATACATATAGAAAAATTGAAGTATAAAAGACTATGATGAAAATTTAATTGAAGCCCTAGATTTTTTCCCACACTCTGGTGGATTATTTTGGGGTTGTGTGCATCTCCCCGGGTGTGTGTACCCCACTTTGGAGAACATGGATCTATTTCATGATTTTTATCATGATTTTTTTTTTTTTTTACATGTCAACTCTTTTAAAGTAATGAAATTAAAGACTAAAATGAGAAAAGGTCAAGACGTGGTTGCCTGGAGATGTTTATCATTTTCCATTTAACCAAATTTCATCTAATGTACCGGAAAAATGAATGAGTTAAAACAGCAAAGCAAGTACTATGGAATTTTTTTTCTGTTATATATTTTGTTGTTTAAAAATCAAAGAGGTTAAAAAAGTTAAAAAGTGACAACAAGCAAAGCAAACCAAAAAAGGATATAAATGATATAAATATTGTTGCTGGCCTATGTCAAACAAACATGAAGAATTAAGTTTAAAAAAAAAAACCAAACCAAAAAACCCAAACAAGGGGTATAATTCCTGACTTTATTAGAGAAATATAATTTCATTTATGCCCTGGTTTCATAGCATTGTCTCTGTAGAAGGTTTTTGTTGTTTGGTAAACTCTGATGGACCTCTGGATTTTGGAGAACAAGTGATCCTCAGTGATCAGGTGACCCCTGCTGGTCCAGTCAGCTGTGGATCCAGGGGCTGACTGCAGAGTGAAACCGGCTCCCATGAGGGGGAGGTGGGATCAGATTTCAGAGAATAAGGATTACAAAGTAGACAACACCCCACAAGTATTATTGAAAGAAGGGTAATTCCAGGTAATTACATTTGTAGGAGATTAATTTTTTGCTTTGTAAGACATTGCCATGGGCTTGCCGTCAACGTGCACAAGAATTAAATCATGTGCTGCTGCTGATAATCAACACTCCCTGAAAGGAGTGCAGGGTGGAGAGCAGAAAAGAGGCTCTATGTGCTGGCGGTGGGCAATGGAAACTGGCAGAGCAGGCCTGCAGGTAGTTAGGTATTTTCAGGGGCTGATTTTATGAGCCTAATTCTTGCATCTCCTCAGATCTAGAAAAGCACTAAAATCCTTCGCGGTGAAGACTGTGCCTCGTGACTAGCAGAAACCGTCTGTAAAAAAATATGTGCTTGATTGCGTGTACTCCCCTTTCACCGGAATCGCATCCACACCGACCTTCCCCCCCCCCCCCGCTTCTTAGAAACAGTTTCAGAGCTATCTGAGATGCTATCTCCTGGTCCTAATTTTGCCCCAAATAAAACTTAACTCGCAACTCTCTCATTGTGCGTTTTTAAAAGTTGACATATGTTAAGAAGGGGCTCCCCAGATGGCTCCACAGTAAAGAAACTGCCTGCCAATGTAGGAGATGCGGGTTCCATCCCTGGGTCGGGGAGATCCCCTGGAGAAGGAAATGGCAACCTCCTCCAGTATTCTTGCCTGGGAAATCGCAGAGGAGGCTGGCAGGCTACAGTCCACGGGGTTGCCAAAGAGTTGGACATGTCTTAGCAGCTACACCACAGCAAATTGACAAGAAAGCTGGATTTAGGAGTAGTAGCCCCTGTGATCACCATGATGCTCTTCTAACCAATTTGTTCATCAGTCAGAACTCACTGCGACTCAAACAGGAAACAGGGTTCCTTTCCTCTCAGCGTGGAATCCAGCTGCCATCTCTCAGACCTCACGGGCTGCCCTGAGACCACTCTCCAGACGCATGTACTAATTTGCAGATGTTTTCAGGGCGTATTCGCCTCAGTTCAGTACAGTTTCAATCCTCATTTCCAATCTAAGGTTCCCCCTTCCATCACCCTCTGGCCAGGCTGTTGTCCTGGGCTCTAGGGGTGGGATGTGTGTGTCTGTGTGTGACCACCTTGCTGCCTCCCCCGTCTCCTGCCTCCTCCGTTCGGGTCTCTGAGTGCTCTGATGTGCTGCGGCTTCGCGGAGGAAGGGCAGTGGGTCGCTGCTGCTCGTGATCACTCCTCCCACCGTCTTTTCCAGTTACACAAAGACTAGCTCTCTCTCCAATAAAAAGTTAATAAAATAAAAAAGAAAACAGAATTTCAAAAAATAATAAGAAAAAAATTAAGAAAGAAAGAAAAAAAAAAACACCCCAGCAACAACCTCGCTCTCTCTTCAGGGGCTCCTGGAAACACCTCAGAGGGCCCAGGGCCTCGCTGCAGCCCAATTCCCACCAGCAATGCGGTGCCACTTCTTGCTGTCCTAATGCCCTTTGGGTGGCACCCCAGAGACTCACCTCACAGTCCCCTTGCCCAGTGGACAGCTATTTTGGGTAGAGAAGCAGCAAGGATTCTCAGCTTCAGCTGTCTCTCTCCGCGTGCACTTGGCCCTGGGGAGCCCAGCATCCCTGGGCAAGCCACCCCAGGGCCACCCGCCTCTCCCCATCTCCAGCTGCTGTCCACGCCACTTTTTCCTGTCTAGGAAAGCAGGCTACCTCAGCTGGCAACCCACTGGGAGAGGCACGAGCTCCCCTTCCTGAGACCCCCCAGTTTCTACCAAGGATTCTCTTAAAGCCCCCTTTGATTGGTTTCATTCAAGAGGAGAAGAAACTACCCTCTTTTTCCTGCCCCTCCTCACACGCCAAGGGATGGCCTTCCAACTCGGGCAATTGCATCCTCTCAACCGTCCGCCTCCAGCCCCCAGTCATTATCACTGAGAACAGAGCATCCTTTACGTATTCACTTACTTAATCTTCACCCCGGTGCAATAGGATATGTTTTAGGAGATGAGGAAACTGAGACACCAAGAGGTTAAAGAGCTTGTGAAGGTGACATAGCTGGCAAATGGGAAAGCTGGGATTCAGAACTAGACAGTGTGTGTTTGGAGCCTGTGGTCTTGGGCATGAAGCTTTCTGAGGTGTGTGTGGCAGGGATAAGAGCCAAAGGGCTTATGTGGTGCTGGGCCTGGGCCATAGGGAAGAGAGCAAGGTGACCGTCTCTTACGAAGTCCTGGAAAGTGTCTGGCCCCCAGAATTTGTGGAGAAGTTGACTCAGCTTTGAGCATTTTCTACTTCCAGGACAAGAGGAAGGTGATGTCTATAGGGTCCCTAAAGGCATTTGTTACCTTAAGAGTCTAAAAAAATTCTTCGTGTGGCAGTATTTTTAAGCCAGTCAGCCACGACTACATGAGACAAGGAGCCCTTAAGATTAAAGCATGCCTGAGCCACAGGACACCTGGCTTTTCTTAATGTCCGTGCTAGAGTTTTGATGGATGGATGAAGTTGTTAGTTTTTCCTTTAATTGTATTATTATTTTTTAAAAGTTGAAATGTAGTTGATTTACAATATTGTGTTAATTTCAGATGTACAGCAGAGTGATTCAGTCTTATGTGTAATTTTTCAGATTCTTTTCTACGTTATTATGAAATATTGATATAGTTACCTGCGCTGCACAGTAAGCCCCTTTTGTCTCATCTATTTTATATATAAGAGCATGTATCTGTTAATCCCAAACTCCTAATTTATCCTCCTCTCCTTTGCCCTTTGGTAACCATAAGTTTGTTTTCAATGTCTGTGAGTGTGTTTCTGTGTTGTACATAAGTTCATTTGTATCATATATATATGTATTATTGGTATCATATATATGTGTATCTAAAGATTCCACATATAGGTGATAGATGATATTTGTCTTTGATTTACTTCGCTTAGTATGGCGACTCTAGGTCCATCCATATTGCTGCAAATGGCATTATTTCATTCTTTTCTGTGGTTGAGAAATGTTCCATCGTATATGTGTACCACATCCTTATCCGTTCATCTGTTGAAGGACACTTATGCTCCTTGCATGTTTTGACTCTTGGGAATGGTGCTGCAATGAACATTGGGGTGCATGCATCTTTTCAAATTAGAGTTTTCACCTTTTCCAGATATATGGCCAGGAATGGGATTGCTAGAATAAGTTGTTAGTGTTATAATTGAGATATTTTGTGTGGCCATTTTTTTTTAAAAATCAAAGTAAGGAACAGTATTTAGGGGGGAAAGTAAGCCAAAGTCTCTCTTTTCTCTCAACTGCAAACCTGGGCAGATAATAGCATGTTAGGTTGATAAGTAACAATAATTTCGTGGGTAAAAGCCCTTGATTAATTACTCATCTATTTATTGAAGCATAATTTTGATACTCTGGCAATTTCCCCTTTTGGCATGCATTTTTATGTTTGCTTTGGTCCTTGGAAATAGCTGAGGACTTGAGTTTATGACCCTCCTTATTTAGCACTTTACGGAGAGAGTCATGATGGGTGGGAGGTGGGAGGAAAGGAGAGGGGAAAGGAGGGAGGGTCGGTCATGCCCATTGTTAAATCTGGAGAAAGTCATCGTCTTCACAGCCCTGGGGGTTGGATTCTGCCAGGTGAGGTATGGAGGATCCTGTAGATAATCTTTAATTTATTTTAAAATTTACAACAAGAAGTAACAAAAAAGGGATGTGATGAGTTACTCTGTGCCCCACAGGAAGGAACTGTCTCAGAACCTGGCTGACCTGATTCTGCTGATGACTCAGCTCCGAAGGACTCCTCATCGGGAAAGTGACTCCTCATCGGGAAAGTGAATCGTACATTACACGTGAAACAGGGAGAGAGGCTCCCTGGTGCTGTGTTTAGGGCCAGGTCTTACCACCCTTCTGCCCATGACTTCTGGATATGTCAGGTAGGTCCATGTGGGCAGTTCACTTTTCTGAGGAGGTGGTCACCAGGTTAACTTCTCTTGCCTTGATTGTGCCATCTTGAAGATCAAGTTCTTAAATTGCCAGACTTTGAATTAAAGAAGCATTCAATTTCACGTTAGCCTTAGGGGCTGCTTCCCTGGTGGCTCAGAGGTGAAAGTGTCTGCCTCCAATTCGGGAGACCTGGGTTCGAACCCTGGGTCGGGAAGATCCCCTGGAGAAGGAAATGGCAACCCACTCCAGTATTCTTGGAGAATCCCATGGACGGAGGAGCCTGGTAGGCTACAGTCCACGGGGTTGCAAAGAGTCGGACACGACTGAGTGACTTCTCCTTTAGGGGCTGCAATGCTGTGACACGACTTCTCTTGAGAAGTATAAACATCACGCCAGATGTGTGACCGAGTGTTTTCACAGCTCTGTCTGTGGTTGCCTGTGTCTTATATGCTGATGCCTGTAATGACGCTAGACCCAGCTCTGTTAGTCCTGCTTCTAGTCATGATCCACTGATATTAATGCATTTTCACTGTCTTACTGGACTCACTTCTAGGATCAAAGTTCTCGCATTTCCGTGTTAGTGTATGACACGTGTAAGCTGGGAACAGACCGAGCTTTTAGGACCAAACAATATATTAGGCAACATATAATTTTCTACTTGACAAAATTAAACAGAGTATAGTCTCTAAATGTTCTTTACTGTATTTTTGTGTTCTGCCAGCTTTTGCAGGATGAGGCATTGATATTAAACGAACAATTCTATTTATATATGAAGTATTTAAATGCAGATGAGCATAATAAATGATAAATTCATTAAATGCATTGTGTATTATTCTATTACATTCATCACAAAACATACAAATTTATGATTTTTGAAAATAATGAGGTAAATAGATGAATACAATTTGAAGTGTTGATCTTTTCTTCCTGTCTGCCCTGGTGTACGTGCTGTCTACTTGGACTTTTCTGCAGAGGTTCATGAACTTATAGGTAAGATCCACTTTTCACATAGCTATGCAAATAAAAGTGAAAACCAATACCATCATTCTGGAAGGAACTTCTCAGAGCCTGCTTTTCCAGCTTCTTGTTTTCTAGGCATGGTTATTTCTAAGGTGAAAACTGAATCTGTAGGTCTCAAAGTTCTAAATTTTAAGGGAAATAGCTCAGCCGTGTGTGGGAGTGGAGTTATCCCAAATAAGTGGAAAATGATGTCAGTGGGTGACATCACCCTGTGACTCATGCCTCTCTGTGAGTCCTTTCGCCTCCGTGGAATCAAAGTTCACTTGTGAGATAGTGGTGCCCAGGACCTGGGAAATATGTATCTCTGTCTGGGATCCCTGTTCTGTGGCCTGAGTCATAGGTACACAAGATGATGGGGTGGCTAGCGACTCATGTGAGAACTTACTCACAGGAGTAACTTCATTTGGTTCATTGTGTAAGCCCCAATGAAGTCACTTCTAACTGACCGGAAGGAAGCGTGCATTCAATTTTTCCTCCATGGTAGTTTGAATAAAAGGAATGAAGGAGGGATCAGTTCAGTTCAGTTGCTCAGTCGTGTCCGACTCTTTGCAGCCCCATGGACGGCAGCACACCAGGCTTCCCTGTCCATCATCAACTCCAGGAGCTTGCTCAAACTCATGTCCATTGAGTCAGTGATGCCATCTAACCATCTCATCCTGTCGTCCCCTTCTCCTCCCGGCTTCAATCTTGCCCAGAATCAGGTCTTTTCTAGTGAGTCAGCTCTTCGCATCAGGTGGCCAAAGTATTGGAGCTTCATCTTCAGCATCAGTCCTTCCAATGAATATTCAGGACTGATTTATTTTAGAATGGACTGGTTGGATCTCCTTGCAGTCCAAGGGACTCTCAAGAGTCTTCTCCAACACCACAGTTCAAAAGCATCAATTCTTCGGTGCTCAGCTTTCTTTGTGGTCCATCTCTCACATCCATATACGACTACTGGAAAAACCATAGCTTTGACTAGAGGGACCTTTGTCAGCAAAGTAATGTCTCTGCTTTTTAATATGCTGTCTAGGTTGATCATAGCTTTTCATCCAAGGAGCAAGTGTCTTTTAATTTCATGGCTGCAGCCATAATCTGCAGTGGTTTTGGAGCCCAAGAAAATAAAGTCTGTCACTGTTTCCATTGTTTCCCCATCTATTTACCATGAAGTGATGGGACCGGATGCCGTGATCTTAGTTTTTTGAATGTTGAGTTTAAGCCAGCTCTCTCTTTCACTTTCATCAAGAGTCTCTTCAATTCCTCTATGCTTTCTGTGATAAGGGTGGTTTCATCTGCATATTTGAGGATATTAATATTTCTCCCAGCAATCTTAATTCCAGCTTGTGCTTCATCCAGCCCAGCATTTTGTATAATATACTCTGCATGTAAGTTAAATAAGCAGGGTGACAATATACAGCCTTAATGTACTCCTTTTCCTATTTGGAACCAGTCTGTGGTTTCATGTCCAGTTCTGTTGCTTCTTGACCTGCATACAGATTTCTCAGGAGGCAGGTAAGGTGGTCTGGTATTCCCAGCTCTCTCAGAATTTTCCTGTTTGTTGTGATCCACACGTCAAAGGCTTTGGCATAGTCAATAAAGCAGAAGTATATGTTTTTCTGGAACTCTCTTGCTTTTTTGATGATCCAACGGATGTTGGCAATTTGATCTCTGGTTCCTCTGCCTTTTCTAAATCCAGCTTGAACATCTGGAAATTCTCAGTTCAGTTTAGTACCTCGCTTAGAGAATTTTGAGCATTACTTCACTAGCATCTTCACTAGCATGTGAGATGAGTGCATTTGTGCAATAGTTGGAGCATTCTTTGGCATTGCCTTTCTTTGGGATTGCAATGAAAACTGACCTTTATGGCCACTGCTGAGTTTTCCAAGTTTGCTGGCATATTGAGTGCAACACTTTCCCAGCATCATCTTTTAGGATTTGAAATAGCTCAACTGGAATTCCATCACCTCCACTAGCTTTGTTCATAGTGATGCTTTCTAAGGCTCACTTGACTTCGCATTCCAGGATGTCTGGCTCTAGGTGAGTGATCACACCATCATGACTATCTGGGTCACAAAGATCTTTTTCATATAGTTCTTCTGTGTATTCTTGCCATCTCTTTTTAATATCTTCTGCTTCTGTTAGGTCCATACCATTTCTGTCCTTTCTTGTACCCATCTTTGCATGAAATGTTCCCTTGGTATCTCTGATTTTCTTGAAGAGATCTCTAGTCTTTCCCATTCTATTGTTTTCCTCCATTTCTTTACACTGATCACTGAAGAAGGCTTTCTTATCTCTCCTTGCTATTCTTTGGAACTAGGCATTAAGATGGGTATATCTTTCCTTTTCTCCTTTGCCTTTCTTCTCTTCTTTTCTTAGCTATCTATAAGGCCTCCTTAGACAACCATTTTGACTTTTTGTATTTATTTTTCTTGGGGATGGTCTTGCTCCCTGTCTCCTGTACAATGTCACGAACCTCTGTCCATAGTTTTTCAGGCACTCTATCAGATCTAATCCCTTGGTACTATTTGTCACTTCCACTGTATAATTATAAGGGGTTTGATTTAGGTCATACCTGAATGGTTTAGTGATTTTCCCTACTTTCTTCAATTTAAGCCTGAATTTGGCAATATGAAGTTCATGATCTGAGCCACAGTCAGCTCCCAGTCTTTTTTTTTGCTGACTGTATAGAGCTTGTCCATTCTTGGCTGCAAAGAATATAATCAATCTGATTACGGTATTGACCATCTGGTGATGTCCGTGTGTAGAGTCTTCTCTTGTGTTGTTGGAAAAGGGCGTTTGCTATGACCAGTGTGTTCTCTTGGCAAAACTCTATTAGCCTTTGGCCTGCTTCATTCTGTACTCTAAGGCCAAACTGCCTGTTACTCCAGGTGTTTCTTGACTTCCTACTTTTGCATTCCAGTCTCCTATAATGAAAAGGACATCTTTTTGGGTGTTAATTCTAGAAGGTCTTGTAGGTCTTCATAGAACCATTCAGCTTCAGCTTCTTTGGCCTTAGTGGTTGGGGCATAGACTTGAACTACTGTGATATTGAATGGTTTGCCTTGGAAATGAACAGAGATCATTCTGTCATTTTTGAGACTACACCCAAGTACTACATTTTGGATTCTGTTGCTGACTATGAGGGCTACTTCATTTTCTCTAAGGGATTCTTGCCCACAGTAGTAGATACAATGGTCATCTGAGTTATATTCACCCGTTCCAGTCCATTTTAGTTCACTGAGTCCTAAAATGTCCATGTTCACTCTTGCCATCTCCTGTTTGACCACTTCCAATTTACCCTGATTCATGGACCTAACATTCCAGGTTCCTATGCAATATTGTTCTCCACAGCATCAGATGTTACTTCCATCAGCAGTCACATCCACAGCTGGAAGTCATTTTCACTTTGGGTCCATCTTTTCATTGTCTCTGAAGTTATTTTCCCACTCTTCTCCAGTAGCATATTGGGCACCTACAGACCTGGGGATTTCCTCTTTCAGTGTCCTATCTTTTTGCCTTTTCATACTGTTCATGGGGTTCTCAGGCAAGAATACTGAAGTGGTTTGCCATTCCCTTCTCCAGTGGACCATGTTTTGTCAGAACTCTCCACCATGATCCGTCTGTCTTGAGTGGCCCTATATGGCAACGGCTCATAGTTTCATTGAGTTAGACAAGGCTGTGGTCCATGTGATCAGTTTGGTTAGTTTTCTGTGATTGTGATTTTCATTCTGTCTGCCCTCTGATGGAGAAGGATAAGAAGGAGGGATAGGACATTTATTTAAGTCAACATTTACTTAAGCAGAGATAAAAGTGCTCTGCACAGAATAGTTCCATTTGCTAAGTGCTGTGTCTCAGCCTCATTGCCACGACATCTGAGAGCTCTTGCCCAGACTCAGGCTGGGTTGGGTTCCTCTGGGAATACTGTCTCTGTTGGGATGGCCACTACTTCAGCATCTTTCTCTTCTCCAAGGCTGTTTATGCCTCATTTGTCCAGGGAGATTTTTTTTGATTCCACATTTTTTTTTCACACCCTGTGGGATCGTAGTTTCCCAGCTAGGGATCAAACCTGCACTCTCTGCATTGGAAGTGCCCAGTGTTGACCACTAGAGCACCAGGGAAGACCCTGATTCCACATTTTTAAAGTGTAACTCAGAAAATTTCACAGTGTTTTACAGACCTTACTTCATTTGATTCTCATACTCCTCCAAGGTGGCCAGACTAGATTGTTGGTGTCCCCATTTTATGGATAAAAAACAGAGTTTCAGGGAGGTTCAGTTCAGTTCAGTTCAGTCACTCAGTCATGTCCGACTCTGCGACCCCATGAATCGCAGCACGCCAGGCCTCCCTGTCATCACCAACTCCTGCAGTTCACACAAACTCATGTCCATCGAGTCGGTGATGCCATCCAGCCATCTCATCCTCTGTCGCCCCCTTTTTCTCCTGCCCCCAGTCCCTCCCAGCATCAGAGTCTTTTCCAATGAGTCAACTCTTCACATGAGGTAGTGAAGTATTAGAGTTTCAGCTTCAGCATCCGTCCTTCCAAAGGACACCCAGGACTGATCTCCTTTAGGATGGACTGGTTGGATCTCCTTGCAGTCCAAGGGACTCTCAAGAGTCTTCTCCAACACCACAGTTCAAAACCATCAATTATTCTGCGCTAGGCTTTCTTCACAGTCCAACTCTCACATCCATACATGACCACTGGAAAAACCATAGCCTTGGTTTTCCCTTGGTCCGTCCCTGACTAGACAGACCTTTGTTGGCAAAGTAATGTCTCTGCTTTTCAATATACTATCTAGGTTGGTCATAACTTTCCTTTCAAGGAGTAAGCATCTTTTAATTTCCTGGCTACAGTCACCATCTGCAGTGTCTGACCATGTTTCCACTGTGTCCCCATCTATTTCTCATGAAGTGATGGGACCGGATGCCATGATCTTTGTTTTCTGAATGTTGAGCTTTAAGCCAACTTTTTCACTCTCTTTTTTCAGTTTCATCAAGAGGCCTTTTAGTTCTTTACTTTCTGCCATAAGGGTGGTGTCATCTGCATATCTGAGGTTATTGATATTTCTCCCGGCAATCTTGATTCCAGCTTGTGCTTCTTCCAGCCCAGCATTTCTCATGATGTACTCTGCATAAAAGTTAAATAAGCAGGGTGACAATATACAGCCTTGACGTACTCCTTTTCCTATTTGGAACCAGTCTGTTCCATGTCCAGTTCTAACTGTTGCTTCCTGACCTGCATATAGGCTTCTCAAGAGGCAGTTCATGTGGTCTGGTATTTCCATCTCTTTCAGAATTTTCCACATTTTTTTGTGATCCACACAATCAAAGGCTTTGACATAGTCAATAAAGCAGAAATAGATGTTTTTCTGGAACTCTCTTGCTTTTCCCATGATCCAGCAGATGTCAATTGGATCTCTGGTTCCTCTGCCTTTTCTAAAACCAGCTTGAACATCTGGAAGTTCATGGTTCACATATTGCTGAAGCCTAGCTTGGAGGATTTTGAGCATTACTTTGCTAGCGTGTGAGATGAGTGGAATTGTCCTTTAATTGTCACCTTTAATAAGTGGTTGACCTAAGAGATGAATGCTCATCTTCTGACTTCTACCCTAAACAAAGGATAAGAAAAATTACACCATAGGAAGTATATTTTGATATAACATTAAGCATATTGAGATGAATTCTAGTGTATATTTTATTATATCCCAATATAAATGTCTTTAGTTCAGTTCAGTTCAGTCTCTCAGACAAGTCTGACTCTGCGACCCCATGGACTGCAGCACTCCAGGCTTCCCTGTTCATCGGCAACTCTCAGAGTTTGCTCAAACTCATGTCCATTGAGTCCTTGATGCCATACAACCATTTCATCCTTTGTTGTCCCCTTCTCCTTTTGCCTTCAATCTTTCCCAGCATCAGGGTCTTTTCAAATGAGTCAGTTATTTGCATCAGATGGCCAAAGTATTGGAGTTTCAGCTTCAGCATCAGTCCTTCCAATGAATATTCAGGACTGATTTCCCTTAGAATGGACTGGCTGGATCTCCTTGCAGTCCAAGGGACTCTCAAGAGTCTTCTCCAACACCACAGTTCAAAAGCATCAATTCTTTGGTGCTCAGCTTTCTTTATAGTCCAACTCTTACATCCATACATGACTACTGGAAAAAACATAGTTTTGACTAGATGGACCATAGTTGGCAAAATAATGTCTCTGCTTTTTAATATGTTATCTAGTTTGGTCATAACTTCTTCCCAGGAGCAAGTGTCTTTTATTTTCATGGCTGTAGTCATAATCTGCAGTGATTTTGGAGCCAAGTCTCTCACTGTTTCCACTTTTCCCCATTTATTTGTCATGAAGTGATGGGACCGGATGCCATGATCTTTGTTTTCTGAATGTTGAGTTTTAAGCCAACTATTTCACTCTCCCCTTTCACTTTCGTCAAGAGACTCTTTAGTTCTTCACCTTCTGCCATAAATGTGGTGTCATCTGCATATCTGAGGTTACTTATGTTTCTCCCAGCAATCTTGATTCCAGCTTGTGCTTCCTCCAGCCCAGCATTTCTCATGATGTACTCTGCATAGAAGTTAAATAAGCAGGGTGACAGTATACCGCCTTGACTGCATATACTGTACTCCTTAGGACCTTGTTTATTTTACATAAAGTAATGTGTACTGATTCATTCCAAGCTTCTACTTTTTATCCCTTCCCCATTTTCCCTTTGGTAACAGCTTGTTTGCTTTCTATGTCTGTGAGTCTGTTTTGTAAACAGATTCATTTCTATACCAACATCTTTTTCATGTATTTTTTTTAGTTAAAGTTATCTTTGGATATATGCTCAGGAGTGGGAAAAAAGCAGGGTCATATAGTAGTTCTATTTTGAGTTTTTTAGGGACCTCTGTACTGTTTTCCATGGTGGCTATACCAATTTACATACCCAACAGCAGTGTAGGAGGGTTCCCTTTTTTTTCCACACCCTCTCCAGCATTTATTATTTGTAGATTTAAAAAATAATAACTTATCTGCATTTTATGGTTCTTTTTTAAACCAAGATATAGTGGATTTACAAAGTTGTGTTAGTTTCTAGTATACAACAAAGTGATTCAGTTATATATATATATATATCTTTCTCAGATTCTTTTGTGTTATAGTTTATTGCAAGATACTGAGTATTTTTAGTAGACTTTTTGATGATAGCCATTCTGACTGGTGTGAGGTCATAACTCATTGTAGTTTTGAGTTACATAAGAAGCCCCCTTTCAGATGAAACTCTTGAATTTAGTGTTGCCTTGGAAAAGTGTTCTTCACTATAAGGGACAAGAACTTATGCTCTCGCCGTGGGCTGTCACAGGGATAACGTTGGCAACTTAAGAGAGCAGTCAGCTGAGTGCGGTGGGTCGCGTTGCTCTACCATATTGGGCAGGTTTTGTCTGGAGAAGCAAACAACCTACCCTCTTGCTTCCCAATTCAGTATTCCTTGACGCTGGCTGCTTTGGTTCCGTCTCTTTATGCCTGGACCTGCTTATTTCTCTGTATCTACTCCCACCTCCCTGCTGGCTCAGTAGTAAAGACTTCTCCCGCAATGCAGGAGACCTGTGTTTGATCCCCGGGCTGGGGAGATCCCCTGGAGTAGGAAACGCACCCCACTCCAGTGTCGTTGCTTAGGAAATTTCATGGACAGAGAAGCCTGGTGGGCTACAGTCCGTGGAGTCGTAGAGAGTGGGACACGACTGAGCACGCACGGAATACACAGTGCTCTCACCTCTCCATCTTTCTTTCTTTCCCTCCCCTTCTATTTCCCTTTATTTTTCATTTTCCCTCATATTATCTGTCACTTTGATTTTCTATTAACCCATAAGTATCACTAACAGATTACAGATTCCTATAAATGATGAGTGGGAATTTAGAATAGTGTTTTTTTTTAAGAATTTTCAGATCATTCTGCATGTGTGTGTGTGCGTGACTGAAATTAATTTACTTATTGAAATTTACTTCCTTAATTCTTTTTTTCTTTATTTACTTTTATTTTTTAAAATATAAATTTATTTTAATTGGAGGTTCATTACTTTACGATATTGTATTGGTTTTGCCATACATCAACATGAATAAATGGCTCACTCAGATACAGTGGAGTCTTGCTCAAAATCCCTCTCTTGCATAAACATCCTGATGCGATTCTTTCCAGATGCGATTTTCTAGAATCTGAAAATTCTAGATCAGATACATTTACATAGACAGTATTAGCTAGAATCTTGCAAAAACATGCTCTTTCTGAAGTGTGGATGCAGGGGAGCTGGAGGCCAGCAGGTGTCAGGCTCACCCAGGAGAGGATCTGAGAATGGCTTCACTGTGGTTTAAGAGAGTTTGCTTTTTTTTTGAATGAACTTTTGAATAACCAAAGTTAGGCTCTTGTTGGTTTTAAGGCAAACTCTGGCTTGGCTAAAAGAGAAAGGAGATCATTTCAAGCCTGTAGCACCACATACCCAAACGGTATGCTGAGTATCCCTTAATAGGTAATAGACATTTTATTTTCACTTGTTGGGTGATTGATTTCTGAGAGAGAACAGAGCTGTCCCTTTGGGCCCATACAGCAGTGTCTTCGCCCCTGGAGTTTTGGAGTTGGTCATCATCTATACCAAGCATACCCTCACCCACCCTATTTTCAGATGAGAAAAAGAGATCTAGGAAAGATTTTTCGAAAGACTCACAGCTGTGGGGAAAAGTTCAGAGTCAGGATGAAATCTGGGGTCAGAGTAACTGGGTCTTCAGCCTGAATGATGATGAAGCGTTATTTGAGTCCAGAGTTCGTGGCCATGACCTTGACCTGGGGGGATTCTCTGGATGCCAGGCTCTGTTCTCAGCATTGCCGTGTTCAGATCATGAGAGAAACATCAGACTGGAGAGGGCTGCCCGAACCTGCGCTTGTTCACAAATGGTTCTCCTCACGGTAATCCCCTAAGCAGCAAGGGTGAAGATGGTTGTGGTGAAGGAAGAAAGCAGGTCTAGGGACCACCTGATTGAGGGGAGCGATCAGGCAGTCAGCTCCCAGAACTGCTTCTCCTTGGGAGCCAGCAGCGCTGTTAGAGAGGGGCCTGGGGAGCTTGCTGTTTGCATTAACTGGAAACCACTCCTCCTTGTTGGTCTGTGGTTGGGACCTGACTAGCAAGCCAAAGATTGCTATGGTTCACCTTTTCTAGCTCCTAAAGGTGAAGGACAGTCTGCTATTTGCTGTGGGTTCCTCAAACCCGAGCAGGCTGCGGAGCTGTGAGCCCAGCTTCAGAGAGACGCTGGATGGTGGCTTTCACAGAGGAGAATGCTCGCCCACCTTGCTGATGTAACTGGCTCAACAGACCCAGAGACAAGCTCAAGGCGGCCGCCCTCAGAGTGGCTCTCCGTGTGTTTTCCAAAGTAATGTCTGAATGTTAAATTTTTGTTGTTGTTGTTAAATGGAATGCACCATTTAAGGCACCGCACAGCTTGTAGGATCTTTGTTCCCCAACCAGGGATCGATCGGGCCCCCTGCGGTGGAAGGGCAGAGTCCTACCCACTGGTCCACCAGGGAATTCCCAGATACAGATGACTTTGGAAGAGGCTTCTACCTAGGACTCTCGCCTAGCCATTGAGTACCAGCTTGCTGGACATGGAATGTGCAGCCCTGGTCTTTCTTCAAGGAAGAGCTTGCTAGCCGTCTTCGGTGAGTGCAGTGGGCAGACAGCCCACACTTGTCGCGTGTCCTTCCACGTCTGCTTCAGCGACAGAGATGCTTCGTCCTGTCTCCCTCTGCGCAAGCAGTCCACCTCCAGGGGCTGATGTGGCAGAAGGGATAAAAGCCTAGCCAGCCATCACCACTCGACTTGGACTTGCTCTGATGGGCCTTCTTGGTGGGAGCTCCCAGCTGGGAGCCGAAGTTTCTCTTTTCCCTTTGTCCAATCCAGCATTGTCCTCTACACTGTCTGTGTTGGGGAAACCCAACCTGCAGCAATTAACCCATCTCTTTGAAAACTTTATGTCCCCATAAAACAAATACCTAAAAGTCTTTTGTAATTTAATTTTCGATAATATTTACACAAGACAGGAAAGGATTATTTGTACAAAATCTCAGAAAGGAAAAAAAAAAAAGTTGTCTGGTACTAATACCATAAAAATAGTTATTATAAATTGACTCTCAACACAGCCCATTTCACCACTGTTTACTGTGGGAGGAGAAGGTTCCTGAATTCTTGATTTATAAGATGCCACATACTCTGAAGTTTTTTACACCCAGTTTTTTGTCTTTCTTCTTTTACTAATGAATTTCCCTAAATGTCTTCACATATTTCTATATGGGGCTTTGTGGCTCCATCAACCTTTGGAGTTAGTCTCAAAATACCAAAGCATTATCCTGATCTTGCTAGGGGAGCGGTCCTGCAGACGGGGGAGGAGGTAGGAGGGGAGGAGGGGAGATGACCCTAAGGCGGCAGGCTCCACTCTTGCAGCCCTAGCAACTGTTTCCAGCGCTTGCTGGATCTGTGCTTGACCCTTTAATTACCTACCTGGGTACTGTGGAATCAAATGGATTGGATCAGGAAAAGAAAAGGGCTGAAGGAGGGAGTGCCCTCACCTTTTAGGTGCTGCACAGGTCATAAGCAGAGGTCCTGGGCCATGATTCATGGTGTCAGGAAGTTCATGTTCGAGTTGATGACATGCTAGATAAAATCTGAAAACTCATGTTGCATATGCCACAAATTTTGTTACATAAAACTTGAAAAATTTCTAATTTAAAAGGAACTACAGGCTGTCATACAGAGTGAAGTCAGAAAGAGAAAAACAAATATATATTCATGCATATATGTGGAATCTAGAAAAAAGAATGTTGTTGCTGTTTAGTTGCTGTAAGTCATGTCCGACTCTCTTGCAGTCTCATGGACTGTAGCTTGCCAGGCTCCATGGAATTCTCCAGGCAAGAATACTGGAGTGGCTTGCCATTTCCTTCTGCAGGGGATCTTCCCGACCCAGAGACTGAATCTGGGTCTCCTGCAGTAGTGGGCAGGTTCTTTACCACGGAGCAACCAGGGAAGCCACGCACTATTGATACCATGGATGACATGGATAACTAACGAGAGACGACACTATAGCGCAGGGAGCTCTGCTCAGCGCTCTGCGGTGACCCAGATGTGAGGGAAACCCAGAAAGGAGGGTTACATGTACACCTACAGGCAGCTCACTTTGT
Organism: Ovis canadensis; assembly: GCF_042477335.2. Lineage (NCBI taxonomy): Eukaryota > Metazoa > Chordata > Mammalia > Artiodactyla > Bovidae > Ovis > Ovis canadensis. The sequence goes on along the minus strand of NC_091264.1, from coordinate 21,776,452 downwards.
TCACAGTAGAAACTAACACAACATTGTAAACTAACTATATTCCAAAAAAAAAAAAAAAAAAAAAATGTCCAGAGCTTATAGCGTCCAAGTCAGATTTAGAACTGGTTTTAATATGATACTGCGGGGTGATATCCTTGTTCATACAAGGGCTGGATTTTGAGTGTCAGACCAAGATACCATCATGTTCTTATCTCTATTTCAGGAAGTATTCTTATTAGAACCATCTCCTAGAAGAAAGCAAGTTATATTAAAAAAGATTAAACATCAGGCAGTTTTCAGTATTGCAGCATAATGAAAAACCACATATACGTACCCTGGAAAATTCAGTGAGAGTAGATAGATAGAACAGAAAACAGATGACCAGAAAGAGTTAGCTTTTATTCCTGGAAATAAGCACTTTTCCTAATAATATATGGATATTTTTGTCATGAAAATGTTTCATGACATTAGGTTTCAAGCGTTAGGTTTCTCTCAGTAAGTTGTTAACGCTATTTTGCTTGTTTTAATTGGCTTCTCTTATATACATTTCAGAGAAACCAAAAGAAGAAAAAGCGACAACTGTCTTACAAAATAGAAATATCCTTTTTCTCAGCAGTGATTTAAAACATTCAAAAAGTGTTTTCTCACAATGACCCTGATCGGGATGGTCTCAGAAATACGCCTTTTAAGTGCTGATCTGGCTCTGGTGAGTTTAATCTCCGGTGGGGCGGTGTGTTCAGCCCGAGTGGTGATGCTTCAGGTTTATTCAGCTTGACAGACCAGTGCTCCTTTGTTGGACGTTACCAACGTGTCTACCTCCTTAATAAAATACACTGGCTTCAAAATGAGCGGCTCCCACCGTGTGTGTGGGCTGGCTTCTTTGCTGGGCCCATACTACAGAAATCAGAGAACATTTGCTTCCAGCTGGTCTGCCTAGAACAAATATTTCCCCCCACCCCTTTCTCATCTTACTCTCTGACCTTTTAAAGCATTTCAGGGGTGCGATTGTCTGACTTCTTCCTTCACTCTGCCCTTACTGTTCCTCCCTGCTTGTCTTTGCACTCTTCCATCCCATGATTTCTGGATTTTATTTGCCTTTCTGTATGAATGTTCTGTTTCTTTTAATCTACTGGAAAGCCTTCTTATCATGCTCACTTAAAAGCTCTGGTGGCGTTGGACTTGGTCTTGATTGGACTCAATCCACATTTCAACTGTCAGGATTTTAGGCTTAAAATAAATGTTATTGTTCAGCTTTATGCTCTCTAAAAAATAGTAGGGCAGGGAGAAAAAGGACAAAGCTTTGTACAATTATCAAATCACAGGAAAATGTTCTTGCTGGATCACCTGGGGATATCTAGGCCAATGTGGAGTTTTTCTTCTCCTTGTTTTTCATTTTTGTGTGCTTTGAGTAGCAATGCTCAGAACTTTCAAATTCCCATCAAGAAATGTTCTCATTTTGTCATACAAATTCAATTAAACCTCTTGTTTTACAGATCTATCGCCCTCATGTTCAGAGGAGCCGTGAAGAAACTGAATGGATCTCAGTCCTCTGTCTTTGCTCTCTCCTCTAGAGCGTTTATCACGCATTGGTGATTCTCTTCCTAGCAGTTAAATATCGACTTTAAGAAAAAGAATATCACCCCAGGGCCCAAAGAGGAAACATTACCCTGGGCTAATCTGTCCACTATTTGAATTGCAAGAACAAAACTTATCATCTGAATGTAACACCTGGAAAGGTCATCCTGACCCACTTTATCCACAAGTATGAGCTGGCACATAATATTGTCCCAGAAACAAGAATGCTCAAGTCCCTACCCTGCGTGTGCTACCTGTGTGGACACATGGCCTTGTGTATCCCTACCCCACCCACCCCACGTGGCATCTAATTATCATTCTCATTTAGTTTTGAGCTCAGATTATTGCAAATGTGGACAGTAAAGTCCCTTCAAGGTGGGTCCTTGTGCCTGGGTCATATTGCCATGAGTCTTGGCAGCATATCCTTACCTTCCAGTGCAACTGAACGTTCCAGGCTTGAAGGGCTCTTCCCTTTCTGCTCACAAAGCCAGGTGGGGTGGGAGGTGGTGGCTAACTTCTCCCTCACCTGGACTGCTCTGACACATCCCAGCCCTGGGAGGTTGGCTGAAACCTCCACCCTGCCCCCGTGAGTTAGGTGAGTGAGGTCAGGGCAGAGCCTGGGAAGGGCAAGTTGGCTCTAGAGCCATGTGCTTCATCATCTGTCCAGACTGCTCAGTAAATAGGAAAGGTTCATTAAAGTAAAAAAAAAAAAAAAAAAATGCTCCGGGCTCATCCGGCAGCTCCAGCCTCACACTTCTCCAGCCTGGCTTTCAGCCACTTCGCCGGTTTCTTGTCATGGGGCGTGGTATTAGAGACCCAGGTCTGCCCCGGCCTGTGCTCAGTGTTCCTGGAGCGTCTCTCTTCTGAGCCCTTTTAGTGGAAAGAGCCAGGAAATATACACGTGCACGCACACGCGTTAGTACGCATGTGCAGGCGCACGCCCTGCACATGGGCGCGTGTGTATGCATAGATACATACACATGTAGTTTAAGCATCATGAATTCATGCTAGTATCTCCGGTTCCAGTTTACTGTTTCTTTGTTTTGAATGTACGGATGGGACCCTTTTCTTTCTTTTTTAAAAACTTCTTTTATCTTTCTAAATTTCTTGGCCTCCCTGGTGTTGCATGTGGGATCTTAGATCCCCCAGCCAGGATTGGCAACAAGGCCCCTGTATTGCAGGGAAGTCCCTCCAGTTTACCTTTCTTACCTTCCCCCTCCCACATCTATGTGTCTCTTCTTTCCCAGTGAGAATCTTAGCTTCCAGAAACATCAGGACATGAGTCATTTGCTCAGTCCTGTATTACATCTGAAATAGTGTCAGAATACCTTCACCCACAACCACTACTGAAACAAACCTGCTAAAAAGACGTCAGGATCTTTCTAGTTCTCCCATCTTCCTGCCCAGCCTGAGATGGAGGACAAATAGCTCATAGGTCAAAACTTGTTAAAAATTATTCAAATTAGGTTTTCCCCTCCTGTGGTTATAGTTATTAATATTATTGATTCTAAATAATAATATATTATTAGATAACTAACTTACATTTTTTGTTTCATTTCTCTTCCATTAGGTAACAAAATTTTGTTACCTAACAATTGGTGGATCTGTCTACAAAACTTCGCCTTTGAGTATTTGTCTGTAATGTGTGTTACAGAATATAATAGACACTTGCTTCCATTTTCTGGAACTTAGTCACTGTATCTTCTCATCCAGATTTATTCCCATCTGTCCATGCCTTTGTTTCAGAGTAGATTCTACTGTGGTTCTAATCAGCTATGTGTGTTCTATATGAATAAAATTCCAGGCACACGGAGCCTAGAAATGTACATGTTTTACTACAAGATACTGAAATCTCAGTGTGCAGGGACCTCATTCCCAGTGCGACTTGATGGCTCCCACTCTTTGCAGTTTTAAACTTTTATGTTAATCTGGCATTCTGGATGGGGATTTTTCTACTTTTCTGTGAGTCATAGCAATGCAACAGCTATAGGAGAGCTAAACTTGGAGAGACTTGTTTTCAAGGATTTGAGGATCTGCCCTCTGGCTTTTTCTCATCTGTATTTCATAACAAAAAACTAAGAAGGATTTCACTTTGGTGAATCTGCCTGCTAAATCGATGCTTGCACATAATGCATTCATCAATTAGCATTTGGGATTTTGATTAAACCGGTATACAAGTAATTCTGCTTTAGTGGCTGTTAAAAGTATATTTTAAAAGGAAAACTATGTTCTGGCATTGAATACTTCGAGGTTCTTCTTCAGTGTATCAAAATCTGTGCATATTGTAATGTGGCCTTTTAACGTATGGGTGCACCCTTGTCATCTCAGTACTTACTCAGTGTGATACACAAAATAACCCACACATCAAAACGGCCAATAAAATCGCAAAGTCAGACTGACATTCCTAAGTGCATAGCGCTTTTATTTGCTTTTCGATCCCTAACTGGATCCATTGTCTCCTTCTTTTACGTTCTACTGCCTAGAACATTTGCCCCATTGTTTTTTAATGCTTTCGTCACACCTTTGTCAGTAATTACCTTTATTACTCAGCTTCCATGGAGACTCTGGGCCTTTGGTTCATCTTTTTTTGTTTAGCCTCCTTCCTTTTGAAATCCCCACATTTCATTTGTCAACAACTTCTGATTATCTCAAAGATACCTGGGATTTTTCTGACGAGTGCTTCTGCTTCAGATGAGGCCCCTGACCTGGGATCTCAAGACCCAGGGGACATCAAGATGGAGGATGAGCCAATGGAGGCAGCCTTCCCTATTCAGATGGTTTCAGTAATGCTTTTAAATCATCTTCTTCTCCAAGAAAAACAATTGAATATTTTTGCCACTTATATTTTTCTAATATTGTTCCTGAGTCACACTGCCTTAGTCATAGTTTAAGTTGTTAGAAATTGTTTTAAAGAGGTAAAAAAAGAATCCATCTTTCATATAGATTGTTTTTCATTTGCAAATACTAGACATTTGAGTTAAAAGTCATAAAACTTGAGATAGTAAAGGAGAAATATCGTGTGATATCTCTTACATGTGGAATCTAAAAGAAAATGATACAATGAATTTACTAAACAGATACTCACAGACTTGGAGAATGAACTTATGGTTGTTTGCACACACTGCAATATTTAACATGGATAACCAACAAGGACTTACTGTTTAGCACATGGAACTCTTCTTGGTGTTGTGTGGTAGCCTGGATGGGAGGGGACTTTGGGGGAGAATGGATACATGTATATGTAAGGCTGAGTCCCTTTGCTGTTCATCTGAAACTATCAACATTGTTAGTCAGCTATACTCCAATACAAAATAAAAAGTTGAAAAATAAATAAATATGTTTAAATGCTAATAAAAACCATATAACTTGAAACAGTCTATATAACGTGAAGTCATTAGCATATTAAGATTTCATACTTTTTATTTTAAGCACATTTTATAAAAACTCCGTAGTTAATGACTCTAAAGTAACCGTGGATGTATTTTCATTTCTTATATTTTACTGGAAAAAAGTGATTAAAGTCATTGTATAGATTTTTTACCTTGTTCTTGTGTGTCTGGTATAACTAATTCTTTTCTTTAGGTACAAATGACCTACTTGTTGTTCATTTTCTGCTGGAATAAAATAGCTTTCCTATTTAATGATTAACTTTGGAAGAGCATGCATTAGTTTGGAGGAAAGAGCAAGTAATAATGACCTAATTCATTGTTTCTTTTTCTCTTAGGTGTTTTCCTTAATTTCCTCTAGACTTTGTTCATATATGGAGTAATATCTTATTTACCTTCAACAGAAGTACCTCCTCGAATAGTTCTCTATCTCTGAGTAAATGCTGCTATTCTTTATAGTATTATAACTAAAATTTTTTTTTAAAAAACAGTGCATTTTCCTCAAAGGTTCAGACATTATTGGATGGCAGAGTTGGTTCAACAATAAATGTTATCAAGTCTGATATCTGCGTTTTCTTTATCTTTTCCTTATAGTCACAAAACAGCTGCCATCAATCCACCCATCATATCTACTATCAAGGCAGGAAGAAAGGGAAAGTGCCTGCCTTTAGTTTTTAATTTAAGAAATAGATACAGGAGGATCTGTAACCTAAAACTATAAATATTATAACTTAAAATATTTTTCTACTTAAAATATTTTTCTTTAAAAATTATTTATCTTAAAGGCCATCAGATTTTTTATTACATTACTCAGTTCAGTTCAGTTCAGTCACTCAGTCGTGTCCGACTCTTTGCGACCGCATGAATTGCAGGACACCAGGCCTCCCTGTCTATCACCAACTCCCGGAGTTCACTCAAACTCACATCCATTGGGTCAGTGATGCCATCCAGCCATCTCATCCTCTCTCATCCCCTTCTCCTTCTGCCCCCAATCCCTCCCATCATCAGAGTCTTTTCCAATGAGTCAACTCTTCACATGAGGTGGCCAAAGTATTGAAGTTTCAGCTTTAGCATCAGTCCTTCCAAAGAACACCCAGGACTATTTCCTTTAGGATGGACTGGTTGGATGTCCTTGCAGTCCAAGGGACTCTCAAGAGTCTTCTCCAACACCACACTTCAAAAGTATCAATTCTTTGGCTCAGCTTTCTTCACAGTCCAACTCTCACATCCATACATGACCACAAGAAAAACCATAGCCTTGACTAGAAGGACCTTTGTTGGCAAAGTAATGTCTCTGCTTTTCAATATGCTATCTAGGTTGGTCATAACTTTTCTTCCAAGGAGTAAGCGTCTTTTAATTTCCTGGCTGCAGTCACCATCTGCAGTGATTTTGGAGCCCCCCAAAACATAAAGTCTGACACTGTTTCCACTGTTTCCCCATCTATTTCCCATGAAGTGATGAGACCAGATGCCATGATCTTCGTTTTCTGAATGTTGAGCTTTAAGCCAACTTTTTCACTCTCCTCTTTCACTTTCATCAAGAGGCTTTTGAGTTCCTCTTCACTTTCTGCCATAAGGGTGGTGTCATCTGCATATCTGAGGTTATTGATATTTCTCCCAGCAATCTTGATTCCAGCTTGTGTTTCTTCCAGTCCAGCGTTTCTCATGATGTACTCTGCATATAAGTTAAATAAGCAGGGTGACAATATACAGCCTTGATGTACTCCTTGTCCTATTTGGAACCAGTCTGTTGTTCCATGTCCAGTTCTAACTGTTGCTTCCTGACCTGCATACAGATTTCTCAAGAGGCAGGTCAGGTCATCTGGTATTTCCATCTCTTAAAGAATTTTCCATAGTTGATTGTGATCCACACAGTCAAAGGCTTTGGCATAGTCAATAAAGCAGAAATAGATGTTTTTCTGGAACTCTCTTGCTTTTCCGATTGCATTACTATTTAGTAAATATTCACTTAAGAAATACAAACTATGTGCCAGACAGTATTTTAAAAGTTGAGACTGTAAACTCTAATACAGAGATTTTAGCCTTTAAGGACACTTTGGATTCATCCAGGAAAAAGTGCAAGAAAACAGACAAATATAGTCCTGTCCTGGATAATCCCCAGAGCATAGCACTGCCAAGGGCAGGATTAGTGTGGAGATTGCTGACTGATATCTGGGGCAGGTGAGACTTGGCCCAGAATCTGGATCATGAAGATAAGGTTCTCAGTAAAAGTGAAGCTCCAATACTTTGGCCAACTGATGCAAATAACTGACTCATTGAAAAAGACCCTGGTGCTGGGAAAGATCAAAGGCAGGAGGAGAAGGGGATGGCAGAGGATGAGATGGTTGGATGGCATCACTGACTTGATGGACACGAGTTTGAACAAGCTCCAGGAGTTCGTGGACAGGGAAGCCTGGCATGCTGCAGTCCAAGGGGTCACAAAGAGTTGGACACGACTGAGTGACTGAATGGAACCGAACTGAAAAGTGAGGGGAGGAAATGGAGGGTGTCCAGGCATCAGGATAGCATATGCAAAGGCCTGGAGGTGATCGGTACACAGTTTACTCAAGAACCATGTCCAGATCACAGGCGCAAGGGATGGAAATTTAGGCAAAACTTCACTTTTTCAGGACGTTGGTCTCAGTCCTATCCTTGTTAATTATACTATTAGCTTTTAGTTTCACCTGTTTCTCATTCCTAGAACTTGGTTTTGGTTCTACTATCCTGGGACCTCCGGGCTAACAAGCCAAATACTTTGTTGTGTTAACACTGGAATTCAATAGAAGCTACATATCATGTCATGATAGATATGCCAAGCTATATACATCATGGTGGCCTGATCTGCCCTATGGGTGTGACTAGTGCTGTGTTTGTATGCTTTTTTCCTTTTCTTGTATAGCATAAAAAATTGAAATATTTCCCCACATTTAAAATCAGGAGATTTCATAGAAGAATCCAGTTTCTCTGGAAAACGGGAAGATCTGGAAAGACCAGGACTGCGTTCTCCTACAGCAACAATAGCCTGGAGGGCATAATGACCGGCGGTGTCCAGTTCACCGCCTCAATGGTCCTCACTTCCCATTGTTTCATAAGTGCCCACTAGACTGATTAGAGGTCAGTTGGTTCCTGAAGGCATTTATATTTGCAAGCTCTAGTTCGGTACATGAAGTATTTATATAGAGAGGGTTTGTGTCCTCCATAGGTATATGTGTATATATATATAATGGACATGTATATATATGCACGTGTGTATATGTATTTATATATAAATGTATGTGTGTAAATATATATGTATATATTATACATGTATGAGTATACATGTGTGGATAAAATATATGTATGTGTGGATAAAATATATGTATGTGTGTTTATATGTATGTTCAGTTCAGTTCAGTTCAGTTGCTCAGTCGTGTCCGACTCTTTGCGACCCCATGAATTGCAGCATGCCAGGCCTCCCTGTCCATCACCAACATATGTATGTTAGGTAGGCAGAATAGGGAAAAGGAGTTCAAAATGGTGGTGGCTAAAAGACAAAGAAGGGAAAAGCCCGTGAAAATAGAACAAAAGAAGGTCCAAGGACCGGAGTGAGGACCTCAGGTAAAACAAACAACACTCCGGACAGGCCCAATTTACATAGGACAGGCCCAGGGAGGGATAAACATATAAAAAGAGGAGCCAAAGCTCTCACTCTCGCTCTTGCTCTCGCTTGTGCACATGGTGGGGTGCTCTTCTCTTCGCGTCTTTGGATCGACGTGCCCTCATGCCTCAGGGATGCATTTTCCTGCTATTATCCAAATAAAATAGAGCTGTAACCCTGAGCTGTAACACCAATCTGTCTAAGAGCTAACATGGTCCTTTCAAGACCTGAGAGCTATAACACAGTCTATCCGAGACCCAAGAGCTGTGACACGCCGAGGGGGCTTTAATGTCCATCACTCCAAATCTTTGTTGTGATGAGACAAAAACCGAGGAGCATACACTCGCATGACATCTATGGTGCCGTGACTCAGGTTTAACCTGGCTGAAACTACCTCTGCGCGGAAGAGGCCAAGCACAGCAGGAGCCCAACTCAGCGAAGCTCCCATGGTAGAAGCGGAACGTGAAGAAAACCCAGCGCCGGGGAAGGCCCATCGTGCTGGAAACCGGGACAGTGAAAAACGAACTCGGCGGAAAGCTCATGCGGCTCAGTCTCAGATTCCAGAAGACCTCCGGTTAAGGTAGGAGGTCCTCACTCCTCTGGCTGGAGGGACACGCCCAACAAAATCTTAATTCCTTTACAATCTCTCATTTCTTGTTTCCTTGACCCTCCCACGAACAGGCGGGAGGCAGTGGGCACAACTGAGGCACTCTGGAGAGGCTACTCCTCAGCATGTCCCAAAGGCGCTATCTGCTGAGCCCCAGTAGCTGTTACACAAACCGGTGGGGGTTCTTCTGTCCTTACTCTTTCGTGCCAAGGATCAGACCAATGAAATTGAGCACTGGTCAGATATTTAGCAAGTTTTCTGGCAGGCTATGAAGGGCATTCCTTGACACGTTTTTCCCACTGCCTTTTCCTCCTGTCCTTCAGCCCTCTCCTGGGACTTGAGCCTGACCAAAACCCAGAATGGCTTCTGGTACTTAATAAAGCTCAGGTTCTGAGGTCTCATTGCAAAAATTTATTGAGAGTTAAAGTGATAAGTAAGAGGTAGATTTGTTAGGATTCAGAGAGAAGCCCACCCTTGAGGATAAGGGCTGGGGCCATGGAATGTGGCCTGGCTAGGTTTTGCTAGCGGGGTGAATTCATATGCTAATGAGTGAGAGGATCATCCCAGCCACTGGGGAACCACCCACTCCTCCATCTTTTGACAGTGACTTGGAGCTGTCCTGCCACGTCTGGGTGTATCTGTTCACTTATAGATTGGGGATTAAGGTTTACTTGAATTTGACTTGTCATCTTGGACCCAACTGGTTTTAATTGGTTTACGTTATACTCTTGTGCTATGTCATTCTTTCGAAGGTTGTGCCCTGCCCCCTTCCCTCCTGTTTCATGCTCTTTTCCTCAGCCCTATCCAGGCCCACAAGGTTGCCTCTACAATCTTCTGGAGGGACAATCAGGAAATAGCTGGCCTTGGGAGGGAAATACTCTATAATATCCAACCCCCTAATCCTACCCAGTACTGGTCACACTGGAGACTTTGGGGATGCCCAAACTCCAGTCCGCGGGTCTCAGGAGGTCATCTCGCCTTGACCTGCCTAGGGATCTGGTCCTTGAAAGGTTGTCATGCCTCAACCTGCTCGGGGATCCGCTAGTCCCAGGGGTCCCAGGAGGCAACTCAGGTTGCAACAGTACTGGGTAAGAAAGCTTCAGAAAGACTCACCCCTGAGGAAGTCCTCCCATGGAAACAGAAGGAAGCCTATTACTGTGGGACTGTGCCCAGACTCAACAATAACTCAGGAGCACAATGAGAACACCATTGCCTTTCTGGAAAGGCTAGAAGAGGCCCTCCAAAAGTTTACCAATCTGGACTTAGACTCTTATGAGGGACAGGTGATTTTAAAGGACAAATTCCTGTCCCAATGTGCATCAGATATCAGAATTAAGTTTCAACAGCTACAACAGCAGGACCCTGCTGCCTCTTTAGATGAGATGGTCCAGACAGCCACCAATACCTTTTATAACAGAGAACAGGAGAAGGAGGCCAAGGCCCAGGAGAGGTAGAGAAATACAGAAACAAGGCATGCCCAGATGCTGGTCGCCCTCCAGAGAAGCCCTATGGCAAAGCCAGAGTCCTTGAAGGACAAGGCACGAGACAAATGCCTGATCTGTAGACAGGTGGGGCATTGGGCCAATGAGTGTCCAAACCGTGACAAGTCTCCTAGAATGGCTTGCCACAAATGCCATCAACTGGGACACTGGGCGGCACTCTGCCCTCGGGACCCAATAGCCTCAAGGTCAAGCGCCAAGCCTACCCTCACGATGGTTCAAGAGGACTGAAGTGGCCCACTCCAGCCAGCCCGCCTGTCACAGATAACCATCACAGGGCTGGAGCCAAGGGTGCAACTGGATGTGGCAGGTAGGTCCAAGAATTTCTTGGTTGACACAGGGGCTACCTACTCTGTCTTGATCTCCTACCCCGGAGCCTTCTCCCAAACCTGTACCATTTTGGGTGCTACAGGAAAAGCAACTACTAAAAGATTCACCTGAGCACTTCTTTGTTGCTGGGATGGACACACATATTTTCCCACCAGTTTCTGGTGGTCCCTGAGTATCCTACTCCCTTATTGGGAAGAGATATACTCACTAAACTGGGGGCCACCCTTGTGATGGGAAGCTTTTCAGCCCCTAGAGCCATGCAGCTCCTGGTTACTACTGAAGAACCCATTACACCTTCAATAGAGAGGGGCCAAAAACTATGGGAAGACAAAATTAACCTCCAGGTGTGGGACCAGGGGATTCCTGGACAAGCCCACCAAGCTGAACAGCTCATCATTGTCCTCTGAGATCCCACTTAGTTTCCTAACTGGGAACAATATCCCCTCAGAAGAGAGGGCTCGGGAGGGATTACAGCCTTTAATAAATAAATTCCTTGCTTGTGGGCTATTGGTCCCCACCAGTTTGCCATATAACATCCCAATCCTCTCAATAAAGAAAAAAGATAGAACATGGCGAATGGTTCAAAATCTCTGGATCATAAATGAAGCTGTAGTCCCCCTCCATCCCGCAGTACCCAATCCCTATGTAATCTTAGGAGAAATCCCACCCAATGCCAAGTGGTTTAGTCTTGGATCTCAAAGATGCATCTTTTTGCGTACCACTGGCTAAAGAATCCCAGTATCTTTTTGCCTTTGCAGGGGAAGCCCAAGGAGAAAAACAGCAACAGATGACTTGGACAGTATTACCAAGGGTTCAGAGATAGCCCCCACCTGTTTGGACAGGCCCTTAGCCGAGATCTCCTAGATCTAGACCTGGGACCTAATGGGAAGATATTAGAATACGTAGATGACCTACTAATCTGATCTCCAGATGAGAAAAGTGCCCAACAACATGTAATTCAGGTTCTAAATTTCTTGGCAGAAAGGGGATATAAAGTCTCCCGTGCCAAGGCATAGATGGTCGAGACAAAGGTCACTTACCTGGGAGTTCAGATTACACACGGTCCAGGAGGCTGTCCTCTGATTGGGTACAAGGAATCCTCCAGTTGCTCTCCCCCACAACTTGAAAACAATTGCGAGCTTTCCTGGGGCTGAGTATTGTAGAATTTGGATACCCAACTATGGTCTAATTGCCCAGCCCTTATATGAAAGCTTAAAGGGACGAGATGATTCAATCCCACCGATGTGGGGAACTCCTCAAAAGAAGGCAGAGGCTACACTAAAACAGGCCTTAACTCAGGCACCTGCTTTGAGGTTGCCAGACCCAGAAAAAGCATTCCAACTTTATGTCCATGAAAGAGAGGCAATAGCTTTGGGAGTGTTAACTCAGAGGTTGGGATCTGAGCCCCAGCCTGTAGCTTACTTATCCAAGAGGCTCAATCCAACCAGCTGGGGCTGGCTCCCCTGCCTTTAAAATCTTACAGCTATTGCAATCATGATAGAAGATGCTTTAAAACTTTCTTTTGGGGGCAAACTAACTATTTTTACCAGCCACCAAGTAAGGCAACTCCTAAATGGGAGACGCCATTTATGAATGTCTGAACAAAGAATCCTCAGATATCAAATAATGCTGATGGAAAATCATCCCCTTGTGAGGTTCTTAACCCAGCCACCCTCCTGCCTACCCCCGAGGGCTCTCTCCCCTTTCACTCTTGTCTAGAAACCTTGGACCACTGGACAAAACCCCGAGAGGGATTGTCAGAAGATCCTCTGACCAAGCCTGAGGAAATCTGGTACACTGATCAAACCAGCTTTGTCTTGGATGGAAAAAGAAGAGCCGGGTATGCAGTAGTCTCCAATTTTGAGACCACAGAGGCTAAGCCTCTGCCACCAGGTACTTCAGCCCAATTAGCTGAGCTCATAGCCCTGACTCGAGCTTTAGAGCTGGGAAAAGGAAAAAGATTAGCCATTTACATTGACTCCAAGTATGCCTTTCTGGTGCTGCATGCACATGTGGCTATTCGGAAAGAAAGGGGCCACTTGACCACCCGAGAGTCCCCAATCAAATATGGCGATCAGATTCTTAGACTTTTGGAAACAGTCCATCTGCCCGCTGATGTTTCAGTCTCCCACTGTAAAGGACACCAAAAAGGGAGCACAGAAGTGGCACGAGGGAACCAAGCGGCTGATCAGGCAGCTAGGAGAGCAGCATTACAGAACCATGACCTAATAGGGGCTGCCACCTTAGTTCCACAGAATTAGCCAGAAACTCCTTCATATACTGAAGGTGAGACTCTTAAAACTAAGAGCGAGGGCTTCTGGGGTGGTTCCAAAAGGAGAGACTCCTTTTTCTGCCTGGGAACCTCCAATGGAAGTTGGTTAACTCCTTACATGCCACCACTCATTTAGGAGAAAAGGCCCTCCAACGATTACTAGAAAGTTCCTTCAGAGGAACAGGCTTCCAAACAACTATAAGACAGGTGGTCTCCTGTCCCACTTGCCAATTAAACAACCCCCAGGGAGCTCGAAAACCGCAGCTGGCCCAGCCTGTCCAACGACGTGGGGCCTACCCAGGAGAGGACGGGCAGATGGACTTCACCCAGATGCCAGTTTCTTAAGGGTATAAATACCTACTAGTCAGGATAGATACATTCACAGGATGGATTGAAGGCTTTCCCACCCAGACTGAGAAGGCTGAGGAGGTGGTAAAAAAAAACTGCTCCATGAAATCATTCCAAGGTTTGGTCTGCCCAGGTCATTACAAAGTGACAATGGGACATCATTTACTTCTAAGGTCACCCAAGGGGTCTTGAAAGCATTGGGCATTACTTATTATCTCCATTGTGCCTAGAGGCCTCAATCTTCAGGAAAATAGAAAGAGCCAATCAATTCTTAAAATCAGCGATAAAAAAGATAACCCAGGGGACCTCCCTGGGGTGGAAGGAGGCTTTAGCAATACCTCTCTTCCGCATCTGTATTGCCCCTAAGGAACAGCTTGGTCTTAGTCCTTATGAGATGCTATATGGGAGACCTTTTGTTTATGTCAATGACCTCTTCCTAGATCCAGAGGCTCAGACCCTCCAGTCTTATACCATGGCCATTGGGCAATTCCAACAGGATATACGCTTGTGGGGTATAAACCAGGACCCAAAAGATTCTAAGGAGTCACCACTACATGCTCCAGGGACTCAAGTCCTAATTAAAGTCTAAAAAGGTGGGTCCCCAAAGGCTCACCTCCAGCCCACATGGAAGGGCCCCTACCCTATAATACTTTTCTACCCCCACAGCAGTCAAGGTACCAGGACATGACTCCTGGACTCACTACTCATGAGTCAAGCCATGGGAGAAAACAGAAGAGGACACTCAATACACCTGTGAGCCCCTGGGAGATCTCAGATACCTATTCAGGACTACCAATGAGTGCCATTCTAATGAACACCCCCAAAATCTGGTTTCTGGGGATAAGATTTCTCAGGATAGCTCTAAAGAGCCAACACAGCTTGACAGAGACTGTACTCCAAAACAGACAGGAGATAGATCTTCTGACCCCTGAACAAGGAGGGACTTGAGCCATCCTGGCGATGTGAATTTAAACTTGGCTAATGCCCCAACTAGTCCTTGTTATGCTATATTGATGATGCTTATGATTGTTCCATGTACTGTCAATTGTCTAACCTGTTTTGTCTCTGCCCAGGTCAACCAGCTACAACGTGCAGTGCCAGTTCAACAAAGATGTAAAACTACAGCCGACCACGGAAAATATCACACCCTTAGAGGGACACCGCTATAAGGACCCTGAGGCTTGAAACTAGCAAGAGGGGGAGGCCCAATACCCCTCGCCTTCCCAGTTCAGCGGGAAGTAGCCAGAGAGACCTCGACGCCCCTGTTCCCAAAGAATCGGGCCTCCCATCTCTTGAGGGGGGAGTGTAAGGTAGGTAGAACAGGGAAAAGGAGTCCAAAATGGCAGTGGCTAAAAGACAAGGAAGAGAAAACCCATAAAAATAGAACAAAGGAAGGTCCGGACTGGAGTGAGGACCTCAGGTAAAACAAACAACACTCCTGGCTGGCCCAGTTTACATAGGACAGGCCCAGGGAGAGATAAAAAGAGGAGCCAAAGCTAGCTGTCTCTCTCTCTCCCATGCGCTGGGGTGCTCTTCTCTTCGCGTCTTTGGATCTACGTGCCCTCACGCCTCAGAGTTGGATTTTCCTGCTATTATCTAAATAACATAGAGCTGTAACACTGAGCTGTAACACTGATTTGTCCAAGAGCTATAACATGGTCCTTTTGAGACTTGAGCGCTATAACATGGCCTATCCAAGACCCGAGAGCTGTGACACTCCAAATCTCTGTTGTGATGAGACAAGGAACCAAGGAACATACACTCACGAGACTGTAGATGTGAATATATGTATACATAATTATGCACATATATATTATGCGTGTATATATATATCTGTGTATATAAATGAGTATGCATGTGTGTATACCATACATCTTCTTGAGGAAACAGTACTGGGTTAACTTGCACACCAGCAATTCTGGTCAAGCTACATCAACATAATTCTGTTTCTACTGACACAAACTTATCACATTTCATTGAGTTTACATTGGCTACTTGTCTGCTTGAGTGAACAACCATGAAGCACCTCTCTATTATGAATCTTGTTTCTAATTATCTTACACAGTTTTTCCACCCTGCAAAATGATTACTGTCTGATAGACTTTACCATCTAAAACAAAACAAAAAAAAATCCCTCAGCAAGTTATGACAAAAAGAAGAAAATAAGACTGTGACTCTTCAGGCATGATGTCTCCATGGTTTTTGTTAACCCATTTGGTCTCCTTGAAAAATAGCTGTAATGTCCTCAGCTCTGTCTACATGATGAGGTTGTCACTGATACTCGAGTGGGATGGTATATGTCACCAGGACTGAAACTAGGTACTGTGGACCTTAGATGAAAGGGGATATCACTTATCCTTAGGAGTCATAAAAAGTATTACCAGAAAGGGCTACTGGTCTAAAAAAAATGCACAATTTTAAAGCTCTATGTTTCTTATAAAAAAAAGAAGCCAAAGAGTGGAAGGCCATATGTATGGAGGCTTTGGGGCCTGTGGCCAGTGGGACGGGTCGTTGACTAAGGTCTGCATTATGTTTTGCTCGGGGTGGGTGAGGGTGTATTTACTGAACCTATGACTATGGTGGGATTAGACCTCTAGAACAAAAAGAAAGATAGAGATGACCTTGTCTAGTTCCCTCATTTTAATGATGAACAAGTAGGTTCTTAGAGGGACCGTGTGACAGAGACAAGACAAGGGCCAGGCCCCCTTGCCTCTCAATCTGCGCTTGTGGCTTCACCCAAGGCAGTGTTCACTGCCCACATGGGTTTACCTGAAGTCTGTTAATCTTGGCATTTTTAAAGGAAGTTAGAGACCTGTTTCTTCTGTGTCTTTGAGGCTTATTTACCATATGAGTCAAATAGGGGAACCTCAATCAATTATCATCTTGGACAGGTTAGGGGGTCCATAGGAATGACCAGGGAAGAGATTTGAAGAAAAGAGAAAGGCAAAGGAGAAAAGGAAAGATATACCCATCTGAATGCAGAGTTTCACAGAATAGGAAGGAGAGATAAGAAAACTTTCCTCAGTGATCAATGCAAAGAAATAGAGGAAAACAGCAGAATGGTAAAGACAGATCTCTTTAAGAAAATTAGTGATACCAAGGGAATATTTCATGCAAAGACGGGTACAATAAAGGACACAAACGATATGGACCTAAAAATAGCAGAACATATTAGGAACAGGTGGCAAGAATACACAGAAGAACTATACAAAAAAGATCTTCATGACCCAGGTAACCATGATGGTGTGATCACTCACCTAGAGCCAGACATCCTGGAATACAAAGTCAAGTGGGCCTTAGAAAGTATCACTATGAACAAAGCTAATGGAGGTAATGGAATTCCAGTTGAGCTGTTTCAAATCCTAAAAGATGATCCTGTGAAAGCGCTGCACTCAATATGCCAGCAAATTTGGAAAACTCAGCAGTGGCCACGAGACTGGAAAATGTCAGTTTTCATTCCAATCCCTAAGAAAGGCAGCACAAAGAATGCTCAAACTACCAGACAATTGAACTCATCTCACATGCTAGTAAAGTAATGCTCAAAATTCTCCAAACCAGGCTTCAACAGTACATGAACCATGAACTTCCAGATGTTCAAACTGGATTTAGAAAAGGCAGAGGAACCAGAGATCAAATTGCCAACATCCGCTGCATCATGGAAAAAGCAAGAGAGTTCCAGACAAACACCTATTTCTGCTTTATTGACTACATCAAAGTCTTTGACTGTGTGGATCACAATAAACTGGAAAATTATTTAAGAGATGGGAATATGAGACCACCTGACCTGCCCCCTGAGAAATCTGTATGCAGGTCAAGAAGCAACAGTTATAACTAGACGTGGAACAACAGAATGGTTCCAAATAGGGAAAGGAGTATGTCAAGGCTGTATGTTGTCACCCTGATTATTTAACTTACATGCAGAGTACATCATGTGAAATGCCGGGCTGGAGGAAGCACAAGCTGGAATCAAGATTGCCGGGAGAAATATCAATAACCTCAGATATGCACATGACACCACCCTTATGGCAGAAAGCAAAGAAGAACTAAAGAACCTCTTGATGAAAGTGAAAGAGGAGAGTGAAAAAGTTGGCTTAGAGCTCAACATTCAGAAAACTACGATCATGGCATCTAGTCTCATCACTCCTTGGCAAATAGATGGGGAAACAATGAAAACAGTGACAGACTTCATTTTTGGGGTCCTCCAAAATCACTGCAGATGGTGACTGCAGCCATGAAATTAAAAGAGTCTTGCTCCTTGGAAGAGAAGCTATGACCATCTAGACAGCATATTAAAAAGCAGAGACATTACTTTGCCAACAAAGGTCCATCTAGTTAAAACTACGGTTTTTCCACTAGTCATGTATGGATGTGACAGTGGGACCATAAAGAAAGCTGAGCACTGAAGAATTGATGCTTTTGAGCTGTGGTATTGGAGAAGACTCTTGAGAGTCCCTTGGACTGCAAGGGGATCCAACCAGTCCATCCTAAAGGAAATCAGTCCTGAATATTCATTGGAAGGACTGATGCTGAAGCTCAAACTCCAATACTTTGGCCACCTGTTGCGAAGAACTGAGTCATTAGAAAAGACCCTGATGCTGGGAAAGATTGAAGATGGGAGGAGAAGGGGATGACAAAGGATGAGATGGTTGGATGGCATCACTGACTCAATGGACATGAGTTTGAGCAAGCTCCGGGAATTGGTGATGGACAGGGAAGCCTGGTGTGCTGCAGTCCATGGGGCTGCAGAGAGTCAGACATGAATGAGCGACTGAGCGACTGAACTGAACTGAACTAGAAATGACAAGGGATGAGATTTGGTTTCTCAGGGGTTGGAGGAAACAGGAGGATTAGTCTATGGCATCAAATATTTGGAAGGCCAAAATCCCAAGTATGTCTTATTCTTTTGTTATTGAAGTCATATATCTGAAGTCTTCAGTCCTCGGAATATAAGAATTTTCATAACTGAAAATCTGGCATGATTTTTCACACTGACAAGAAAACCTGTTAGAGGTGAGTATAACTGTGTATCACTTCTATGAAATACTCTCCTTCTAAAAAGTTTTGGTAGTGCTTTTTATGAAGAATATTTCATATTTGAAGTTTTAAAAATGATTACTCAAAATGACATTTTCAGTTTAATACATTCTTGTTAGAACCAATAAGCTTTGCTGTAAGAGGCAAAGGGAGTCTCCAGTACTTAGGCTTAAAATCCTTTGATAATGCTAGAATTGGACTTATTATATTTTTGTAAATTACTGTTGTAAATTATAACATATTTATAAATAAGTATATTTTTAATATTAGCTAAAGTTAACTCTAAAGATAAATTTTTAAATTTTCTTGCATGCTACTTCCATGCTAAGTTGCTTCAGTCGTATCTGACTCTGTGCGACCCTATGGACTGTAGCCTACTAGGCTCCTCTGTCCATGGGATTCTCCAGGTAAGTTGTGCCCTCCTCCAGGGATCTTCCCAACTCAGGGACAAACTTGCATCTCTTACATCTCTTGCATTGACAGGCAGGTTCTTTACTGCTAGTGCAACCTGAGGAGCTCCATTCAGTTCAGTTCAGCCGCTCAGTCGGGTCCGACTCTTTGCGACCCCATAAACTGCAGCACCCCAGGCCTCTCTGTCCATCACTAACTCCCTGAGTTCACTCAAACTCATGTCCTTCAAGTCGCTGATGCCATCCAGCCATCTCATCCTCTGTCGTCCCCTTCTATTCCTGCCCACAATCCCTCCCAGCATCAGGGTCTTTTTCTTTTTTTTTTTTTAATTTTAGTTTTTTATTTTTTAAATTTTAAAATCTTTAATTCTTACATGCATTCCCAAACATGAACCCCCCTCCCACCTCCCTCCCCATAACATCTTTCTGGGTCATCCCCATGCACCAGCCCCAAGCATGCTGCATCCCGCGTCAGACACAGACTGGCGATTCAATTCACATGATAGTATACATGTTAGAATGTCATTCTCCCAAATCATCCCACCCTCTCCCTCTCCCTCTGAGTCCAAAAGTCCGTTATACACATCTGTGTCTCTTTCCCTGTCTTGCATACAGGGTCGTCATTGCCATCTTCCTAAATTCCATATATATGTGTTAGTATACTGTATTGGTGTTTTTCTTTCTGGCTTACTTCACTCTGTATAATCGGCTCCAGTTTCATCCATCTCATCAGAACTGATTCAAGTGAATTCTTTTTAACGGCTGAGTAATACTCCATTGTGTATATGTACCACAGCTTTCTTATCCATTCATCTGCTGATGGACATCTAGGTTGTTTCCATGTCCTGGCTATTATAAACAGTGCTGCGATGAACATTGGGGTACATGTGTCTCTTTCAATTCTGGTTTCCTCGGTGTGTATGCCCAGCAGTGGGATTGCTGGGTCATAAGGTAGTTCTATTTGCAATTTTTTAAGGAATGTCCACACTGTTCTCCATAGTGGCTGTACTAGTTTGCATTCCCACCAACAGTGTAGGAGGGTTCCCTTTTCTCCACACCCTCTCCAGCATTTATTGCTTGCAGATTTTTGGATCGCAGCCATTCTGACTGGTGTGAAGTGGTACCTCATTGTGGTTTTGATTTGCATTTCTCTAATAATGAGTGATGTTGAGCATCTTTTCATGTGTTTGTTAGCCATCCGTATGTCTTCTTTGGAGAAATGTCTATTTAGTTCTTTGGCCCATTTTTTGATTGGGTCGTCTATTTTTCTGGAATTGAGCTGCATAAGTTGCTTGTATATTTTTGAGATTAGTTGTTTGTCAGTTGCTTCATTTGCTATTATTTTCTCCCATTCAGAAGGCTGTCTTTTCACCTTGCTTATATTTTCCTTTGTTGTGCAGAAGCTTTTAATTTTAATTAGATCCCATTTGTTTATTTTTGCTTTTATTTCCAGAATTCTGGGAGGTGGATCATAGAGGATCCTGCTGTGATTTATGTCTGAGAGTGTTTTGCCTATGTTCTCCTCTAGGAATTTTATAGTTTCTGATCTTACATTTAGATCTTTAATCCATTTTGAGTTTATTTTTGTGTACGGTGTTAGAAAGTGATCTAGTTTCATTCTTTTACAAGTGGTTGACCAGTTTTCCCAGCACCACTTGTTAAAGAGATTGTCTTTACTCCATTGTATATTCTTGCCTCCTTTGTCAAAGATAAGGTGTCCATATGTGTGTGGATTTATCTCTGGGCTTTCTATTTTGTTCCATTGATCTGTATGTCTGTCTTTGTGCCAGTACCATACTGTCTTGATGACTGTGGCTTTGTAGTAGAGCCTGAAGTCAGGCAAGTTGATTCCTCCAGTTCCATTCTTCTTTCTCAAGATTGCTTTGGCTATTCGAGGTTTTTTTGTATTTCCATACAAATCTTGAAATTATTTGTTCTAGTTCTGTGAAAAATGTGGCTGGTAGCTTGGTAGGGATTGCATTGAATTTGTAAATTGCTTTGGGTAGTATACTCATTTTCACTATATTGATTCTTCCGATCCATGAACATGGTATATTTCTCCATCTATTAGTGTCCTCTTTGATTTCTTTCATCAGTGTTTTATAGTTTTCTATATATAGGTCTTTAGTTTCTTTAGGTAGATATATTCCTAAGTATTTTATTCTTTTCGTTGCAATGGTGAATGGAATTGTTTCCTTAATTTCTTTTTCTACTTTCTCATTATTCGTGTATAGGAATGCAAGGGATTTCTGAAAGAAGAAGTAAAACTCTCACTGTTTGCAGATGACATGATCCTCTACATGGAAAACCCTAAAGACTCCGCCAGAAAATTACTAGGGTCTTTTTCAATGAGTAAACTCTTCGCATGAGGTGGCCAAAGTACTGGAGCTTCAGCTTTAGCATCATTCCTTCCAAAGAACACTCAGGGCTGATCTCCTTTAGAATGGACTGGTTGGATCTCCTAGCAGCCCAAGGGACTCTCAAGAGCCTTCTCCAACACCACACTTCAAAAGCATCAATTCTTTGGTGCTCAGCTTTCTTCACAGTCCAACTCTCACATCCATACATGACTACTGGAAAAATCATAGCCTTGACTAGACGGACCTTTGTCGGCAAAGTAATGTCTCTGCTTTTGAATATGCTTTCTAGGTTGGTCATAACTTTCCTTCCAAGGAGTAAGTGTCTTTTAATTTCATGGCTGCAGTCACCATCTGCAGTGATTTTGGAGCCCCCCAAAAGAAAGTCTGACACTGTTTCCACTGTTTCCCCATCTATTTCCCATGAAGTGATGGGACCAGATGCCATGATCTTAGTTTTCTGAGTGTTGAGCTATAAGCCAACGTTTTCACTCTCTTCTTTCACTTTCATCAAGAGGCTTTTGAGTTCCTCTTCACTTTCTGCCACAAGGGTGGTGTCATCTGCATATCTGAGGTTACTGATATTTCTCCCGGCAACCTTGATTCCAGCTTGTGCTTCTTCTAGCCCAGCGTTTCTCATGATGTACTCTGCATATAAGTTAAATAAGCAGGGTGACGATATACAGCCTTGATGCACTCCTTTTCCTATTTGGAACCAGTCTGTTTCATGTCCAGTTCTAACTGTTGCTTCCTGACCTGTATATAGGTTTTTCAAGAGGCAGTTCAGGTGGTCTGGTATTCCCATCTCTTTCAGAATTTTCCCACAGTTTATTGTGATCCACACAGTCAAAGGCTTTGGCATAGTCAATAAAGCAGAAATTGATGTTTTTCTGGAACGCCCTTGCTTTTTTGATGATCCATCGGATGTTGATCTCTGGTTCCTTTGCCTTTTCTAAAACCAGCTTGAACATCTGGAAATTCATGGTTCACGTATTGCTGAAGCCTGGCTTGGAGAAATTTTGAGCATTACTTTACTAGTGTGTGAGATGAGTGCAATTGTGTGGTAGTTTGAGCATTCTTTGGCATTGCTTTTCTTTGGGATTGGAATGAAAACTGACCTTTTCCAGTCCTGTGGCCACTGCTGAGTTTTCCAAATTTGCTGGCATATTGAGTGCAGGACTTTCACAGCAGCATCTTTTAGGATTTGAAATAGCTCAACTGGAATGCCATCACCTTCACTAGCTTTGTTTGTAAGTGATGCTTTCTAAGGCTCACTTGAATTCACATTCCAGGATGTCTGGCTCTAGATTAGTGATCACACCATCATGATTATCTGGGTTGTGAAGATCTTTTTTGTACAGTTCTTCTGTGTATTCTTGCCACTTCTTCTTAATATCTTCTGTTTCTGTTAGGTCCAGACCATTTCTGTCCTTTATCAAGCCCATCTTTGCATGAAATGTTCCCTTGGTATCTCTGATTTTCTTGAAGAGATCTCTAGTCTTTCCCATTCTGTCGTTTTCCTCCATTTCTTTGCATTGATCACTGAAGAAGGCTTTCTTATCTCTTCTTGCTAGTCTCTGGAACTCTGCATTCAGATGCTTATATATTTCCTTTTCTCCTTTGCTTTTTGCTTCTCTTCTTTTCACAGCTATTTGTAAGGCCTCCCCAGACAGCCATTTTGCTTTTTTGCATTTCTTTTCCATGGGGATGGTCTTGATCCCTGTCTCTTGTACAATGTCACGATCCTCATTCCATAGTTCATCAGGCACTCTATCTATCAGATCTAGGCCCTTAAATCTATTTCTCACTTCCACTGTATAATCATAAGGGATTTGATTTAGGTCATACCTGAATGGTCTAGCGGTTTTTCCTACTTTCTTCAATTTCAGTCTGAATTTGGCAATAAGGAGTTCATGATCTGAGCCAGTCAGCTCCCAGTCTTGTTTTTGCTGACTGTATAGAGCTTCTTCACCTTTGGCTGCAAAGAATATAATCAGCCTGATTTCGGTGTTGACCATCTGGTGATGTCCATGTGTGGAGTCTTCTCTTGTGTTGTTGGAAGAGGGTGTTTGCTATGACCAGTGCATTTTCTTGGCAAAACTCTATTAGTCTTTGCCCTGCTTCATTCCGCATTCCAAGGCCAAATTTGCTTGTTACTCCAGGTGTTTCTTAACTTCCTACTTTTGCATGCCAGTCTCCTATAATGAAAAGGACATCTTTTTTGAGTGGTTAGTTCTAAGAGGTCTTGTAGGTCTTCATAGAACCGTTCAACTTCAGCTTCTTCAGCGTAACTGGTTGGTGCATAGACTTGGATTACTGTGATATTGAATGGTTTGCCTTGGAGACGAACAGAGATCATTCGGTCGTATTTGAGATTGCATCCAAGTGCTCCATTTTGGACTCTTTTGTTGACCATGATGGCTACTCCATTTCTTCTGATGGATTCCTGCCTGTAGTAGTAGATATAATGGTCATCTGAGTTAAATTCACCCATTCCAGTCCATTTTAGTTCGCTGATTCCTAGAATGTTGACGTTCACCCTTGCCATCTCTTGTTTGACCACTTCCAATTTGCCTTGATTCATGGACCTGACATTCCAAGTTCCTATGCAGTATTGATCTTTACAGCATTGGACCTTGCTTCTATCACCAGTCACATCAACAACTGGGTATAGGTTTTGCTTTGGCTTCATCCCTTCATTCTTTCTGGAGTTATTTCTCCACTGATCTCCAGTAGCATATTGGGCACCTACTGACCTGGGGAGTTCCTCTTTCAGTATCCTATCATTTTGCCTTTTCATACTGTTCATGGGGTTCTCAAGGCAAGAATACTGAAGTGGTTTCATTCCCTTCTCCAGTGGACCACATTCTGTCAGACCTCTCCACCATGACCTGCCCATCTTGGGTTACCCCACGGGCATGGCTTAGTTTCATTAGATTACTATGTCCTATTCTTCTTCTTCTTCTTTTTTTTTTTTTAACTCTGCTTCTCCACCACCCACCTAACTGGTTTTCCTTCATTCACTTATTGTGTTGAATTGTGCCTATTCATAACTTGGTTGAATTTGGGGCCATATATCCTGAATCCCTTTTCTGATGAGTTTCCCTTAGTTTTGGTCAAGAGAGGAGGTTGGGTGAAAATACAGAAATGAAAGCCCACCAGATCCAGAGATGAAAGGACGCAGATGTTCCTGGCAGGCTGCATTTTGTCCTTGCTGTCCTTCACTCGACGGCCCGCTCATTTTCCTGACCACTGGACCCGCTGCCCAGCTCTGGCCCCAGGTCCACCATCAGATGCTTGACCCCAGACCCACATAGGCAATGACCATCAGAGGCCACACCCCCTAAGACTGCCCCCCAGCTCCCCTCACTCAAAGCCCCACTTCACAGACTAACCATGCTTGGTTTCTCAGCTCTTTCTTCAAGCTCTGTCTTGTGCACAGGTAGGTGTCCCCTGGAAGTAGGCTAATGACTTCTATCCCATAACTCTTCTAGACTGTTCTGCTCCTCCAACAGGTGTGAAAGCTCTAATTCCTATGTTGTTGTTGTTTTGTGAGTGCTTAGTCATGTCCAGCTCTTTGCAACCCCATGGATTGTAGCCCACCAGGCTCCTCTGTTCATGGGATTTCCTAGGCAAGAATACTGAAGTGGGTTGCCATTTTTTACTCTGTCTTCTAATTCATATAGTAAATCTCTTATTGCCATGACACTCCTGGTGCCTTTGCTTCTCCAACTAAAGCCAGACCAATCCACCCAGGGGCTCATCCATGGCTTTTCGCAGAGCCAAATTCTAATAGTGGAAGTGCTTAGATCCGACCATCCCTTGTCCATTAATCCTTGACTCTCAGGGTCTCTCTTTTAAAGCCCCCAGTGTACAGGATTCTGAACTCCCTCCTCTGGCCCTGCCTGGCCCACACACTGCCCCCATACCTACATCCTTGGAGACTAAGGTGTAGGGTGGATTCCCTCTCGAATCCGCAGCTCACCCTGTGCCTCTCTAGCTGGGGCCTTGGGAAAATTGTTCACCATTTACTAGATGCAATTTCCTCACTTGTAAAAGGATAAGAAGGATCCCAGCTACTTCATGGAATCCGAGTGCAGTATCAATACAAAGCTGTCCACATATACTAACTGGCTGCCTCTCCCTCATTCTCCACCAGTCCTTCACCACCCTCCATGGAGAAGGAGGAGGTGGCCCTGGGGGTCGACGTAGTCCACCACCTCTGACCCCATGACCCCAGTGGATGAGGCCAGAGTGTAAACTGTGGGCAGAATCCCTGAGCACTGGGGCAGGAGCATATGGATTCAGGGCCAAGGGAACACTGTCTTTTGTTTTTTTTTTCCTCCTTAAGGTTTCTTAATTTTGGCTGTGCTGGGTCACTGTTGCTGCATGTGGGCTTTTCTCTGGTTGCAATGAGCGGGGGGCTACTCTTTGTTGTGGTGCTTGGGCTTCGCCTTGCAGCGGTGTCTCTCATTGCCGACAACATGCTCGAGGTGCACAGGCTCAGTAGTTTTGGTGCGGCACGTGGGGTCTTCCTGGACCAGGGATCCAACCAGTGTCCTTTACATTGCAAAGTGAATTCTTTACCACTGCACCACCAGGGCAGCCTCAGCACTTTGTCTTTTAACGTGGCTGATTGTTCCTGTGAGTGATAATCATGAGGAAGCCACATTAAAAAATTGTTTACATCAATGTTGGTTACAGGTTTGAAGAATGGAGAGAAATTTTTAAAAGAAACTTGGCTGTAGAAGCAATACTAATTATAGATCCGTGGCTTATTGTGTCTGCCTGACAATCGGCATGCAGCACAATGGCAAGGAGGCAGATCCTTGTTTGCTACCACTGACTTGTTTCATTCCACTGCAACCGTAGCTTCTCTCTATGGACGGTTGGCTGTGGAAGTTCGTTGTTCAGATAACGTGTTCTTCTGCCGACAACTCAGGGTGATGAAAGGAAGAACAATTCCCACAAAGATAGTACTAATATTCAAGGATCTTTTTATATTTTATCCCTCAAATGGCACTACAGGAGAGTTTTTATTCCCATTTTTTTTCTGATAAGAAAAAAGGCTCAGGGGATTTAATTAAATGCCTAAATCCATAAAGGTATAAATTGGACTCAAATAATATTCTGTTCCAAGCTCTTGTTTGAATCTGTGTGGCAAATCTGATCTGTTGGAAATTATTTAATGATACACATAAATTCCTTAATTAATGGCACGAAAATGTGGAGAGAGATGGATTGGCCTCAATTGGGATTTAGAGTTCTAGATGCAGGGGCAAGGGTGTGACTGCTTATTTCTCCTTGGGGTCCAATTTTCTTAGATTTTTTAATTTTATTATTATTTTTTTTAATGTCTGCCTGCATTTTGAATTCTGTTGGCTTCCTACGAGTTTCAAATTAAAAAAAAAACCAAACAATTCTTTGGTCTCCTCAACATGTTCTAGCATCTGTGAGCTACTTGAACAGCCTAGCACTGTCTTTAATATTTCAGATACCACAGTCTGTTTCAAACAAATAATAGTGGTCCCTATTGACTGTAATTCTCTGTCAGGTAGACCACGTGGGTCCTTATGTCTGATGATTCTTGAGAAGAGGATGCTACGGTTGATCTGATTTTTTTTATTGAAGCGTAGATAATGTATGATATTATATTAATTATAGATGTACAAGATAGTGATTCACAGTTTTTAAAGGTTACATTCCATTTATAGTTATTCTAGAATATTAACTATATTCCCTGTGTTGTACACTATAATCTTGTAGCTTATTTTTTACACAATAGTTTGTACCTCCCCACTGGTAACCACTACTTTATTTTCTACATCTGTGAGTCTGTTTCTTTTTTGTTGTTACATTCACTAGTCTGCTGTACTTTTTAGATTCCACGTATAAGTGATACCATGCAGTATTTGTCTTTCTCTGTCTGATTAATTTCACTCAGCATAATCCCCTCCAAGTCCATGCATGTTGTTGTAAATGGCAAAATTTCTTTCTGTTTTTGTGGCTGAGTGGCACACACAATGAAATACCACTCATAATATATATACATATACATATGTATACACACCCACACCCACACGCATATACATATATATGAAAGTGAAAGTTTTAATCAGTTGTGTCCAACTCTTTGTGACCCCATGGATTGTAGCCCGCCAGGCTCCTCTGTCCGTGGGATTTCCCAGGGAAGAATATTGGAGTGGGTTGTCATTCCCTCCTCCAGGGGATCTTCCTGAACTAGGGGGCAGATTCTTTATCACCTGAGCTACCAGGGAAGCCCATGTATATAATATATATACACACCACATCTTTAGCCATCCATCTGTTGATGGATGGATTACTTTAGGTTACTTTCATATCTTGGCTACTGTTAATGATAATGCTATCAACATTAGGGTGCATACATCTCTTTGAATTATTACTTCTATTTTTGTGGATATATACTCAGGAGTGGGATTGCTGGGTCTTATGGTAGTTCTATTTCTAGTTTTTTGAGAAACCTTCATACTATTTTCCACAGTGGCTGTACCAATTTATAGTCCCACCAACAGTGTATGAGGGTTCCCCTTTCTCCCCATCCTCTCCAACATTAATTGTTTTCCTTTTTGATGATAGCCATTCTGACAGGTGTGAGGTAATATGGTGGTTTTGATTTGCATTTCCCTGATGATTATTTCGGAGAAGGCAATGGCACCCCACTCCAGTACTCTTGCCTGGAAAATCCCATGGACAGAGAAGCCTGATAGGCTGCAGTCCATGGGGTCGCTAAGAGTCGGGCATGACTGAGAGACTTTACTTTCACTTTTCACGTTTATGCATTGGAGAAGGAAATGGCAACCCACTCCAGTGTTCTTGCCTGGAGAATCCCACGGAGCCTAGTGGGCTGCCATCTATGGGGTCACGCAGAGTTGGACATGACTGAAGCGACTTAGCAACAGCAGCAGCAGCAGCAGCAGATGATTATTTAGGCTGAGCATCTCTTCACGTGCCTGTGGGCTATATTTTACATTGCACTGATCTGATGGCTCTGAAATTCACCTGCAGGGTGTGGAGGAGAATGAAAGTCAGTTTGTCAAGACTGAAGAAAAGGAAAATGTGATAAAAGAAACTTTTATGATGCTTTGAAATCTTGAGAAAGCTGACTTGCTTTATCCTCTTCAAGGGTGTCTGAGTCACCCTTCTTACTTCCTGGTTGGCAGTTATTTCATGTCCCCTGAAAAAATGCATCAATCATCCAATGAATGGCGTACAAATTAATTCATGGACATGAAGATTAACATGCAATCTGCTAATGCTGTGCTAATGAGCTTATGATTTTCATAAAATAGACCAATTTTGAGTTTTATCAACCTCAGTGGTTGAAATTAAAATGGAAATGGCAACATTTGTTTTTTGTTCTCCCCACAAAGCAACTAATTATTTTTCTCTGGGTAATGATAATTAACAGAATTCCTCTCATGTTCCTGATCAGTGCACAGCTGGTACTCGGAAAATCACAGAGACTTGTTTTTATGTTGTGACATTAAACCCCTGTCTAACTTGGGAAGTGCATTCACTGTATGCTCTTGCCCTCAGTTTATTAATTCTAAATTATGCCTCGATGAGCTTCTCAAATTGGGAGCAAATTCACATTAATAAATTGTCATCAGTCAGAGAGGGAGGGAGGGAGGGAGGGAGGGAGGGAGTGTTATCATAATGGTCTACTATTGAGTGTAGGTTTTGTCTGCCTCAGATGTTGTAGTCGGGCTTACCATTTTGATCATCTGAATAAGGTGTATTTTAAAAGACGCATTCTTCTTTCAGTTAAGCAGATGTGTGCTTGGTGGGCCTGGGCTTGGGGCTGCGATGCGTTCAGAGCACTACTTAGCCCCATTCCTTGGGCTTTCTGAAGTGTAGATCTGGACCAGCACTGGCCAGAGGACCTATTAGCTAAACCTCACCAAGGGTTTCCAAAGCTCTGTAAGGCAGCTGAGTAATTATCATCTTTCTTGTTCTTTGCATAGCAATCCCCTTAGGCACAGGGTCTATGTATCAATATTTTATCTCCAAGTTTTCCACAGTGCTCAGAAGCTAACAGGAGAAGGAAATGGCAACCCACTCCAGTATTCTTGCCTGGAGAATCCCATGGACAGAGGAGTCTGGCAGGTTACAGCCCATGGATCCGCAGAAGTCGGACACAACTTAGCGACTAAACCACCAGAAGCTAACAAGTGGATGAATGAAGAGAGGTACAGAGGAAGACTGTCATGTTCAATCCTGGCTACCCAAGGAGGCTTGATACTAACTGAACAATGCGTGGTGGTTGTGTCTCACGATCATAGAGAAGAAACTGTGTTTGCACTCATTACCTTAAGAACACTGGTGAATGCTATGTCTTTTTGAAGTTTCCACTATGGCAAATTTTGAAATATGCTGATACTTTACGCTGGTGAGGCTATGGAAAGCACACTTACGTAACCCTTTAGGAAAGAAATTTAGCATTCTCTATCAGGAATTTAGATGATTTACTTGTTTTCTTTCATCTAGCAAAACAGCCTTAGGAAGGCAACTTTAAGGAAATAATTTAAAATAGAGAAACAATTTTTTTTTGGCACACCAAGATGCATGTCTCATTTTTTTTTTTTTTTAAATCATGGCAAACTAGAAACAAGCTAAGCTTCCAACAACCTGAGGGTGGTTAGTGACATGTGGCATATTCACTAACTGCAGCTTTACTTGTTGATATAAAAATGCTTCAGCAAGATTTTATAGGAAGATAAAAAATTACTCTGTTTAGGTCAAAAATTAATACATTATTCTTGCAATTAAAATTTCCTGTATAGAGAAAAAGCCTGGAAGGAAATATTATTAAATCTAAGAATAGAAAAAAGAGAAAAATCCACCAAATATTATTGCTTTTGTTTTTCCAAATTTAAGTGCATCCCTTTGATTGCATCTCCTCTTCTCACTCCTCTGAGAACAGGTGACCTTGCCCCAGCTTCTTCCTTCTCTATGTTCTGTTATCCAAACCAGATTGGATCATGGTGGTCATCTGATTCAAGGTAGGGAGATGGACTTTCTCTCCAGGGTTTTTACACTTGGGAATTCAGAGAAAGCAAGTCAGCTGGTATGTATACCTTGGATTGAGGGATGTGCTTGGGGGGTAGAGGCATCTTCCCATGCTTGTAGAAAGAAAGCAAATTTCCAGAAAAATAGGAAGAAAGCAGAAACATGAAGAAAGTAAAAACAAAAGATTGTGGGACCCCAGAGAAAAACTTGTTTCTGATGAGTTCTTAGTTTCTGGTTCTAGCCCTCATGAGGCCTGGCTGAATGCCGTAAGATATTCTTGTGTCCTTATATTATTTATATTATTATTGTTTTTCTCACAGTTTTTAAAATTTTATAATTCTGTTTATCAAAACTTCCAGAATAAGCAAATCCATAAAAGTAAATAGACTAAGGAGTGTGAGGGGCTGTGGCAGAGGCTGCTGCTAATGGGCATGGGGTCTCCTTTGGGGGTGATACACAACACTGTGAGTGTACTAAATACCCGTGAATGGTATACTTTCAAATGGTATACTTTCAAACACTGAATGTACTAAATACCCATGCACGGTATACTTTGAAATGGTATACTTTCAGATTTCAGCTGGAATGAAGTCTATGTAAGATGTCTCTACTTTGGGATATTTTAAAAAGTTATCCACTATTATCCAAAGTGATTCTGCATTATTACTAAAATATTTTTACAGCAAACATAATAATTGATGTATTTTTAAAAAACAACAGATATTTCATCAAGAGTCCTTGTTGATTTGCTGTTTGTAATAAATGAGAAGCCACATCATTCATGGCCACAGAAGTACAGTATTTCTAATGGTCCTATTTTTCTAATTTTGGGGAAGTATGATAATTTCATTTGCTTCTAATCTATGGTTATTCTGTTATTTTAAGCAAACAATGTGACCAATTTCATTTTTAAAATGATAAGGAAGAGAGATGTCCATTAAGGTGGGTTATACCTGGCAGGTCTCACCAATGTCATTGCCTGACCTCTGCCCCTGGATCTTGGCAGGACAGACAAAAATTATGTTTGCCACCACCTAACCATCAGAAATGCTCAAGAATAAAAGCATTAGTGATAGGAGACATTATTCATAATGTATTTATTCAAGAAAAACACCAGTCCCCATTCTAATTATATTAAAAATTCTAACTATATAAAGAAAAACCTGGAAAGAAATGTGCTTTACTATTAACTGTGGTGTAACTGAGTTGCAGCTTTACAAAAAAATTAAATTTTCCTTTTGTACTTCTTGTATTTTCCAGATTTTCTACAGTGTGTGTGAACTTGTTAATAAAATGTTTTAAAAGTTAAATTTTTAATGAAAAAGCAATGACCTTAGTCACCAGAACAATCTTGTCCGTCTTCTCTCCTGATTTTATCAGGAGAAAGAGTTCTTTGAGAAAGAGGTAAGTATGGAGGGACAGAGCTTGGGCTTCCTTGAACGTACCTGTCAGAGGCAGGCCCTTTGGTTGTTCTTTAAGGGAACTTTATCAGGACGATGTGGACTGGGATTCATGGCTGGTCCAGAGAATCTGAGGCTTACAGCAGGGAGTGGCCTAGAGCTCTGGCTCAAAGGGGAGCGTGGCTCTGCTCTTTTCTGTGTGAACTTGACAAGTTACTTACCCTCTGAGTCTCAGCTTCCTCATCTGAAAAATGATATGGCGTCCTCACCGGGTTGTTGAGAGCATGAAATGAGACAGCATTGTATCAGTCACTCAGTACAATCACTGGCTCATAGTAAGTGGTCATGGAATTTTTATTTCTACTGTGAGGTAGCAGACATAAATCCTCCTATGTACCCTGTAAATTCTCCAAGCCTACCTGCCTCTCCTCAAGCACCCTTTCATAGTCTGGCCTCCTTTCACCCCTTGCAGGGAACGAGCCAATTAGCCAAGATGGCGTGTCAGGCTCTCCTGCCCCCTGGCCTCTCGCTCTGGGCCCACATTTTGTAAATCATGACTAACAGCTGAGCTCATTTATAACCCTGCGCACTGTCTTGA
The DNA here is from genome assembly GCF_042477335.2 of Ovis canadensis. NCBI lineage: Eukaryota > Metazoa > Chordata > Mammalia > Artiodactyla > Bovidae > Ovis > Ovis canadensis. The sequence continues at coordinate 21,743,969 of NC_091264.1, read as the reverse complement.
GTTACTGTGGGCTGTAGGGAGATCAGAGCGCCACCCAAGAAGCGGCGGGAATTGCTGCTGCGTCACGGCTGTGTCCCTCGGGTTGGCCACGAGAGGCGAGGATACAGCGTGAAGGCTACGGCGGCTGCGTCAGCCGGGAGAGCAGACTGCGATGGCTGCTGCGTCCGCAGGAGGGGAATAAACGCGTTGCAGCTCCTCTGGTCTGCTTCCGGCCTCTTGGCTCAGGCCTTGCCTACCCTGGGCTCAGCACACGGCGCGGACAGTGTGAACAGGGAGACAGCTGGCACTGTGGACAGGGTGAAGAGCAATATGCCCATGTATCTCTATCAATTCCCAAAGGAGTGAAATCAGTGGTTCTCAAAATTTAATGCCCACAGGAACCATCTGGCGGTCTTGTCAAAATGACCGATTCTGACTCTGCGGGTCTGGCCTGGCATCCGAGATTCTGAATTTTTCACAAGCTCCCGCGTGAGGTCCGTGTTGCTGTTCAAAGACTACTTTTAGTCGCAAGGACTAGGGTGACCCAGGCCCCAGTCTTCGAGGAATCACCTCCAGTGTCCTAGCCAAAGTGGTCTCCTTCTTTGGCTCTCAACGCACATGATTTAGTCTCCAAATTCAGCGCTTCTCAGGTTCAGCCTGCTTTGGTGTGTTGCTGTAGAGAATTCTGTTCACTTCTCTCCAAGCTCCTGACAGTACATGGTGCGGTCCATCCAGGAAGCTGTCGGCACCAGGACAGTGACGTGATCTGTGCCTCCAGTCATGGTCAAATTATTGAACTAGATGAAAAAGGAGGAAACGATGCCTTAAAATATTAATAACACTGCCGTTTACATGAGTATTCACTTAGAAATTGACAATGTAAATCAATTTAATTAGTGGAAATAGTGGAAGCCAGTACTGATGTGAAGAATTCCAAATGACGAATAGACGACTGTGATTTTTTTCTTTTAAAAACATGTTATTTATTGTAGAATGCAGAGTGGGATGATATACTGGATGGGATGACAAGGCCAACCTGAAATGATATATTTCCCACAGAATATCAAGTAAGTGATTTATAATTTGTTTGGCACAATGAGTCTCTTGGGAGGTGGTTCAAAAACATCCTGCAAAAGGACCAGAGGCCAAGGTTGAATAACCTGGTGTGCAGGCTGGATGCAAAACTAGCAGGTTTTGAGGTAATATGGACTTGCTGCTGTTGGGAGTAATTAGGGGAAAATTTTGTGGGAAATGAGAAAGGTGTGGTGAAGGAATGTGTTGGCGGTGGTCATCGAGTTGATGTGACCGGAAGTGCATCAGTGAGCTGCAGCCAGGTCATCAGAGATCACTCCGTCCTCTCCTCTGGGGGAGAGGATTTGAGGGACACAGCCCGGAGTGAGCTTTGAGTTGTTGAGACCATCTGAATGGAGCACGTGATTGAACCCAACTTGACCTCTACGTAAACTTTTAAGATTCTGGTGGGTGGACAGGTGTGGAGAGCTACTCACCTTGTGGTCACCAAAGACAAGCCTCGGTTGTCACTGATTAAACCTGCCACCCGCCAGTCTGGAGTTCTGCCTCATTCTCCTCGCCCTCCATGCTAAGGCTAGTTTGTGAACCAACAGCCTGCTCTTTGGTGTTTCCTGGAGGCTGGATCTCAGGGCAAGTGCCCCACCCACTTGTGGGGTTTGTTCAGCCTGCCACAAGCCACGCTTTGTATAATTCTGACTTACCTTCTCTGGATCAATTGGCATTTCATTTCAGGAAGACCTTCAACCTTACTTTAAAAAATCCAACGGAAGCAAACAGAAGAGAAACTCCATTTTCCGTAGCCTTTTCCTCATCTGTCATTTATGTCCATAAGGAAGCTTAAAGACTTTTTATCAGTACACTAAAATTTAGATAATTGGCTGTATTGTAAAACTTTTCAATGCTGGACTCCAGATCTCTACAGTTGCTGAGAATTCTTATCAAGAAATCATCTAGGGAACCTTCACAACTCCTGTTTTCATGAAGAGGTCTCAGTGGGGATGAGGTTTACGCCTAACTCTTAAAATTTCATTTTGGTGACTTGTGCCCAGGATCCAACTTTAGTTACAGAGTAAGCAGTATTTCCCAAAGACTGACAGGGTCAGCTGCTCGGGGAATGTGGCCGGTGACCTCCCTGACGGGTGACCGTCCTGCCGGCTGCTTCCAAGTCAGTTGAAAGGTAAGCTTTTTTTCTGTATAAGGGCACGGCTGCCTTGGAACGTGTTTCATTTTCTACCGATAAAGCTAAAAGTATATCCCAGGCTCTCTGTCTTAAAGGGCATGGAGCTGTGACTTTGGGGGCAAAGTGATTTATCATGTCAACACAGCTACAACAGCTAAGCTGCTGGGGTTGGGGGAGGAGTGAGTGATGGTGTGAAACCTCATTGCTTTGATTAAGCTACAAAGACACAGGAAAACTGAAATCCAGAACTCCTTTCTGATGTGAGAAACACACATGGGATTCTAATATTCAGAAAGGAAAGACTTCCATCTTTGAATCCTTTTTCCTGAAGTCTTGTTAGTTTAATCTTACTGTTGTCTTCACTCCTGAGACAGTAATGGTGTGTGTGTGGTTGTGTCTGTGTGTGTCTGTGTGTGAGAGAGAGAAAGACAGAGAGATTTATTGACTACTATGAAGTGTATCTGCTATATACATATAGTGTATATATTTGTGTGTATACAAATACTTGTATATATGTAAATACAGTATTTATATACTCTGTATAAATAATATATCTTGTGGGTGCTGAGTATAAAACAGTTGAGAAAACGGAACTTGCTGGTCTTGGACCGCAGACTGACTTTATCCAGCTCGTGTGTTACAGATTCTGTAACAGGAGGCAAGAATTTTGTTTCATATCAGAATCGTTGCTCTCTCTCCATGTTGATCATTATTAGTGTTTGTTTTAAAAACCTCACATTTTATTTTTCAACAAGTGTTGATAGAAGAATTGGCATGTTAAAGATGCGCACACTGAAAAGATAACACTTTTCAGAGTGCTCACAGCTCTCACTTAATTGAACTATTTTCTAATGCTCCAAAAAAGTGCTCTACCATCAAAGGTGATTTTATGAATAAAATATTTTGTTTTAGATAAAATATAAAGAAAATATTTTATATGGAAAATATTATTTTCCTCCCATTGACTAAGCTGTCTTGCCCAGATTCATTTAAAAAATATGGCCCAGAACCAAAAATAAAGGGACAAATAGTATCAGAAGTAGAAAAGTAATATTCTAGTAGAAAAGGTTTATGCTTCATTGAAGAGGGATAACTACAAAGGTACCAAGTTGTTAAGCTGTCATTACTGCAGTTATCCTTTGCTGATATTTGGGGGTTTGTTTTTGTGTCCTCTTGGCACCTTCAACTTTCAAAACATGGTGACCGTAAGAGGTTAAAGTCTGAGTGTTTGTCTATTTGCCAGATGACAGACAAGAAGATGAGACAGAGAGATTTCGTAAAATAAGAATTCCCAACTGCTGCCTGAGAGTTCACAGTGATCAAAATGGATAAATAAACTCAGGGGATTCTGGGAACCATTCTCTGCATTTGGTTCTTCACTGTCACCCCCCACCGCCACCCTCATCCCACCGGACCATCAAACAGAGTCTCCTAGAGATAGAGGCATATATTTTGAACCAAAAGCAACACCAACAAGTCCAAAGTTGTCTCAGTTCGCAGTGGAGGGAGGTCCAGCTACATGTGCATTTGGTGCCTGGGCACCACAGGAAACACATCCTTTGGGTGGGGAAGGGGGGTCCTTGGGACTGCTGTGGCACCTGGAGGCCTGTGCTGAGTGTAGTGTCCTGCATCAGTACTGAACAGGCGGGGTACCATGGGCTTCTGACTTGACTGTGGAGCACACGTAAGACCCCAGTCTTGGAGATGCTGTGTAGAATGATAAGAAACCCATATAAACAGCGTTCCTTGTCTCAGAAGAGGATCCTATTTTAATAAAAAGACATTTATCCTTGGAGCATACAATGAGGAAGATCTTCGTTGTCTATACAATGCTTACAGACTGTCATTCTTTTAGAAAGAAGGCAGCATTGGTTTTTCACGCCTTGAGGGTGTCCCCCTACCTTGTGAGATTTCAGCAGTAGAGCACTCACCAGTGCTTTTGTCGTGGAGATGGAAGTTCTTTAAACGGCAGGCATGGGGAAAATCACCACTATTAAAAAAGCAAAAAAAAAAAAAAAAACAAAAACCAAACTGTATTAACTCTTGGGCCTGCTGCTGCTAAGTCGCTTCAGTCGTGTCCAACTCTGTGTGACCCCATAGACGGCAGCCCACCTAGTAGATAAAAAAGCCATTTTATGTGTTTGTTAGCCCTCTGTATGTAAAATAGGTAGCCAAGAGGAATTTGCTGTATGGCTCAGGAAACTCAAACAGTGGCTTCGTATCAATCTAGAGGGGTGGGATGGGCAGGGAGATGGGAGAGAGGGTCAAAAGGGAGGGGATGTATGTATACCTATGGCTGATTTCATGCTGAGGTTTGATGGAAAACAATAAAATTCTGTAAAGTGATTATCTTTCAATAAAAAACGAGTAAATTTTAAAAAAGCCATTTTAATAGTGGCCAACTCTACTTTTCCCCAGTTTTTGAATATGGGCACAAAATCTGAGCTGTATTTCCCCAACCACACCAGGCATATGGTGATGAGGAACAGAGTGAGGTGATAGTGTCTCGAAGCAAAAATCATTTACTAAAGGGTCATTTGCTTCATGTTTGAATGGAATTCTTACTGGCTTAATGTAAGGTAGATTTTAATTTCCTGTTTGGAGTGACCCGTTGCCCATATTATATTCCTGGGGGAAAAAAATCATAAATTCTCATCTTAGGAATTATAGATCTTCCTGTTTTTTAAAAAAATAATACCGTCATTGAACCATAATTTACATACCATAAAATTCATTTTTTTAAAGTGTGCATACAATTCAGTGCTTTTTAGCATATTCAGAATTTGCATGTCATCATTATCTAACATCAGAATATTTTCATCACATTCAAAAATCCCACGCCTACTCATTAGCAGTCACTCCACAGTCTGCCTTTCCCCTCAAACCTTGGCAACTATGTCCTGTTTCTGTGGATTTGCCTGTTCTGGGTGTTTCATATAAATGAATCACAATATGTAGCTTTTGTGACCAGTTTCTCTCACTTAACATATTTTCAAGATCCATTCACACTGTTGCATGTATGAGGACTCCATTCTTTTTTATTGCTGAGAAATACCCCTCTGTGATACATCCCCTTTATGTTTTCACATTTTGACTGTTATGAATAATGCTATCATGAACATTTGTTTACAAATTTTTGTATGAACATATATGTTCACTTCTCTTGTGTATATACCTACTATTAGAATTTCTGGCTAATATGGTAACTGTATATATAAGATTTTGAGGGATTCTTGCACTGTTTTCTAATGTGACTGTTCCAATTTGTAATACCAGCAGCATACGAGGTTCCGGTTACCCGCATCCTTGCCAAGGCTTGTTACTGTCTGCTTTCATTCTAGCCATCCTAGTGGGTGCGAACTGCTATCTCCTTGTGGTTTTGATCTGTGCTCCCTAATCACAATTTCGTTGCACAGCTTTTCATGTGCTTGCTGGCCATTTGTTTGTCTTCTTAGGAGAAGTGCCTATTCAAATCCTGCGCCCATTTTAAAATGATGCGTTTATTTAGTTTGGGCTGTGCTGGGTCTTCGTGGCTGCGGGCTGCTTACTTTCCAGTTGTGGTGCTCAGGCTTCTCATCGTGGTGGCCTCTCCTGTGAGCTCAGGCTCTAGGCTGAGTGGGCCCCGGTAGTTGTGGTGCTCAGGCTTCTCATCGTGGTGGCCTCTCCTGTGAGCTCAGGCTCTAGGCTGAGTGGGCCCCGGTAGTTGTGGTGCTCAGGCTTCTCATCGTGGTGGCCTCTCCTGTGAGCTCAGGCTCTAGGCTGAGTGGGCCCCGGTAGTTGTGGTGCTCAGGCTTCTCATCGTGGTGGCCTCTCCTGTGAGCTCAGGCTCTAGGCTGAGTGGGCCCCGGTAGTTGTGGTGCTCAGGCTTAGTTGCCCGGCAGCCTGTGGGATCTTCCTGGAGCAGGGTTCGAATTGGCACCTCCTGCATTGCAAGGCAGATTCTTAAACACTGGACTACCACAATTGGGTCATCTTTTTCTTTGAGTTCTAAGAGTTCTTTATGTATTCTGGATTGTTGTTGTTCAGTTGCTCAGTCATGTCATACTCTTTGTGACCCCCCTGGACTGCAGCATGTCCGGCTTCCATCCTTCACTAATCTCCTGGAGTTTGTTCAGATTCATGTCCATTGAGTTAGTGATGCCATCCAACCATCTCATCCTCTGTCGCTCTCTTTTCTCTTGCCCTCAATCTTTCCCAAATAGCAAGGAGAGGTAAGGAAGCCTTCTTAAGTGAACAATGCAGAGAAATAGAGGAAAACAATAGAATGGGAAAGACTAGAGTTCTCTTCAAGAAAATTGGAGATACCATGGGAATATTTCATGCAAAGATGGACACAATAAAGGACAGAAACAATATTCTGGATATAAGTCCCTTATCAGACAAATGATTTGCAAATATTTTCTCCCATTCTCTCTGTTAATTTTAACAATGCCACATTGTTAGGATTTTGACATTATCTTTGAAGTTAACTTTTTTTCTAGATAAACTTCATGAAACCCAGGGGATTAATGGCACACACCTTCACCAAGAACTTGCTCGATGGCAGACAGTGGGTTAAGTTCTTTTCACATGTTACCACATTTTAGTGTTTGTCAGAACATTAAGAGGTTGATACCATCCCTTTACTTAAGGAAGAAGGAACTGAGACTCTGAGAATTAATTTGCTGAAAGTGACCCAGCTAGAAAGTGGCAGAATCTGCAAGTCAATTAAATTCTTTCTGCCTCCTGAGTCTATTTCTTCTTCACTTTAATTGTTAGTGGTTTGAGTAAGATAAGTGAACAATCAATATTGTATTCATCTGTAGTATAATTTGTATTGGATAAACATGCATTTTATTCGTACGTTTTCTATCAAAAGTTGTCTAAATATTAATACATTAAATGTCTTAAGTCACGTCCATGCATACATGCTTAGCTCCCTTCAGTCATGTTCGACTTTTTCATGACCCCATGGATTGTAACCTGCCAGGCTTCTCTATCCATGGGATTTCCCAGACAGAAATACTGGAATGGGTTGCCATGCCCTCCTCCCGGGGATCTTACCCACCCAGGGATTGATTCTGCAGCTCCTGCAGCTCCTGCTTGGCAGGCAGATTCTTTACCACTGAGCCACCAGGGAAGCTCCCTAAGTCACATCCATTAGATACATTTCACTCCTGTTTCTTGCTCCTTCTCTTCTGCCTTTTTTCCTTCTTTGCTTTTTCCTGTCTTTCCTCTCTCCTGTGCTCTTTCTAAGTCCTTTGTTTAGTCCTTACTATCCAACCAGTCCATTCTTAAGGAGATCAGCCCTGGGATTTCTCTGGAATGAATGATGCTAAAGCTGAAACTCCAGTACTTTGGCCACCTCATACGAAGAGTTGACTCATTGGAAAAGACTCTGATGCTCGGAGGGATTGAGGGCAGGAGGAGAAGGGGGCGACAGAGGATGAGATGGCTGGATGGCATCACTGACTCGATGGACGTGAGTCTGAGTGAACTCCAGGAGTTGGTGATGGACAGGGAGGCCTGGTAGGCTGCAGTCCATGGGGTCTTGAAGAGTCGGACACGACTGAGCGACTTCCCTTTCACTTTTCACTTTCATGCATTGGAGAAGGAAATGGCAACCCACTCCAGTGTTCTTGCCTGGAGAATCCCAGGGACAGGGGAGCCTGGTGGGCTGCCGTCTGTGGGGTCACACAGAGTCGGACATGACTGAAGTGACTTAGCAGCAGCAGCAGCAGATGCTTTAAGTGATTGAATGACTCACACACACACAAACGCTTTAAGTGCTTGGACAAAATGATGAGTAAAACACCCTCTGGTGCTTGTATAGTACAAGAAGTCCCCCATATATGGATGAGTTCTGTTCTTAGAGTGCATTCATGAGTCCAATTTGTTCATAAGTCCATCAGAGTTAGCCTAGGTAACTAACTGCCAAAGTCGGCCACATAGTACTGAACTGTAACATGTTTATAATACTTTTCACACAGATAATACATAGAAAACAAACACAAAAAATAGAGAAAACATGTTTAATCTTACAGTATAGCACTTTGAAAAGTATAGTAGTACAGGACAACAGCTGGCATACAGGGGCCGTCATCAAATGAACAGGCAGGAAGGGTTACTGACTGGAGGGGGTAGAGGAGGTGGGAGATGGTAGAGCTGAAGGATCGTCAGCAATAGGAGTTGGAGAGCAACCTGCAGCTTCATTCACACTTGGCACTGATGAAACACACATTTGCGTCTTTCAAAGTTTGCAACTTGAAGGTTCGTATGTAGGGGACTTACTGTAGTAGGACATGTGAACTGAAAATAAATGTTAAATATGGATAAACTTCAAATTAATTGCACCATCTCCCATGCTAGTAAGGTCATGCTTGCGTGCTATGCCTCAGCTTTATGCGAACCAAGAACTCCCAGATGTCCAAGCTGGATTTAGACAAGGAAGGGGGAGATCAAATTGCCAACATTTGCTGGCTTATAGAGAAAGCAAGGGAATTTCAGAAAAAAAAAAACATCTATCTCTGTTTCATCAACTATTCTAGAGCCTTTCTGTGGATCATGACAAATTGTGGAGAGCTCTTAGAGAGACGGGAATACCAGACCATCTTACCTGTCTCCTGAGAAACCTGTATGCAGGTCAAGAAGCAACAGTTAGAACCCTGTATGGGACAATTGATTGGTTCAAGATTGAGAAAAGAGTAGGACAGGGCTGCCTGCTGTCACTCTGTTTGTTTAACCTATACGCTGAGCACATCGTGAGAAATGCAAGCTGGAATCAAGATAGGTGGGAGAAACATCAACAACCTCAGATATGTGGATGATACCGCTCTAGTGGCAGAAAGAGAAGAGGAACTAAAGAGCCTCTTGATGAAGGGGAAAGAGGAGAGTGAAAGAGCTGGCTTAAGGCTAAATATTAAAAAACTAAGATCATGGCATCTGGCCCCATTAGTAGGGACAGATTTCCTCTTCTTGGGCTCCAGAGTCACTGTGGATGGTGACTGCAGTCATGAAATCAGAAGATGATTGCTTCTTGGCCGAAGAACTGTGACAAACCTAGACAGTGTGTTGAAAAGCAGAGACATTTCTCTGCTGACAAAGGTCCGTATAGTCAAGGCTGTGGTCTTTCCAGTGGTCTACGGTTGTGAGCGCTGGACCATAAAGAAGGCAGAGCACCAAAGAATTGATGCTTGTGAACTGTGGTGCTGGAGAAGACTCCTGAGAGTCCCTTGGGCAGCAAAGAGATCAAACCAGTTAATCTTCAGGGAAATCAACCCTGAATACTCATTGGAGGGACTGAAAATCAAGCTGAATCTCTAGTATTTTGGTCACCTGATACAAACAGCCAACTCATTGGAAGATTCCCTGATGCTGGGAAAGATAGAGGGCTGAAGGAGAAGAGGATGAGATGGTTGGATGGCATCACCAATAAATGGAAATGAACTTGGGCAAACTTTGGGAGATGTTGAGGGGCAGTGAGGTCTGGGGTGCTGCAGTCCATGGGGTCACAAAGAGTCAGACATGACTGGGCAACTGAACAACAATGACAACAAAAACTTCAAATATCATGTATAATGACAGACTGGCAGAAATGATAAGAACTGTGAAGTAGAAGCGGAGAAGGCGGTGGCACCCCACTCCAGTGTTCTTGCCTGGAGAATCCCAGGGACAGGGGAGCCTGGTGGGCTGCCATCTATGGGGTCACACAGAGTCGGACACGGCTGAAGTGACTTGGCAGCAGCAGCAGCAGCAGCAGCATGGAGTAGAAGATGGCAAATAAATGGACAGAGGATATGCTACATTAGATGGTCACTGGGGAAGCTCTGGATAAAGGGTGAAGGGAGCCATGTGACTCTGGAGGGATATGTTTAAATGTATTTTACATATGTTTAAGGACCAGGAGCTTTCCTTAGGTAAAATTATGCCCATATAAAAGCCAACCTTCATGCACTTGCTGGTCCAACAGAAGCGAAGAGCTGTCCTTTCTGTTTATCAACAACAGCAAATATGTTCCTTCCTCTGACCAGACAGCTGTCTCTGCAGAGTCACATGGCTCCCTTCATCTTAACTTAGCTACCTCTGTAAAGATCCTATTTCTAAATATTGTCTTATTCTGAGAGACTTGGGGGTTAGGATTTCCACTGTGAATTTTGGGGGGAAGACAGTTCAGCTGGTAACAATGGAAAAAATAATAGTGCCTACCTAGAAGTGTTTAACAAACATTAAGAACAGGTAGGTAGAATAGTTATCTACCTCCTACAAGTGGTTTAGAGAATTAATTGAGACAATATATGCAAACTCTTAAAGCCATTGCTGGCACACGGTGAGTGCTGTTGGGATGTGCTGTGTAAGAGTGCTGTTATCTTATTTATATTCAGTCCCACCTACATTGTGAGCTTGTTGGAGGAAGGAAAGCAGAGATTATATCTTTGCATTTTCTATTATTTTTATCCATTATTTAAAAAATCTGCCTGCACCTAGTACTTTTCAACCATTATGTATACTCAGCACACATTTGTATAATTAAACTTTCCATTCTTCCCATTATCACTGGCATCTGATCCTTCCCCAACCAGCTTTGCATCCCACCCTCCCTTTACTCCAAACTGGATCGTAGATTTCACCTTCAGGTATTATACTAGCAATGACCAAGTTTTCTTTTGCAGTCATAGTATGCTGGTTTTTTTTTTTTTTTTCCTAGAGAGATTTTGGGAGGTCTCCTTTGTAACTGAAAGTGAGGTCCAGCTGCTCACCATGCAACAGCCAATAAAGAGGCAAGGTTGGGGAAAGAAAAGTTTGCTTTAGTTTGGATGCCCGCAAGTGGTGGGTGGGGTGGGAGGAGGAGGGTGGACTTCTATCCAAAATCCGATCCCACCTCTGACAGTCAGTGGGCAAGAGCTTTTATAGATGGAGGAAGGGGACTCCGGGCAGTAACAGTACAGTCAGCTCTGACAGTCCTCTTGAAATTGGTCATCAGTGGTCTGATCGGTGCCATCTTGATTGTTTTAAATAGTTAATCTTCAATTCCAGGGTCATTTTTCCCCCGTTTCTTTGAGGCCAGTTCCCAGAACTGTGACGCTGTGTCATGCCTACAGTCTGGTCACTTCTGCGGTTTCAGTGTCTGTAAGACAGCTCACAGGATACGGCTCAGAATATTATCTATAGTTCTTGAGAAGAAACTAAAGGTCTCTGATGCTTAATGACTACTGTGATTAATCTTGTCGGGCTCTTTTCCCTTGTTTCTGCATTTTCTCACTTCTCTGATTAAACTTATTCTTTGGCTAAGGTTTCTCACAGACAGAAGGCAGGCAGAGGACGTGGAGGGGAAGGACCATGAGGTCCTGCTCCGTTTCATCTTCACATGAAATGTCAACTCTTGCCTTGCTTTTGACACGTATGGATTTTGCATGCTAATCAGCCTCTAAGACTTATATTTCCAAACTTGTTAGAACAATAACTGGCATGTGTGATTCCCTTTCTGGATCTGAGGAGAGCCAAAGAGGGAAACCACTTTTGCCCATGAGTCTGATAGAAGTTTCTGAATTCTCATCCTGAAGCATTGGTGGCTAGGTTTATTTCTGCTAAATGTTTCACTTCTAGAATCCTCGGCCCTTCTATCCTGATGCAGACAGAATAAGCCTAGTGCACCCGGCCTGATGACAGAGAACCAGCTGTGATCACGCCAAAGGTCAGAGCCTCGAAACACGTTTCCTGAAATGTTTTCTTTAAAAAGTGGAGGAAAAACTGATAGGAAATGTGAGTTACAATCACAAACAGGTGTGAAAATGATCTTTGAAACAGCCTGAGGGAGTAGGTCACCGTAGATCAGTCTTAACTTACTCTGAAAGCCATTTTTATTGCCATCCACATATCTAATTCGCTGTAAAAAAACGGGGATTTAATTACACACTACACAGTTAATTTTTTTCAGGCATGTAACTATTTCTAAAGAATTCTGGCAACAGTTGTTCAACTGGAAAAAGTGAGTTTCATGTTCTATGTCATAACTTTGTTCCCAGTAGAATATCCAGGATAATGAAATTAAAAAAATCAGATTTGTGAAGGAAAATATCACTTTCCTTTTATGAAGTTTGTAGACATAATTTGCCTACTTTTCATGGAATAAAGTTGACAACACCTCTCGTATATATATGTTGTGTGTCTGAATAGCTTTAATTAGTTAACTTTGCACTTTCCTTGAGGTGACTTTTTAAAGTTTTGAACTACAAAATAAGGCATAAATGTCTAGATTGCCAGGATTCAAATTGGAATTAGAAAGACTGGGGCTGGCTGATTCATATTTGCTATAAGGCCATCACATTTGTCCTTTAATTTTATTTTGCAAAGATTTTTTTTAGCGTTATTCTCATCATTTATTGATAGACATTAAAAAAAAGATGACCTATTTGTAGAGCTTATATTAGTACAGAGGCTTGAATGCCAGATTTAGATTGTATATAAAGATTTTTTTTTTTGATGTGGGTCATTTTTTTTTGAAACTTTTTGTTTTATATTGGAATGTAGCCAGTTAACAAAGTTGTGATAGTTTCCATGAACAAAAAGTGACTCAGCCAAGCATGTACAATGTATCCACTCTCCCTAAACCCCTCTCCCATCCAGGGGGCTCCTAATATTGAGCAGAGTTCCATGTGCTATTCAGTAGGTGATGTGAACGATTTTTAAAGGCTTTATTGAATTTGTCACAATATCGCTTCTGGTTTTTTGGCTGTGAGGCATGTGGGATCCTAGCTCCCCAGGCAGGAATGGAACCTGCCCGCCTCTCTCCCTGCCCTGGAAGACTAAGTCCCAACCGCTGGACTACCAGGGAAGTCCCAACACATTCGTCCTTTTAAAATTTGCTTATTAGGCCCATATTCTATAGTATGTTTTATTCGACTGCAACGGTTATTAATGAATTCTTTGACAGTGACTTTTTGTCACAGACATCTTTCTTGGCTCAGGGAACCTAACGTAGGGATAATCTCCTGTTGGAGTTGCTTTCTTATCTAGTGACATTTATCATTATCTGAGGCCAGCTGCCTGACGTCTCTTCAGGGCTCTGTTTATGGGGTTTGAACATCTATAAATGGAAACACTAGCTAACCAGAAATTATCGCCAGGGCTTTCTGATAGTGTCCTGGGCTCTCACAACTTGGAATGTCCTGCAATATCTAACATGTAAGCACGTCACATCATTTTCTAGACAGAATCGGAATCTTGCCTTTTCTCTTTCTCTCTCTCTCATTCTCTTTCAACATGGACTTTGAAAAGCATGGGGAAGGAAGCTTATTAAATGAGAATTTAGAGGAGAAACTGACGGTAAGACTGATATTTCACAAACATGGATTTATAATACAACTAACAGAGCAGAAATCAGTTGTTATAGTGTGAAAAAGTTATACTGGTCACCTATATTTCCCTGTTTTTCTGGTCAATGACCTTGAAATCAATGAGTTCTAAGGGTTTTGCTGAAAACAATGTGATAAAATTATTAATATGATGTCATTACTAGAATGTGGGTAAATTAGATTTAGTTAAGTGATATGGTTTATCTTTGTTTTAACAACCAGAATCCATTTATTTTGAGACCTGGTGGTGGTTCCCTCAATACTGGGAGATTATTTTCTTTACTCATATGAAGTTTAGCGAATATTCAAAACTCAATTTCAGAGATACCAGGAATGTGTGTCAAGGGAAATATGAGTATTATGGACAATTTAAAATTTTTAATGGAAAAATTAATGATAAAATGTAAGGATAAAATTTACTTTTGAAAAAGTTTTGTTTTTCGCAGTAAAATTTGTAAAAGTTGCTTTACCTTGATGCTAAGAGATTCAGTGTCAGTAAACACAGTGGCCACTTCTGTTTGCTCAAACACAGAATGTACTGTAACCTAGGGTAGAATGTTTTGTTCATGGTTCACCTGATAGGTTTAGGAGATTAATTATGTTTATAAAGTTACTGAGGCTTCAGAGTTAATGTTAGAACAGGGCATGGCTTATGTTAATAGCTGTGCAAGTAGCAAAAACTAAAATTGTATTGACTATAAGACTGTGACTTCTTGAACTCATGAGAATGTGTTGTTTTTGATGTCTGACATTGAGGTGTAAGCACTAACAATGATATTAAAACCTGAAAGGTGGAAGGAAAAACCATATTGAGTTGAAAACTCCTAACATATGTTAGACTTTCAAGGTCTTGAAGAAATATATTGGATAAGATAGATACAACTTCTTCTTAAAGGATTTGGGTCATTTTGAATATTGACTGTGGACCTCTCTTCAGGTGATTGCTTAAACATGTCATGGCCCCGGACTGCTTTGATTTTGGACTGTTTTAAAAAGCCATGTATTACTGTAGAACTAACCAGCGGTTTTGAATCAGGAAGATCTGATGAGAATCCTCACTCCATCACTTCTAAATGTGGGATGATGGGATTTTGTTTAAGCCTTTTGCGTCTCAGTTAACTCGCTTGTTGATGGGGAGCAGTGATACTTAATTGGAAGGCTGTTACGAGCATTAACTATAACGTATGTGAAGTCCCTCAGATGAACCTGTTATTTTCAAACTGCTTTTGGCCTGACTTACTTAGCAAGTACATATCCAGGCTTTGTTTACATAGAAAGAGAAAGCTGAAATGCATTTCAAAGTAAAAGGAACACTCAAATATGTTAACTATAAAGGCTTAGGAGTTATAAAACTTTGATGGAACCAGATAGATGGTTAATAAATACACCAGTAAGAGTTGCTATGAACGAGTGTGAAATTTGATCCAGAGCTCACTGGCAATCTTTTAGAGGAAGTTTTGCAAATAAATATAGTGGACATGGGGCAAGTGAACAAAAGTGAAAATGAACTCTTGGTGTATAAGCGTTTCACTGTCCGGAGGTCAAATGTGCCCGAATCTCTCTGAAACACAGCTCTGAATCTAGAAGTGAGCAAAAACCTCTCTTTAGAGGGAGCAATTGCCATAACATTCATGGACTTTACTCTGGAGGGGAAGCCTAGGACTGGCCCCTGATTCATTTCCACGAGATTGGAGGAAAATCTTGGGTGGATCGGAAAGTGCCAGAATATCCAATCTGTACTGAGCATAGGCGGTTCTCAGGGAGGGCAGGGATACAGTAAATAAAGTTCAGTACTTGGGAAAGTTACCTGTGCAGGTAAATAGATAAATAAGTAAATAGTGCCTAGTACTCAGCTGCTCAGTCATGTCTGATTCTTTGTGACCGTGTGGACTGTAGCCTGCCAGGGTCCTCTGTCTTTGGATTTTTCCAGGCAAGAATATTGGAGTGGGTTGCCATTTCCTACTCCAAAAATAAGAAAATAATATAACAAGTAAAATTAAAGCAAGAAATCTTGACTACTCTCTAAACTCCTTTTCTTTTAGATTATTAAATGCATCAACAAAGAATTTCACTTACGTTGATCTTCAACTGAAATTTATTAATGAAAAGGAACATACATTATTAACAGAGTAAAATAGTCATGCATCTCAGAACATTCTGACTTAATGGTGGTTTCTTTCTCTTAAAAGGTGATAAGAACAAATAGATCTCACACATGAGTCTAATAATTTCTATCACATCAGTTAATATATCTCGAGACAATTCTATCTTCCCAAGTAATAAATGTTCAATAAATATCACAAAAATCATCATAATGAGAGGGTACGGCATCCAACTCATTTTATACGGATGCTTGGTAGGAACAAATGAACGCAGTAGAACTGACTACCATGTGTTTTACTCAAAAAATATTGCTTTTTTGAGTGTAAGGAACTATCTGAGATTGAGAAAGAAATCCTTCATCTGACAGTTTGTTAAACAGGATGTGTATAATGTAAGAAGCTGAAAACTGGTATTTTAAGTAAAATTTACCTTTAATTATTAAAAATTTTTTACTTATTTTAAATTTGAGGGTGAAAGACTTATCCTGTGACATGTAGATTTCCTTAGGGTCTCACAAGAACATTCTCCTCCATTTCAGGGAAAGAGAATCATGACACTTTTGAATACAATGAAAGAGAAATGATGTGGAAGGAAAAATGATGGGTATAATATAAGCATACAAAATATACATTTAAAAATTCTGTGGTGAACCAGTGAAGGGTAGTACTTTAAGATTAAATCAATCATCAGTTTATAGATTCAATAATAAAAATAAAATCTTTTAAAGACATCTGTTAGCAAACAAAACACAGAACTGCTGTTTTGGCTATAATTCCCGATATTATTGTTGAGTTTTGTTTGGAGCCTTTTCAAAGAGTCAACCTCGTGTCTGTCCTGTCCTGAGAAACAAAAAGATCCTTTCAGATCGGTATGTATTCCTGAATGCCCATTTGAACAAGACACGTGCTAAGGGCTGCCACGGAACATGCTTGATAAAGCCTTGGCCATCGAGGAGATTATTATGTTTTGATTGTTTTTTAGTAGATTATAAAAGAATAATGGTAAGCTTAAGTAGCTTAGAAATATTCTAAGGGTACAAAACATAAACATTCCAAATTTTTTCATTCTTACATAGACTTGGGACAGCAAGACTATATATAATTACTCATCAGAATGTCTTAACAATGAGAACAATCGTGAAGTATTTTATGCAGTAACATATTTTATTTCATTATAATATCGACTGCTAGAGGAGATCACAGAGAGAACATGACCTCTGGTTGACCCAAGAGCAAGACCCAGGCAGTGGAAGCCCCTCCCTGGTCCCCTGTCCTTAAAATATGAATTCTGTCCACTCTTCCCACAGTGGGAGCAGTTTCAGGGATGCAGCCTTGAGAAGAAGGGGATGCTGAGACTGTCTGGGTAGGACGGTCTGACTGGACCCAGTTAGGACCTCTCTGTAAACTTCTAAGATTCTGACAGGCAATCCAGGAGATTCACTGGCTGATGCCCCTGTATGTAACATCCCTGTTTATTAAACCTTCCACCCACCTTCTGGAGTGTCTACCCCTTCTCTGGTCTCTCCTAACCCTCCCTATATGATAACCAGTTTCCAATTTCACCCAGCAAGCTCCCAAGGCATCAAACCAACATCTGCATACCTATTTATTTTTCTTATTGTATCTAACTAGAGTCCCTGGTAACAGGCACTCAGTAGGTGCTTCCATATCTGAACAAAAAAGTGTATACTACTGCCGATGTTTTTGGTGTGTTATTGAGAGATTATTTTCTGTACAGCTTGAGTGTTGTTTCTGATCTATGCAGTATTTCTGACAAGGTAGCATTACATAATACAATAAGTGGTAAATTTAAGTTTGTAATTCTCTGGAGGAAAGGTGCTGGATCTCTGTATCTTTATATCATAATTGATTGCCCTAGATCCTTAATAAACTAATGCTGGTGATGACCAAAATGAAGGGAAGCGGAGAACAAATGAATGATATTTCCTTTTCTTTGACATTTGGTTATTTATCTTGAAAACTTTCTTCCATTTCTTTGCTCTTTGTGAGTGGTCCAGTGACTCTTGCTATGTTCTGGACTTCACTGAGAAGTTGTTCTGAATGTCTACTGTGTCTGGTTACTCTGATGTAGAGGATGTGAGTTAATCTGTGCCCAAACCTTAGCTCCTCCATGCTACTGCTCATTTGGTTTTACGGGTGGCACCGTCACGGAGAATGGCAGGCATCTGCGCGTCTCTGAGAATGCCGCTGATCTCTCTGGCACGTCTGTGGTGCCTGCTGTGAATTCTACACGCCTCCCAAGATGGCTCATTCGTCATCAGTATATTTTGAATTTAACCGTTTCCCGTTTCTCTAGAGAGGGCCAAAGCTCTGTAATAAGATGGCACTCAACATGAAGTGAAGTCGCTCAGTTGTGTCTAACTCTTCGCGACCCCATGGACTGTAGCCTACCAGGCTCCTCCCTCCATGGGATTCTCCAGGCAAGAGTACTGGAGTGGGTTGCCATTGCCTTCTCCGACACTCAACCTACTCTATGGAAATAATTATTTTTCACAAAACAGATGGGTAGTACTGAACACAATTTTATGGTAAGCGGCTCAGTAAGCCTCCCTTGACTGGAAGGCAAACAGAGGAAACTCAGAACTAGGCTTCTCTGAATTCCTGAGCTCAGTGTCACTTCCAAATTTTTAGTGAGATCAAGTAAGTTGTTCTCATATCTTACAGGGGTAGGCCTCCTCTGAGAAGTCAGTAGAGGGGCATAGGATTGATCAGCCTGCACCAGGTAGTAGGGAGTTCATTGATTAAGACACGCTCTCCGAAGGACTGAAGCAGCCCTAAGCATTGTGGGTAGTAAGAAGATTCTGGTTTCACCTGAGGTGAAAATGCATAGTTGCACAGAGTAACCGTGAGTCCTGAACATTGGCAAGTCAAAGTAAAAAACTAAGTAACTACTCTTAGAGCTCTCTTTCATGAGAAATAGTCCCACCCTAACCTCTCTCTGGCCTCCTCTCCATAGAGCCAATGACAAATTTTTAAAGCTATCTGAAGAATCTGTAGCAGGAAATAAAAAACGGAGGGAGGAGATGAAACACTGAGATGCCATCATGGTGACGGGTCACTGTCATGGGAATCAGGGGGAAACTGTCAAAGCAGTGGGAACTGAGTCTTCGTTTAAAATTAATTTTTGTTGGAGTATAGTTACTCTACAATGTTGCGTTAGTTTCCGCTGTGCAGCCAAGTGAATCAGTTGCATATGTGCACGTATCCCCCTCTTTTTATAGTTCCTTGCTAGTTAGGTCACCACAGAGCGCCGAGTAGAGTTTTATGCAGTAGGTTCTCATGAGTTATCTGTGTTATGTAGAGTGGTGTGTGTATGTCAGTCTCTATCTGCCGGTTCATTCCGCCCATCCTTCACTCCTTGGCAACCTTAAGTTTGTTCTCTACATCTGTACTCTATTTCTGCTTTGTAGATAAGTTCATTTGTACCATTTTTCTAGATCCCATGTATAAATGATGATATATGATACTTGTTTTTCTCTTTCTGACTTCGCCCTGTACAACCATTGCTAGGTTGTTCCACGTCTCTGCAAATGGCACTATTTCATTCCTTTTCTGGCTGAGTAATACTCCTTTGTGTATTCATATATAGATACACCAAGTCTTTCCTGTCTATTCGTCTATCAGTGGCCACATGTAAATTGCTCCCCTGTCTCGGCTCTTGTGGATAGTGCTGCTGTGCACACTGAGTGCAGGGGCCTGCATCCTTCTGAACTATGGTTTTGTCTGGATATGTGCCTAGGAGTGGTGGTGCTGGATCATATGGTAGCTCTGTTTTTAGCTTTTTAAGGAACCTCCATACTGTTCTCCATAATGGCTGCACCAATTTTGTAGTTGAGTCTTAATGTGCATCATGGCAGAATAAGGTGAGGCTGGGAAAATGATGAGTTAGGGTAGGTAAGTGTGTGCACGTGTTCTGGGGACCATTCAAACATATCTATGAAAATCAGAACAGAGAACCTACGTGTGTGTGTGTGTGTGTGTGTGTGTGTGTGTGTGTGTGTGTGTGAGACGAGGACTTCTTATTCCAAAGAAGAGGCTTTCTTCCTCTTCCTAAGTGCCTGTGTGGTGAAAAGCACGTTGTATCTGAGGCTAGGGAAGGTTGTATTTGTCTGGCTTTTGACAATTCACTTAACCTTTGGTGTCCTGGGGCTTCCCTGGTAGCTTGGTCAGTAAAGAATGTGCCTGAAATGCAGGAGATCTGGGTTCGGTCTCTGGGTTGGGAAGATTGCCTGGAGGAGGGCATGGAAATCCACTCCAGTGTTCCTGCCTGGAGAATCCCATGGACAGAGGAGCCTGGCGGGCTACAGTCCATGGGGTCACAAAGAGCTGGACACAACTGAGTGACTAACACTTTTGTTTTCACTTTGGTGTCCTAGCTAAGAGGCTAGGTTGTACAAGGCTGGGTTGGATTTGTCAAGATTGTTATTCTTTCTGAAACTTTGAGTCTGTAGCTAAATAGCCTTTGGCTGTGTGCTGATTAAATTTTTTCCATGGCAGAGAATGTCTGTTTATACAAACATTGAAATAATTTGTGTTTTTATGTCATCACTGACCAAATGTAAAACAGAAGTCCTCGTGATTAGATTAAACCTTCCTTGCAGTATAGAAAGTTCACAGTTCAGTACTCACAAATTGAATTGCATATATTTTCAATGTTCTCACTGAGAAATGACAAAGAGTTGAGAACTGGATCATGGAGGAAAATTATGGAATTGATGAAGAAAGAAGCAGGTAATTGCTTCAATATTAATATTGAGATATTATCAAAATAAGGCATTCTGTTCTCTTACAGCAGTACATAAAAGAAAGTAGGCTCTGTGTTTTCATCAGGAGTAGCAATTTACAAAATATGGGCTCCGTGGTTTAAATGTTCTTTCTGAGATGGTTTGTTTAGGGCGTGTTCATTCCCTCTTGCAGTTCTCGCTGCTCCTTGCAATGTGCCTGACACAGATAACTTGGTCCCTTTGCAACTCTAATTTTAGTGCCTTTTGCATCACTGAGGTTGAGGAAAAAGTGGATTGCACACGAATGGCAAAATCCTAGCCACCATTTCCATTTTTCTTTTTTCTCAAAGGATAAAAAATAAGGGCCGTGTCTATTAGAACCCAGGGCAGGGAGGTGAAGAGTAAAGTGAGACTGATAAGGATCCCGATTTCTACTTTATGGTTCACAGGAAGTTCTCGAAGCCAAACCAGTCCTTTGAAAATCACTGCTAATTAAAGCAGTGTCTGCTGATAATGTAAGTCTGAGACGCGCTGTTTGAATGGATCTTTTGCTGGAGCTCTGTGTGATGACGAGTAACAGAAGAAAGATGGATGGTAGGCTCTCACTGAGCTGTGATTTCACAGCGACATTTTAACACCCTGTACTGCAGTGAGGTGGTTCCTAGGTTCTTGTTGTGGGAATTACAATGACTTAACTAGCCAGGCGTGCTGTCCGGGGTATGGCTCCCCCCAGGGTATGGCAAGCAGACTGTGGTATTAGTGATGCCAGCACATGAGAGAGTCGTGGGCTTTGTTTTGCTGCCTGATCATAAAAATAAGGAGATGGCTTTTTAAAATGGCGAGAGGGTGTCTGCTATTTAACAGCTGGCATTTCTCTTTTATTTATAACCTGAGATTTTCTGGAGCATCCTTTCGTCAGTTTCCTTCTCAGTTAAGTGGGGGTTTCCTTGCACAGGTAGCTTCTGGGGAAGATGTCACTACAGTTTTTTCTCCAAGATTGGCCTTGTGTCTGTCAGGATGTAGCCATTCAGAGGCCACGTCATGCTCGTGAATACTGACTTGATGACGTTCATTTTCAGAGCAGAGGAGAGAGCTCACAGGATTGCTTTCCTGAACCTGTTACACTTTGCTGGGACATCACGTCATCACAGGGAAGCTGAATGAGAAAATGTCAGCTTGAATTAATAAGCTCATTAGAGAATGGGCAGCTCTTTTAGAAAACGTGAAGGTAATATGGAAAAAATCAAATGTTTCCGTTTCCGTTTTGCTTTTCCAGTGGACCTCAGCTTTCAACGTGGGAATTCCTGTCTGTTTGTTGTTCCGTTGGCTTCTTCTCATTCATTCATTCATCCATCCAGCCTGGGAGTTCTCTGCGTGTAGCTTGTGACTTTCTGCCCACCCATTCTCCTTTGCATGGCAAATGGAAGAAGAAGTGGGATGGGTCTTAGAGACCGCCAAAGAATTCTCTTCTTTGCAGCCCACGTACAGTCCTGCCCTGTGAAATTTGCCTTCCTTGGCTCTGGTGCCTCCAGGGTTTGCAGAGACATCTCAGTGCCCCTTCCTAGCTGCAGCTCTGCTTCATAGAGCAATGCCCCTCCATCTCCTATCTTCCAGGAACTTACGGCACACAGCTTCATGCTGATTCCCCTCCTATGATAGGTCTCTTATAGTTGTGGGTTTATTCTTTAAGATTCCTTTCCTCTCCTTTTAATGTAGTCCAGAGGAGGATGTGAGGGAAACTCCTGGGCTCCATCAGTCTTCTCAAACCAAAAGACGTGTCAAAAGTCAATCTTCCTCAATGTTCAGTGTTGGAAAATCTTTTCAGTAGGTGGTGAGTGTTGTCAAACACCCAGATTCTTCACTGAGAGAGAGGTTCTGAT
The DNA here is from genome assembly GCF_042477335.2 of Ovis canadensis. Taxonomy (NCBI): domain Eukaryota; kingdom Metazoa; phylum Chordata; class Mammalia; order Artiodactyla; family Bovidae; genus Ovis; species Ovis canadensis. The sequence continues at coordinate 21,721,721 of NC_091264.1, read as the reverse complement.
GTGTAAATGTTGTATAAGCCATGGTATATGGTGTGCCAAGAAATATTCTGAGCATATAATTAAAAATATTATGCTGTTTCTGAAAGTTGGAAAATTAAGAAAGTTATAGTTTTGACCCTGCTTCTTTGTGCCATAGCGATCGTGGTGGTTCAATGCAGGGCCTCTGGGGTGAGCGTTCAAATCCAGGCTCTTACGTGTTCATTCTACGTCAGCTTCAGTTTCCTTATCTCTAAAACAGGATGTGACTCGCCTCCCAGGGCCATTATTTGGACTGGCAATGGGGAAATTTTGGAAAAGCGCTTGCACACAATAAGCCTTCAGTAAACAGGAGCTATTAGACAAAAGGAAATCACAGTGGGGTACAAGTTACACAAACCCCTGGATTTGTGTTTGGGGTTTGTCCTCTGCGAGAGAATGTGATTTCTTTTTCCCTTTTTAAAAATTTTTGCCCACACTGCACAACATGTGGGATCATAGTTTCCTGACCAGAAGTCAAACCCTCATGCCCTGCAATAGAAGCAAGGAATCTTAGCCACAGGACCACTAGGGAAGTCCTGAGGATGTGATTTCAAACCAGAGGCAATGCTTAGAAGGTGTGCCATCATCAAAATTCTAAGCTTTAATTTTGTCTCTCCTGGAAGGGTGACAAAGTTTCAAAAGTAAGAGAGTTTATTTTTCCCAAGTATGTTAATTTTAATCAATTTTTATTGGAGTACAGTTGCTTTACAGTGTTTGTTAATTTCTACTGGACAGCAAAATGAATCAGCCCTACGTATTCATGTATCCTTTCCCTTTGGACTTCCTTCCCGTTCAGGTCACTGCAGAGCATTAAGTAGAGTTCCCTGTGTATAGAGTAGGTTCTCATTGTTGTCTGTTTTCTGTATAGCATCAGTAGTTTCTATAGATCAGTCCCCATCTCTCAATTCCTCGTGGCCTCCTACTTCCCCTTTGATATCCATATATTTGTTCTCTATATCTGTGTCTCTGTTTCTGCTTTGCAGATAAGATCATCTATACTATTTTTATAGATTCCATATATATATATATATGCATTAATGTACGATATTTGTTTTTCTCTTTCTGACTTATTTCTCTCTGCATGACACTCTCCAGGTACACCCCCATCTCTACAGATGAACCATTTCCTTCCTTTTTATGGCTGAGTAACATCCCATAATATGTATGTACCACCCCTTCTTTATCCACGCCTCTGTTGATGGGCATTTAGGTTGTTTCCACATCCTGGCTATGGTAAACAGTGCTGCAGTGAACACTGGCGTGCATGGATCTTTTGGAATTATGGTTTTCTCTGGGTATAAGGTCCAGTAATGGGATTGCTGGGTCAGATGGTAGTTCTATGCTTAGTTTTTAAAGGAACCTCCCTACTGTTTTCCATAGTGGCTATTTCAATTTAAGCTTCCACTAACAGTGCATAGGGGTTTCCTTTTCTCCACGCCTTCTCCAGCATTTATTGTTTGCAGATTTTTTGATGATGGCCATTCTGACCCTTGTGAGGTGATACCTCATTGTAGTTTTGATTTGCATTTCTCTAATAAAACATGGCACCCATTCTGAAAGACGTTATGGTCCATACTCAGTGGAGAATACTTATATTACATTAATGCAGATTCTATGTAGGGAGAGAACAAAAGGGCTAAATTGTTCAGTGCAAATAATTAGGACATACTTAATATGTAGCTCATATAATTAATAAAAAATATACCAGTGACTGCTAGACTTATCAAGGCTGGATGTTTGTAGGAGAGGAGGAGTTGAGGTGAATTGTTAGGAAGGCATCCTAGCGCATGTGTGTGTAGAATGTTTAAAAGAAGAACATCAGTTCAGTTCAGTTGCTCAGTCGTGGTCACTCTTTGCGACCCCATGGACCGCAGCACACCAGGCCTCCCTGTCCATCACCCACTCCCAGAGTTTCCCAAACTCATGTCCATTGAGTCAGTGATGCCATCCAACCATCTCATTCTCTGTCGTCCCCTTCTCCTCCTGCCTTCAATCTTTCCCAGCATCAGGGTGGGACTCTTTTCAAATGAGTCAGCTCTTCCCATCCGGTGGCCAAAGTATTGGCGTTTCAGCTTCAACATCATAAATATGGTTAAAAGTGCTGTTGGATTGAAAAAAGTTTTAAATCCAGAAACTGTTTATTCTCTTCAGGAGATCATAATTTATGTCTCTTACTTCATCTGCCATTTTTCTTCTCTGGACATAATGTATTTTCCTGGGAAAGCAAACCACCAATGGTTCATTTATTTACTTTAGAATTTTTCTATAAAACATATAGTTCCTATACTACAAGTAGGGCTTATATTGGGACAACTTTTCTGGAGCATGATATATATTGAGGCCTTAGATACTTGTATGTCTACTGGCCAGGTAATTTTACTCTAAGAATTGTTTTGAAGCAAAGAAATGTACAAATATTAGTTTCAATAATGTTTATTGCCATATTGTTTGTAAAAGCAAGAATAATGGACACAGTAGAGAAGTTAGTTACGAATCCATAATACTATATGAGGAAATTTAAGGGCTGTGGGATAGTGGACAATATACTCCATTTTTTCCCTACAAAAATACAGATATTGTGCAATGTGGAATGAATGAGTTTTTTATGGACCTTCTACTTGGGAAGAACATTTGCAAGCAAACAGTGAATGTATTTGGGCCGCACTTCTCTTTACAAATAAAGTCTGCAATACTGTGAGTTGAACTACATTTTTTAGTTTTACTAAATTTCAAATAGCTCAGAGTTATTTTTGTTCATAATAACCTCATGTTTTTACGATCCTGCTGAGCTGAGATTGTATCAGAGAAGAATGCAAGGTCAGCTGATATTTGGTGTACTATTCCTCACCTGAGAGCAGATTTATAGACTCTTGAGGGCTTTCATCTTTTAGCCAAAGAGCCTTGGGCCGCCACCAGACTGCAAACTCCTCAAGGACAAGAATTGGATTTTCCTGGCATTGAGGTCCGTGTCTGGTATGTACCTGATAAATCTTGGTTAACTGCACAGGTGTGACTGTCACGTACATGTGGGTGTGCAGTGCACTTTATCTCACTTCCTAAGTAGTAAGGATCACAGACTAAGCCTGTACTGAATTCATCCTAAGATTCGGCCATGTCCGGAGAGCTGGTAGCTTGGCACTTTCAAAAACTTGTTTTTTAAGAGACAATGAAAATCCTCCCAGGGAGAGACTTACCTCTGACTCCTGGGGTAAAAGACAGATGAGATTCTTACGGTTTTGTCCATAGAAAATGAGGGACCCTAAGTATGGCAGGTCACTTTCCCTTCTGGGTGATCTTTCATTCGACCTCAGCCGTTTTGCTCGTGAGAAAAAAATGAGCAGAGTTGTCTTCCGGGGAGTCTTTGAGCAGCGTGGAAAGCACTAAATGCCAGTGTTCCTGGTGCTGGCAGCTTTGGTGAAGGCGTCCGCATCCTCACTGCAGAGCCCTGGACGCTTGGTGTGGCCGTTGGTGGGCAGCGACGACGGGGGTGGCAGAAATGCAGAGCTCAGCATTGGCGACAGCATGGCCAGGGTGTGGCCTGCGTGTGGCAGAGGGTGGCAGACTCCTGTGAGCCCGGGCGCTGGTTCCTGGAGCAATGAAAGAAGGGCAGAGGGGTGGAGCTTTCTCAGAGTGGGGAGAAGGACAGCCACGGTGATGCTATCTTTTAATACAATTTTAAAATAATTAACTGAACTTCAGTTTTGCTCCAAGAACATGTTTCCCTTGTGAAAAGTTAGGTACTATGAAAAATGCAATTAATTAGGCATTTTCAGATACCTGGAAACTCTACCACTGGCAGTTATGATTAATGAGATGCTCAGGACATCAACAGAATCTGCATTATCCTTTGAAGATTATTATTATTATTTTTTTTTTGAGGAGTTTATATTTTGCTAAGATTCATTTTCTTTTCCTACCAAATCCAGTGCTGTGAGGTAGATTATCTCAACACACTCTGCAGTAACAATCATACACAGAACAGAGCACATACTTCTGTCTGGAATTTTTGTGCATTTGGGTTTGGGATTTTGAAAATAGTACTTGAGATATAAAAAGGATCATTTTTAGTTTCCCAAGTATTTAAAGTACTAGAAGTAATTTTAGGTTGATACTTACCCCTCCTCCTCCCTACTTTCCCCTTCCTTCTCATCATTTTCCTCCTCATTCTCCTTGCCCCCCTCCTTTTCCATCCTCTTTTTTGTCTTTCGATGTCCAGATGTTTCAGTATCATTTATTGGAATGGTATATGCACTCTAATTATCCATGACAAAATTATCCCATGTACTATAGATTCTTTCAAACACCAGAGGAGTGCTTCATCATCTCAACAACAGCCACCTGTGTTAACACTTACATATCAGTAGTTTTGCTATGATCTTGGCATCTCTCTATACATACTGGAGATATCAGTTCAGTTCAGTTCAGCTCAGTCGTGTCCGACTCTTTGCGACCCCATGAATCACGCACGCCAGGCCTCCCTGTCCATCACCAACCCCCGGAGTTCACTCAGACTCGCGTCCATCGAGTCAGTGATGCCATCCAGCCATCTCATCCTCGGTCATCCCCTTCTCCTCCTGCCCCCAATCCCTCCGAGCGTCAGAGTCTTCTCGAATGAGTCAACTCTTCGCATGAGGTGGCCAAAGTACTGGAGTTTCAGCTTTAGCATCATTCCTTCCAAGAACACCCAGGGCTGATCTCCTTTAGAATGGACTGGTTGGATCTCCTTGCAGTCCAAGGGACTCTCAAGAGTCTTCTCCAACACCACAGTTCAAAAGCATCAATTCTTTGGCACTCAGCTTTCTTCACAGTCCAACTCTCACATCCATACATGACCAGTGGAAAAACCATAGCTTTGACTAGATGGACCTTTGTTGGCAAAGTAATGTCTCTGGTTTTCAACATGCTATTTAGATTGGTCATAACTTTTCTTCCAAGGAGTAAGCGTCTTTTAATTTCAGGGCTGCAGTCACTAACTGCAGTGATTTTGGAGCCCCCCCAAATAAAGTCTGACACTGTTTCCACTATTTCCCCATCTATTTCCCATGAAGTGATGGGACCAGATGCCATGATCTTCGTTTTCTGAATGTTGAGCTTTAAGCCAACTTTTTCACTCTCCTCTTTCACTTTCATCAAGAGGCTTTTGAGTTCCTCTTCACTTTCTGGCATAAGGGTGGTGTCATCTGCATATCTGAGGTTATTGATATTTCTCCTGGCAATCTTGATTGAAGCTTGTGTTTCTTCCAGTCCAATGTTTCTCATGATGTACTCTGCATATGAGTTAAATAAGCAGGATGACAATATACAGCCTTGATGTACTCCTTTTCCTATTTGGAACCAGTCTGTTGTTCCATGTGCAGTTCTAACTGTTGCTTCCTGACCTGCATACAGATTTCTCAAGAGGCAGGTCAGGTGGTCTAGTATTCCCATCTCTTTCAGAATTTTCCACAGTTTATTGTGATCCACACAGTCAAAGGCTTTGGCATAGTCAGTAAAGCAGAAATAGATGTTTTTCTGGAACTCTCTTGCTTTTTCCATGATCCAGCGGATATTGGGAATTTGATCTCTGGTTCCTCTGCCTTTTCTAAAACCAGCTTGAACATCAGGAAGTTCACGGTTCACGTATTGCTGAAGCCTGGCTTGGAGAATTTTGAGCATTCCTTTACTAGCGTGTGAGATGAGTGCAATTGTGTGGTAGTTTGAGCATTCTCTGGCCTTGCCTTTCTTTGGGATTGGAATGAAGACTGACCTTTTCCAGTCCTGTGGCCACTGCTGAGTTTTCCAAATTTGCTGGCATATTGAGTGCAGCACTTTCACAGCATCATCCTTCAGGATTTGAAATAGCTCCACTGGAATTCCATCACCTCCACTAGCTTTGTTCGTAGTGATGCTTTCCAAGACCCACTTGACTTCACATTCCAGGATGTCTGGCTCTAGGTGAGTGATCACACCATCTTGATTATCTTGGTCGTGAAGCTCTTTTTTGTACAGTTCTTCTGTGTATTCTTGTCACCTCTTCTTAATATCTTCTGCTTCTGTTAGGTCCATACCATTTTTGTCCCTTATCAAGCCCATCTTTGCGTGAAATATTCCCTTGGTTTCTCTAATTTTCCTAAAGAGATCTCTAGTCTTTCCCATTCTGTTGTTTTCCTCTATTTCTTTGCATTAATTGCTGAGGAAGGCTTTCTTATCTCTTCTTGCTATTCTTTGTAACTCTGCATTCAGATGCTTATATCTTTCCTTTTCTCCTTTTCTTTTGACTTCTCTTCTTTTCACAGCTATTTGTAAGGCCTCCCCAGACAGCCATTTTGCTTTTTTGCATTTCTTTTTCTTGGGGATGGTCTTGATCCCTGTCTCCTGTACAATGTCACGAACCTCAGTCCATAGTTCATCAGGCACTCTATCAGATCTAGGCCCTTAAATCTATTTCTCTATCAGATCTAGTCCCTTAAATCTATTTCTAGTCCCTTAAATCTATACTGGAGATATATAGATCCATAAATAGCTCTGACTCCCAAAGTCGATATTGTTTCTGTTTTCGTTTTATGTGTGAGGAAACCAAGGTGAGAGAGGTTAGTTTCACAGTCAGTAGATGGTAAAGCTCATTGCAGTCCCAGGCTGCCTCCAAGTCCATGCACTGAACCACCAAAACGTGTTGTCTCTAAACTCAGTTTTCTTTATGGTTAAATTTGGTCAAGGACATATTCTGGGATAAATTTTATGTTTCCAATTACATGCTTTCTAATTAGTGTTTGGGTCCAAATAACTAATACTCCTACAGAAACACCAATAATGGTGGAACGAAACATCAGTTTGCTTAAAGATTCAGGTGGACAAGATTACTGTTTTAAGAAGATTATGGGAAATATTTTCTGAGTGAGGTGTTTGCAGTATTTTTCAAATCTGAACTTTATAAGAACTTACTTTGAGATAGACTGCTACCTGAAAGTTTCTAACTTTAAAGAATAAAAAGATAGTTTCATGGGAAGCAACTTGTTTTTATGACCATCCATTTTAATTTCCCCTCTGGTACTATTAGCATTTATTTGTAAGAATCAGGGTTCTTTATGTAATGGACAGATTTTTAAAATTCTTATTTGACCAGGTGACGATGTGCTTTATGATTCAAATGGGGACCTTTTTGAGAGAAAAGGGGTGCAATTAATAATTACTTTATGACAACAGGCACTAACCAGGACTGTCCCAGACAAACCAGGGCACGTGGGCAGCTGGTATTTAACTTACTCCTGCATAGAGATGTGGGAATCAATGATTCCAAGGGTCAGGGATGACTCTTGAAAAGTCAAAAGTTTTCTCTAACAGTCAAATGTCATTTGCTTCTGTTCTTAGCAAAAGGACAACCTGAATTTAGTTACTGAAGTTTTTTTTTTTTTAAGAGCAGGAACTTAGTTTTCTTTTTTGTGTATCAGGTTATATCGTGTGTGTGTGTGTGTGTATGTGAGTGTGTGTGTGTGTGTGAGTGTGTGTGAGAGAGAGGGAGACAGATGGAGAGAGAGGGATGGAGGAGGAGAGAGAGAGGCTCTTTCAGGGCACTGCTTCAGGGCTGCAGAGCTACTGGTGCAGCCGATGCCCTTGACCGCGAAAAGAAAGGGAGAACCCAGCCCAGGTTTCCTAAATGTTGGTTAATTTTACTTGTGAAATGAATCCAATAAGAAAAAGAGAAGGGCCATGGACAAATAGCTGTAGTTCCGTCAGTTTCCCAGTGGATAGAATATTCTATCACTTTATTCAAAGGTGTGGAAGCATTTTGTTCAAAGGTGTAAATGGTACCATCCCTGCCCCCCACACCCCCAGCATTATACATCTTGTCATGAGGTCATCAGGGAACAGGACGTGGTGCTCTTCTCTTTGGCCTCTTGTCATTTTCTGAGTGAAGCTGAGTGGAATTGTAGGAAGAATGAGGAAAGCTGGACCATCAGTTTAGGCGTGGCTGTGACAAGTTACTTCATTTCCCTGGGTCTCAGTGTCCTCATGGTAAGAAAAAATATTGGACTGGATCATATGAGGTTCCTTCCAGTTTTGATTAACGTGATTCTATAACCTTCTGGGAGGGTAGAACTTAGATTCTTGAAAGTTCTGATGGAGACGTCATGCCTAGATTTCATGCCTCACCTGCAGAAAGGGGAAAATTCAAATGCTTCTGGGGTTTTTACCAGGGCAAATGACACTTGCCCAAATATATTTAATCACTGAAAGTGCACTTTTAAAAGCATAGATCTATAGAAAATATGAGCCATATTACGACGAGACCCCCACAAACCTCTCATACAGCTGGTGAGAAGTTGCTGTATCACTCAGGGAGCCCAGCCCAGCGCTCCGTGATGACCTAGGGGGCTGGGGTGAGGGGAGGGGAGGGAGGCTCCAGAGGGAGATGATACATGTATAATTGTGGCTAATTTGCGTTATTGTATGGCAGAAACCAACACAACATTGGGAAGCAATTTTTCCTCAGTTAAAAATAAATTTTTAAAAAGTAAAAAAAAAAAAAAAACCACACAAAACATGGCAGTATAGGAATATTGGGCAAAGATAAAAAAACTGACAAAAAAGAGAATAGTTTATTGGTTTAAAAAATGCCAGTTTCTCTCCCCAAGTAGTTGAGCTGGCTTTGCCTAGTGTAAAGGGATTATAAATATGGTGGTGAGGGGCCTTGGCTTGGAATCACATTGGCATTGTTCCTGGCTCCCACAGTTCACTGTGTTACCTGGGGCGTTTAACCTTGTCAAGTGCATTAACTTACAATCTTGGCAAGTTTATTAACTTCTTTAAGTATCAGAATCCTTGTCTGTGAAATGAAAGTAATGATAGCCCTCATAACAAAAGTTATTGATAGAAATAACACATGTAAAAATATTAACACCTATTTCACTGTAATTCCAGCCAGTTGCTAAATTTTAACGGGAAAATTACTAGGCTAATTAACTTGTATTAGACGTTTAGTCTAAGTAGCTGCTATAAGTAGACCCAAATATATTGACTGAACACAGCGAAAATTATTTTATCTGTTACGCAATAGTCCTGGAAGGGGGGAGGAGGGAAGAGAGATCTCCAGTATGATACTCAGTGACTGCAGAGTAGAAGCTGATGCTTTGTTGTTGAGCATTAGGGAAGGGAGAGAAACACACACACCCTCTTGGGAACCTGAGGGTCATCCCTGGACTTTCAAACGTTCTTTCAAGAGAGTAGAAAAGTGGTTTCCAAGGGCTAGTGGAAGGGTAAATAGGGAGAGATTGGTGAAAGGGAGCAAAGGTTCAATTATAAGATAAATAAGGCCTGAGAATCTAATGTGTAATGCGGTCTTATGGTTGATAACATGCTGTCATAGTTGGAATTTGCCGTGAGTGAAACATAAATGTTTTCACCAAAGGGAAGAAAGGTGAATAGGTGGGGTGCTGGAGGTGTTAACCAGGTTGGTGGGGGGATTGTTTCACAAAGTATACCTGTATCGTCATCACACTGAACACTTTAAATATTCTACAGTGTTATTTGTCAGTTATCCCTCAGAAAAGCTGGAACAGCGTTTCCGCAGGATTGCCCTGTGAGAGTCACAAGGGCATAGTGAACATTTGTGATTCTTACTGGTCTTGTCCTTGGTTGACACACAAGGCAAGGTGTAAGCAAAAAGTTTGGGCAGTTGCTTCTATGTGGAATCTAAAGTACAATGCAAATGAACCTATCTACAAAACAGAAATAGGTTCACAGACATAGACAACAGTCCTGTGGTTGCCAAAGCAGAGGTGGGTGGGGAAGGGAAGGATTGGGAATCTGGAATTAGCAGATAGAAACTAATATGTCTAGGATGGATAGATAGCAAGGTCTCACTGTAGAGCACAGGGAGCTATATTCAATATCCTGTAAGAAACCATAATGGAAAAGAATATGAAAAAGAATACATGTATATATATATGTATAAATATATACGTGCACATGCCTATCTGTCGCTTCAGTTGTATCTGACTTTCATGATCCCATGGACTGCAGTCTGCCAGGCTCATCTGTCTATGGGGATTCTTCAGGAAAGAATACTGAAGTGGGTTGGGGAAACAATGGAAATGGTGACAGACTTTATTTTTTGGGCTCCAAAATTACTGCAGATGGTGACTGCAGCCCTGAAATTAAAAGATGTTTGCTCCTCGGAAGAAAAACTATGACACACATAGACAGCATATAAAAAAGCAGAGACATTACTTTGTTGACAAAGGTCCATCTAGTCAAAGCTATGGTTTTTCCAGTGGTCATGTATGGATGTGAGAGTTGGACCATAAAGAAGGCTGAGTGCCAAAGAATTCATACTTTTGAACTGTGGTATTGGAGAAGACTCTTGAGAGTCCCTTGGACTGCAAGGTGATTCAACCAGTCAATCCTAAGGGAAATCAGCCCTGAATATTCATTGGAAGGACTGATGCTGAAGCTGAAGTTCCAGTACTTTGGCCTCCTGATGTGAAGAGCTGACTCATTGGAAAAGATCCTGATGCTGGGAAAGATTGAAGGTGGGAGAAGAAGGGGACAACAGAGGATGAGATGGTTGGATGGCATCACTGACTCAATGGACATGAGTTTGAGTAAGCTCCAGGAGATGGTGAAGGACAGGGAAGCCCGGCATGCTGCAGCCCATGGGCTCACAGAGTTGGACATGACTGAATGAACAACAACTCTAGTATCAGTTGATGATATTTTTATGATTTAATGGGAGATAATACCACATTGATCAAGGTGTAGTATTCAGAAAATTTTTATTTATGCTTCCCCTGACTCTCCTGCCCCTCAGAATTCTGCTGAGGGTCAGCTGTGGTCCTGAAAGGTGGCCTGAGTGCCCATACGATACATACTCTGTGTGTGTGTGTGTGTGTGTGTGTGTGATAAGTCGCTTCAGTTGTGTCCAGCTCTTTGTGACCCTATGGACTGTAGCCCACCAGGCTCCTGTGTCCATGGGATTCTCCAGGCAAGAATATTGGAGTGGGTTGCCATGCCCTCCTCCAGGGATCTTCCTGACCCAGGGATCAAGCCCATGTTTCTTATGTCTCCTGCCTTGGCAGGTGGGTTCTTTACCACCAACACTACCTGGGAAGCCCACAATACGTACTAGGGTGTTGCCAATTCCCTCTGATAAGTTATCAGTAGACTTATTTTCTGATCTGACTCCAGTCTAAGTGAAGGTTACTGGTTTCAGAATGAGGTTTTCTCTTATGTATGGCTGGATGAGTTGAAGGTCCTTGAATAAAGAAGGCAGATCTCAGAAATTTCTCATTCATTCATGGTGTTTTCTAGAAGACTGGCTGCCAAAAATGGTTTGTGGATTATTGCTTGTCTGTGACAAGCGTGACAAGTGTTACTCACTCTAGAGTAAATGAGAAAAATAAGAACAAAGTAATCTCCTTCATAAAATAATTTGTTTATTCAATTTATTTTTTTTAATGGGGAGAGTACATCTTTCCTCTTTTTTTTTTTTTTTTGGTTTTAAATTTTTCTTTCTACTTATAACATGATGATGAATCATGAAAAAAAGACAATTATTGATCCATGAAGTCCCAGCGAACAATCATGCTTTCTGGAATTTTGGTCTCTGCTTTCAGATGTCTTTAGAAAGGTTTAGTGAACTTTGCTTCGTTTTTAGCATTGCTGAACTGTGATTTCATTCTCTTGCTTTTTTTAGGATCCTTATTTTCTTACTCAGCAAACAAATCAGTCTTTGTTACATATAAACTTTCAAAATCTTTTCCATTTTGCCATTCTTATCACGTACGTAAGAAGGTCCATATACTTTTCACGTTAGGGAATTAGAATAAAAACCAATAAAAGATCTTGAGCATGTATCATGAGATAGGCACAGTCCTTGGGATTTTACATGCATTGTCACATTTTTACAAGATATTTTTTGATGTGGACCATTTTTAAAGTCTTTTTTGAATTTGTTAGAACATTACTTCTGTTTTTTATATTTTGGTTTTTTGGCTGCAAGTCATGTGGAATCTTAGCTCCCTGACCAGGGATCAAACCTGTACCCTCTGTGTTGGGAGGTGAAGTCTTGGACCACCAGGGAAGGCCCCACTGTCACAGTTTTACCTTGTCGCAGCCTTGCTTTCTGTTCCCTAAGAATCCGAGATTTCTTTTTCTCTTATGGAACTGAATGTGGTGTGAGTGGTAACTGAGAAATTGTAATATATTGGATGTTCAGAATGTTCTTTTTGAGGAATTTTCATTAATAAATCCATGCTTAAAGTCGAGATGAATGTTTTATCACAACTCGGAGAAAATCTCAAAAAGACCACAGTCCCATCATAGAAATTACTATTGGAAAATTTATCTCTAGTTGGAATGGAAAAGGCATAATAACCATAAAAATCTGTAAAACCAATTTAAAGCATTTTTAAACATAGACATGCTTTAGATCTTTGAACAATAAACATTTCACTAATAAAGAGGATGAGCAAAATTGTAGGAAATCTTTGGAAGCTGGTGTTTCTATCATTTTGATCATGTTATGGAAAAAGTTTAAGTGGTTTAAGTTTGACTTGCATCTTAGTTTCCTGGGTAATTTGTTAGAGAAAGTAGTACCATGTAATGACATTTTATGAACTTTAAATCATTCTCATCTGAAAATCATGCTGGGAGCTGCCATTTGAAAACAAACAAGCACAAATAAAATAACTCAAGAGGAATAAATAGGTTGGATTTTAAATAGCTGAATGTTACTGAAGTGTGTTCATGGCCAAGACAGATCTTAAAGCCAGACCGCTTTTCCTTCAAAAGGGAAAGTTCTTGGGCTGCGGTGTAGATAGTTGCATCTCTCAGGTTTGAAGGAATGGCTGTCGGTGACGAAAACACAAATTAGAAAATTTGCTGACAAGAGAAATGAACACACACACACTCGTATATATAAAGCATGTCATCAACAAGGACCTACTGTGTAGCACAGGGAATTCTACTCAATATTCTGTAAGAACCTAAGTGGGAAAAGAATCCAAAAGGAATGGCTATATGTATATGTATCGCTGAATCACTTTGGTGTACACCCGATACTAACACAACGTTGGAAATCAGCTATACTCCAATGTAAAATACAACATTTTTAAAAAGTTATAGAAAAGAAAATTCTCTTTGGTGTGGTGCTGACCTGTGTGACCCCAGTGGTTTAAAATGAGTGGATGGATGGTGGCCCCGTGTGTGAAACTGCATGATGAAGGCTTACTCCAAGATTTAAACATAAAAGATGAGAAAATGAAGAGCCCTTATTTAAAGTCTATCCTTAAATCTCTGTCTTATTTTTTTTTTAAATAGTCATCATGCTGTGTAGTACATCCTCAGAACATTAACTGTAAGTTTGTACCTTTTGACCACCCTTACTCATTTCCCCAGCCCCCACCCTATAAAATGAATTGTAAAATGAAGTTAAAACAATGGAAGTAATGTAAGGCGTACAATGTGTGTTCTGTGTTATAGTGAGTTGTGGGTGAACTGGTGAACAGCCACACTAAGATAGTAACCGTTTCTAGACCCAAACCAGCTACAGGGTTCTTCCCTTTAGGATCCCTAGGATATTTAAAAACAAGACAGTGACAATGCCAATGCGAGTGACAGCCCCGGCTCTTGTTAGCAATTGTTTTTGTGCTGCGTATGGTATGCTGGGGGACACACGCATACCTGTGGCTGATTCACGTCGATGTAAGGCAGAAGCCACCACAATATTGTAAAGTACTTAGCCTCCAGTTAAATAAATTAATTAAAAAAAGATTAAGTGAGTCCCTTTGCTGTTACTTGAAACGATCACAACATTGTTAATCAACTATGAAAAGTGCAAGTGTTAGCCACTCAATCATGTCCACCTCTTTGCGACCCCATGGACTATAGCCCTCCAGGCTCCTCTCTCCATGGAGTTCTTCAACAAGAATACTGGAGTATCCATTCCCTTTTCCAGGGGATCTTCCTGACCCAGGGATGGAACCTGGGTCTCCTGCATTGCAGGCAGATTCTTTACCATCTGAGCTACCAGGGAAGCCACTCCAATACAAAATAAAAATTAAAAAAAAAAAAATTCCTTTTACAAACCCTAGTGGCTCAGTCAGGAAAGAATCTGAGTATAATGCAGGAGACCCAGGTTTGATTCCTGGATCAGGAAGATCCTCTGGAGACAGGAATGGCAACCCACCCCAGTATTCTTACCTGGAGAATTCAATGGATAGAGGAGTCTGGCAGGCTACAGTCCATGGGGTCGTAAAGAGCCAGACATGACTGAGCAACTAACATACACAGGCATTATTTAGAAATAAGGAGAAACTAAAAGACCCACTATACATAAACATGTAAATGGATAAAAAAAGATAAGGCAGGGCATACTAAAAATGTTAAGAGTTTCATTTGAGCATAAACCCATTGAATTGGGCAGCATCAAACAGGACGTTGTTGGGAGCTGTGCACTGACAGGCGCCGGGGAAGAGTTTTGTGGAAAGAAGGGGAAGCAGAGGGAGGAGATGGCCTGATGGCCTGGGGCTTAAGCAGCCCCTCATTTGGGAAAGTCAGGCTGGCTGTTTGTGATTGGTGTCCTCAGGTTTCGATTTCTCAACCTTGAAGTGTTTCAGTCTTAGGTTTTGGTTTGCTTACAGGGGCTACTAAGGCAGTTTGAAGCCACTCAGTATAATGACCTCCTTGTTTCTTTAATTTAACAAGCATGTAGCCACGCAGGACCCTATGAGGCTCCACCCCATATCCTTTGCTGTAGCTCTTCTCTGAGGTAGCCAGGTAATATATCTGATGCACATTTCCTGAGTTGTTTTACAGATGCCAAGTCCTTGTGAAAGTGTTAGTTGCACAGTTGTATCTGACTCTTTGTGACCCATGGACTGTAACCTGCCAGGCTCCTCTGTCCGTAGGATTTCCCAGGCAAGAATACTGGAGTGGGTTGCCATTCTCTTCTCTAGAGGATATTCCTGATCCACGGATGGAACCCAGGTCTCCTGCACTGCAGGCAGATTCTTTATTGTCTGAGCTACCCAGGAAGCCTCATAGATGCTAAAATCCTCACCAAGTGGAAGAAATTAGCTACTAGATGATCATGAGCATATAGCCCCCTAAGGATTGATAGCATGAACACCGGTGACCCTTCCCTGTTACCTCACTCAGAATTATGCACAAACTGATCACACACCCTGGGACACCCCTCTCTCACCTGGCCTTTGAAAATGCTTTGCTGAAAGCCATCGGGGAGTTTGGGTATTTTGAGCCCTCGCTGCCCTGGACTCCTTGCCTGACACCTGCAATAAACACTGCACTTTCCTTCACCGCAACTTGGTGTTAGTAGATCGACTTTATTGTTTGCAGCTGAGGGCACCCGTCTGGTTTGGTAACAAGCAGAATCCCAGGGGTTCAGATATTGCTTCTCAGTGTCATTTTTGAGGACTTACTGTGTGCAAGGCTACTTACACTACTTACACTACTTACACTTACTGTTCACCAGCCATTCATTCATCTGCTTTAACTACTTGAAATGCCCTTGAAGTCTGTACTGTGGGTCAGGCATCACTCTAGGTACTGCGGATACAAGAGTAGACACGACCAATTGGACCTCAGGCTTCATGAGGCCGGCGTTATAGGGGAGGGTGGTGAGAGAGCTGACAGTAGCCATCCAACAAATGAATAAGCAAGGTAATGGTAGGTAACAATAAATGGAAAAAGAAAATAAAACAGCGAGAAGGACTGGAGACGGCTGGAGGCCAGAGAGTGAGTGCGGGCTGCTCAGAAACGCTCAGGAAAGCCTCTCTCAGGAGCCGGGAGCCGACACTCCCTGAGGACGAAGTGGGGGGTGGGGGAGCATTCCCTACAGAAAACAGGTGCAAAGGGTTCTCAGCATCTTATTTCTGTATATTGCTCATTTTTCAACTGTCCAAGGCTGACTGTCCAAAGCAGCACAGCGAGGAGCTAGCGTGTTCCTTCCTTGAAGCATGTTTGGCTCAGAGCCTACGTCTTCAGCTGCCGTGTATACTGCTCACTGGAGATGGACCACTGATTGAGCCCTGCTTCATCTGGTATCAGCAGAAGAGACAGACAAACCAGCGGACTGACCCATCTTAGGTCTGGCAACCAGAGTCCTGACCGGGGCTCCCACAGTGTGAGCCATTGCCCCTCACTCAAATTCCAGACCTGAGTTTTTCACACCCAGAATCTCCTGAAGGAAGAAGAGGCCATATTTTAAAATGTCCACTTCTTTCTCTTTCATATACTCACATCCTATCAAACAGGAGCAGTTGCAAATCAGTGAGTAAATTAAAAAAAAAATCACAGCAAAGAAATAAAGGATGTAAACCGGATGAAGAAATAGGAAATGCTCATGAGGATGTTCATCTTTAATGAGAATAAATAAGTTTATTTGCATTAATTGCCAAAGAATTACAAATGAAAACAAGGCGCCATTTCAACCTTTTTTTTAAAATTAGCAAACATGAAAGAGGCCAAGAATATCCAGGGTTTGTGTGATGTCTATCACAATATGGGTATAAACACCTTGTAATCTAGGTGGGGCACTTCTCTTCCCCCATAGCTCAGTGATCAGGAATCCACGTGCAGTGCAGGAGAAGCATCAGGAACCTGCATTTTGATCCTTGGGTCAGGAAGATCCCCTGGAGAAAGAAATGGCAACCCACTCCTGTGTTCTTGCCTGGGAAATCCCGTGGACAGAGGAGCCTGGTGGGCGACAGTCCATGGGGTCGCAGAAGAGTCAGACAATGACTGAGTGATTAAACACACACGCAGCAAGATCTTACAAACTTTGTGTCCACATGTTACAAGGTGCCGTGAGGTGGACAGACTCTCAGAAGATGTGACCGGGGACTCCCCTTGTGGTCCAGTGGTTGAGAATCCTCCTTCCAATGCCAGGGGTGCAGGTTTGATCCCTGGTTGGGAAGCTAAGATCCCAGATGCAGTGGGGGCAGCTAAGCCCGTGCTTGGCAACTCCTGCGCCCGAGTGCCGCAGTGAAGACCCAACACAGCCAAAAAAAGATTTTACCAGATGGAACCTGTGAATGTGATCTTGTTTGAAGAAAGAGTCTTTGTGGATGCAGTAAAGATGAGGTCCTTTTAAGTTAGGATGGACTCAATCCGAGAACAAATGTCCTGAGAGAAGTGAAGCAGACAGACACGCAGGGGCAGCTTAGGGCGAGTGGCTAAAAAGTCAAGGAGCATCTGTGTCGCCAGAAGCCAGAAGGGGCAAGGACTCTCCCACATCTTTCTGCCAACTTCTTGTTTTGGGACTTCTGGCCTCCAGAACTGTGAGAGA
The DNA here is from genome assembly GCF_042477335.2 of Ovis canadensis. Taxonomy (NCBI): domain Eukaryota; kingdom Metazoa; phylum Chordata; class Mammalia; order Artiodactyla; family Bovidae; genus Ovis; species Ovis canadensis. The sequence goes on along the minus strand of NC_091264.1, from coordinate 21,704,419 downwards.
ATATATTCCTGGTTTTATAAACAATCTTTTTGTTGTTGTTGTTTTTTATTTATTCATTGGCTCCACCATGTGGCATGCGGGATCTTAATTCCATGACCAGGAATTGAACCCAGATCCGTTGCATTGGAAGGCAGGGTCCTAACGACTGGACTCCAAGGAAGTCCTGATTCCTGTTGTTTTAAGTCACCAAGTTTGCGGTAATTTGTTCCTGCAGCCTTAGGAACCTAATGCGCAGGTATATCCACCTTTCATGTGACCATATTTTGTAATGGCAAAAATCAGAAAGAATCTAAATGCTTGTCAATGTGTGACTGGTTAGCTAAGTTATGTCATTAAAAAAAGATAGATCTAATTGCTGTGATAACTTGTAAGTGATATATTGATAAATAAGGGAAAAAGACATTATTATTTTTAAAGACATTATTATTAAAAAATAAAACAAAAATCTCCATTTTTAAATATGTTTGACATAGCGTGAACTTGAATAGAAGGTGGTTCTCCATTTTTCTGATAGGGACGCTCTTGAGTATTGGGCAAATTTGAATATGTAAATCTTTAGGGACATAGATGAAATAATCAAAAGTCTACTCATAAATTATTAATGTAGCTAAACATGCATATTCAACATCAAAAGTGTAAGATAATATTAAACTAGACAGATTTTTTTCTCTTTCATTTTTTTGCAATTTTATTCAAATCCTTGGTATGCTATGTATAGCTTGAGATCATTTTAGGCTAATACTTCTTCCCCCCAAAACTGCTGCTTTAAATAGACTTAACTTTAGCGGCTGAAATGTACCACAAAGCTGTGGAATCCTCTCAAGCTGTTTTTAAGGGATGATACAGAACAATCTGATAGTACAGTTATAGGTATTGGAGAAAAATAAAATCATTTCATGAACTCTACTGAGTTCAGGCTGGTCAGTGAATTTTATCTGTTTAACATTTGTGCATGCATAGAAAAATGGGAGGATATAAACCAAGCTGTGTCCAAGTTAACAGCAGTTACCCTGGGGTGTGGGTGTAGTAACTGTGTGTGTCTTTCAACAGTTTTCCACTTCTGTATTGTTGGAATGTGTTACCCGGGCATGTATGACTTTTGTATTACTAATACTGTTAACTATAAAAGGAAAGAAATGTAAAAATCTACCAATCCTTTAAGATCCAGGCTACCTTTGACCCATCCTCATCTTATTCAGAAGTGATTTCTTATCCAATTTTATCCGGAGATGACTTCTCCCCACTGAAATCTCCCAGTGATTTCTCTCTCTCTCTTTCATGCACTATTACTTTCCAATGTGAACACTTATCCTTTGCTAAATAACTTTTATTTGTTCTTGAGACCCCTGGTGCAAAGGAGAAAGCTAGTGAATAAATATGTCAGGTAACTAATTATTGATCTCATTAAAATTTGTATTTTTGGAGTAACATACCACATAATCAACTTAAAAAAATGTACAGTTCTATACATTTTAACACATGTATAGGTATTTGTATATTCTATGATCAGAGTACAGAACAGTTCAGTCATCTTAAAAAAAGTCTCTTGTGGAGACATAATATGCAATTTCAAAATGATCCTTTTGTAGTTATATCTTTCCCCTTTCTCCTCACCCCTGGCAAATACTGATCTAGTCTCCAAAAGTATGTCTCTTTTTAATGTATTTTTGAGACATTTATGTCAATAGAATCTTACACTATATAACCTTTTGAGACTGGCTTTTTTTTCACAGGGCGTAATGCCTTAGACTGGAGGAGGGCAGGGCAACCCACCCCAGTATTCTTGCCTGGAGAATCCCCGTGGACAGAGGAGCCTGGTGGGTTAGAGTCCATGGGGTCACAAAGGGTCAGACATGACTGAGCCACTAAGCAGAGCAGCACAGTGCCTTAGAGTTCCATCCAGGCGTTGCACACCTCCGTAGATCAATATTTTGTTTCTTTATTGTGGAGGAAGATTCCATTGCATGGATGTGCCAAGGTTTGTTTAACCCTTCACCCTCTGAAGGACGTTTGGGTTGTTTCTGGTTTGGGGCTATTATGGACAGAGCCATTACGTACATTAGTGTACAGGTTTTTGTGTGGGCATGAGCCTTCGTTAGTCTAGAGTAACTAGGAGAGGCCTTTGGGGTCATGGAAGTGTGTTTGTTGCCACACTGTTTTCTGAGAGTAGCAGCACTGTTTTGCATATCCACCTGTAATATGTGAGCATTCCAGTTGCTCCGTATCTTACCTGTATTTTACCTCCTACATTTTCAACATTTTTTTATTATAGCCATTCTAATAGGTATGTACTGAAATCTCATCTTGGTTTTGTCTTGCATCCCTAATAACTAAAGATGTTGAACATCCTTTCATGTGTGTATTTGCCGTGTGAGTATCATTGGTTGTGTCTATTCAAGAATTTTTGCCATTGTCAGAATAATTAACCACTGGTTTGCTGAAAGCAGTATTTTCCAACAGGTCCACTGTTGGCACTGGAGTGGTATAATTTCTGGTTCTGTATGCCGTCCTTTTCATTGCAGCTTATTTAGATTCTCCTGGAGAAGGAAATGGCAATCCACTCCAGTACTATTGCCTGGAAAATCCCATGGACAGAGGAGCCTGGTAGGCTACAGTCCATGGGGTAGCAACGAGTCGGACACGACTGAGCGACTTCACTGTTTAGATTCCCAGGGACACAAAATGCTGGAAGCACGAGAAGCTGCGATGACCAGAAACACTTGCACACATTTCTGAGCTCCACGGGAAGGGTGGCACCACCTAGGGAAAAACCGCTTGCTTAGAAATTAGGCTTTTTCTGTAAAACCAGATTGATTTCCCCCAATTCGCCTGATTTGTGGAGGAAGGAGCTTCACTATATCATGATTCTTCTTAGGAAGAGAGGAATTCATGCTGGTCAGACGAGCAGCAGAGTTCCCTGGGATTTAAGCCACTATTTCTCAACAGTCTTTCCATTGCTTAGCCTCCACGTATCCTTTCTGTAAATTAGGAACTGACAACTTCCTTCAATCCCATAAATGTTGCTTGGACCAAATTCCTCCCATTACCTACGGTATGTGTGTGTGTGTGTGTGTGTGTGTGTGTGTGTGTCTGAGCTTCTAGTTAGGATGTGTAGAGGGTAGAGGAATGACCACTGTCAGCTTTCTCCTACTCCCCCACCGTCTCGCTGCCCACCGCTCCCTCCTCCTCCACCCCCTCTCTGTCCCTCCCGTCTCCTTCTCCCTCTTCTTCCTCTTCCTTCTTTTTTCAGTTCAGTTCAGACGCTCGGTTGTGTTCGACTCTTTGCGACCCCATGAATTGCAGCACCCTAGGCCTCCTGTCCATCACCATCTCCCGGAGTTCACTCAAGCTCACGCCCATCGAGTCAGTGATGCCATCCAGCCATCTCATCCTCTGTCGTCCCCTTTTCCTCCTGCCCTCAATCCCTCCCAGCATCGGAGGCTTTTCCAATGAGTCAGCTCTTCGCATGAGGTGGCCCAAGTAGGGGAGTTTCAGCTTTAGCATCGTTCCTTCCAAAGAATACCCAGGGCTGATCTTCAGAATGGACTGGTTGGATGTCCTTGCAGTCCAAGGGACTCTCAAGAGTCTTCTCCAACACCACAGTTCAAAAGCATCAATTCTTTGGCACTCAGCTTTCTTCACAGTCCAACTCTCACATCCATACATGACCACTGGAAAAACCATAGCCTTGACTAGACGGACCTTTGTTGGCAAAGTAATATCTCTGTTTTTGAATATGCTATCTAGGTTGGTCATAACTTTTCTTCCAAGGAGTAAGCATCTTTTAATTTCATGGCTGCAGTCACCATCTGCAGTGATTCTGGAGCCCGAAAAGATAAAGTCTGACACTGTTTCCACTGTTTCCCCATCTATTTCCCATGAAGTGATGGGACCAGATGCCATGATCTTCATTTTCTGAATGTTGAGCTTTAAGCCAACTTTTTCACTCTCCTCTTTCACTTTCATCAAGAGGCTTTTGAGTTCCTCTTCACTTTCTACCATAAGGGTGATGTCATCTGCATATCTGAGGTTATTGATATTTCTCCAGGCAGTCTTGATTCCAGCTTGTGCTTCTTCCAGCCCAGCATTTCTTATGATGTACTCTGCATATAATTTAAATAAACCAGGTGACAATTTACAGCCTTGACGTACTCCTTTTCCTATTTGGAACCAGTCTGTTGTTCCATGTCCAGTTCTAACTGTTGTTTCCTGACCTGTGTATAGGTTTCTTAAGAGGCAGGTTAGGTGGTGTGGTATTCTCATCTCTCTCAGAATTTTCCACAGTTTATTGTGATCCACACAGTCAAAGGCTTTGGCATAGTCAATAAAGCAGAAAGAGATGTTTTTCTGGAACTCTCTTGCTTTTTCCATGATCCAGCAGATGTTGGCAATTTGATCTCTGGTTCCTCTGCCTTTTCTCAAACCAGCTTGAACATCTGGAAATTCATGGTTCACGTATTGCTGAAGCCTGGCTTGGAGAATTTTGAGCATTACTTTACTAGCATGTGAGATGAGTGCAATTGTGTGGTAGTTTGAGCCTTCTTTGGCATTGCCTTTCTTTGGGATTGGAATGAAAACTGACCTTTTCCAGTCCTGTGGCCACTGCTGAGTTTTCCAAATTTGCGGGCATATTGAGTGCAGCACTTTCACAGCATCATCTTTCAGGATTTGGAATAGCTCCACTGGAATTCCATCACCTCCACTAGCTTTGCTCATAGTGATGCTTTCTAAGGCCCACTTGACTTCACATTCCAGGATGTCTGGCTCTAGGTGAGTGATCACACCATCTTGATTACCTTGGTCCCGTGAAGATCTTTTTTGTACAGTTCTGTGTATTCTTGCTACCTCTTCTTAATATCTTCTGCTTCTGTGAGGTCCATAGCATTTCTGCCCTTTATCGAGCCCATCTTTGCATGAAATATTCCCTTGGTATCTCTAATTTTCTTGAAGAGATCTCTAGTCTTTCCCATTCTGTTGTTTTCCTCTATTTCTTTGCATTGATCACTGAGGAAGGCTTTCTTATCTCTTCTTGCTATTCTTTGGAACTCTGCATTCAGATGCTTATATCTTTCCTTTTCTCCTTTGCTTTCGCTTCTCTTCTTTTCACAGCTATTTGTAAGGCCTCCTCAGACACCCATTTGGCTTTTTTGTATTTCTTTTCCATGAAGATGATCTTGATCCCTGTCTCCTGTACAATGTCACGAACCTCATTACATAGTTCATCAGGCACTCTATCTATCAGATCTAGTCCCTTAAATCTATTTCTCACTTCCACTGTATAATGATAAGGGATTTGATTTAGGTCATACCTGAATGGTCTAGTGGTTTTCCCTACTTTCTTCAATTTTAAGTCTGAATTTGGCAATAAGGCGTTCATAATCTGAGCCACAGTCAGCTCCCGGTCTTGTTTTTGCTGACTGTAAGGTCTTCTCCATCTTTGGCTGCAAAGAATATAATCAATCTGATTTCAGTGTTGACCATCTGGTGATTTACTTACAGATTAATGGCTGCAGTTTTATCTTGTTTCCCTAGCATCTGATTTTAGAATCCTGAACAAAGTATTTTTCTTTAAAATTATTACTGTCTCTGACAACAGTAGGCAGAAAATTGAACAATATAATAACTGAGATTATCAACAGAAAGTCACAGTTTAGTTGGGGACAAAATGTGAACTTACATTGGAGTGTCTACAAAATATCCATAAACAAATATTTCATGATATAAATTAAACATGGTGAGGTAACAGAGAATGGAGGAGTTGCAAAGTCTGGGAGTCAACGGCAGCAGACCTCACAAGACTCCAACCTGACCAGGGACAACTTTCTTGTTGTTGCAACTTTCTTGTTGAAACTTGCTAAAATTTTCTCCTTCCATTTTCTCATTTATTAGTTAGGATAAGGGCTTCCCTGGTGGCTTAGATGGTAAAGAGTCTGCCTACAATGTAGGAGACCCAGGTTCAGTCCCTGGGTTGGGAAGATCCCCTGGAGAAGGGCATGGTAACCCACTCCAGGATTCTTGCCTAGAGAATCCCATGGACAAAGGAGCCTGGTGGGCTACAGTCCATGGAGTCACAAGAGTTGGACATGGCCGAATGACTAATACACACACAGTTAGGATAAAGTTCCTCCTCTGTAAATCTGACATGACAACTGCTAAGATATACCACAATAATATATACAATATATGTAGGTATAAATATAGGTAATGTGTGTTACATCGAATATGTAACATATATAGATGTATTTTTCATAATGGAAAACCTGAACTAACTTTTTGGCCAACCCAATTGTCTGTGTGTGAATATATCTACACATACGTATATTTGTAATGTATATCACAGTGCTTTGAAATCTGGAAAGGTAGGAATCTCTATCTAAAATCATCATCATCATCGTTATGATTGTATTAGAGTTCTCCAGAGAAATAGAACCAAGAGGATATCCCTCTAAGTATCTATCTAAATATAGATATATGAGAGGAAATTTATTATGGCCTTTATGGTTATGGAGGCTGACATATGCCACGATACACTGTCTGCAAGCTGGAGAACCAGGAAAGCCAGTAGCACAATTCAGTCAAAGTCTGAAAGCCGGAAAACTAAGAACCCCAAGGTCGGAGGGCAGGGCTCAAAAAGAGACAGTTCAGAGATAGAGAAATACTGTATGGTAATAGCTTACATGTGGAGTCTGAATAAACACACCAGACGAGTGAATAAAACCAAAAAGAAGCACACTCACAGGTACAGAGAGCAAAGTAGAGGTTAGCAGTGGGGATGGCAGTGGGGTGAGGCGATGTAGGGGAGGGAGGTGGGGGGCAGAAGCTCCTGAGTGTAAGATGGGCTCAAGGATGTCTGTACAACATGGGGGACAGAGCCACTGTTTTGTAATAACTGTAACTGGGAAGTGACCTCAAAATTGTATAACATTTAAAAGATTAAAAAATGTTAAAATCTATACAAAGAGAGGGAGACGATTCACCCACCCTTTGACTTTTTGTCCTCCTGGGGCTCTCAGAGGATTGGAGGATGCCTATTCAGAGTCATGCAGGCAGATCTTCTTTCTTCAGTCATGGGATTCAAATGCTAATCTCCTCCAAAAATACCCTGGCGGGCACACCCAGATATAATGTTTCCCAGTTACCTGGACATTCCTTAGTCCAGATTAGCTGGCACAGGAAACTACCCATCACAGGCGTCCTCATCACTTCATCCCTTAGCAGGCCTGGCGAGTAGGGAAGGGACCGCGACAGGAGAGGAGCAGGACACGCAACAGGGGACACGTGTCGTCTGGAAAGACTTAGAGCCGCTCATGCGCTTTCCCTCCAAACTGCCGGCAGAACTCTCGGGACTCGGACGCTTTCTCCCTGTGTGCTCTGAGGTCTCTGCCAGGGGAGCCCCCACACGCCTTTTCCTATTTACTCCTAAACCTTTGCACCCTGCTGCTTCCTGGTTCCTCTCAAGTCAGAGGACTGGGAACAAGGACCCTCAAATATTTTGTGTAGCCTAATGTTTGTCTCCTCTGGTTGGACATTTTTATAAAATGTCTTAATTTTATCTTAAAAATGTGACTTTTGCAGTTTTACTCCATGATAGGTTTGCATTTGTTTTAAAGCAAAAATGTTGTTTTCAATGAATGAGTTTTTAACCTAGTCTCTATGGTAGCTAGTTAAAATGTAATGAATTGAAAAGATCAGTTTGGAGAAACTGAGCTGAATTGAAGAAGCTCAGCCTGTCATGCTAGGTTCAACATCTACATAACATTTATCTCAGCATTTAGGTTTATTCCAGCTTTTTAAAAAAATAAAAAAAAATTATTGGAATATAGTTGCTTTACAATGTTGTGTTACTTTCTGCTGTACAGCAAAGTGAATTATATATGTATATATATATTATATATATATATATGTATATATATGCACACACACACACTGTTTTTTATATTTCCTTTCCATTTAGGTCATCACAGAGCATTGAGTAGAGTTCACTGTTCTATACAGTATGTTCTTATTTATTTTATACAAAGTAGTATATATATGGGGCTTCCCAGATGGTGCTAGTGATAAAGAACCTGTCTGCCAATGTAGGGGACGTAAGAGACATGAGAGTTGCGGGTTCGATACCCGGGTAGGGAAGATGTTCTGGAGGAGGGCATGGCAACCTACTCCAGTATTTTTGCCTGGAGAGTCCCATGGGCAGAGGAGCCTGGTGGGCTACAGTCCACGGCATCGCGAAGAGTTGGACGTGACTGAAGTGACACACGCAGTGTGTCTATGTCAATTCTAATCTTCCAGTCCGTTCCAGCCCTCCTTCCCTGCTTGGTGTCCATATTCCATGTGTTTTTATTTTTGCCAACGCTCAACCCTCTCTAAGGAAAGCTGCTCCACTTGTTGTTATTATTCACTTTCTAAGTTGTGTCTGATTCTTTGTGACCCCGTGGACTGCAGTGCGCCAGGCCTCCCTGTCCTTCACCGTCTGCCGGAGCTTGCTCAAACTCTTGTCCATTGATTTGGTGATGCCAGCCAAACCTCTCATCCTCTGTCTTCCCCTTCTCCTGCCTTTAATCTTTCCCAGCATCAGGGGCCTCTCCAGTGAGTCAGTTCTTTGCATCAGGTGGCCAAAGTATTAGAGCTTCAGCTTCAGCATCAGTCCTTCCAATGAATATTCGGGGTTGATTTCCTTTAGGATGGACTGGTTTGATCTCCTTGCAGTCCAAGGGACTCTCAAGAGTCTTCTCCAGCACCACAGTTTGAAAGCATGAATTCTTTGGCGCTCAGCCTTTATGGTCAAACGATACATACATGACTACTGGAAAAACCATAGCTTTGACTAAATGGATCTTTGTCATAAAAGTGATGTCTCTGCTTTTTAATACACTGTCTAGGTTTGTCATAGCTTTCCTTTCAAGGAGCAAGTATCTTTTAATTTCATGGCTGCAGCCATGTCCACAGTAATTTTGGAACCAAGAAAATAAAGTCTGTTGTCCATCACTGTTTCTGTTGCTTCCCTATCTATCTATTAGCCATGAAGTGATGGAACCTGATTTCATGACCTTTATTTTTCGAATGTTGAATTTTAAGCCAGTTTTTTTACCCCCTTCTTTCACCTTCATCAAGAAGCTCTTTAGTTTCTCTTCATTTTCTACCATTGTGTTGCTGTGTCAGTCACTCAGTTGTGTCTGACTCTTTGTACCCCAGGGACTGTAGCCCACCAGGCTCCTCTGTTCAGGGGATTCTCCAGGCAAGAATGCTGGAGTGGTTTGCCGTTTCCTTGTCCATTTCTACCATTAGGGTGGTGTCATCTGCATATCTGAGGTTATTGATATTTCTCCGCCAGTCTTGATTCCAGCTTGTGCTTCATCCAGCCCAGCATTTCTCATGATGTACTCTGCATAGAAGTTAAATAAGCAAGGTGACAATATACAGCCTTGACGGACTCCTTTCCCAATTTTGGACCAGTCTGTCGTTCCATGTCCAGTTCTAACTGTTTCTTCTTAACCTGCACACAGGTTTCTCAGGAGGCAGGTAAGATGGTCTGTATTCCCATTTCTTTAAGAATTTTCCACAGTTTGTTATGATCCACACAGTCAAAGGCTTTCAGTTCAGTTCACTCGCCCAGTTGGGTCCGACTCTTTGCGACCCCATGAATCGCAGCACGCCAGGCCTCCCTGTCCATCACCATCTCCTGGAGTTCACTCAGACTCACATCCATCGAGTCTGTGATGCCATCCAGCCATCTCATCCTCGGTTGTCCCCTTCTCCTCCTGCCCCCAATCCCTCCCAGCATCAGAGTCTTTTCCAATGAGTCAACTCTTCACATGAGGTGGCCAGAGTACTGGAGCTTCAGCTTTAGCATCACTCCTTCCAAAGAAATCCCAGGGCTGATCTCTCCTTCAGAATGGACTGGTTGGATCTCCTTGCAGTCCAAGGGACTCTCAAGAGTCTTCTCCAACACCACACTTCAAAAGCATCAATTCTTCGGTGCTCAGCCTTCTTCACAGTCCAACTCTCACATCCATACATGACCACAGGAAAAACCATAGCCTTGACTAGACGGACCTTAGTCGGCAAAGTGTCTCTGCTTTTGAATATACTATCTAGGTTGGTCATAACTTTTCTTCCAAGGAGTAAGCGTCATTTAATTTCATGGCATTGCAGTCATCAATGAAGCAGAAGTACATGTTTTTCTGGAATTCTTTTGCTTTTTCTATGGTACAGTGGATGTTGGCAATTTGATCTCTAGTTCCTCTGCCTTTTCCAAGTCCATCTTGAACATCTGGAAGTTCATGCTTAACATACTGTTGGAGGCTAGCTTTCAGGGTTTTGAGCATTACCTTTCTAGCATGTGAAATGAGTGCAATTGTGAGGAAGTTCAAACATTCTTTGGCATTGTCCTTCTTTGGGATTGGGATGAAAACCTTTTCCAGTTCTGTGGCCACTGCTGAGTTTTCCAAGTTTGCTGGCATACAGCCCTATAATTTTTTTTTTTTTGTACTAAGTATATTCTCCACTCACTTCTGTATAAAGCTAACTGAACCAGGAGACCCAGCCACCAGAGCTAGGACAGAGAAAGATATCTAGTACAGAGATGGACTGGACTCTTTTAGGCTTAGGGAATAGGATGCCTGCTAGTGATTTAGTTACTAGGTAGAAAGAAAAGGGATAGTTACATTGGAGAGAAAGATTGAGCAAATAGGTCAAGTCCAGTCTCAACTAATACTTAGGAAGTATTGGGTTGGCCACAGAATTTGTTTGGCTTTTCCATGGTACAGAAAAAAACCTCAAATGAACTTTTTGCCAATCCAATAGTTCAGGTAACCCAAATGCTAAAGATGACAGGCATTATAGGGAGTTTAGCATGTCAACGACTGTGGAATAGATGAGAACAAAGACAAGTAGGGAAAGAGACAAGCCTCACTTAATCCAAAATCATGAGGCGAGGTGGCCAGGAGTGCTCTACTGGCCATGGAACCAAAGAGATTCAGATGTATGTGAAGTGGTGTGTTTTGCTACTTTATGTTAAATTTTTACCTAAAGTTACAAAAATTACCAAAGAGATGACTTTGGTGCCTCTTTCTTCCTTTGCAGGCAAAGTGTGAAAGTAAAAGTGTTAGTCGCTCAGTCATGTCTGACTCTGGAACACCACAGGGACTGTAGCCTGCCAGGCTCCTCTGTCCATGGAATTCTCCAGGCAAGATAACTGGAGTGGGTTGCCATTCCCTTCTCCAGGGGCTCTTCTTGACCCAGGGATTGAATTCAGGTCTCCTGCATTGTAGGCAGATTCTTTACCATCTGAGCTCAGGCAGTCAGGCAGAGTGGAAGCCAAATTTCTTGGACTTTTAAAAAAGAACATTGACATTATAACTCTGTTGGTAATGCAGATTCAGGGATTCACAGCAAACATGGTCAAGGCTCTGGTCATTTTGGGTATTTAGTCTTTAAATTTGACAAATGTGACAATATCCTTGATCAATGATACCTTGTTCAAGAATGAGAAGCCACAATCTGTTGTAGAAGCTGCCACAATTCTGTAGGAGGGAGTGGGAATGGAAGACCAGGCAGCCACCCTCCGTCTCACCGTGAGCTGTCAGCTGCAAGTGTGAACAGGGCTCCCGGGGGGCCGTGGAACTACTGTCTGTCCCACGAGTTGCTCTGGCCCAAACAGGACACTCTGTGTCCCAGGATCTCTCACTAATGTTTTATTTATTTATTTATTTAATATAAATTTATTTATTTTAATTGGAGGTTAATTACTTTACAATACGTATTGGTTTTGCCATACATCAACGTGAATCCGCCACAGGTATACACGTGTTCCCCATCCTGAACCCCCCTCCATCCTCCCTCCCCGTACCATCCCTCTGGGTCATCTCAGTGCACCAGCCCCAAGCATCCAGTATCATGCATCGAACCTGGACTGGTGTTTCATTTCATATATGATATTATACATGTTTCAATGTCATTCTCCCAAATCATCCCACCCTCTCCCTCTCCCACAGAGTCCAAAAGTCTGTTCTATACATATGTGTCTCTTTTGCTGTCTCACATACAGGGTTATCATTACCATCTTTCTAAATTCCATATATATGTGTTAGAATACTGTATTGGTGTTTTTCTTTCTGGCTTACTTCACTCTGTATAATTGGCTCCAGTTTCTTCCACCTCATTAGAACTGATTCAAATGTATTCTTTTTAATGTCTGAGTAATACTCCATTGTGTATATGTACCACAGCTTTCTTATCCACTCGTCTGCTGATGGACATCTAGGTTGCTTCCATGTCCTGGCTATTATAAACAGTGCTGTGATGAACATTGGGGTACACGTGTCTCTTTCAATTCTGGTTTCCTCGGTGTGTATGCCCAGAAGTGGGATTGCTGGGTCATAAGGCAGTTCTATCTCCAGTTTTTTAAGGGATCTCCACACCGTTCTCCATAGTGGCTGTACTAGTTTGCATTCCCACCAACAGTGTAAGAGGGTTCCCTTTTCTCCACACCCTCTCCAGTATTTATTGCTTGTAGACTTTTGGATCGCAGCCATTCTGACTGGTGTGAAATGGTACCTCATTGTGGTTTTGATTTGCATTTCTCTGATAATGAGTGATGTTGAGCATCTTTTCATGTGTTTGTTAGCCATCTGTATGGTTTTTTTGGAGAAATGTCTATTCAGTTCTTTGGCCCACTTTTTGATTGGGTCATTTATTTTTCTGGAATTGAGCTGCAGGAGTTGCTTGTATATTTTTGAGATTAGTTGTTTGTCCGTTGCTTCATTTGCTATTATTTTCTCCCATTCAGAAGGCTGTCTTTTCACCTTGCTTATAGTTTCCTTTGTTGTGCAAAAGCTTTTAAGTTTAATTAGGTCACATTTGTTTATTTTTGCTTTTATTTGTATTGTGGGAGTATTGTGGGAGGTGGGTCATAGAGGATTCTGCTGTGATGTATGTCAGAGAGTGTTTTGCCTATGTTCTCCTCTAGGAGTTTTATAGTTTCTGGTCTTATGTTTAGATCTTTAATCCATTTTGAGTTTATTTTTGTGTATGGTGTTAGGAAGTGTTCTAGTTTCATTCTTTTACAAGTGTTTGACCAGTTTTCCCAGCACCACTTGTTAAAGAGATTGTCTTTACTCCATTGTATATTCTTGCCTCCTTTGTCAAAGATAGGTGTCCATAGGTGCTTGGATTTATCTCTGGGCTTTCTATTTTGCTCCAATGATCTATATTTCTGTCTTTGTGCCAGTACCATACTGTCTTGATGACTGTGGCTTTGTAGTAGAGCCTGAAGTCAAGCAGGTTGATTCCTCCAGTTCCATTCTTCTTTCTCAAGATTGCTTTGGCTATTCGAAGTTTTTTGTATTTCCATACAGATTGTGAAATTATTTGTTCTAGCTCTGTGAAAAATACCATTGGTAACTTGATAGGGATTGCATTAAAATACACAACTTGGGTTCTTTTTTCTTTTGAAAAATGTCAGTGTTTAGAAAGTATTTCGAGCCAATAGGCACATGCTCATTATTATTCAACTACATGGGTCAATTGATTGTTTTTGCCAATTATGGGGTGTTTGGAAGCAATCTTTTCTATTGGTGGTAGGCTTTTTGCCCCCCCCCCCAATATAACATGATTCCAAAAGAAGACCTTACAGGGAGTTTGCTGGCATCCTGGTGGCTAGGACTGCCGACTTTCACTGCCAAGGGCCAGGATTCAGTTCCTGGTTGAGATGCAAGCTGCATGAGCAGAAAGAGCAGACAGAACAGAACAGAACAGAGCAAACAAAAACCATAAGAAGACCTTAAAATTCACTCTAAAGCCATGAATTAATCTGTCTGTTTTCAGTATTTTATTTCTCTTTGTAATTTTTTTCACATTGAAATGTGGTTGATTGACAATGTTTCTGGAGTACAGCAAAGTGTCTGTTATACTGCTCACTGCTATATATGTATGCTTTTTCAGATTCTTTTCCATTATAGGTGATTATTAGATGATGAATATAGTTTCCTGTGCTATACATAGATCTTGTTGTTTACTTTGTACATGGTGGCGTGTATCTCTTAATCTTCAGTGCCCAATTTTCCCCTCTCCTCCTCTCCCCCTTAGTAACCATGAGAAAACTATTACTTTATTTGGACTTCCGCTTTGCAGACTTTAGTGGGGTGTTACATCAGTGAGGTCAGTGCTATAAATAGTAGAAAGAAACAGCCAGAGCTGACCAGTGGAAAGGATTCAGGGAACCAAGGATTCCTATTTGAAAAATTTCTTTGAAAAAAGCTCTTCCTGGGAATCCCCTGGCAGCCCAGTGGTTCAGTCAGTTCAGTTCAGTCACTCAGTTGTGTCCGACTCTTTGCGACCCCATGAATCGCAGCACGCCAGGCCTCCCTGCCCCTCACCAACTCCCGGAGTTCACTCAGACTCACATCCATCGAGTCTGTGATGCCATCCAGCCATCTCATCCTCGGTCATCCCCTTCTTCTCCTGCCCCCAATCCCTCCCAGCATCGGAGTCTTTTTCAGTGAGTCAACTCTTCGTGTGAGGTGGCCAAAGTATTGGAGTTTCAGCTTTAGCATCATTCCTTCCAAAGAAATCTCAGGGCTGATCTTCAGAATGGACTGGTTGGATCTCCTTGCAGTCCAAGGGACTCTCAAGAGTCTTCTCCAGCACCACACTTCAAAAGCATCAATTCTTCGGTGCTCAGCCTTCTTCACAGTCCAACTCTCACATCCATACATGGCTACTGGAAAAACTGTAACCTTGACTAGATGGACTTTGTTGTCAAAGTAATGTCTCTGCTTTTGAATATGCTATCTAGGTTGGTCATAACTTTTCTTCCAAAGGGTAAGCGTCTTTTAATTTCATGGCTGCAGTCACCATCTGCAGTGATTTTGGAGCCCCCCAAAATAAAGTCTGACACTGTTTCCACTGTTTCCCCATCTATTTCCCATGAAGTGATGGGACCGGATGCCATGATGTTAGTTTTCTGAATGTTGAGCTTTAAGCCAACTTTTTCACTCTCCTCTTTCACTTTCATCAAGAGGCTTTTGAGTTCCTCTTCACTTTCTGGCATAAGGGTGGTGTCATCTGCATATCTGAGGTTATTGATATTTCTTCCGGCTATCTTGAGTGAAGCTTGTGTTTCTTCCAGTCCAGTGTTTCTCATGATGTACTCTGTATATAAGTTAAAGAAGCAGGGTGACAATATACAGCCTTGACATACTCCCTTTCCTATTTGGAACCAGTCTGTTGTTCCATGTGCAGTTCTAACTGTTGCTTCCTGACCTGCATACAGATTTCTCATGCCCAGTGGTTAGGACTTTGCGATTTCACTGCTGAGGGCTTGGATTCAATTCTTGGTCAGGCAGCTAAGATCTTACAAGTTGCTCCACCAAGAGAGAATTACAAAACAAAATTATTTTGAAAAAGTTCTTCTCCAGCCCAGTTTAGGTGTATCAGCTTTCTTCCCACCTGCAGTAGGAAAATGAGAAACAAAGTTTCGTATGGAGCTTATGTAACAAGAAATAGTTCGTGAGATTATATACCATGTTTGATATGTAGGGATCCTAGATTTTTATTTCAAATGTTATATTTATCTTAAATATAGCCATCTTAAACTTGGCTTCAAATTGTGGAATTATCTTTCCCTTATTGAAATTTGCGAGCTGTGCTGGCCTTGTGTGCATGGCTAAGTCTGGAGAGCCTTAAAACCAAGGAACATGCTCATGGCAAAAATATAAATTTGATTTCTCTGTGAATCATCATGACCTATTTTATTATGCAAGTGAGTTGCTATGGATGTTAAGGGAGTAACAGCACACTTGGCAGAGACCTCTAATTTTGCATTTCTTTACTGGCAGCTGTATTTGGTGGCAGGCTCTCGCTAGGTAAGATTACCTAGGTGAGGCTCTCTCTAGGTAAGTGGGAGAGCTGTATTTTTATCTTTCTCTCTCTTTGACTAATGCAGTCACTAGTGGTTATATTTCCTTTCCTCCTAGTATCTTCAGAAATTCAAATCTCCTCTTTTCTAAGAATCCATCAATATATATACTTTCCACAAATGTTGAGTAACCTTGTTTATATTAACAGTAACTCTTATCAATAAAAGGCTATTTTTAAGATATGGATATTGGGCTTCCGTGGTGGCTCAGTGGCAAAGAATGTCTGTCAGTGCAAGAGATGCAAGAACCATGGGTTCGATCCCTGGGTTGGGAAGATCCCCTAGAGAAGGAAATGGCAACCCACTCCAATGTTCTTGCCTGGAGGATCCCATGGACAGAGGAGCCTGACTGGCTACAGTTCATGGGGTTGCGAAAGAGTCGTATATGACTTAGCAACTAACAACAACAAAGCATGAGTATTATTTTTTTTTACTATTATTTCTGATGGCAATAAAACTCTTTTTTCCCCTTTCCTGTAATTTAACACATTTTCATTGTAGAATGCATGGAAAGTAGTTGAACAAAGAGAAAAAAAATTCCATGATCCCATCTCTCCAACACAACTTTTGTTAATTTTGGGCTACATTCTTCATATAACAAAATGAAATCATCCTGTATGCAAATTTTAAACTGTATCATTCCTCTTAATTTATGATGATATATTTTATATCTTTAAACATGCAGATAGTCATGACTGTATTATATGGCTGTATTATATGGCTGTACCCTAAATAATTGAAATAACCCATTATTTATTTGACATTAAAACTGTGTCCATTATTTCGTTCTTATGAGTTGTTGAAATTAACATTCTTTGGCTTATTTCTTCAAGTATAGTTATGATCATGGGAGAACAACTTTGGAAATGATACTTTGTTGCCAGTGAGGGAGAACCTTCCTGCCTCTTGAAATCCTATCTGGTCATTCAGTCATTTTATTTCTTGCGGCTGAGTGTAGCCTTGTTTGTTAGCACTGAAAAGTGAACAAAAACTGAGGAGATCTGGCCCTTGCTGAGGGAGAAAAGTAGTAACAAATTGTTTTTGGAAGCATTTTGTGTTAGATTGAAAACACGAAAATTATGTGACCTACAGTCGACTCAAATTACCGTGATGTTTGGAAACACTGCAATGAAACTGACTCTGCAGCATTTGTAATTCAATGCAGAGCCTTTCATGTGACAGTTACTCATGGCTGAGATAGCATGATTCCAGAGCGTTTTCTCTTAAACTGTATATCTCAGGCCAAAGTTATAGGACACATGGGTGGGAGAGTGCTTGACACAGGTGCTAGGGAGCTGACCAAGAGAAAGGACCAGTCCATTGAAAGGAAAAAATCTCTGAGATTGGACAGATCATTAGCTCCAAGAAGGGAGGGGGACGGAAGATGGATAATAGGATCTTGGAGGCAAGAAGATGGTCCTGCTGTTTGCTGCGGAGGAACAGGGTGTGTGGATATAGACAAATTCCACTGCAGGCTTTGAGGCTGAGCCTCTGCCAACTGAACTAGATAGATATCACAGCAAGGGGTTGGAAAAGCAAAATTAGAGCTAGAATAGTAAGTGCACACAATTCATAGTTTGCGTTTTTAAAATTTATTTTATATTGGAGTATAGCAAAAGGATCAAGATAGGCCATGAAATCAGAAGATGACTGCTCCTTGGCAGGAAAGTTATGACAAACTTAGACAGTGTGTTGAAAAGCAGAGACATGACTGCCAGCAGAGGTCCATATGTATAATCAAGGCTGTGGTCTTCCCAGTGGTCTTGTATAGCAAGACAGCTGGACCATAAAGAAGGCAGAACACCGAAGAACTGCTGCCTTCAAACTGTGGTGCAGGAGAAGACTCCTGAGAGCCCCTTGGGCAGCAAAAAGATAAAAACCAGTCACTCTTAAGGGAGATAAACCCTGAATATTCACTGGAGGGACTGATGATGAAGCTGAAGCTCCAGTATTTTGGTCACCTGATGTGAACAGACGACGCATGGAAAAGTCCCTGATGCTGGGAAAGATTTAGGGAAGAGGAAGAGGGTGTTAGAGGATGAGATGGCTGCATGGCATCACTGATGCCATGAACATGAACTTGGTTAAACTCCGGGAGATGAAGAGGGACAGGGAGGCCTGGCATGCTGCCATCCACGGGGTCACAAAGAGTCGGATTGGGCAACTGAACACCAAAACCGACAAACAGCAAAAGGATAAAAGGGGAAGAGGGCGGCAGAAGATGAGATGGTTAGATAGCATCGCCGACCCAATGGACATGAGTTTGAGCAAACCCCGGGAGATAGTGAGCGACAGGGAAGCCTGGTGTGCTGCAGTCCACGGAGTTGGACATGACTTAGCAACTGAGCAACAACAAGTAGTTGATTCACAATGCTGTGGTAGTTTCAGGTGTACAGCAAAGGGATTTGGTTATACATGTACGTGTTACAATTCATAGTTTGAACCCAGAGAAAGAGTCAGTGTCTATAGAGAAAGGATCCCTATATTTGAAGGTTGAAGTGAAAACTCTGACGGTGGGGAGTTAGCAGGTGGAGGGGAGTGTCAGGAGGAGTCTGGGAAGGATGCAGCCTTGGAGACAGAAGGTGAAAACTGCTGACCTGTGACCTGGCGTCACTGTTGGACTTCAGCTAAGGTGTTCCAAATGAATGTGAGTGTGGATGCCAGAGAACAATGAAATTAACAATGACAAGAAGAAAAAGTAGCAAGTGTTAAGAGATTACTCTCACAGCTGCTGGGCTGAGCACATCATTTAACTTTCTCAGCAAGAGCTGGGATGTTTCCATTGCCCACCTTTTACAGAGGGAAACCAAAGTCGACAGAGATTAAATATTTTTTCCTCGAGATCCCACAAATAAGCTGTACGTAGGACAGAAACCTGAGGCTCTGCTCTAAATTTCTCTATGACTGTTTTAGTCAGCTGTGCGGCCTCCGAGGGGTTGTAGAGTGAGAGGCTGGAGGGAAAGTGGAGGCTGCCGACTGGACTTCTTTGGAAGAAGTTCAGCTCATTATTGAAGAAGGAGAGCAGTGGCAAGGTGGAAGAGAGCTACGTCCAGATTTGGGCATTGCAAGAGGAACCATCCCCAGGGCTGAAGAGGAAAAATGCATTTTGTTCCAGCTGGTACTCATAGGCAATGGTGAGCAGTCTGAATATTCCAATGCATTTCACAGGCATCTGTGTATTTATCCCCCAAACTTGAGACTTTGAGGATTCTGAAAGCCTGTTGAAGACAGGAAGTTCTCCTGGTGTTCTTTCCCTAGTATGACTTTGATACACTTACCTTTCACGTGAACCCTCATGGATCCAGAGTCGCTTTGTTTACAAACATATGGCAAATTTTCAAGTTTCTGTACTCATGTTGCTGACCACCCATGGAAGCTGTTTATCGACCACATTCCCAGCTCAGGCTTTTGAAATCCAACCCTTCAGCAAAGCCAACTTTTTTTCTGGAAGGTTTCCCCAAGTCCTTCGGGAGGACTTGACCTCCATCCCTTCTGGGCTCGTCTCTCCACTCCTCTTCTCTCTGACAACCGCACTCAGGCTCTTGCTGAGACCGGTGTTCTCTCGTTACCATACGTGTGTACATTCGGTCCCCAAGTTGTGCCAACTCTTTGTGACCCCATGAACTGTGGCACGCTAGGCCTCCCTGTCCCTCACCATCTCCCAGAGTTTGCCCAAGTTCATGTCCATTGAATAGGTGATACCATCCAACCATCTCATCCTCTGTCATCCCCTTCTCCTCCTGCCCTCAATCTTTCCCAGCATCAGGGTCTTTTCCAGTGAGCTTGGTTCTTTGCATCAGGTGGCCAAAGTATTGGAGGTTCAGCTTCAGCATCAGTCCTTCCAATGAGTATTCAGGGTTGATTTCCTTTAGGATGGACTGCAAGGATTTCATCTCCTTGCAAGCCAAGGGACTCTCAAGGGTCTTCTCCAGAAAACAACTGTCATGTACTCTTGCATATATATGGAATCTAGAAAGATGGTGCTGATGAACCCATCTTCAGAGCAGCAATGGAGAGACAGACACCGAGAAAGACTTATGGACACAGCTAATGGGGGAGAAGAGGATGGGAGGCATGGAGAGAGTGATATCAAAATATACATTACCGTGTGTGAAATGAATAGCCAGTGGGAATTTGCTGTACGACTCGGGGAACTCAAACTGAGGCTTGATAACAACCTGGAGGGTTGAGATGGGGAGGGAGGTAGGGGGGATGTTCAAGTGGGAGGGGACATGGGTAAACCTGTGGCTGATTCATATTGGTATTTGGTAGGAGCCAATGCAATACCGTAGAGCAATTATCCTTCAATAAATTAATCAAAAAAGAAAAAACCCCATCTTTTCCAGCACCATAATTGCAAAGCATCAATTCTTTGGCATTCTGCCTTCTTTATGGTCCAACTCTCATAATGACTACTGGAAAGACAATAGCCATATTAACATTTGAAGTTATACGTACTTAATATTTGAATTTAAGAGTTAATACATAGCATTGACACTTGAAGAGCAATACCCTGAAGGATGATTTAGTCATCTGTGTTTTGTTTGTGATACATTGTGTAGTGCTTTTTGTATGCTTGAGATCAGTGTGTGGTCTTTATATTAAATTGTATATTTATATAATTTAATGAGCATTTACTATGGCTAGGCATTATGCCACCCACTTTACAAGTTTATATATTTTTTTTAATTGAAGCATAGTTGATTTACAATGTTGTGTTATTTTAGGGGTTCTATTATCTATCTATCTACATTTTCAGATTCTTTTCCATTATAGATTATTACAAGATATTGAATATAGTTCCTCGTGTTA
The DNA here is from genome assembly GCF_042477335.2 of Ovis canadensis. Lineage (NCBI taxonomy): Eukaryota > Metazoa > Chordata > Mammalia > Artiodactyla > Bovidae > Ovis > Ovis canadensis. The sequence goes on along the minus strand of NC_091264.1, from coordinate 21,683,691 downwards.
TACAGCATGTCCTTGTCATTTATTTTACATTTGTGTTTGGTTGCTGATCACAGAAATCCAAGTCAACTTGCTTTTAATAAAAAAAGGACTCTATTAAGTTGATATAACTAAGAAGACCACAGGTATATGGACTTCAGGCACAGCTGAATCCAGGAATTCAAAAGATATGTTCAGTATTCTGACTTTCTGCATCTCCTGCTGTTCTTCTTTTCTCTCTCTCCATGTCCTAACTTCTCTGTGTTGGCTTCACTCTTAGGTAGGCTCATGGGGTATGATGAAAGAGACGGATGGTGATAGTCACAAGCTGGAAAATGATGAGTGAGAATGCTAACTTGTCAGGTGTAGATCATGGGTATAACTCTTTGCCCATCACTTGGTCCTGGGGAAGAAATATATGATCATCCTAGGTGGTAATGAATGACAAACTCGGCGGCTGTGGACAATGATGATAAATAGTCTTACAGGGTCAAGGAAGTGGGGTGAAAGGTCCAGGAACTATGGAGTCAGGGAATTGTGAGTCTTAGGGCAGAAAAAAATTTAACGTTCATCCAGTCATTGTTCAACCGTCCACTGAAAATATCTATATTCTTCCTGCAACTCTGGCAAAAAAAAGGTTTAGGTGATGTTTAGTAACATTGATTTTAGAGAATTAATTAGCATTTTTGTTTTTAAAAGACATGAATATTTACTTTTATTTTACACAAAGTAATTGAAACAGTAAATGATTATCTACACAATATGGATAAACATAGTCAGTCATGTTTACACAATGTGCTAAAAATCAGAGAGTTAAAATGACAAGTCTAACCACACATTCAAGAATGTCCTCCTTTCCCTGTTTCTTTAGAGAGAAGTTATAAGTGAAAATTTATTCTTCTTGAAATAGGGAGAGTGATGGCACAAGAGAGAAAAATGAGAACACGGGGTGACAAATTTTGACTATGCAATTCTAGAATGAGAGAGTAAATTAGGGTGCCGGATCTTCACTGGGTTCTGAGGTGATTCTGGCGATCATTTCACAGGAAAAGGAATAGAGTTGCACACGTGGGCTCGTATGCATGCGCTGCCTGCTTAGGTTGAAGAGATGTTGTAAGGGGAAGGTATGTGGACTCAGGTCTTGCTGGCATCATTCAAAAGTACCCGAGCCACTCAGACACTTTGAATCACTTGTTTACCTGATTATCGCAGATGTTTGCAGTGAGTCTGGAATTGGATTGGTTTCGGGGGGTAATTCAGGCTCAGCATCTCCTCTGACGGAGAAGGCAATGGCACCCCACTTCAGTACTCTTGCCTGGAAAATCCCATGGACAGAGGAGCCTGGGAGACTGCAGTCCATGGCATCGCTGAGTCAGACATGACTGAGTGACTACCCTTTCACTTTTCACTTTCATGCATTGGAGAAGGAAATGGCAACCCACTCCAGTGTTCTTGCCTGGAGAATCCCAGGGACGGGGGAGCCTGGTGGGCTGCTGTCTATGGGGTCGCACAGAGTCGGACACGACTGACGTGACTTAGCAGCAGCAGCAGCATCTCCTCTGAGGTTACCGTTAGAAACTGGCTGAGGCTGAAGTCATCTAACAAGTTTCTCTGCTCATACACGTGACATATAGGTTGGAAAGTCTTGAAGTAAGGGCTTAAATAGCAGGTACACTTTGAAACCGTTAAGGGCACAGCCCTAATGCAATACGGCTGATGTTCTTAAAAACATGGAAAGTATACCAGAGCTTGCTGTCTCCTGTCTCTTAGAGGAAAGGCTCTTTGAGGACTTACATGATGGTCATCTTCACGCATTTTTCACCACTGAGACCTGGATGGTTGCTCCTGTGAGGGCTTTGTACGCATTATATCCTCACAAAGGTGGGAACTTTCATTAGCCCCATTTCACGACACGAGGACCTTTGCCTGAGAGTGATAATAATGTGCCAGAATCAGAGACCGAGAACGTGTGAAAAGCAGGTTTTGAATGTCTGCTTGGTCCTGAGCCCACATCCTGGAGCATCTCTGTGCCATCTGAGGGTTGAACTGTGCAGAATTGCCATCTTTGTGGTTCAAAAGAGTCAGACGTCAGCTATTTCATTAGAGAAAAGAATGTGCATGGCAGTAGGATTTTTGAATATTTTGAATCATTTTTATTTTGATCTTTACATCTTTCTACCTTTAAAATCTCACGTGAGAATGGTGAGCATTAATGATGTCTCTTTCTTCCACACTTTAGAGAAAAAAAAAATCCTTCTTTTCTCCTAATTTGCATTCTGGGTGAATACAATATAAGGTTGGAATTAGTAGTCTTACCATAGACAGATGCTTGTGTGAAATCTCATTATAAAGTTCAATATTAATTTCTTGATTTACCACAGCAGGTGGTCTTGAAGTGAAAATGGACGAAAGAATGCCAAATTGCAGGATGTTCTCATGATGACTAGTTTTGTGACTGTGGGCAAGTAACTGAACTTAATTCAGGCATGATAATCTAATATACTTTACAGAGTGATTGTAACAATTTAATTAGAAAATGTACGTAAAGAGCTTAGCACAGTGCCAAGCTGAATAAATATTCACTGCTAGTGTTATTTTCATTTTATTTACAGATTTTTAAGTGAGTATTTGAGAGTGGGATCCATCTGAGGTAATCTGAGATGGTTAGCTGATGTAAATACACATAGTGGCTAATATAATAAATAATATTGAAATGAAGACGGAGGAAGCACTCCCAACCTGTTTAAGCCTTGGTTGTGCTATCTTAGCTTATGATGTTGTTTATGACCGAAGCTTATTTCAGAGTTTAAATTTTACTTTAAAGGAAAGCATCCAAATTTGTTATCTGAGCTAGATGAGGGAAATTTAGCCTCGTGCCATTTAGTGGTGTTCTGGAGTCTTGCCTATCTCCATGTTTGCTCTTTGTCACTAAAAAACTAAAAGGGGGGCGGAAGTTCTTGGCAGCCAGGGCAACTCGTTAAGAGGCACCCTCTCCTTCCCTTGCTGAAAGGCTCCTCTGTATCAGCGCTTGCACAAGAATTTGCTTCCCATAATGAGTCACGCTGTCAGCTCTGGGCTTCCCGGCAGCCCGCTTAGAGTCAAATGCTGCAGCTATTCTTAGCTGCTCCCCACCCTGTAATGGAAGATACTGGATGGACTTGCAAATAACACATTGTACTGATGACAAACAGGGCAGTTGGGTCAGATTGAGTTTCCAAGTCTCTGCTTTCCTTGGTGTCTTAGGGACAGCGAAACAAACCAAGGAGAAGAATCCTCTTGCGATTTCAGGACCATAGCTGATCCAGCACCGTGGGCTGTGGTGAGCAGTGAACCGAAGCGTACTTCTTCACAGCTCTCTGATTCCCACGCTGTTCCGATCTAGAGTTAGGGCTAAAGACATCAAGGCAGTTACAAGCTGTAGGTCCCTTGCAAGATCTCACTGTGCTTGTGAATGGGTTAGAAGTATGGCTTTGCTTTCGAATGGTAAGTAAAACATTGTGCCATCACGTGTCCCAATAAAATAACATTTTCCCTGGCAGCTTGGCCATTAACGTGACATAGATGTATAAAGTGCCTTTTCTCTAATGAGATAACTGTTCCCACTTTTCCCTGGCCATTTTCTCAAGGGAGCCAGACCTTTTCTAAAGCAGAAGAAATGCAGATATATTCATTATAGTTTTTATCTAGTTGTGTCATCATTATCTTTTTATATGTCAGTTTCCTGTGTACACTTTTTCATCCAGATGGCTCAAGCACACAACATCATGCCAGACACAACATCAATATGATTTGTATATGTATTTAAAATAGGATCGTATTATGCATATTCTCTCATAATCTGACTTTCAACATCTAACAGACTCTAAGGTTTAATGTTAACTTGTTTTTTGCCAAGTTGTGAGATTCGGGATGATTTACATGCCATGAAATATCAAAATACAAAATTTTGACATATTTTGTTTTGTAGAAGAATCATGATTTATTTACCAAGTCCTCTCTTATTGGACTGGTTTATAATGATTAAATGAACTAAAATTAAATTAATTAAACTAGTTCATAATTATTAGGAAAAAGGTGCATTGCAGTATGTTTGATTTAATCTCTCTTTCCTCAATAATTTGGTAATATTTACTGATTGCCTGCTTCATGCCAGGCACTGTTTAAAGTTGGGAATCAGAGCAAACTGCTGTTTTAGGGAGAATAAAGATATAATAAGCAAAATAAATAGGAAAAATATATAAGATGGAATTAAACTGATCACTTATGATGTGCTATATTTCTTAATGAACATGACATGAAGAAAAATGGTCAGTAATATATATTTAATATTCAATAATTTATTATAACATTTATATCACATATATTTATAAATGTATTTATATAATATATAACAATATATTATAATAAATATATATAATGTTCAAATGTGATCAGTGCTATGGAGAAAACTTACTCAGGGAGAACTGGGGGGAATTTAAGATAGAGTGACAGAGACCGCCTGAGCAAGTGACATCTCAAGGAGAGGAGCACTGCTGAGCTCTTCCAGGCTGGGATCTTGCCTCCTGGCTCATCCTTATGTGAGATCCCTGACCCTGTGGAGCTTAGACTGTTAGGCCTAATGTTACCTCGGTTATGTCCAAGTTGTGAGATTCAGGATGATTTTTATGTTGTGTATATTTTTATACATACTGTTACATATCTATAATAAACTAGATATATTTAAATATTTTCAACCCTTTCTGCAACAGCAAGAGAAATGACCTCTTCACCTGAAAGGCTTGCCTCCATGCTGTGGTGAGCGTGTGCCCTGGGGGGACGCGCCTGTCCCCTCAGCCTGATGCACCTGAACCGCCGTTGCACTGAGCCCATCAAGCACAAAGGCAGTCCTTTCTTGGCTTTCTAAGTGCAAGGCTTTAAATTTCGGTCTTGAATTGAGCAAGTTTGGGAAATTGGAAGATTCCACTGACAACCCGAAAGAGGGTGCCCTGGACTGCAGCATGAACGTGAGAGGTCAGGCAGACCTTTGCGAGCGATTCAGAGAGGCGTTGCTCTGCAGCTTCTCTGCCCACTTGAAGAAGATGCTGCTCTTCCTCTTTGCTGGAGGTCACTCTGCTCCCTGCATCTTTGGCAGACTGCTCTATGAATGACGCTACAGGGAATACTTGCTGAAGTCAACAGTGGGAGGCCCAGAAGCCAGGGCCCTGTTCCGCTTCCTGGAGAGAATGCTTTTATGTTTTTGTGGAGCGTGTTTTTAGTTCACTCTGATAATGAAAAAGCCCCAATATTCCATATGCAGAAAAATGCTAAAAGCCATTTCTGAAAGCTTACCAGGAAGAATGCCTTTATTGCTACAGCGATTGTCTACTTTGATGTAAAACTGCTAGCTCTTTTTCCTGAAACATTTCCTTTGCAGAATGAAAAAAAAAGTTACAAAGTACTTTCTACTGAAAAGAAGGCAGAAAGAAAAAAAATTGCTTAGCTGTCTGTAATATTTTTATTCACTCCTAGCATTTGTGTAGAGGCTGATCTATTCCAAAGCAATTTTACTTTTCTCCTGTGATTTTCACAGTGCTCTAAGATAGGAACATTCTTTTTGTACATGCTTTAGAATGAGAAAACTAAGACATTGAAAAGAGAAAATTATCCAAAGACATAAGGTTAACATTTACCAAGTACTACCTGTGTGAGATGGTGATTGCAGTCATGAAATTAAAAGACTCTTCCTCCTTAGAAGGAAAGTTATGACCAACCTAGATAGCATATTTAAAAACAGAGACATTACTTTGCCAACAAAGGTCCGTCTAGTCAAGGCTATGGTTTTTCCAGTGGTCATGTATGGATGTGAGAGTTGGACTGTGAAAAAAGCTGAGCACTGAAGAATTGATGTTTTTGAACTGTGGTGTTGGAGAAGACTCTTGAGAGTCCCTTGGACTGCAAGGAGATACAACTAGTCCATCCTAAAGGAGACCAGTCCTGGGTGTTCATTGGAAGGACTGATGCTGGGGCTGAAATGCTAATACTTTGGTCACCTCATGCGAAGAGTTGACTCATTGGAAAAGATCCTGATACTGGGAGGAATTGGGGGCAGGAGGAGAAGGGGACAACAGAGGATGAGATGGCTAGATGGCATCACCAACTTGATGCACATGAGTTTGAGTGAACTCTGGGAGTTGGTGATGGACAGGGAGGCCTGGCATGCTGTGACTCATGGGGTTGCAAAGAGTTGGACACGACTGAGTGACTGAACTGAACTGAACCTGTGTTGGGCAAGATCCTAAGGACTTTATGTATTTGCTCATTTATTTACTCCCTCCAGTGGCCCAGATAATTTTGGTATTGTTTTCATCGTAATTTTTCAGATCTGGAAACAAGGCATTGAGAAATTAAATGACTCACTCAAGGACATGGACAGTTAGTATCAGAGATGACATTTACTCCCACGGAAGCCTGGTTCTAAGCCAGAACACTAAAAGGCCTAGGCAGTATGGCTGAGCCACTGGATAGATGAAGACTCGGGCTGTGATCATGGAATCTGAGTGCTGGAATGTCTCTAAATTCTGGAGCTGCAACCATGGTATGGATGCTGCCTTGGGTTCCTTCCTTGCAGAAGGAAGGCAAACTAACCTTGGATTTTCCTATTTCAGTGAACTCACAACAAAGTGTGTTTCCCACAATTCTATTAATTCTGTGGTCCATACATAATAGTATTTTAATAAAATACCTGTAAATTTGCATTCATGGGGATTGCAGTCACGTTTTGGGCAGCACCACTTGTGTTCTTAGGAAATATCAAGAATACAAATCTTCTCAAGCTTTCTTTGTTCTGCTGGAATCTCTTTAGGACACTTGTGATAAATACTAACCCATTTATGCTTGATTATGGCCAGTCATGGCAAGTGACAAGTGATGTAAATTTTGAGGCAGTTTGTTTTATTTGGGGACAACTTATTATTGGGAACTTCTTTTTCTTACACATTCACATATATCATCCACATATATGTTTTAGATCATGTCCTGACTGAAGTAAAATATTTTGCTCTAAGGATTCCGAGATGCAGTATGTAAACTCTGTGGTTAAATGGATCTCCATTTTTATCAAGAAAATGCAAGAGATCTTCAAATCATTTGGGATAGGGAGGTAAAAATAGAGGCAACACATTTAACAAATATATTAATAGTTCTTAACAGAAAAGAAGAATCTAACCTGTAATAATACACTGTGTTAATTTCCTCATTTTCTCCCAATTTATCTCTGAAACATTCATTGTAAAGCCAGGTTGTATTAGTCAGACTAATATAAACAAATAAGCTTAGATTAGAAGCTAGGAACAAAAAATAATTTACAGTGTGTGTGAAGATAGTATGTGTGTGTGTGTCTGTGTGTGTGTGCTTTAAGAGGGTGAAAGATGTAGGAAAATTATTTGGGAAACTTAGTTGAAAGGCTCAATTTATAATTACATCTTTTATTTCAAGTGTCAGAACTTCAATATTAAAGTTCAGTTTGTTAAATAATTATCAAGCTTTATCCAGATGGCAGACTTCATGTTAGGTACAGGGATACAGTGGTAAAAGCACAAATCTGGTCTCTGCTTTTAGAGTATCTTGTGTGCGTATGGCTGGTCCCACCAAGGTGTAAGTGGGGCTGAAGTTTGGGCAGAATTGCCTGCCCCTGGGCACAGCACTGTGACTGCCTGGGGAGAGGGGACATTTATCTAACCAGCCTACCTGCCTTTATAGGGCTTACATTCTAATAAAGGCAGTTTTAAAACACGTAACAATGTTGAAGCTGAAACTCCAATACTTTGGCCACCTGATGCGCAGAGCTGACTCATTTAAAAAGACCCTGATGCTGAGAAAGATTGAAGGCAGGAGGAGAAGGGGATGACAGAGGATGAGATGGTTGGATGGCATCTCCTACTCAATGGACATGAGTTTGAGTGACCTCCTGGAGTTGGTGATGGACAGGGAGCCCTGATGTGCTGCAGTCCTTGGGGTCACAAGGAGTTGGACACGACTGAGTGACTGAACTGAACTGAACAATGTAAATGGCATTACCAAAGGGAAGCATAAGACAAACATTATCTATTTTAGGTCAAAAGGCTAGGAAAAGCTTCCTTGGGAATGTGATCTTTAAGATAAGCCCAGAAGACTCACAAAGAACTGAACTGGTTTAAATGAGAAGAACCAGACCCCTCCCCATGCCTCTTACGAAAACGTGTTGCTGGCATTGACCCCTAAAGTATCGATTATTGGCTCAATAGCAGTTGTAATTCAGTTTGCTTTTCAGTAGAACCAAATGTCTAGGGGAGGATAAAGACAGGTAGAGGGAGAAAAGGGAGGACGTACAGAGAAAGTTACATGGATGTGAATGGAACCCCTTTATCCGCTGTAGTATGTTGGCACTTAAAGGCCTGTGTTGACCCTGATGGTTTCAATATTGACAAGAAGCAAGGCAAATCCTAAGTCTGTAATGATAATAAGACATTGTCATTGAGAAAGTGATGTATTTATTGGTTATATTTTTTTCAAGGCAGGGAGGAAAGAAAGAGATGGAGATAGAACAAGAGAGAGAGAGAGAGAGAGAGAGACTTCATTGACCACTGCATCTTCAAAGATAGAAGCCAGCGTGCTCAAACATCTTGCTTTCTCTCCTTTCTTCCCTCTCTTACCCTCAACCTGAATATTCTGTTCTGCTGTTTTCAGTGGAGTAGAAGACGGTGCTTAGGCCTCAAATTGGTTCTGACTTTTCATCAAAGCCTTTCACTGGGGAATCTGGTATTTGGACAGTTATTAATAAAATGTTGCTTTGATTTGCGTTGGCACATGAGGCTCCCTTGCAGTGCCCTGAAGGTGAGGTGATTGGCTGAGCTCAGGCGTTTCTATGTGTCTTATCATAATACTGTTGAATACTGTTAAAATACTGCTGCTAATTCCTGTTAATCTCCTCTTTATTCTCAAACTTGAAAGGAGACTAACATATGAGGAATTGTTGCTGTTCAGTTGTGTCCAGCTCTTTGTGACCCCCATGAACTGCAGGATACCAGGCTTCCCTGTCCTTCACTATCTCCCAGAGTTTGCTCAAACTCATGTTCATTGAATCAGTGATGCCATCCAACTGTCTTGTCCTATGTTTTTCCCTTTTCCTACTTCCCTCAGTCTTTCCCACCATCAGGGTCTTTTCCCGTGAGTCGACTCTTCCCATCAGTTGGCCAAAGTATTGGAGCTTCAGCTTCAGCATCAGTCCTTCCAGTGAATATTCAGAGTTGATTTCCTTTAGGATTGACTGGTTTGATCTCCTTGCTGTCCAAGGGACTCTCAAGTCTTCAACACCACAGTTCTAAAGCATCAATTCTTTGGCACTCAGCCTGCTTTGTGATCCAACTCTCACATCCATACATGACCACTGGAAAAACCATAGCTTTGACTAGACAGACCTTTGTTGGTAAAGTAATGTCTCTGCTTTTTAATACATTGTCTAGATTTGTCATAGCTTTTCTTCCAAGGAGGTAGCGTCTTTTAATTTCCTGGCTGAACTCACCATTCTCAGTGATTTTGGAGCCCAAGAAAATAAAGTCTCTCACTGTTTCCATTGTTTCCCCCTCTATTTGCCATGAAGTGATGGGACTGGATGCCATGGTGCTCATTTTTTGAATGCTGCGTTTTGAGCAGCCTTTTCAGTCTCATCTTTCACTTTCATCAAGAGGCTCTTTAGTTCTTCTTCACTTTCTGCTATAAGGGTGGTGTCACCTGCATATCTGAGGGTATTGATATTTCTCCCTGCAATCTTGATTCTTGCTTGTGTTTCATCCAGTCTGGCATTTCACATGTGTGCTTTGCATATAAGTTAAACAAGCAGGGTGACAATATACAGCCTTGACATACTTCTTTCCCAGTTTTGAACCAGTCCATTATTCTATGTCCAGTTCTGTTCTTGACCTGCATACAGGTTTCTCAGGAGGTAGGTAAGGTAGTCTGGTATTCCCATTCCTTTAAGAGTTTTCCACAGTTTGTTGGGATCCACACAGTCAAAGAATTTAGTGTAGTCAATGAAGCAGAAGTATATGCTCTGGAATTCTCTTGCTTTTTCTGTGATCCAACAAACATTGGCAATTTGATCTCTGGTTCCTCTGCCTTTTCTAAATCCAGCTTGTACATTTGGAAGCTTTCAGTTCACACACTGTTGAAGTCTAGCTTGGAGGATTTTGAGCATCACTTTGCTAGCATGTGAGATGAGTGCAGTTGTGAGGTAGTTTGAGCTTTCTTTGGCATTGCCTTTCTTTGGAATTGGGATGAAAACTGACTTTTTCCAGTCCTGTGGCCACTGCTGAGTTTTCCAAATTTGCTGGCATATTGAGTGCAGCACTTTCACAGCATCATCTCATCATCTTTTTGGATTTGAAATGGCTCAGCTGGAGTTCCATCACCTCCACTAGCTTTGTTTGTAGTGATACTTCCTAAGGCCCACATGACTTCGCACTCCAGAATGTCTGGCTCTAGGTGAGTGATGACACCACTGTGGTTATCTGGGTCATTAAACTCCTTTTTGTACAGTTCTTCTGTGTATTCTTGCCACCTCTTCTTAATATCTTCTGCTTCTGTTAGGTCCATACCATTTCTGTCCTTTATTGTGCCCATCTTTGCATGAAATATTCCCTTGATATCTGTAATTTTCTTGAAGAGCTCTCTAGTCTTTCCCATTCTATTGTTTTCCTCTATTTCTCTGCATTGTTCACTTAGGAAGGCTTTCTTATCTCTTCTTTCTATTTGGAACTCTGTATTCAGATCGGTATGTCTTTCCTTTTCTCCTTTGACTTTCACTTCTCTTCTTGGCTATTTGTAAGGCCTCCTCAGACAACCGTTTTGCCTTTTTGTACTTCTTTCTCTTAGGGATAGTTTTGATCACCACTTCCTGTACAATGTTATAAACCTCCATCCGTAATTCTTCAGGCATTCTGTCTATCATATCTAATCTGTTAAATCTATTTGTCACTTCCACTGTATAATGTAAGGGATTTGATATAGGTCATACCTGAATGGTGTAGTGATTTTCCCTACTTTCTTTAATTTATATGAGGAATAAAAATACTTACATAGGAAATGAATTAAAGTTTGATGATAAAATTTTGGCATATAGGAAGGGAAAGACATCTGCAAAATTCTTATTTTATGGAAATGACATAAAGGTGCAAAGTCACAGAGTTAATGAGTGACCAACCCTGGAATCATCTGGGAATGTTATTTTAAATATCTGCTGACCATAAATAGTGAGTTACTATTATCGGCATGATTAAAGGCTAGCATTTAAAAAAATTTATCTAAAAAAGATCAAAGAAATTTTATTGATGTATAGTTGATTTACAGTGTGTTAATTTCTGCTATATAGCAAAGTGATTCATCTGTACATATATATATTCTTTTCTATATTGTTTTCCATTGTGGTTTTTCACAAGATATTGAATATAGCTCCCTGTGCTATATGCAGTAGGACCTTATTCTTTATCCGTTTTATATACACTAGCTTGCATCTGTTAATCCCAAACTCTCAGTCCTTCCCTCCCTCATCTCCTGGATTTCTTTATAGTGATTGGCTAGCTAGTTAATGGCTTTTTAGAGAGAAAGAGTCTGACTTTGTTCTTTATCACTTAGATTTATGAATGGAACTATCTTTCCATTAGCCTGATTATATTTAATTTCTTTTCTCTAATGGGTATTTTCTCAAAATATTTTGAACCTAGATTGACCATGAGACCTGTTTCATTCACAGTGGGTATATATTGATTTCTCCCAAGATTTTGTCCAAAAAGTAGACTTCTGTTGGAAGATTTTTTAAGATAGTCAGTCAGTGAAATGCTCTTGTGTAACATTATTACACTCAATTTATAAATGGGGAGAATTAGAGCAACAGAAAAGTGGAATTGACATAATCTGTTATCATGTTTGGAGAAATCTTATGTAGTTTCAAATATGCCCCAGAAACGCCTAGATACCTACAGAGTCACTGAAAGCTGTAGTTATCTAGTCTGCTTTTAAAAGATGGTAGTGAAAGTGAAGTCACTCAGTTGTGTCCGACTCTTTGCAACCTGTGGACTGTAGCCCACCAGGCTCCTCTATCCGTGGGATTCTCCAGGCAAGAATACTGGAGTGGGTTGCCATTTCCTTCTCCAGGGGATCTTCCCAACCCAGGATTGAACCCAGGTCTCCCACATTGCAGGCAGATGCTTTAACCTCTGCACCACCAGGGAAGCCCTTAAATACAAGAATACAGTCTCTCAGAAAACCTTCTATAGAGACACAAAACTTCAGATCCAAGTACTAACATCAAAGATTTCAGGGGAGGAAAGGAAGCCAGGTTGAAAGAAGAAGGGGGAGGAGGCAGGAGAGGGGGTGGAAATGGGTGGCCTTACAGATGTCTCCTGCCCCCTACAGATGCCCAGGTGTTATGGGACTTTTCCTTGGGCCTCCAGAGAAGGGAGGACTGGAACTCGGCCCTACCAGAAATCGGACCAGACCAGAACCAGAATTCGAGTTCTCTGCCAAGAGGAGGTGATCAGTCTCCAATCCTCAGCTCAGGCTGAGGGCCCTTCAACCAGATTCCTGCATCCAGGACCGGGGGACTAGAAAAACAGGGAAGGATAGGAAGGGTTAAGGAGAGGAAAGAGAAAGGGAAGGGGAGAGAGGTCAATAAAGTCTCTTGTTCCTTACTGGTCGGGGAACTCTGGCCAGTTGTCCACATCAGGAGGATACCAGGGACAAAAGGGTCCCAGTTGTGGCCACTGGGTCTGGTCCATTGGCAGGCAAGCTGGCCCCTGAGTACCCTGAGTGGTCAGGATGTCAGTCTCAGTGAAGAAGAGTCCCACCAGAGTCACCATTTGTTGCAGGAAGGTGGATCCCTTCCAGGGCCCGAAACTGGGCTCTTGTCTAACACTCGGAAATGAATTGTCCGAGGAGGCACATGTGCTGACAAAGCAAGAGATTTTATTGGGAAAGGGCACCTGGGTGGAGAGCAGTAAGGTAAGGAAACTCAGGAGAACTGCTCTAAAGATGGCAGTATTACATCTTAAATACATGACATTCTTGCCAAAATTCGAAAGCACTTCATGGTTAAATGACATTTTCCTAAATCATAGTTATTAATATTTTAATGACTCTTTTTTTCCTAATGAGTTCAACTGAGATGTAAGAAATTCTAGGGGAGATGTTATTTACCGGTGCTGTAACTTGACCTTTTACCGTTACAGCCCACCTTCCCAAGTGACTTCAAAGGGCCAGGTCAGAGAGCATAGGAAGTGACCCTCAGCTGGGTGAGAATGTCTGTCTGGTGCCCTGTTCAGTGATTCTGTGTGGAGGTTACAGTCATGAGCTGTGGCTCCCACTTTGCATCTTGACCGAGCTGTGCTGGTCCATCTGCCCAGTCATACATCTATCAATAACATTTTAGTGCCTTTATTTTTTTACTTAAAATTTTTTATTTATTTGGCTGTGCTGAGTCTTAGTTTTGGCATGTGGGATCTTTGATCTTCACTGCAGCATGCAGGTTCTTAGTTGTGACATGTGGCATCTAGTTTCCTGATCGGGGATTGAACCCAGACCCCCTGAATTGGGAGCATGGAGTCTTGGCCGCTGGATCACCACGGAAGAAGACCTTCCGCATCTTTAGATGAAAAGGAAATCTAAAGAATGGAGGTGAGAAACATTTTTGTTTGCTCTGAAGTACATTAGTCAAGGGTTGCAAAAGTAACAATTGTTCTAGTATCTTATTTTTGGAAGTAGTTGCAGAAGAGCTTACAGAATAAATAATTATTTAGTAAGGACAAAGTTTAGTAGGAAGAAGGTTGGAAAAGGAGATAATGAAAAAAAGATGCAGTCACAGTATAAGGATAGAAGAGAAAAAACAATTTGATACGGATAGAAGACACACGAACCGATGTATGTATTTAGCCACAATGCCCTGGGGGGGCGGCAGTCAAATGGGGACAGACAGGGAGAAACATCTAGGGATATTTACTAAGGACAGAAGTTTAGGCTTTTATCAATTTGGGGAGGAAAAAAAATTTACATCTGTGTTGTATTTGACAATTTTCTTCAAGTTCAATGTGGACAATGGGGGGAGGCTTGACAAAGATTGAAGGGGATTGAGCTGTCTTGGGGAAGTGTTTGAGTCACTAGAAACTGTCACCTACAATTTGGGCTTCCCTGGTGGCTCAAACGGTAAAGAATCTGCCCATAAGGAGGAGATGTGGGTTTGATACTTGGGTTGGGAAGATCCCCTGGAGAAGGTAATGGCTACCCACTCCAGTATTCTGGCCTGGAGAATTCCATGGACAGAGGAGCCTGGTGGGCTACAGTGAATGGTTTCGGTGTTGTTAATTTTACCCCTTGAAGCAGTTTTCCCAGCTTGCTTCTGTTTTGCAAGTATGTCTTCTTATTGGTAGAAAAGCAGCTGGTTCAGGAAGAAGATGGAGATAAGTAGTGAAGATGGGTCAGTTAATTAAGTGACTTGTCCTGAGGACAAGGACCAAATAAGCAGTGGACCAGCCTGTATTAAGAGGAAGCTGAGCTCCAAATTTTTCCACAGTTTATTGTGATCCACACAGTCAAAGGCTTTGGCATAGTCAATGAAGCAGAAATCGATGTTTTTCTGGAACTCTCTTGCTTTTTCCATGATCCAGCGGATGTTGGCAATTTGATCTCTGGTTCCTTTGCCTTTTCTCAAACCAGCTTGAACATCAGGAAGTTCACGGTTCACGTATTGCTGAAGCCTGGCTTGGAGAATTTTGAGCATTACTTTACTAGTGTGTGAGATGAGTGCAATTGTGTGGTAGTTTGAGCATTCTTTGGCCTTGCCTTTCTTTGGGACTGGAATGAAAACTGACCTTTTCCAGTCCTGTGGCCACTGCTGAGTTTTCCAAATTTACTGGCATATTGAGTGCAGCACTTTCACAGAATTATCTTTCAGGATTTGAAATAGCTCCACTGGAATGCCATCACCTCCACTAGCCTTGTTCGTAGTGATGCTTTCTAAGGCCCACTTGACTTCACATTCCAGGATGTCTGGCTCTAGGTGAGTGATCATACCATCGTGATTATCTTGGTCGTGAAGATCTTTTTTTGTACAGTTCTTCTGTGTATTCTTGCCACCTCTTCTTAATATCTTCTGCTTCTGTGAGGTCCATACCATTTCTGTCCTTTATAGAGCCCATCTTTGCATGAAATGTTCCCTTGGTATTTCTAATTTTCTTGAAGAGATGTCTAGTCTTTCCCATTCTGTTGTTTTCCTCTATTTCTTTGCACTGATCACTGAGGAAGGCTTTCTTATCTCTTCTTGCTATTCTTTGGAACTCTGCATTCAGATGCTTATATCTTTCCTTTTCTCCTTTGCTTTTTGCTTCTCTTCTTTTCACAGCTATTTGTAAGGCCTCCCCAGACAGCCATTTTGCTTTTTTGCATTTCTTTTCCATGGGGATGGTCTTGATCCCTGTCTCCTGTACAATGGCACAGACCTCCATCCATAATTCATCAGGCACTCTATCTATCAGATCTAGTTCCTTAAATCTATTTCTCACTTCCACTGTATAATCATAAGGGATTTGATTTAGGTCATACCTGAATGGTTTAGTGGTTGTTCCTAGTTTCTTCAATTTATGTCTGAATTTGGCAATAAGGAGTTCATGATCTGAGGCACAGTCAGCTCCTGGTCTTGTTTTTGTTGACTGTATAGAGCTTCTCCATCTTTGGCTGCAAAGAATATAATCAATCTGATTTTGGTGTTGACCATCTGGTGATGTCCATGTGTAGAGTCTTCCCTTGTCAGATCAGGAGGCAACAGTTAGAACTGGACATGGAACAACAGACTGGTCCCAAATAGGAAAAGGAGTATGTCAAGGCTGTATATTGTCACCCTGCTTATTTAACCTATATGCAGAGTACATCATGAGAAATGCTGGGCTGGAAGAAGCACAAGCTGGAATCAAGATTGCCGGGAGAAATATCAATAACCTCAGATATGCAGATGACACCACCCTTATGGCAGAAAGTGAAGAGGAACTCAAAAGCCTCTTGATGAAAGTGAAAGAGGAGAGTGAAAAAGTTGGCTTAAAGCTCAACATTCAGAAAACTAAGATCATGGCATCTGATCCCATCACTTCATAGATGAGATGGGGAAATAGATGGGGAAACAGTGGAAATAGTGTCAGACTTTATTTTGGAGGGCTCCAAAATCACTGCAGATGGTGACTGCAGCCATGCAATTAAAAGATGTTTACTCTTTGGAAGAAAAGTTATGACCAACCTAGATAGCATGTTGAAAAGCAGAGATATTACTTTGCCAACAAAGGTCCATCTAGTCAAGGCTATGGTTTTTCCATTGGTCATGTATGGATGTGAGAGTTGGACTGTGAAGAAAGCTAAGCATCAAAGAATTGATGCTTTTGAACTGTGGTGTTGGAGAAGACTCTTGAGAGTCCCTTGGACTGCAAGGAGATCCAACCAGTCCATCCTAAAGGAGATTGGTCCTGGGTGTTCTTGGGAAGGAATGATGCTAAAGCCGAAACTCCAGTACTTTGGCCACCTCATGCGAAGAGTTGACTCATTGGAAAAGACTCTGATGCTGGGAGGGATTGGAGGCAGGAGGAGAAGGGGACGACAGAGGATGAGATGGCTGGATGGCATCACTGACTCAATGGATGTGAGTCTGAGTGAACTCCGGGGGTTGGTGATGGACAGCGAGGCCTGGCGTGCTGCGATTCATGGGGTCACAAAGAGTCGGATATGACCGAGCGACTGAAGTGAAGTGAAGTGAAGTGAAGTGAAGTCGCTCAGTCGTGTCTGACTCTTTGTGACCCCATGGACTGTAGCCTATCAGGCTCCTCTGTCCATGGGATTTTCCAGGCAAGAGTGCTGGAGTGGATTGCCATTTCCTTCTCCAGGGGACTTTCCCGACCCAGGGATCAAACCTGGGTCTCCTGCATTGCGGGCAGATGCTTTACGGTGGGAGCCATCATGGAAGCCCGAACTGAACTGAACTGAACTCCAAATAGTGCCTGCCAGCCGTGTAGTCCTGAGTTGATGCCTTAAAATATGCATGTGTTCCTTATCCATACCTGGGAGTGAAACTTTGTCTTGCTGAACTGCCTTGAAGATCAAATGTGATAGTGTGTGTTTTTTCCTGATTGTTAAGTGTACACAAATACGAAATATGAAAGTAACCTCTTTGACTATTATTCCATTTTGCTCAAGGCCTTATGCAAGGCACTGGGCTCCAGCCTTAGAAGAATTTATGTTAATTCCGAGACAAAACATACAAATTGAATTTAAAAGACACATACACTCTAGCGTTCACTGCAGCACAGTTTTTAATAGCCAGGGCACGGAAGCAACCTAAATGTTCACTGACAGACGAATGGATAAAAAAGGTGTGGTACGTATATACAGTGGAATATTAGCCATAAAAAGGAACACAGTTGGGTCATTTGTAGAGATGTGGTTGGACCCAGAATTTGCCATACAGAGTAAAGTAGGTCAGAAAAAGAATAACAAATACTGTATTAACCCACATTAAGCCGTGTATATGAAATCTAGACAAATGGTACTGATGAACCTATTCGCAAGGCAGGAGTAGAGATGCAGACGTAGAGAAAGCATGTGGGTCCAGGCGGTGGTCTGAATTGGGAGACTGGGATTGATGTCCTGCCATGGGTAAAATAGATGGCTACTGGGAAGCTTCTCTGAAGCACAGGGAGGAAGGCTCGGTGTCTGTGGTGATCTGGAGGGCTGGGATGTGGGGGCTGGGAGGAAGGGCCACGAGGGAAGGGGTGTATGTATACGGATAACTGATTCACTTCCTGTATAGCAGAAACTAACACTGTGAAGTAATTATATTCCAATAAAACAGTCTTGAATAAGATGAGACCTTTTATGTATTCAACACTGTGTCAGTATCTGGATACAGAAATGAGTACAGTGTCATCCCTGCCTTCAGAGTTTCCAGTGGGGAATTAGTGGAAAAAATGAATGCAAATTATAATAACATTAACCATGCAGGTGTGAAAGGCAAAGTCAAAGGGTAAGTGGGTATAGAGGAAAAGGCCAGAAGGGGAGGGAAGAAAAGTCGAAGGTTAGTTTAGAAGTCCTGGAGCAACAGGGTTGCTCAGGTATTTGTGACAAATCCCATTACTCTCTCAAATTGGTGCTATCCTTTTTTTTTTTTTTTTTTTAAAGCCACTCTCTTTTAAAAATCTTTGTTTTGAAAAGTACTTATTTTCACTCCTGGCATTTAAAACATTTCATTTTAGGAGATTTCTGAAATCTTTTCCAGCTGACCTGATTTTATATCAGACACCTTTGTGATAAACAAGGTAATAGCCTGGTGAGCCGTCAATTCTGGTCCTTCCCCATCTGAGTGATGGGAGCCAATGGACCAGAGCGGAGAACAAATTACTTTCAACATTAGAACTTTAGAAACTTTTTGCAGCGTTCCTGACTTCAAATCCAAATGCTGTCCTCAAGTGTTAGCTCTCTTGCTGCTGGCTCCCTCTTTTCTTACTGTTGCAATCACAGCAACCATCTCCCCCCTTGCCTTACCTCCGACTCCTCTCCATTGTCAAGCTCTTTTGTGTGTGTGTGTGTGTGTGTGTTGTTAAAATTAAAACTTCATCCTAGGACTCCTTCAGCCTCCTATATGGGAGATGCTTTCTGTAATATAGATTCATATAGTAGACACTGTAATACATCCACCAAAATACATTTTTTTAGAGATAATAGGTAACTTTTTTTTTTTTACCACTTATACTTTTTAAGTGCGCACTTCAGCAGTGTAAGTATCTTCACCATTTTTTTTTTTAATTTTCAGGGGTGAGTGGATAGAGTTGCTTTGCAATGCTGTGTTCAAATCTGCTGTACAACAAAGTGAATCAGCTGGATGTTCACATATGTCCCATCCCCTTGGACCTCCTTTCCCTCCTGCCTCTCACCCCTCAAGGGCACCGCAGAACCCTGAGCTGAGCTCTCTGTGCTCTATCCTGCACATTCCCACTAGCTACCTGTCTCACACACAGTAGGGTATATAGGTTAGTCCCAATCTCCCAATGTGTTGTCACGTTCTGACAAACCTTTCTCTGAAATGTTTGCATGTAATGCATCAATGCATCTATCCCCTACAGCTAATATCACAGAATATTTTAAGAGACTTTCTCTCTGACTGTTTCACTCTGTGAATCACAGTCAGGTCAGTAGCCCTAAAAGCACCTTTATAATAACTCAGGCTTCTTTAAAAACCTGTAAAAGGTTTTTGAAAGATATCACATCTACTTTGCTGCTGCTGCTGCTGCTGCTGCTAAGTCACTTCAGTCAAATCTACTTTAGACGAAATCAAATCTGCTTTAGACTTTCTGATAATCTACAGTCTAGGCTAGTCTCCACTTGCTCACTTTTCTGAACTTTTAACTGCAATCTGATTTACACACTTTTTCCTGAAAGGGGAGGCCCTTTCATTTTCTGTCTGCAGAAGTGTCATAGGGTGGATGGGAAAAAAGAGAGAGGTGAGGAACAGAAGCGCTTACTTACTCCTCAACAGAATCTGTTTCTAAGCCTCTGTTAATCCTGGCTTAACGTTAACATCCATGTCTCATGTCTTTAAAGTGGAAAAAATTGAAAGAAATTGCCTATGTTCATTGGCAAACAAATGAAAATAAGGAAAAATTCAAATTTAAAGTTGTTTCTTTGTATATTTTTAAACAGGGATCCCGATTGTGTGTCTGCCGCTTAGTAGGTTCTCAATAAATGTTTGTTGAATGGTAAATGAATGGTAAGGGTCAGAATGAAAATAGGCCAAAGAATGAGACCTTTTTCTTCTTCCTGTGATCCCTCACTTGGCTGATGTTTCTCCCCTCACCTTGCTTCTTTTTTAACCTGAAAACTCTTGTCAATTGGTATGAATGTATGTGTGCTTTGAAAACTTAATTGGACAAAAGTTCCATTTGAAGCTGAATTATTTTGTAATGTTTGGAGGAAATATTTTGCATATGATAAAGATATTATGACTTTGGCATATTTAACAATGGTATACGAACTCTGTCAAGCCATCAGGCTCAGCCACTCAGTAGTATCTGACTCTTTGAGACCCTATGGACCAGAGCCCACAAGGCTCTTCTGTCCATGAGATTATCCCAGCAAGAATACTGGAGTGAGCTGCCATTTCCTCCTCCAGAGGATCTTTCTGACCCAGAGACCGAACCCAATAACCCAAGTCTGTATTGGCAGGCAGTTTCTTTAATGCTGAGCCACCTGGGAAGCCCGCATACAAACTCTTTCCATAGAATTATTTTCTTTGCTTATCATTTAGTTACAATGTAATTGTAACTTGTAACTTGTAAAATGTAATTTGTAATACAAATAGGTATTAAGCAATTTAAACTATTTGTATTTATTTAGTTAAACATTATTATGGTAAGTAAATCTGCTTAAGATAGATTTACCCTAAAAGCTAAAACTTAAAAAAAATAGACACGATCAGTTATATCCTGTGTCCCAGGGGTGGCAGAGTTGGGGCAGTGGTGTGTGTGTGTGTGTGTGTGTGTGTGTGTGTGTGTGTGCGTGCGCTGGGCGCGCGTGCATGCGTACATATGTGTGAGCTTTGTTGATACAGAGAGCAAAAATCTTCCAAATTTTATTTGCTGGAGGTGGATATTGGGCAATGGGTACTTTTAGAGAATGCATTGGGTACTTTTAGAATTCTTCCCTGAACAGTTAATTGGTACAAACGGAGAGTCAGAAAGATCATTTATAGATTTAAATTAAGTGATTTGCTTTCTCAGAAATTCCAATGAGTGTTTCATTGGACATAAGGTACGCCATTTTAAAAATTGTACTTTAACTGGACTTCCCTTGCTTGAGGTTCTAATACTAATGAATTCTGCTTTTGTGACTCCTAAAAGCTGTTGGCTCTAGTCTGGAAATAACCCAGATATTTGGAGATAATTTTGACTTAAAAGAAAAGAAAATCATAAAAATAAGAGACAGAAATTATGGTGGACCTGACTAATTTTTCCTCATTGGTTTTTCTGTGTTAACTCCAATCAATCCATAGAATCAAGAACCAACAACAAGGTATACATTGATTTATAGTCCAAGGTGTGTGATTGATTTATTCAATTCTGGAGAAAGGAGCATTAGAAGTTTGCTAATTTTCATAGTATCAGGCCACTGTCTGCTGGTGGCTAAAATACAGAAGCCAGGAGTTTTGCCCCCTTCAACTTCTTCCCCGAAAGCATCAGTGCCCACTATGATATATAAATTGTGTTTATATATAAATTTACAAATATATAAATCAGTGCCCACTATGATATATACATGATATATAAATTTATCAGCACAGTAAGGAAGAGTGTGTGTTACACACTCTTGAGACTCAAAGTCTCTTTCAAAAGCCTCTCAAAAAAACAAGATAAACATTTCTCCCCTTATGTGAGTCAAGGTCAATTTGTAGCTCTTCGGAACTGTTAAGAATCTGGAAGGAAGAGGAGATTCAGGAATGCTGGAGACAAAGGAGTTAATTGACACAGTACCAAATAACTCATCTTCAGCAACTGATAATTTTTAAAGTATTAGGGAGTTTAACTGTATAACACACTGTATCATAATTACTTCTGAGTTCAGATTTGGGAGAATCTAGAATTAGCAAGCGCTTCAGGAGATCTCCCTTAATAGAGTTCTTCCATGTTGCTAAGATAATTATTAACTCCCTCATGATTTTTTAGCAGGAGGGAGTTAATGCCTAAAGAGAAGTAGAATTGAAAGTGATCGAGTGGCTTTTCATTTAGATGTTTGGTGCATAAATTGCAGCTCTGCTCAAACTAGTTAGAAAATCTGAGGCAATGAATTTCTTTCTCCCTTGATTTTCTAATCTGGAAACTATGAATGTTCTCATGTCCTTTCATTGTTATGTGATGAAAATGAGCTGCTCCATACCAAACTCCCGGAGTGCTGCCCGATAAACACTCATTTTGTGTTTATCGTTATTAGGACTAAATTATTATGAATCATTTCTTGTTTCATCAGAGTTACCTCTAGTTAAAAGGAATCAAGGATAGAGACTTCTTACTATTTTAAAGAGGATTTAGATGCATATGTAAAGATAACGACTAAATGTATTAAAGGAATTGCACTGAGTATGAATTCGAGCTAAATCATTGTTTCTTCCTAGGGAAAAGCAATCACAAAAGTATAAAGGCGTTAGAGAAACTATAAGGGAGAATATACCACTGAGACTTAGAGTAATTCTAAGTGAAGTTATAACTCTGGAATCTTTCAGGCAGGTCAATCTTAGATAGCATTTGAAACACTTGGGTTAATTTTTTGGTGTCCTCCGGTCTTGTGGGTTGGGAGAAGGCAATGGCACCCCACTCCGGTACTCTTGCCTGGAAAATCCCATGGACAGAGGAGCCTGGTAGGTTGCGGCCCATGGGGTCACTAGGAGTCGGACACGACTGAGCGACTTCACTTTTACTTTTCACTTTCATGCATTGGAGAAGGAAATGGCAACCCACTCCAGTGTTCTTGCCTGGAGAATCCCAGGGACGGGGGAGCCTGGTGGGCTGCCGTCTCCGGGGTCGCACAGAGTTAGACACGACTGAAGCAGCTTAGCAGCAGCAGCAGTCTTGTGGGTTTCATTATTCCTTCCATGGGCTGCTGCAGCTCTTCATGAAATGTCTAGTCCAGGCCACCTTCAATATACTTAGTCAATATAAGTTTATACACTACTCCTGGTCCTCACCTGAAACTTTTTGCAGATTTAATAGTTTTTGCTTTATCAATAATATTTTCAGAATGTACTTCCAACTCTGATAACTATATAGGTAATTCTTTTTGGATGATCTCTTCCAGTTTTCATACCAATGAAATAATGTGTAGTTGTAATAAAAATATATATAATTTCATATTTTCTTTTGTCCATTCAGCATCATTTTCTGTATCCTTTCTACATTTATCTTAGCTGTAGAGTCAGTCATCAAATTTTTATATAAACGTCAAATACCTTTTCTATTTTTGATTTTTTGGCTCAGCATTATTTGACTCAGTATTAGTTTTGTATTTTCCTCTTAAAATACTGTTATAAATGTCTTTGGTCATTTTTTCATTTTCACACTATTTACTTAAAACAAATTCCAAACATTGGATTATTAGGCTAAAGGCATGAACATTTCTACGTATCAGCATGTATGTTCACACACATAGCCAGGTCTTCCTCTAAAAGCAAGAAGCAAATTTGTTTCTATCAGCATTAACTGTGCGCAATATATTTGGCTCATAAACCCCTTTTATCCTAATTCCTGAGGTTTTCAGGAAAGAAGTACTTGGACTAACTCCAATTGATGTATGAATGACTGATGGCATCTTGTTTACTCATTTTAGAAGGAAATTCTAAGCAGTATGAGTGTGTGTGTGTGTATCCATAGTAACACAAATTTCTGAATATTTAGAGGCAAGAGGACTTTCTGGGGTTTAGATCACGATATGTAACACACTGTAAAATTTCCTTACTTAGGAAGGCCAGTTTAAACAGAGTGTAGATTCATACCGAGTGAGGGAAGGCAATAAACATGTGCCTTCCCAGGATTATATTATTATAATTTAATGAGAAATAGATTGGGTTTGCAGGTGATTTGTTATTTCAGCAAACACTAAAGAAACTTCCTCATTGTCCAAAGCCCTGAATCAGGCGCCACAATTGCTCCAGAGATGTAAAAACCACACTCAGAGCCCTCGGTGACTTTCTAGTCAAATAAGCAGGATAAACATGACCACAAATCAATACAATACTAAATAGAAAGTGATGCTTCATCCAAAAAATAATGTGAAAGTTAAGAAAGAGATTGCTTTGATGAAGTGGTGATTTATCTCAAACCTTAGTAGTATTCAATGTCAGTGATATATAGAGGAAAAAAAAGTCCCATTCTCATTTTAAAGCAGATGAGATTTTTTTTTTCCAACATGAATTATGTACATTTCTCTGCCTTCATCAGTGGCATTGACACATGAAAATATTTGGGAAACCTTATGAAATTCCAACATCCTTATGGACAGCAAAGGCACTGTAATTTTCCCAAATGCATGTACTTATTGAGGCATAGTCTCTTCTAGGAGAGATGGAGGTTGAGATTAACACGAGAAGCACTCACGAATTTTAAATTTGATGAGTTGGCACTTGATCTGTAGCAGGACACTAAGATTAATTCAGGGTACAGTGTGTATTTGTAGCTGAATTAATCAAATATACTGAAATTGATAAAAAGAAGAAAGAAATTGAGTTTGGCATACTGTTTCACAGTTGTCATTACATTAAATGCCCAGCACATTCAATAAAACATAGTGCAGAAATAAAACAAAGCAGAAAATCTGAAACTGGCACTTTAAGTCTTTCTTTCAGAACAGTACCTAATGAACCTTCAACAGCTTCTGCAGAATCCTTAAGGTAGCAGTTTCTTTAGAAATAGACATAAAATCTGTCCTTTTAAAAAAATCAATTTATTTTTTTTGAAGGATAATTGCTTTACAGAATTTTGTTGTTTTCTGTCAAACCTCAACATGAATCAGCCATAGGTATATATACATACCTTCCCTTTTGAACCTCCATCCCGTCTCCCTCCCCATCCCACCCCTCTAGGTACAGAGCCCTTGCTTGAGTTTCCTGAGCCATACAGCAAATTCCCATTGGCTATCTATTTTACATATGGTAATGTAGGTTTTTTTCCATACATCTCACCCTCTCCTGCCCTCTTCCCGTATCCATAAGTGTAACTCTATGTCAGTTTCTCCATTCAGTTCAGTTCAGTTTAGTCGCTCAGTCGTGTCCAACTCTTTGCAACCCCATGAATCGCAGCAGGCCAGGCCTCCCTGTCCATCACCAACTCCCAGAGTTCACTCAGACTCACGTCCATCGAGTCAGTAATGCCATCCAACCATCTCATCCTTTATTGTCCCCTTCTCCTCCTGCCCCCAATCCCTCCCAGCATCAGTCTTTTCCAATGAGTCATCTCTTCGCATGAGGTGGCCAAAGTACTGGAGTTTCAGCTGTAGCATCATTCCTTCCAAAGAAATCCCAGGGCTGATCTCCTTCAGAATGGACTGGTTGGATCTCCTTGCAGTCCAAGGGACTCTCAAGAGTCTTCTCCAACACCACACTTCAAAAGCATCAATTCTTCGGCGCTCAGCCTTCTTCACAGTCCAACTCTCACATCCATACATGACCACAGGAAAAACCATAGCCTTGACTAGACGGACCTTAGTCGGCAAAGTAATGTCTCTGCTTTTGAATATGCTAACTAGGTTGGTCATAACTTTTCTTCCAAGGAGTAAGCATCTTTTAATTTCATGGCTACAGTCACCATCTGCAGTGATTTTGGAGCCCCCCACCCCCCAAATAAATCTGACACTGTTTCTACTGTTTCCCCATCTATTTCTCATGAAGTGATGGGACCGGATGCCATGATCTTCATTTTCTGAATGTTGAGCTTTAAGCCAACTTTTTCACTCTCCTCTTTCACTTTTATCAAGAGGCTTTTAAGTTCCTCTTCACTTTCTGCCATAAGGGTGATGTTGTCTGCATATCTGAGGTTATTGATGTTTCTCCCAGCAATCTTGATTCCAGCTTGTTTCTTCCAGTCCAGCATTTCTCATGATGTACTCTGCATAGAAGTTAAATAAGCAGGGTGACAATATACAGCCTTGACGGACTCCTTTTCCTATTTGGAACCAGTCTGTTGTTCCATGTCCAGTCCTCACTATTGCTTCCTGACCTGCATATAGGTTTCTCAAGAGGCAGGTCAGGTGGTCTGGTATTCCCATCTCTTTCAGAATTTTCCACAGTTTATCGTGATCCACACAGTCAAAGGCTTTGGCATAGTCAATAAAGCAGGAATAGATGTTTTTCTGGAACTCTCTTGCTTTTTCCATGATCCAGCGGATGTTGGCAATTTGATCTCTGGTTCTTTTGCCTTTTCTAAAACCGGCTTGAACATCAGGAAGTTCACGGTTCACATATTATTGAAGCCTGGCTTGGAGAATATTGAGCATTACTTCACTGGCATGTGAGATGAGTGCAATTGTATGGTAGTTTGAGCAGTCTTTGGCATTGCCTTTCTTTGGGACTGGAATGAAAACTGACCTTTTCCAGTCCCATGGCCACTGCTGAGTTTCCCAAATTTGCTGGCATATTGAGTGCAGCACTTTCACAGCATCATCTTTCAGGATTTGAAACAGCTCAACTGGAATTCCATCACCTCCACTAGCTTTGTTTGTAGTGATGCTTTTTAAGGCCCACTTGACTTCACATTCCAGGATGTCTGGCTCTAGGTGAGTGATCACACCATCATGATTATCCAGGTTGTGAAGATCTTTTTTGTATAGTTCTTCTGTGTATTCTTGCCACTTCTTCTTAATATCTTCTGCTTTCGTTAGGTCCATACCATTTCTGTCCTTTATGGAGCCCATTTTTGCATGAAATGTTCCCTTGGTATCTCTAATTTTCTTAAAGAGATCTCTAGTCTTTCCCATTCTGTTGTTTTCCTCTATTTCTCTGCATTGATCGCTAAAGAAGGCTTTCTTATCTCTTCTTGCTATTCTTTGGAACTCTGCATTCAGATGCTTATATCTTTCCTTTTCTCCTTTGCTTTTTGCTTCTCTTCTTTTCACAGCTATTTGTAAGGCCTCCCCAGACAGCCATTTTGCTTTTTTGCATTTCTTTTCCATGGGGATGGTCTTGATCCCTGTCTCCTGTACAATGTCACGATCCTCATTCCATAGTTCATCAGGCACTCTATCTATCAGATCTAGGCCCTTAAATCTATTTCTCACTTCCACTGTATAATCATAAGGGATTTGATTTAGGTCATACCTAAATGGTCTTGCGGTTTTCCCTAGTTTCTTCAATTTCAGTCTGAATTTGGCAATAAGGAGTTCATGATCTGAGCCACAGTCAGCTCCTGGTCTGTTTTTGCTGACTGTATATAGCTTCTCCATCTTTGGCTGCAAAGAATGTAACCAGTCTGATTTCAGTGTTGACCATCTGGTGATGTCCATGTGTAGAGTCTTCTCTTGTGTTGTTGGAAGAGGGTGTTTGCTGTGACCAGTGCATTTTCTTGGCAAAACTCTATTAGTCTTTGCCCTGCTTCATTCCGCATTCCAAGGCCTAATTTGCCTGTTACTCCAAGTGTTTCTTGACTTCCTACTTTTGCATTCCAGTCCCCTATAATGAAAAGAACATCTTTTTTGGGTGTTGGTTCTACAAGGTCTTGTAGGTCTTCATAGAACCATTAAACTTCAGCTTCTTCAGCATTACTGGTTGCTGCCCTGTAAATAAATTCTTTGGTACCATTTTTCTAGATTCTGTACATATGTATTAGAATACGATATTTCTCTTTCCCTTTCTGACTTACTTCACTCTGTATAATAGGTTCTAGGTTCATCCACCTCATTAGAACTGACTCAGAGGCGTTCCTTTTTATGGCTGAGTAATATTCCATTGTGTGTGTGTACCACTACTTCTTTATCCATTCATCTGTTGAGGGACATCTAGATTTATTCCATGTTCTAGCTACTATCAATAGTGCTGCAGTGAATAATGCGATACATGTGTCTCTTTCAATTTTGGTTTCCTCAGGGTGTATGCCTAAGAGTGGGATTGCTGAGTCATACGGTGGTTTTATTCCTAGTATTTTAAGGAATCTCCATACCATCTTCCATAGTGGCTGTATCAATTTACATTCCCACCGACAGTGCAAGAGCGTTCCCTTTTGTCCACACCCTCTCCAGCATATATTGTCTGTAGACTTTTTGATGATGGCCATTCTGACTGGTGTGAGGTGGTATCTCATTGTAGTTTTGATTTGCATTTCTCCAATAATGAGCGATGTTGAGCATCTTTTCATGTGTTTGTTAGCCATCTGTATGTCTTCTTTGGAGAAAGGTCTGTTTAGGTCTTTTCTCCACTTTTAGATTGAGTTGTTTGTTTTTCTGGTGTTGAGTTGTATGAGCTGCTTGTGTATTTTGGAAATTGATCCTTTGTCAGTTGTCTCATCCGCTGTTATTTTCTCCCATTCTGAGGGCTGTCTTTTCACCTTGCTTAATATTTCCTTTACTGTGTAAAAATTTTTAAGTTTAGTCAGGTCCCAGTTGTTTACTTTTGTTTTTATTTCCCTTACTCTAGGAGGTGGGTCATAGAGGATCTTGCTTGTATTTATGTCATCGAGTGTTTTGCTTATGTTTTCCTCCTTTTGATTTATAGTTTCTGGTCTTACATTTTTGTCTTTAATCCATTTTGAGTTTATCACTGTGTATGGTGTTAGGAAGTGATCTAATTTCATTCTTTACATGTAGCTATCCAGTTTTCCCAGCACCATTTATTGAAGAGGCTGTCTTTGCCCCATTGTATATTCTTGCCTTCTTTGTCAAAAATAAGGTACCCAAAGGTGCATGGGTTTATTTCTGGGCTTTCTATCTTATTCCATTGGTCTGTATTTCTGTTTTTGTGCCAATACCATACTGTCTTGGCGCACCATACTATGGCTTTGTAATATAATCTGAAGTCAAGAAGGTTGATTCCCTCAGCTCTGTTCTTCTTTCTCAAGACTGCTTTGGCTATTCAGGGTCTTTTGTGTTTCCATATGAATTGTGAAATTTTTTGTTCTACCTCTGTGAAAAATGGCATTGGTAATTTGATAGGGATCACATTGAACCTGTAGATTGCATTTGGTAGGATAGTCATTTTTCACAATGCTGATTCTTCCTACCAAGGAACATGGAGTATCTCTCCATCTGTTTATGTCATCCTTGATTTTTTCACTAGTGTCTTATAATTTTCTGTGTACAGTTCTTTTGTCTTCTTAGGTAAGTTTATTCCTAGATATTTAATTCTTTTTGTTGCAATGGTAAATGGGATTGATTCCTTAATTTCTCTTTCTGATTTCTCATTGTTAGTATATAGAAATGCAAGTGATTTCTGTGTATTGATTTTGTATCCTGAAACTGCTAAATTCACTGATTAGCTCTAGTAATTTTCTGATACTATCTATAGGGTTTTCTACGTACAGTATCATGCCTTCTGCAAACAGTGAGAACTTTACTTCTTCTTTTCCCATCTGGATTCCTTTTATTTCTTTTTCTTCTCTTGATTGCTATAGCTAGGACTTCCAGAACTCTGTTGAATAGTAGTGGTGAAAGTGGACACTCTTGTTTTATTCCTGATCTTAGGGGGAATGCTTTCAGTTTTTCACCATTGAGAATAATGTTTCCTGTATGTTTATCATATATAGCCTTTACTATGTTGAGGTAGGTTCCTTCTGTGCCCATTTTCTGAAGAGTTTTAATCATAAATGGGTGTTGAATTTTGTCAAAGATTTTTTCTACATCTGTTGAGATGATCATATGGTTTTAATCTTTCAGTTTGTTAATATGGTGTCTCACATGATTGATTTCCATATATTGAAGAATCCTTGCATCCCTGGAATAAACCCAACTTGATCATGGTGTATGAACTTTTGATTGTATTGTTGAACTGTTTGCTAAAATTTTGTTGAGGAGTTTTGCATCTATGTTCATCAGTGGTGTTGGCCTATCAGTTCAGTTCAGTTCAGTTCAGTCACTCAGTCGTGTCCGACTCTTTGCAACCCCATGAATCGCAGCACACCAGGCCTCCCTGTCCATCACCAACTCCCAGAGTTCACTCAGACTCATGTCCATTGAGTCAGTGATGCCATCCAGCCATCTCATCCTCTGGCATCCCCTTCTCCTCCTGCCCCCAATCCCTCCCAGCATCAGAGTCTTTTCCAATGAGTCAGCTCTTTCCATGAGGTGGCCAAAGTATTGCAGTTTCAGCTTTGGTATCAGTCCTTCCAAAGAAATCCCAGGGTTGATCTCCTTCAGAATGGATTGGTTGGATCTTCTTGCAGTCCAAGGGATTCTCAAGAGTCTTCTCCAACACCACATTTCAAAAGCATCAATTCTTTGGTACTCAGCTTTCTTCACAGTCCAACTCTCACATCCATACCTGACCACAGGAAAAACCATAGCCTTGACTAGATGGACCTTGGTCAGCAAAGTAATGTCTCTGCTTTTCATATGCTCTCTAGGTTGGTCATAACTTTTCTTCCAAGGAGTAAGCATCTTTTAATTTCATGGCTGCAGTCACCATCTGCAGTGATTTTGGAGCCCCCCAAAATAAAGTCTGACACTGTTTCCACTGTTTTCCCATCTATTTCCTGTGAAGTGATGAGATCAGATGCCATGATGTTCGTTTTCTGAATGTTGAGCTTTAAGCCAACTTTTTCACTCTCCACTTTCACTTTTATCAAGAGGCTTTTTAGTTCCTCTTCACTTTCTGCCATAAGGGTGGTGTCATCTGCATATCTGAGGTTATTGATGTTTCTCCTGGCAATCTTGATTCCAGCTTGTGCTTCTTCCAGCCCAGCGTCTCTCATGATGTACCCTGCATAGAAGTAAATAAGCAGGGTGACAGTATAGGTTTCTTTTTTATTGTCTTTGTCTGGCTGTGGTATCAGGGTGATGGTAGCCTCGTAGAATGAGTTTGGAAGCTCTCCTTCCTCTGCAATTTTTTGAAAGAGTTCTAGAAGGATAGGCATTATCTCTTCTCAGACATTTGATAGAATTCTCCTGTGAAACCATGTTGTCCTGGGCTTTTGCTTTTGGGGAGTTTTTTTTTTTTTTGATCATAGTTTCAATTTCAGTGCTTGTAATTGAGTTGTTCATAATTTTGATTTCCTGGTTCAGTCTTGGGAGGTTGAACGTTTCTAAGAATCTGTCCATTTCTTCTAGGTTATCCATTTTGTTGCCATATAGTTGTTCATAATAGTCTCCTATAATCCTTTGTACTTATGCACTGTCGTAACCTCTCTTTTTTCATTTCTAATTTTGTTGATTTTATTCTTTTCTCTTTTTTTTTCTTGATGAGTCTGACCAAAGGTTTGTCAATTTTATTTATCTTCTCAAAGAACCAGGTTTTAGTTTTATTAACCTTTACTGTTGTTTCTTTCATTTCTTTTTCATTTATTTCTGCTCAGACCTTTATGGTTTCTTTCCTTCTGCTAATTTTTTTGTCATTGTTGTTCTTCTTCTTCCTGTTGTTTTAGCTGTGAAGTTAGGTTGTCTATTTGATGTTTTTCCTGTTTCTTGAGGTAGGATTGTATTGCTATAAACTTCCGTCTTAGAACTGCTTTTGCTGCATCCCATAGGTTTTGAGTTGTGGTTTCACTGTCATTTGTTTCTAGAAATTTTTTGATTTCCCTTTTGATTTCTTCAGTAACCTGTTGGTTATTTAGAAACGTATTGTTTAATCTCCATGCTTTTGTGTTTCTTACAGTTTTTTCTTGTAATTGATATCTAGTCTCATAGCATTGTGGTCAGACTAGATACTTGATACTATTTCAATTTTCTTAAATTTACTGAGGTTTGATTTGTGACCCAAGATGTGGTCTATCCTGGAGAACATTCCATGTGCACTTGAGAAGAAGGTGTATTCTTCTGCATCTGGATGGAATGTCCTGAAGATATCAATGAGATCCATCTAACCAAATGCATCATTTAAGACTTGTGTTTCCTTATTAATTTTCTGTCTTAATGATCTGTCCATTGGTGTGAGTGGGGTGTTAAAGTCTCCTACTATTATTGTGTTACTGTCAATTTCTCCTGTTATGTCTGTTAGTGTTTGTTGTATGTATTGAGGTGCTCCTATGTTGGATGCATAGATATTTACAATTGTTATGTCTTCCTCTTGGATGGATCCATGGATCATGATGTAGTGTCCTTCCTTATCTCTTGTAATCTTCTTTATTTAAACATCTATTTTGTCTGATATGAGGATTGCTACAACAGCTTTCTTTTGCTTCCCATTTGCATGGAATATATTTTCCCATCCTCTCATTTTCAGTCTGTATGTGTCTTTAAGTCTGAAGTGGGTTTCTTGTAGACAGCATATATATGGGTCTAGTTTTTTTATCCATTCAGTCTGTGTCTTTTGGTTGGAGCCTTTAATCTATTTACATTTAAAGTATTTAGTGATATATATGTTCCTATTGCCATTTTCTTAATTGTTGGGGTTGAATTTGTAGATCTTTTTCCTTCTCTTGTATTACTTGACTATATAAGTCCCTTCAACATTTGTTGTAAAGCTAGCTTGGTGGTACTGAATTCTCTTAACTTTTGCTTGTCTGAAAAGCTTTTGATTTCTCCATCAATTTTGAGTGATATCCTTGCTGAGTACAATAATCTTGGTTGTAGATTTTTCCCTTTCAGTAATTTGAATATATCCTGCCATTCCCTTCTGGCCTGCAGAGTTAGCTGTTAATCGTATGAGGTTTCCCTTGTATGTTACTTGTTTTTTTTTCCTTGCTGCTTTTAATATTCTTTCTTTGTGGTTAGTCTTTGTTAGTTTGATTAGTATGTGTCTTGGCGTGTTTCTCCTTGGGTTTATCTGGTCTGGGACTCTTTGCACCCCTTGGACTTGATTGACTATCTCCTTTTCCATGTTGGGGAAATTTTCTACTATAATCTCTTCAAAAAAATCTCTCTTTCTTTTCCTCTTCTTCTGGGACCCCTATAATTTGAATGTTAGTGCATTTGATATTATCCCAGGGGTCTCTGAGACTATTCTTTTTACTTTATCCTGTTCTTCAGAAGTTATTTCCACCATTTTATCTTCCAGCTCACTGATGCGTTCTTCTTCGTCAGATATTCTGCTATTGATTCCTTCTAGAGTATTTTTAATTTCAGTAATTGTGTTGTTTGTCTCTGTATGTTTATTCTTTAATTTCTTTAGGTCTTTGTTAATTGATTCTTGCATTTTCTCCATTTTGTTTTCAAGGTTTTTGATCATCTATACTATCACTATTCTGTATTCTTTTTCAAGTAGTTTGCCTATTTCCTCTCCATTTATTTGGACTTCTGTGTTTCTTTCTAATTTGTTCCTTCATTTGTGTAGTGTTTCTCTGCCTTTTCATTATTTTTTTTTAACTTATTGTGTCTGAGGTCTCCTTATCCCAGGCTTCAAGGTTGAATTCTCAATTCTTTTGGTTTCTGCCTTCCTGAGGTTGGTCCAGTGGTCTGTGTGAGGTTTGTGCCGAGTTTTTGTTTGTTTGTTTTTCCTCTGATGGGCAAGGCTGAGTGAGGTGGTAATCCTGTCTGCTGATGACTGGGCTTGTATTTTTGTTTCGTTTGTTGTTTAGATGAGGTGTCCTGCACAGGCTGCTACTCATGGTTGGGTGGTGCTGGGTCTTGTATTCTAG
The DNA here is from genome assembly GCF_042477335.2 of Ovis canadensis. Taxonomy (NCBI): domain Eukaryota; kingdom Metazoa; phylum Chordata; class Mammalia; order Artiodactyla; family Bovidae; genus Ovis; species Ovis canadensis. The sequence goes on along the minus strand of NC_091264.1, from coordinate 21,650,428 downwards.
TGGTTTCCTGTTTGTGAGTTCTCACTATTTGATACCTCCTAATGTTAATTCTCTGGTAGTCTAGGGTCTTGGAGTCAGTGCTCCCACTCCAAAGGCTCAGGATTTGATCTCTAGTCAGGAATGAAGATTCCACAAGTGGTTTGTTATGGCATTAAGTGAGATTAAAACAAATATTCAAAAATGAGAAACCAAATATGAACCCCAGACAAATGGCAGTTACAAAATCAGGCAAATAATAATCAAAATAATGGAATATACACATATACATATACATCCATAAGCAAAGTCAAGACAGTCCAACAAAAATAAAGTACAGTACATTGACCCAGCAAACAAAGGAAATCAAAAATTATATTTACCAGTTAAGAACAAAACTAACTAAAGCACAAACAGGAAAAAAAAAAAACCTAAAGCAAGGTGCCAAGAGGGGAATAAAGCAATAAAAACAAAACTAATAAATATGTTGAGAGGAAAGGAAGGAAAGGATGTGCAAAGTTAAATAGAGGTAGGTGAAGAAGATTTATATACGTTAAAGATTAACCGTAAGGGGAAAAGAACAGTAGGAAAGGCAAACAAAGGAATAAATGTAGAAAAAATCATAGTAGGATTAAGAAATTGAAAGCTAAAATTAGAGAAAGAGAAAAAGAAAAGGTAAACTCCATAGAACTGTAAAAGCCCAACAAAGAGGCAGAGTTACAACAACAATAAAAAGTGTGACTGAATATACACATATACACCCATAAGCAAAATCAAAATAGTCCAACAAAAACAAAGAACAAAAACGTAGCCGGTGAACAAAGGAAACCAAAATTATACCTACAGTTAAGAACAAAGCTAACTAAAGCACAAATTGGAAAATAACCTAAAGCAACTGGGGAATAAAGCAATGGAAGTAAAACCAACAAACATGTTGGGAGGAAAGGAAAGAAAGAAAAGAAAGAGTAGATATGCAAAGTTAAATAGCGGTAGATAAAGAAGATTTGTATACATTAAAGATTAGCTGTAAGGGGAAAAGAATAGTAGAAAAAGCAAACAAAGGAAGAAATGTATAAAAAACAATAATAGGTTTAAAAAATTAAAAATTAAAATTAAAAAAAGAGAAAAGAAAAAGGAAAACTCCACAGAAATGCAAAAGCTCAGTGTAGAGGCAGAGATTAATGACAATGATGAAAAATGTGACTGAGGGAAAAAAAGCTCAAAAGCTTAATTAGGTTCATAGTACCAATAAAATCGACAACTACAACAGATGGGGGAGAAAGGAAAGAAAAAGTCCAAAAGAATCTACAGAACAAATGAAAACATAGGAATAATAAGTGTTTTTCTTCAGTCACTGCTGTCAGAGTCCTTTCCCTCACTGGGAGTCACAGTCCCCCTCACCTCCCTAGGACACCCTCCAACACTGTGCTGATCTCTGGGTCTGCCATGGGGGCTACTCAGGTTCTAATCTGGTCCTACTCCTGTGTGTTCTTGCCTCCAATGTCCACAGCTATCAGAACTAGTGTGTTTTCTTTTGTGGGAGCTCTCGATGTCTTTTTATATATTCCATAGACATAGTCTGCCTAGTTGACCGTGTGGATTTAATCTGCAATTTATACTCCTGGTGGGGAGGTTTTGGGTCTTCTTCCTTAGCCACAATGGCCCTGGGTTTCAATTGTGGTTTTATTTCCAGACGACCCTCTGCATGTGGCTTCCCTGGAGGACTTGGGTTTGCCCCTGTGAGGGCCAGGTGTGGAGGTGATGCAGCTGCTTGGGTTGCAGGGGTTCTGGCAGCACCAGGTACTCAGGGGAGTTGGCGGCTAGGGCAGCAGGAAATATAGTGCCCTGGAAAGGTATAGGAACCAGTATTGGCCAATACACTCCAATATTCTTGCCTGGAGAATCCTCCTCCCTGACAGCCATGGTCTACACGGTCACAAAGAGTCAGACACGACTGAAGCGGCCCTGTGCGTGTAGACGCAAGACTTTGCCTGTGGTCACTCTGCCCCATGAGAGTTGAGCGTGTAGGTGGCACAGCAGCTTGGCTTGTGGGGACCCTGGCGGTGCCAAGTGTGCAGGGACATGGACTGCCTCCTCCACAGGACTTACGGCCCTCTGAGAGTCTTTTTTCAAGCCTCTTGTAGCTGGTGATCAGAAGGCCTCTTTGGCCTATTTTTCTCCATAGCTCTGCCCATTCAGACACTTAGAGGGCTCCCTTGCCTGGGGTCCTTTTCTGTTGTTCCACGCGTCAGGCACATAGAGGGGCACCCTGAGTGGGGTCCTGCTCTGTAGTTCGGCGAGTCCAGCACTTAAAGGGGCACCCTGGGAGGGGCCCTGCTCTGTAGTTCAGTGCGTCAGGCGTTTAATGGGCCAGAATCTTTATTGTTCAGCTGCTGGTGCTGGCGTGTGGGGAGAGAGAGGCTATGGTGATGGCTCCACCCGCTACGCGTGACTCAGCAGTATCGCCTTGCTTCCATGGCTGCCTGGCTTTCCTCCACAGGCATTTCCCACCACAGCCTCCTCCCTCACATCCCCTCAATAAGTCTCTCCACAGTCAACAGCAGCCCTCACCCTGGGATTGCTCCACAATTCCTAAGCTCCAGCTCCCAGCCACTGTGCCTTCCAGGGCGCCTTCGTCCCTGTCTGCGGTATGTATGGCTGCGGCAAGGACTGTCTGATTCTCATTCCATTTACAGGCTTTCTTGTAGTTCAGTGGGTAAAGAATCTGCCTGTAGTGCAGGAGACCTGGGTTTGATCCTTGGGTTGGGAAGATCCCCTGGAGAAGGAAATGGCAACCCACTCCAGCATCCTTGCCTGGAGAATCTCATGGACAGAGAAACCTGGTGGGCTGCAGTCCATGGGGTAGCAAAGAGTTGGGCAGGACTGAGCGACTAACACTTAGTTACTGACTCAGGCAATGGCCCCTGAGTACAGGGGCCCTAAATACAGGCATCAGAATTTTTTTAAAAATTGTGATGTAGTAATATATGCTTCATTCATTAAATAGCAAGATTTGGAGATAGGTCTAATAAATCTAATAACTTCAAGTAGTAATTGGTGATATTTTGCTGTATCTGAAATGTTATTTTGTAATGTGATATAAAAATATTGATGATTTCTTTAGGAATTAAAGTTATAGTGCTAATTCTACAGTAATTGATTATATTCATAATTGAAGAAATATGAAATTTCACTTAAGGATTAATGCAAACAAAATATAATGTATTCTACTGCTATAAATTGTAGGTGATAATGCATTACTTCTTTCCTAGGTGTTTGCATTTTAAAATAAGACCTTCAGGGAGAGAGAAATGGTTTGCAAAAAATAATAATGGAAATTCAGGTAGTGTATGGTCCTCTTTTATACTTTCCTGTAATAGTGGTATATGTTTTAACAAACAAGACAAAATCAAATATGCATGGATGCATTCTCTATCAAAGTTGTCTCTTCCGTAGGCTATAAAAACATTTGCAAACTATTTATAATATCAGGAGCTTCCTGGGGAAGCTTAGTTTTCTTCATAGACAGAGTCCTAATCTTCTGAGTCCATGATAAATCATTATTCTTCAATAGCAGATTTTAAGAAAAAGTCAAAAGTCATGATGAGATAAACTGTTTAGGATTAAAAGAAAACGGGTGTAAATTTAAGGCAGAGAAACCATTTTTAAAAAATTAGTTTTTAAGTTAACCCTGAGAGAGATTTCAAAGATCTTTTGAGGAATAGCAGAAACACTTAGAAAGGTATTAATAACTTCTTTGTAGATAACATTAATATGGGTATAAGTTAAAAAAAACTGACCTCTTGGGCTATATGTTATAATTTGGGGGTAGACAGACCTTCATGTTGAACTTCAAATCCCATGATTTAGGCATCTGTCTTTTCTGCTTCAGCATGAAGCTAATTCTGGCTCCTTAGACTCTGCACATGCCAAGTGAGACGATGCACTGCTGATGGTGGTTAGTAACCACGTTTCAGAGTTTCCCAGCATTCTGTTGCTTGAAGCATCCTGTGATTTACATTGAGATACCTCTGTGATACTTTTTGCGGAGTTTTATGTGGAGCAAGAACAAAGTCTTGTCTGAATCTGTCATCAGAAGTACTCTAGCTCTCCTCTCGTCTGTGACTGGTTTGTGTAAGTGTATCTAGTGATTGATTTCATTGTTTCTGCTTTCAAATGCCTGGTAACAAACAGCTCTTGGATGCAAATAGACTCTAAGCATTCCTTTTTCTTTTGCCTTAAGGGCTGCTGTTGACTTTTTTTCAGCTTCTAGGGGATTAGTAGCCTTGAAATCTCTGGAGATTTTTGCCATTCATCCCTCAGCCTTGCTACATTTGTCAGAGGTCCAATGCAGTAGTCATCACTCACTGCCTTCTGGTGGGGAACTCAGCCTCTGCCCCATTTTCAAACTCTGTCCTTCTCTTCCAGTGGAGTTGGCACAGAAGTGGGGGTGGGAGCCCTGGGGGAGAGGGGCTGGGAGAACCTTTTTTCCTTCCTTGACCTCTCTCATGTATCAGCTTTCAGTTTTGCGTAGTTACTGCTGGAAGGACATTCCATTACAATGCCTATTAAATTGCATTTTTAGTATGAGAGTTCTAATTTTAGAAGTTAAATTGGTTTTGTGGGTTGGGCTGAGCATTTTAGTTCATTTTGCTATGTTCTCATAGAAAACCAAAATAGTTTGCAAGTAAACTTTTCATTTCTATAAACTGAGGATTGCTGTGGTTCACTTTTCCTTTGGTTGGCCCTAAGGGTATCAGTCAGTTCAGCTCAGTCATGTCTGACTGTTTGCCATCTGTGTCCATGGACTGCAGCATGTCAGGCTTCACTGTCTATCACCAAATCCCAGAGCTTGCTCAAACTCATGTCCATCAAGTTGGTGATGCCATCCAACCATCTCATCCTCTGTCATCCCCTTCTCCTCCTGCCTTCAATCTTGTCCTGCATCAGAATCTTTTCCCGTGAGTCAGTTCTTCACATCAGATGGCCAAAGTATTGGAGTTTCAGCTTCAGTATCTGTCCTTCCAACGAATATTCAGGACTGATTTCCTTTAGGATGGACTGGTTTGATTGCCTTGCAGTCCAAGTATATGTTTAGTCAATTCTTGTACATGAGAACACTGAGTTCATGGGCCTTAGAATAGTGGTTCTCAAATTTTAGAATTTCCTAAAACATAGATTGCTCAGTCCTATCTCCAGAGTTTCTGATTTAGCACATCTGGGGTAGGGCCTGAGAATTTGCATTTCTAACAGATTTCCAAGTGATTCCTTGCTGCTGAATCAGAAGCACACTTTGAGAACCACTGGTCTTGAGGACAGGCCACAGGTCTATAATTATTATTGATCTCTCTATAGTCCTAATATAGTTTGAAACCCTAAATTTCATGATAGTGAATTTTAAATTCTGCTGGCATAATCACAGCTAAATAGAGGTGCACCTAGGCTCACTTAAAATTTACATTTCATTGCCCATTTTCAGTTTTGCTGTCACATATTAACTCCACAATTTATAATAAAATTTTTATAAGTTGGTCATAAATAGTCTAGCATTCATGAATTCACACAAAAGTGTGTGCTTAACCAAACTAAGCTTACTTTGTCTTCAGTTTCTCCTTCAGTCATTTCTTTTGCTTTTGAGCCATACTTTCTTAAGTCATGTTTTCCAAGAGTTTTAAGGTAGAAATTCCACCAAGTTCATTATATTATAGTTATTTTTTTCGAGGCATTATAGATAAACAGCTGCCAGAATGTACCTGCTCTATAGATGGGCTAAGGTAACTGATTTTTTTTTTTAAATTTTTATTTTTACTTTATTTTACTTTACAATACTGAGTGAACTGAATGCTTCACTCTGGAAACTGCTGGCACTTTGCAGACCTGTGAATTGAATGGGGATGGGAGACTTCTGTCACTAATCATGGCAGGACTCCAGACCAGCTCTGGGAGGTGAACGGCCGAGGACTGATTTTCTTTCTGGAGGAAAATGGAAATCCTTTTTCTTTTTTGCCACTCGGCATTCAGAATCTTAGTTCCCTGACCAAGGGTAGAACCTGCGCCCTCTGCAGTGTTAAGTGTGGAGTTTTAACCACTGGACTGACAGGGAATTCCCTGAAAAGGGAAATTAAAGCCACATTAAAAAAAAATTGAAGTCTAGTTGATTGACAATACTGTGCTAATTTCTGCTGTACAGAATAGTGATTCAGTCATACATAAATATATATATACATTCTTTTTAATATTCTTTCCCATTATGATTTATCAGAAGATATTGACTATAGTTCCCTGTACAGTAGGGCCTAAAGTCACATTGCTTTCCTGTTAGCTTTCATGATCTCACTTTCAAAAATAAACAGCTGTTGATCACAGTGGAGGTACCTTAGTTCAGTTGTTGTCCTGAAAGATGAATAATTTTTATGTACTGGGTTGGGGTTTGTACCTAACTGAAAGAAGCCTGGGTTTACTCTAATTTATGCAAATTAATGGGTGTGTCTCTTTGTTCCTGTCTTAGAACTAGAAACTTCTGTCTACTGGGGAAACCAGAGCAGCACAACAAAGCCACAGTGCGTCATTTGTTAGTTATGAGGCTTGAGGCGAGTGTTCAGTTTCCTTGTCTGAAATCATAGGGGGCCTTCAGGCTGTGAGGATGGAGAAACACTACATGGAAAACACCTGGTACATGGCGAGCAGCTGATACATGAAAATTATTATTATAGACAGAAATGCATTAATTTGCTCATAAATTTCAAGATTTCTGACTTCTTTATTTGCAAAAGCACAGCTGCTGTTTTCATTTGAGAAAAAAAAAAATTTCCTAAGTCCCTGAATAATAATCAGAGAGATGCCTGTGTATCTCTTACTGAATTTTTATTCAAGGTGATTTATGCTTATTTGTCCCTGCTTTTGTCTACTGTGTGGAGATAGATTTGTGATTGGTTTGTTGAATTTTAAGAGCAACATCAGATCTTTTACCAGTTGGATCAACTATTTATTTATTTATATTGAAATGTAATTGATTTACAATGTTGTGCTAATTTCTGCTATATAGCAAAGTGATTCAGTTATACATATATATCAGTACATTCTTTTTTATATTCTTCTTCATTATGGTTTATCACACTTCCCTGGTGGCTCAGATGATAAAGAATTTGCCTGACATTTGGGAGAACCAGGTTCATTTCCTAGGTTGGGAAGATCCCCTGGAGGAGGGCATGGCAACCCACTCCAGTATTCTTGCCTGGAGAATTCCATGGACAGAGGAGCCTGGTGGGCTACAGTCCAAAGGGTTGCAAAGAGTTGGACATGACTGAGTGACTAAGTGCATGTGCACGTGGTTTATCACACAGTGTGGAATATAGTTCCCTGCGCTGTACAGTAGGGCCTTGTTGTTTGTGATCAAATTCTTTCAAGTAGCTTTTAAGTATGTCATTATTATAAATAGGATTTCTATCATGTCTGCTAAATGTTGAAAATCTCTACCATATACCATTTATCTGATAAATATTAGTGATTTTTGTTAATAACTGTTGAAAAAGATTCCATGATGCTTCCAGACTTGAAATATTTTAAAAAGTGAAAGGGGCATTTTTTTTTTTTTTGGACCACTACTGATATGGGTTGACTATAAAGAAAGCTGAGTGCCAAAGAATTGATGCTTTTGAACTGTGGTGTTGGAGAAGACTCTTGAGAGTCCCTTGAACTGCAAGGAGATCAAACCAGTCAATCCTAAAGGAAATCAGTCCTAAATATTCATTGGAAGGACTGATACTGAAGCTGAAACTCCAATACTTTGGCGATCTGTTGCGAAGAACTGACTCATTTGAAAAGACCCTGATGCTGGGAAAGATTGAGGGCAGGAGGAGAAGGGGATGACAGAGGATGAGATGGTTGGATGGCATCACTGAATTGATGGCCATGGGTTTGGGTGGGCTCTACAAGTTGGTGATGGACAGGGAAGCCTGGTGTGCTGCAGTCCATGGGGTCGCAAAGGGTCAGACATGACTGAGCGACTGAACTAACGGATATGGGTCCATAGTCAGGAGGCAAGTTATCACTTCAGAGATATCTCACAAATAGCTCCTTCCTTTTTCATTCCTGAGGGCCTCCTGGTCTCCCAGGCCAGTAAGGCAGTTTTCCCAATAACTCAGAGCTCAGCAACAAGGCTGATGCCTTTCAGGTACATCTCTAGAGTCTGCCAGTTGATAACCTCCAAGCGTCAGTTCACAAAGCCAATCCATGACTTGAATTTGTCCTTCATTTCACTACAGTTGAAAGAGTGGATTTGAATATTTCATCATCACAGTACCATTTTAATGTGTTTAGTTTTAATGGGTAACAAGTGTTTCATAGAATGAGAATATCATTTGTATCCCAGTTAAAAATGTTTCAATAATAAAGTGAATGACTTCACAGGTATTTAGTCTACTAAAGCTTCCATTTCTGATTCCTCCCCGGGGAAGCACTTACCTCTCTGTAGTCACCTGTCCTCTCCTGCTCTCATGAGCTTGGGATGAATGGATGCATTGGGTGGATGAGGGTGGAAGACCTAAGGCTCTTCAGAATAATTTCCATTGGTCTTCCCAAAGCCTCCACTTGCACCCCCAATAACCATAAATCTAACTAAAAATCATGGGCTGACTTGAGTGCAGTCAGAGGCAAGTGTGGACACTTTTCCTCTACCCTATCCACACCTGGTTGATGTCTCTGGGCTTTGTCTGAACAAATTTGGAAAGGCTACTGGACCATCTTTCTGGAGGAGAGCATCTCTAGGGCACTGCCAGTAGAATGTCATGAAAAGAAATGCAATGTAAGGCACTTACTTTCTGCAATGTGGCGTGTCTGTGGCCAGTGTTTGCTGGAAACAGAGAGAAACCCAATAGATGGTCCCCGTGGCTTTTCCCAAGCTGCAGAGAATAAATTTTGCACAGTGTGCTGGAGGCACCACCAAAGTTAAAGCCTGAATACAACAGTTTCATCTAAAACAGCCCTGTGTGAAAAGTATGTATTTCCTGTATTCCCCAAATGAAAGTGTATCAACTGATGGTGAAGACTGGTTGGTAGTGTTTCTAAGGTTGATTTTGGCTAGTATTTTCTGATGGGCAGTGAGGGTGTGATGTGCCAGAGGCAACTTTAAAGGATTTTTTTAGTTTCAAAAAGATGAAAGGAGAAAGACATCAAACTGAGCTGAACTTGATTCTTATAGCAACTAGATAACTAACTCCTGTGTCTGCCAGGAGTGCAAGATGGAGGTGAATGACCCACTACAAGTGGTTTTGCATTAGGCTGAGTGAGAAGGCCACCCCTTTGCAGGTAGTGTGTGTGTGTATGTGTGTGTACAGAGCTTTATTGAGATAAAGTTCACACACCATACAATTCACTCATATCAAGTGTATAATTCAGTGGTTTTTAGTGCACTACATACCTGTGTGATCATCACCACAATTTCTTTCTTTTTATTTTTCCATATGTTTATTTGTATTATTTATTTTTGAGTTATAATCAACATACAGTGTTTTATCAGTTTTAGGTGTACAACATAATGATTTGCTGTTTTTATGCATTTCATAAAGATAATCAGTACAATAAGACTGCTATTATCTGTCACCACACAGTATTGTTGACTATATTCCCTATGTGTACATTCTCTTCTCTTGAGTTTCTTTATAGCTGGAACTTTGTACCTCTTAATGGGCTTCACCTATTTCATCCATGCCCCCACAACCCCTACTTTCTGGCAAGGAGCAATTTGTTCTTTGTATCTATGAGTGTTTCTGTTTTGTTTTGTTTGTTTCGATTCCACTGAAATCATGCATTATTTGTTTTTCTCTGTCTGACTTATTTTAGTTAGCATACCACTCTCCAGGTCCATCCATGTTACCTCAGATAGCAAGATTTTAGTCTTCTTTTATGGCTGAGTAATAGTCCATCATATGTGTGTTTCTGTGTGTATACCACATCGTCTTAATCTGTTCATTTGTTGATAGACACTTAGATTGCTTCCATATCTTGGCCATTGTTAGGAGTGCTGCAATGAATTTTTCGAATGAGTGTTTTGAAACTCTAATAGTATTTTTCAAATCAGTGTCTCAGTTTCCTTTGGCTAAATCCCCATGAGTGTAATTGCCGGATCATATCATGGTGGTTCTGTTTTTAGTTTTTTTAGGACCTTTCATACTGTTTTCCTTAGTGATGGAACCAATTTACATTTTCTTCAGCAGTGTACAAAAGATCCCCTTTTCCCACATCCTCACCAATCCTTGTTAGTTGTTGTATTTTTGACAGTAGCCCATCTGACACGTGATAAGGTATCTTCTCATGGTGGTTTTGATTTGCATTTTCCTGATGACCGGTGATGATGAATACCTTTTCTTATTGGCCATTTGTATATTTTATTTGCAGAAATGTTTACTCAGCTCCTTTGCGCATTTTAAACAATTTGGTTTTCTGATATTAGTTATAAAAGTTATTTATATATTTTTGTATCAACTCCTTGTTGGAAATAGCATTTAAAAATACCTTCTCCCATTCAGTTGCCTTTTCTGTTGATGGTTTCCTTCACTGTGCATTTAGTTTGATGTGGTCCCATTTGTTTTTTTTGTTGTTGTTGTCCTTGCCTGAGGAGATTTGTCCAAGTCGACAGTGTTTTGGACTTTGTCTCTTCACTATGCAAGGCCTGACTTATCAAAGCTGCCAAGTCAGCTCTAGGTGAGTGATCGGTCCCCTTGCCTGGTAGCAAATGTTTATTTAGACCAGAGGTTGGCAAATCTTTTGTGTAAAGACCAGAGAGTCAGTATTTTAGGCTTTAAAGGCTGTAACTACTCAAACCTGTGGTTGTAGCAAAAAACAATGTATAAATAAACGTTGAATGTGGTTGTATTCCAATAAAAGTTCTTTTTCCAGCCTAGGTGGCAAGTCACATTGGTCTGCAGACCTTAGTTGCAGACCCCTGGTTTAGACCATTTCTGGTGAACCTATAAAAAGTAGACTACATTAATATGTTCAATATTCAAAATAGTTATTCAACATGGCCTTGCTTAAAAAGCATACCAAAATCTACTTTTCCTTAAAAAATTAAAATTGGCAGGACATTTAAAAAACCACACCCTCTAGAACAATCAGGCTTCCCTGGTGGCTCAGATGGTAAAGAATCTGCCTGCAATGTGGGAGACCTGGTTTCGCTCCCTAGGTTGGGAAGATCCCTTGGAGGAGGGCCTGGCAGCCCACTCCAGTATTCTTGCCTGGAGAATTCCACGGACAGAGGAGCCTGGCAGGCTACAGTCCATGGGGTCGCAAAGAGTTGGATATGACTGAGTGAATAACACTATAGCAGTCAGAGACTGTCTTATTAACGTTAGGAAAATGTAAATGCGTTCTGTTTATGTACTAATAAAAAAAATGGGACCCATAGCAGCATCAGCTTAGAGCACCAGCTGACCTCAGCAGAGCATTTATAAAGTCTGCTAGCGAGCAAGTAAATGCTTTAAGTAACAGATGAATAAAGCTCAGTCAAGAGCATTTATCTTCCAAATACATGACTCAGGACATACATTTTCTTGCCAGACATGTAGTTAGATGATTTCAACTGTTACTGAGGATTATGAGCCATTTTTTTCATTAATGAGAAAATAGCTTTACATTCAGGTCAAAATTAACAGTTTTCTGCAATCCTGGTCCAGGTTGTTCTCATTTTCACTCAGCAATCTAACAGAAAAATGGAATAATGACTTTGAATGGGTTGTATGACCACCTGACCTACTGTCATTTTGGCAGAAATATTTCGACTGGTTCCATTTACTGCTTGTGATGAGCAGGGGGCTCGTGGTTGTATCAAAGCCTTTGAGACACCTACTGCTTCAGGCTTTCACAGATTAGATTAACAATGCTTGAAAACAGACTTGTAATCAATTTCCCCTATTTTCTCCCTAAAAATTGTGCTCACAAAATACCACACAGATAATTAGTAGACAAAAGGAGAAGTCTAGCTCTTGTTTGGGCCTTGGCACGAAAGATGGAACTAGTGTTGCCATATTAGCCAACAGACATGAATTTCAGATAAATAATGGGTACATTTTTAGTTTCAGTATGTTGAACAAACTATTTAGTACACATCGTTACTAAAAAATTATTCATTCTAAATATTTGTTGGTCCATAATTATATTAAAAGCTTATTTGGTGTTTATCTAAAATTCACATTTATATAATTAAATTTAATAATGGTGTTTATTTGGTGTTTATCTAAAATTCAAATTTAATTTTATTAAAAGCTTATTTGGTGTCTATCTAAAATTCAGATTTAACTGTATACTGAATCATGTCTAGTAAGTGCAGTTTCTGCCATCTACTCTGTTTCATATTGGGTACTACTAAAGTTGAAAAATGTAAATGCTTCTACCAGGCAATTTGTAAAAAAAAATTTGATTGAAATAGAGTTGATCGTCAATGTTGTATTACTTTCTGGTGTACAGAAAAGGGATCTAGTTATAGGTATTATTTTCAAATTCTTTTCCAGTATGGTTTATTACAGGATATTGAATAAACTTCCCTGTGCTGTACAGGAGTATTGTGTTGTTTATCCATCCTAAGTATATAGTTGGCATTTGCTAATCTCAAATTCCCAGCCCATGCCTCCCACAAGCCTGTTCTCTGTGTCCACGAGTCTGCTCCTGTTTCATATTTAGGTTCATCCGTATCGTAATTTAGATTCCACATGTAAGTGCTGTTTTACGGTATTTGTCTTTCTCTTTCTGACTCACTTCACTTGGTGTGATAATCTCTAGTTGCATCATGTTGCTGCAAATGGCATTACTTGGTTCTTTTTCACGGCAGAGTAGTATTCCACTGAATGTATGTTCCACGTCTTCTTTGTCCACTCATCTGTTGATGGGCGTTTAGGTTGTTTTCATGTCTTGGCTATTGTGCGTAGTGCTGCTGTGAATATAGGGTTCCTTGTATCTTTTTGAATTATAATCTTGTCTGGATCTGTGCCCAGGAGTAGGATTGTGGATCATATGGTAATTCTATTTTTAGTTTTTTCAAGGGACCTCCATAATGTTTTCCGCAGCAGCTGCACCAATTTACATTCCCACCAACAGTGCAGAAGGGTTTCTATTTCCCCACACCCTCTCCAGCATTTTTTATTTGTACTATCAATCTAGTCTTTCGTGTGTGTGTGTGTGTGTGTGTGTGTGTGTGTGTATGTAATATGCATATGACAGCAGCTATGATGTCTTGAATATTTGAAAGCACTTCAGCTCTGAACTGTCATCTTTACCATTAATTTCCAAATAAGCTGCCTTGGTTCTCCTTACACCATATTATGGGAAATGAGTATTTTAAAAGTTTCACCAAGATCATATAATCTCCGTTCCTATAGCCTCCTGCTCTCCCTTCCTTCCCTGATGGATCCTCAACCATCCCTCTGGTTGTCACTCTTGCTCTTTCTATGTAGTTTCATTAGATGGTGCCCCTCTTACTGCATTCCTTCAAATGCCACCAGCACAACACTGTTGTACGGAGTCGACTTTTACTGAAGGTTAGAAAGCCAGTGGGGGTGAATTTATACCACAGCACAGGATGGGGAGTACTTGACATCGGGTATAGAGTATCCTGTTCTTAGAAGTTTCTCTTCCATCCCCAGCTATGGGACTTTTTCACGTGGTTTCTAGCCACCTGCCAAGTTGTAACACCTAATTGGATATGGTACCCTTTCCCCAGGACTTCTACTCGTCTCGTCTTCCCCGCATTCTAGAGCCCCACATCCCTTCTCCAGTAGCTGTGCTTCTCTTACCTGCTCAAGACTCTAACCCTCCTCAGTGCTCATGACTTTATCAAGCAGAATACACCCAGATGCCTTGTTTCACCTCTCCCCTCCCTGGCCTTTCCTAGGGCTCTTAGACTTTCTTAGGCAAATGTTATGGAGAAGGCAATGGCACCCCACTCCAGTACTCTTGCCTGGAAAATCCCATGGATGGAGGAGCCTGGAAGGCTGCAGCCCATGGGGTCGCTAAGAGTCGGACACGACTGAGCGATTTCACTTTCACTTTTCACTTGCATGCATTGGAGAAGGAAATGGCAACCCACTCCAGCATTCTTGCCTGGAGAATCCCAGGGATGGGAGAGCCTGGTGGGCTGCCGTCTATGGGGTTGCACAGAGTCAAACACGACTGGTGTGACTTAGCAGCAGCAGCAACAGGCAAATGTTATACTTTTAAATTTACATATATTTCAACCAGGTGGCATTAGTGGTAAAGAATCTGCCTGCTGATGCGAGAGATACAAAAGATGTGGGTTCAGTCCCTGGGTCCGGAAGATCTCCTGGGATTGGGAATCATGTGGCAATCCACACCAGTATTTTTGTCTTGACAATCCTACAGACCACAGGAGCCTGGCAGGCTATATAGTTCATGAGGCCACAGAGAGTTTGACACAATTGAGCAACTCAGCACATATTTATCTATCATCTCTCAGTTCAGTTCAGTCGCTCAGTCATGTCCGACTCTGCAACCCCATGAATCGCAGCACACCAGGCCTCCCTGTCCATCACCAACTCCCGGAGTTCATTCAAACTCATGTGCATCGAGTCGGTGATGCCATCCAGCCATCTCATCCTCTGTTGTCCCCTTCTCCTCCTGCCCCCAATCCCTCCCAGCATCAGAGTCTTTTTCAATTAGTCAACTCTTCGCATGAGGTGGCCAAAGTATTGCAGTTTCAGCTTTGGCATCAGTCCTTCCAATGAACACCCAGGACTGATCTCCTTTAGGATGGACTGGTTGGATCTCCTTGCAGGCCAAGGGACTCTCAAGAGTCTTCTCCAACACCACAGTTCAAAAGCATCAATTCTTCGGCACTCAGTTTTCTTCACAGTCCAACTCTCACATCCATACTTGACTACTGGAAAAACCATAGCCTTGACTAGATGGACCTTTGTTGGCAAAGTAATGTCTCTGCTTTTCAATATAGTATCTAGGTTGGTCATAAATTTCCTTCCAACGAGTAAGCGTCTTTTAATTTCAGGGGTGCAATCAGCATCTGCAGAGATTTTGGAGCCCCCCAAAATAAAGTCTGACACTGTTTCCCCATCTATTTCCCATGAAGTGATGGGACCAGATGCCATGACCTTCTTTTTCTGAATGTTGAGCTTTAAGCCAACTTTTTCACTCTCCACTTTCACTTTCATCAAGAGGCTCTTTAGCTCCTCTTCACTTTCTGGCATAAGGGTGGTGTCATCTGCATATCTGAGGTTATTGATATTTCTCCCGGCAATCTTGATTCCAGCTTGTGCTTCTTCCAGTCCAGCGTTTCTCATGATGTACTCTGCATATAAGTTAAATAAGCAGGGTGACAATATACAGCCTTGATGCACTCCTTTTCCTATTTGGAACCAGTCTGTTGTTCCAGGTCCAGTCCTAACTGTTGCTTCCTGACCTGCATATAGGTTTCTCAAGAGGCAGGTTAGGTGGTCTGGTATTCCCATCTCTTTCAGAATTTTCCACAGAATTTTCCCCATATGATCCACACAGTCGAAGGCTTTGGCAGATATTCAATAAAGCAGATCATGTCTACAGCTATATGTATATATATGCATATATAAAAATAAATCTTTGTCTGAGAAAAAATTTACCAACTGCTAAAAGAACCAGCAGAAACTTTTTTAATTTAAAAAGTTTTAAATTGAATGATTCTTTAAATTCTGTAGTACTTTATAGTTATCAAAAGCTTCACAAACATGCTTTAGTATAATCTAATAACCCCCTTTCCCCCCCTACCCCTATATTACCCCTTCCCTTTCCTGCTCTCCACTGGTAGCCACTAGTTGTTTCCCTATATCTGTGAATCTGATTCTGCTTCCTTTTTATTTCACTGGCTTGTTGTGTTTGTTAGATTCCACGTGTTACTCTTATCTTACAGTATTTGTTTTGCTCTGACTTATTTCACTTAGCATAACGTTCTGTGAGTCCATCCAGATTGCTGCAAACGTCCGAATTCATTCTTCTTTTTATGGCTGAGTAGTATGTATGCTGCATCTTTATCCATCCATCTGTTGATGGATGTTTAGGTTGCTTCCATTGTAAATGTCCAATTGTTGTAACTGTAGATTACAATTGTAAATAGCTATTGTAAATAATGCTGCTTATGAAAATTGAGGTACATGAATCTTTTCAAATTAGTTTCTTTTTTTTTGTTTTTTTTTTGGATATATACCCAGGGGTGAAATTGCTGGGTCACACGATAGTTTTTTTCTTAGTTTTTGAAAAACTACCATACTGTTTTCCACAGCGGCTGCACCAATTTGCATTTCCATGAACAGTGTATGAGGTTCCCCTTTTCTCCACATTTTTGCTAACTTTGTGTTCTTTTTGAGGATAACCATTCTTGTAAGTGTGTGGCGATGTCTCATGATGCTTTTAATCTGCTTTTCCCTAATGATTAGTGATGCTGAGTGCTTTTTCATGTGCCTGTTGACCATCTGCATTTCCGCTTTGAGAAATTGTTGTTCAGTGCTTTTGCCCATTTTTCAGTTTGATGTTGAGTTGTATGAGTTATGTGTATATGTTGTATATTAAGACTTATTGGTCACATCATTTACAAGCATCTTCTCCCATTCAGTATGTTTTCTTTTCATTTTGTCGATGGTTTGCTTTGGTGTGCAAAAGCCTTTAAGTTTAATTAGGTCCCATTTGTTTATTTTTGCTTTTATTCGCTTTGTTTTAGGACACTGATCCAAAAAATATTACTGTAATTCATGTCAGTATGCTCTGCCTATGTTTCCCTCCAGGAGCTTTATAGTATCTTACATTTAGATCTTGAATCCATTTTGAATTTATTTTTGCATGTGGTTTGAATGAATGTTCTAATTTCATTTGTTTGCATGTAGTTCTCTAGTTTCCCCAGCACCACTTTTTGAAGAATCTGTCTTTTCTCCTTTGTATATTCTTGCTTCTTTTGGCAAAGATGAATTGGCCATAAATAGGTAGATTTTATTTCTGACCTCTCTATCCTACAGATAGATACATAAATTTTTGTCTGAGAAAAAAATTTATGTAGATAGATAGATATACCATCTATCCAAAGCACCAGAAAAAACTTTGAAAGTACTGTGCACTTTCTCTTTTACCTGAGGCACACCATTTATTCCCGCTTGAGATTTCATCACCAGGCTTGGTGAAAGAACATTTATTTCATCTCCTTTTATGCCCTCTCTCCCCCAGTCTTCCTCACCCTGACCTCAGAGACCTTGTTTTGAATGAACTCTACTCCAACCCTAAGATTCATCACTTTGGGATTCTGCCTGAAGTGCCCTTTAAAACTTCTGCAAAGGGCTGTTTTACTTCTATTTTATTGTTCAGACCTATCTCCCCACCTCCCCTGGTCTCCTCTGGCACTAATGGATCCCTCTCCCGTGCTCTTGCTTATTTGCGAGTCCCTCTCGGATCTTCCTGCAAGCAATAGATCATGTGTCATTTTCCCTCCATTTGCTCATCACAGTGGCAGGAACACAGTAGGCGCTTAATAAGTATTTGTTTACTGCACTGCTGAACTGCTGCATGGAGGTAGCAACAGACAGATGCAGCTTCTCTCTTCCTTTCAGCCTAACCCTAACAGTGCGATCCAGCACTGTTCAATATCACAAAAAGATTTTGCCCTGAAAGTGAGTTGCTGTCAAGCAATTTGATTTTCAAGAGGAGCAAGATCCTGCGGAGGTGCTGCCTTCATGGTCATAAGACACTTGTGGGTTTCCATTGGAGGAGATGAAAAAGGGCACCCTTAGTGCTTGTGAAGATTACACAGAATATTTGATCATAGTGACTGTATTCAGTCTCAGTTGCAATCAATGAGCAGAAAGCAGCAGACCCTCTAAATTGGTGTTGGGATCAAAATATTTTTCTCAAAAATTTTTAGTACATTCTGAGTTCTCCGTGGCAGATTTTTTTTTTTTTTGATGCCAGGTAATGCCTGGAGAATCCCATGGACAGAGGAGCCTGGCGGGCTACAGTCCATGGGTCGCAAGAGTCGGACACGACTTAGTGACTGAACCACCACCACCACCACCGATGACTCATGATCATTTTATTCACTCTAGTTTCACTGTTGTTTATCTTGAGGCAGAGCCAATTGCTTGTTTGCCTCTGCTTTTGTTTCGTTTTTGGAGCTTATTGTTAGTATCTTACAGTAGTTCCGATCCACAACAAAGAGAAATAATGATCTTTAAACATTAATGGAAACTTCTTATCTCCCTCTTTCTATTGTATTTTTCTCAGGATAGTTTACTGTCCTGGGTTTAGTGTTTATGATTTTCATGAGCACTTCATACTAACACCACCTGTAATCTATACAGTTATATGTAGCTGGTTTGTGTTTTATTTGAATACCACACAAATCATGTCATGGAAGTTATTTTCTTATAATTTGCTTGTTTTCAAAATAGTCTATTTTTAGGATATTGTTTAGTTCAGTCGCTCAGTCGTGTCCGACTCTTTGCGACTCCATGAATCGCAGCACGCCAGGCCTCCCTGTCCATCACCAACTCCCGGAGTTCACTCAGACTCATGTCCATCGAGTCAGTGATGCCATCCAGCCATCTCATCCTCGGTCGTCCCCTTCTTCTCCTGCCCCCAATCCCTCCCAGCATCAGTCTTCTCCAATGAGTCAACTCTTCGCATGAGGATATTGTTATGTTGATATAATTCTAGGGAATTAATTTTATTGCTTTGTGCTATTTCATTGGATATATTCATCACGCTTAATTATCTATTCTTAAGTTTATGGGCTTTTAGATTCTCATTTTCCTCAGAGGGAGAGCATCAATACAATATTCAGGCACGTGATTTCCTGGGCTGTGTGCAGTAGTTTCTTTAGGCTATACACCTATTGCTGGTCATGGCACGTACCACAGTCTCCTGTTCTGAGACGTTGCCAAACTACTTTCTAAGGTGGCCTTACTCTGCCTTTAGCTGTGTGTGACATTACCTGTTCCTCTGCATCCTGGCAGCATCTAGTATTGCCAGTTTGGTTGGGGAGGAAATGGCATTTCATTATGAGTGTCATTTGCACTTTCCTGATTACGAGGCAGATTGCATATCTTTTCCTGTTCTGTTTTTGTCATTTGTGTTGCTCATTCTGTGAATTTTCTCCTTACATAATTTGCTAATTATTCCAGTTCTTAAAGGCTGCTCTATATGGAGCCCTTAAAATATATATTTAACTTATAAATCCTTATAAAAAATTTTTCGTGTACTGCCAGTGCCTTCTCCCCAGCTCTGCATATGCAGAGCATTTCTCCCATTGGTGGGTTAACGTAGTGGTGACTCCATTGTGCAATGTTTTTGTTTGCCCCCTTCCCTCATAAGGCTCAGCTGGTAAAGAATCCACCTGCAGTATGGGAGACCTGGATTCGATCCCTGGGTTGGGAAGATCCCCTGCAAAAGGGAGTGGGTACCGACTCCAGTATTCTGGCCTTGAGAATTCCATGGACTATATAGTTCATGGGGTCGCAAAGAGACGTGACTGAGTGACTTCACTTTCTCCTAAGGCTATGAATTCAAGTGAGAGCAAAAACAGACCTTTTCATTTTTATTTCCTTGGTCCCTGGCACATAGATGATACCTAGAAAAATTGCTTGAGTTGACTTGAGAGTGTTGATTTAATATGGATGTTATTGTAAATTTGAGGCTGTACTTAAGGCTTTCAATTTGAGGAGCTTCTGTCAGCCTTAGTTATTTGATATATACACATAATGTGCATATGATTATATGCATATATGCATACCAGGAATCGCTGCAGGCTCAGTGGTAAAGAATTTGCCTGCAATACAGGAGGTGCGGACTTGATCTCTGGGTCAGGAAGATCTCCTGGAGAAGGAAATTGCAACCCACTCCAATATTCTTGTCTGGGAAGTCCCATGGAGAGAGGAGTCTGGCGGGCTATAGTCCCTGGGGTCATAAAAGAGAAGGGCATGGCTTAGTGACTAAACAACACGTTTGCAATCAAAACAGATTAGGCCCTTTTCATAACCTTTAAAATAGGGCTTTCCTCCATTTTCCGGCAAAGAATTTTTCTTAGAACGACACTAAGGTTGAGATAGGTTAATATCTTGAGATGCAATTGGAATAACAGATGCATCTCTATTTCTGGTCCAGAGTTGTTGGGGAGGCAGGAGGAAGGGGGGCATGATTGTACAATGCTTTGTCATCTTCCCGGCTCATCAGTATCAGCAGCTGACACCAGCAAGTGTTTGCCAGTTAGGGTCTGTTGGCTGACCCTGGCCTTGTCGTTGCAACCATTGCTTTCTCGACCTCTGCCAGCTTGACACATGGCACCAGGCTCCGTGGGCAGCTGGTACTTTGGGCTGGAATGTTCTGTGAGTTCTCTGGCGTTACTAGTTAAATTCCTTATTATTGTTACCGTGTCATGATTTTGACATCGACAATGCTGTCCCTGTCTTCGTGTTTCTTCTTTCATATCACGGTAGTATGTTGTAGTTGATGTGACTGTTTATAAGGTAGCAGGTGACAGATGTTCAAGTTGCTGTGGACTGATGCATGCTCAACTTAGAATTACTCCAGGAAAAGTTGATTTTACTGTAACTTTATGTAACAAGAAATCATTTGAGTAAATTGTGGGTTGGAGGGAGCATCATGAGTTTAAGGAATTATCTTTTGTTTAAGATGTAACTAAACTCTGAAGTGTGTTGAAATGTATTGAAATACATTTGAAATGTATTTCGAAATGCAATTCTAAGTCCTTAACATATTCTTAGCTATGCATTAGGAGAGCAAAAATCAAAAGTCACAGTTCTCACTTCCGCACCTTGGCTGCTCTTTGAACTTCACTGCTATTTCTCTTTCTCTTTCTCCCCCTCTTTCCCTATCCCACCCTCCTCTCTTTCCTAACCTGGCACTCAAGCATTCCGAGGCTCTTCAGTTGATACTTAGCACTCCACTTATGAAGTTTCTGTGTTTTTCTCTCCAATGGTGTCCTTTGAAACTGAGATTTATCCACAGTAGTAGCTGGAGATAACACTGTAGTTTATGGTGCTGTATATAATTACACTGGGTGTTGGGTATATCGGGCCTGGGAGGATGGAATACTGAATGGGTACTGAATGTTCCTGCCGCTTTTATTTGTGAGGCATTGCTCATGTAGTCAGGATCACATTACCTAGGTGCCAGTGAAATAGGACAGAGAGAAAAGGATTTATTTAATCCACCGTGAATGCATTCCAGAGTGATTTGATTGTTTTTCTATGTCTTCTAGCAGGTGGATATGTGTACAGGTGAAATAGCTAGGGACTTTTTTTATTTTGGTTAATAAGGATAAAGGTGGTCTTTGCCTTGCAATTTCAGGCATTTTTATTCGTCTAGAATTTGTCAAATTGGGAAGATTAGTGTGTTTTCATTGTCTTTTAAGCTTGTTCCCCCAGGGTAGCACAGCTGTAACTGTTCCCAAAGGTCTTTTTATCTCAGAGGCAAGAGAGCAGTTGAATACTAAGTTTTTATTCCAGAAATTCAGCTGTTGTGAACTTCTATAAAATTTTGTCTTGACTTCATTTGTTTTCTGTCTGAAAGTTATATATGTCATGACTTGAAGGTTCTTTGAGATGATGTCAAGTTACTATAGAAATGTGTTCAGATTCTGCAACAAGTGCATACTTCTTGGAAGATCTAATAACACAGGTAGGTCTGATTTCAAATCCATTGCACTTAGCCTGTAGATGGCTTTTCTCCAGGAACTGCACCCGTGGGAGACTTTTCACCTTCAGTAAATCCCCATCTCCAGACGGGAGCTCCTTCAGTGGGTAACCGAAGGATGAAACAGGGCTCACTGAGAGTACATCTCCAGCCTACTCCTTTCTCTTGAGTCCAGTCTCTTCATTTCCAAATGGCCGTGTTGCAAGTTACATCTCTGAGAGGCGTCTCTCTGAGAAGCATTGTAGGATATTGGTTAAGATCACATTGCTGTGGTATCAGAAAGACTGGGATTTGAGTTCCAGGTTTACCGTTTGCTTGGCGTATGGCCTTGTGAGATAGTATTTAACCATTTTTAAAATTATGAAGACTTTAGTTTTTAGAGCAATTTAAGGCTCACAGTAAAATTGAGGGGCAGGTACACAGATTCCCACATACCCTCTGCCTTCACACATCCATAACCTCTCCTATTTTTAACATTTCCCACCGGAGTGATATGTTCATTGTAATACATAATATAGACATATTATAATCACCCAAAGTTGATAGTTTTGTGGTCATACACTCATGCACAGTATTCCCTTATTATTCTTTTAATGTCCATAGCATCTGTAGTGATGTCGCTTTAAAGTGTCTCCCTGATCAAGAAGTGGAACCTTCATCTCAGAAGCCCTCCCTCCTCTTCCTTTGAAGAAGTCACTGCGTACAGAGCTGCCTACCAGTGTTCATCCTCCCATAAGCATCTATTCGCATTTACTTTCTTATCCAGGTCCAAAACTTTGGAGCAACCACTGACTCCTCTCTTTTTCTCTCATACCCCACATTCAGGCCATCAGCCTCATCACTGATCTACTCTGAAAATATAGAGTCTCCCCAGTTCTCACTTCTTCCACAGCTATTGCCTTGGTCCCGAACCCATACTTCCTGTCTGTGCAAAATTAGTGCCTCCAACCTGCCCTCTTTGCTGCCCCCTGTTCCCCTACAGTGTATTGTCTTCTATTTTTAACTGTAGATTTTATTCTTTTGCAAAGTTTCAGATTCCCCCACACCTGTTCTTTCCTAGGACATCTTGTCATAACAAATCAGTTTAAATAAGCCAGTATGATTAGCATCTATTGCCAAATAACTCTCTGTGCATTCGAAATAAGAAAGTAGTGACAGTTCAATTGTATTTTTGCTTTAGGCTAACAAAGGATTCATTATAGCACATTGATAGCTGATATTTCTGATTTTTAAAAACTGAGGTATGCATAATTAAAACTAAAAATGTTTAATAGATATATTCTTTTCAAACTTTCTATTTTTTTATTTTAAAAGTGTCATATCTGCAGAAAAACAAGAAATGTACAATGAACATCAAGTAATGTTCACCTAGATTCACCAATTATTTAACATTTTGCCACATTTGCTTTATATCTCTATCTTCACCGTCTTCATCATCTATCATCTTCATTTTTGTTGAACCAATTCAGGGTAAGATGTTGACATCACAATATTTAATTCCAAAATACTTCAGCATGAATCTTCTAATTACAAGAAAATTTTCTTAATATAACTCATTACAGTTATAAAATTTAGGAAATTTAGCATAGATATAGTATTGTTTTTGAACATATGTTTTATATTAATTTCCACAGCTTATACCTTCATCCCAAACTCATTCTTTCTTGCTTGGATTAATGCAAAATTAGTGAACTACTCTTTATGGCAATGTTCTTTATAGCACTGTCTCTTTTCAATTTAGAATGTAACCCAGAGTCATGTGTTATATTTAGATGTTATGTCTTTTTGGTTTTCTTTATATACGACATTTCCTCAACTTTCGTCTTTTCTGACGTTGACATTTTGAAGACTGCAGCATATTTGTTTGGTAGTCCTTTAATTTGGGTGTTTTTGTTTGTTCCCTCAAGATGAGATTCAGATGATTATTTTCATCTAGAATGAAATACAAGCAATGTATTCCTGTTATTATCACATAAGAAAGCACATGATTTCAGTTTGTTACTTTATTGTTGACGTTCACATTGATTGCTTGTATAAGTTGATGTCTACCATATTCATCTCCTGTAAAATATTTCCTCTCTCCTTGCAATTAATTAGTGATCTATGAGGAGGCATTGAGACTGTATGTGCTCTTCTCAGCCTTTTATCTGATGGCTTTGGCATTTATTAGGATTTATTTTTTTCTGACTCTGATATTATTCCTACTTTTAGTTGGTACTGTCATGCTAGGAAGAACTTTCTCCCCCTACCCCATGTATTTATGTTTTATGTGGAATTTTTAGTATTGTTCCCAACCAGGATTCTTGGCCTTCTTGATCAATGGAAACTGACTAGAGGCCAGACAAGAAATTTAAGCAAGGCTTTATTGGAGCCCCCACTGCAGCAGCAGGGAGCAAAAACAAGTAACAGATTCCCTTGCTGGCTCCCTCACCAAAGGGGGTGAGCTGGTTCCTTATGTGGGGTGAGGGTAGCGGTGCGTCCAGGGGTTGGGCAGGAGGGGTGGCTTAGCTGATTGCTCACTGCTTTGGTGGTGGTGTGTGCAGGGGGCATGTGCTTTTGCTCCCAGTCCTTCAAAAGTGGCAATGCATTTTTTTTTGTCTTTTGTATTTGTCCATAATTTGCCCCAACTGTGCATGCACATAGCTATTTTTAGTCCCTTATAGTTTCTTTGTATGTTGTTGCTCGAGGAGACGTTTGTCCAGGAGCAAGCATTGCAGGACCGCTGCAGAGGGTTCCAGGTCGCAGCCCGTCTCCGTATCATCTTGTAGTTCTCTTGACTCAACTTTGGATTTAGTTATTTCTCCAACCCTGGTCCTTTTTCAGGGGATATGGCATACAGGAATCAAGATTTAGGGGCCCTATGTGTTTGTTGTTTCTGGGGTATCATTGCCTCTAAGTCCTTTCAGCAGAAACAACTAGGAAAAGCAAATATTTTTCTAGTCATCTCTACCATCCACTGAATTGGGGTTATTTCTGATCTTCCCTCTTCACATTTATATCTTCTTTCTCCCACAGTGAAGGATCTACAGCTTCACATAACAATATACATTAATCTTACAATATAATATTGAGGAAAACAAGTCAGACTTAAAAGAGTTCATGCCATATGAGTCCGTTTACATAGAGCTAAGAAAAGCCGTTGATACTTGTGGGAAAATGAACAAGATGGCGTCAGTCAGGCTCTCTCGGCCCACGCTCTCACAGCGTCTCCCGCATGCTCTGTAAACAGTGACTTTGCATGGTTATGTAACAGCTGAGATCACGTTTAGCACTGTGCGTGCGCGTCACGAGGTTCTCTTGGCCACGGGCTGCTTTTTGTCCTGAAAGCTTCACCTGGAAAAGCCCTGAAGGGTTGTGTGCAGTTATGTTGTACTGTGCTGTGCTATGCCAGCCAGGAGAAAATAAACGCATCTGCCGTTCCTACGCAGACGGAACTCCTCGCATTTTCTTGCAGCCGCTTAGATCTCACCTTACCTACCCTGGGTTCAGTGAACAGTGCACGCAGTGAGATACA
Source organism: Ovis canadensis (assembly GCF_042477335.2). Taxonomy (NCBI): domain Eukaryota; kingdom Metazoa; phylum Chordata; class Mammalia; order Artiodactyla; family Bovidae; genus Ovis; species Ovis canadensis. Next base: position 21,625,254 of record NC_091264.1, on the reverse strand, counting down.
GAGAAATGACTGGTGCTGTGAGCAGAATCAACAATAGAATACTCCAGTATAAAACAAAAAGTTTAAAGAAAAACTCATACCCCTCTCACCCTTCCCCTGCACCCGCCACAGGTGACATTGTTCTGTGCTCTTAGAAGGTAGGGTAGCGATTATTCTTGGTCGGCCATTATTAGATTGATAGAGACAGGAAAGGAGAATGAGGATGTCTCCAGTGCTGGAGAAGTTCCGTTTCTCGATCTGGGACATGATTCTAAGGGTATATTCGATTTTATAAGATCTTTGAGTTGTATACTAATGTTTTATGCATTTTTTTGGCTGGCATAAGAATTAAACTCAAAAGTTAGATCAATTTCTTTTGTTTTCCCTTGTGTTATATTGTCAGTTCTATATCTGTGTTGATTTGTTTCTCTTTATGGTCACTAGTGTGATTCCTTCCCATTGTTGATTTAATTTTACCTTTTTGAGTATTTTAAAGACTAGGGGTCGCTAAGAGGCGGACACAACTGAGTGACTTCACTCTCAATTTTCACTTTCATGCATTGGAGAAGGAAATGGCAACCCACTTCAGTGTTCTTGCCCGGAGAATCCCAGGGCTGGGGGAGCCTGGTGGGCTGCAGTCTGTGGGGTCACACAGAGTCGGGAACTACTGAAGTGACTTAGCAGCAGCAGCAGCAGCATTATTTCAGTGGTCAAAACTATACAAAAACGTGTCCTTGGAGAAAGAGACTTATTCCAGTGTCTCTCTGCGGTTCTCCTCCCCTCCCCATTGCAAGTCATCAATTTATTTATCTCTGTATTGTCATGTTCTATTATTTATTCCTAATACAGCCAGAATGACCCTTCCACAGGATAAGGAGATCATGTTACTTCTTTGCTCCAAATATTCCAAGAGTTTTCCTTCTCACTCAGAATGAAAACCCAAGTCCTCACAGTGGTGGACAGGTCTTCGCATCTGACCTGGGTTCCTCAAGCCTCTCCTGCCCGTGTCTCCAGGAACTCTTCCCCAGGATCACTGGTCCCCAGCCACCCCAGGCTCTGTTTCTCAGTCAGATCTCCTCCCACCTCCAGTTCTTGGCTTTTGCCATCCTCTCTTCCTGAGGTGTTTCCTCTAGATATCAGCATGATTCATTTCCTTACTTCCTTCAAGTTCCTTTTTCAAAGTCACTTCAAGGAAGTCTTCCTGTTCACTTTATTTAAATGTATCATACTCCCATCTCCACTTCCTGGTACTCTGTATCCAGCTTCCACTGCTATCTTTTCCTTAGCACTGCTGCTGCTGCTCCTAAGTCACTTCAGTCGTGTCTGACTCTGTGCGACCCCATAGACGGCAGCCCACCAGGCTCCCTCGTCTGTGGGATTCTCCAGGCAAGAATCCTGGAGTGGGTTGCCATTTCTTCCTCCATCCTCAGCACTATTGCACTCTAATATATAGCTTTTTTCTTTTGTTTTCTCTCTCTCCTCCAGAATAGAGGCTCCAAGAGGGCAGGGAATTTTGTAGGTTCAGGTCACCGCTGTCTCCAGAACCGAATGATACACTGCTCGTGCTCAGATCAACGTTTATTTTAAAACAGCAAATGAATGAACACTGTTGAGGAGATAACAGTGGGAATGGCCTTGGAAATTCCATACGAATATGGTCCAGAGCCAAAATGACATAGTGTGGAAGTAACTCTTCTGTAGCTATAAGGGTGGAGGGTCAGGGGTGGGGCGGATATTACAAAATCTGCCTTAGAGACATAAACCTCTCAGGATGTTAGAAGGTTCAGGTTGCTAGCAGTAAGCTTTGGGGTTTACCTTGTTTATTAATTAAGAAGAATGAACTGAATGACTCAGTTGAGGTAGATATTTCATGGAGGGAAAATTTCACGGAAGGGAAAAGAAAGAAAGAAAAAGTGAAATCAAGGAGGAAAAGTAAAGGCAAAAGAAAAATGAATGCAGTTGTAAGGGAGGGACTTCCCTGTGGTTCAGCAGTTAAGACCTTGCCTTCCAATGCAGAGGATGCAGGCTCGATCCCTGTTCAGGGAACTAGGATCCCACATGCCTCACCAACAAAAAAATCAAAACATGAAACAGAGACAAATTTGAAACTAATTCAATAAAGAGTTAAAAAATGGTCTGCATAAAAAAATCTTTAGGAAAAAAAGAGCCAAGGAATTTCAGGTAAGAGCATCCTTGGAAGCTGTTGGTGGCTTCTCGTGGGCCCTCTGGCTTCTGCACTGGAGGGCCCATGCTCTTAGATCTGTGTGGCAGTGAAAGAGAAAGAATGCAAGCTCTCAACCCACGTGGGCACATTTGTTGGGAGAACACTACTCTGATTGAACCGAGGAAAGCAGATTTAGCCTGGGTGATGCTGTCATTTACTGAACTGATTAAGAAAACTGTAAATAGCACGAGAGATATTCAGGTGCTTATGAAGGAAATTCCTTTTCTGGTCCCTTCTACCTGCCCTTGAGATCCTTACCCTTTGCCAGAAGGGCCATCTGCCGGTCTTTTGGAAGAGCCTGAAGCCCTGCTTGGGGAGTGTGCCCAACGGGAATACACCTGGGGAGGCTGAGTTTAGCGTTGAGCTCAACTTCTTCAGCTGAGCAGCTGCCTTTGGGAGCCTTAAGAAAGGACGCTGGGGTTATTTTCACTTGAGCTCTTGTTCTAAAGAAGAAATGTGTATCTTCATATGCTAATGTGTTTTCCAAATGTTGCACATTTAGTTGAAACCAGGTGGTTTTAGAATTAAGGTAAAAGAGTTTGTCTTTTCTGAAGAAAATCCAGGAAAAGAGAAACTTTTGTGAGATCTCTGAGGCACCTAGCTCCCTGAAGGTGACAAAGGTCTGAGGCTGGAGCTTTAGGAGAGAAAAAGGTGTGTGTGAATAATCTCACGGGGGGACATGAGGGACTGGCAAGGCACTTGAGTGTAGGGCTGGCAAAGTACAGATTTATTTTACCCTTCATCGCTTCCCTGGGCTTCTGTGGCAGATGAGACAGTCTCCAAGCCAGAGCTGGAAAAGGCCAGAGAGCATGACCAGCCATAAAAGACTGGGTCATGACTTTGTACATGAAGATAAATGCTATTTCTCCATCCCCACCATCTCTCTAGGCTGTTCTTTAAATGTTAAGGGCATCAAAGAATGTCTCCTAAAGCACATTGTCCCTTGGATTTTAGGGCAAACTAGCTTCTCAGCTCTGGTGGGCATTGTTTGCCACTTCTTATGATGTTCTGAAACCAGTGCCTCGTGAAAGTCAGCTGTGCATGGCGCTCAAGTAGCCTGCGTTACATGTCCTGCAGTGGTCCCGGAGTGGGCGCCACGTCTCGGTTGCTGTGCCAGCACAGCCTGTTAGTGATCTCAGCAGTGAGGTGGCTGGAAGAACGGTCTTGGTCCCTGTCCTCTTTGAAGAAAGAATTCAGCAGAGGGGCCAAAGTTTGAAACAGATCAAGCATTTATTAGAAACAAAGTGTGATGTGTGTGTAGAGTCCGTGAACTCATAGTTAGGGGCAGCTTAGATCATTTTCATGGGGGCTGTCTTCTGGGTCGTCTCTGGCCGGTTGTCTTGCTTGTGGCCATGTTTAACCCGACTCAAGGCCCTTCCTGGTAGTCATGTGCATCTTTCAGCCAAGACGGATTCCAGATGGAAGGTTTCTGAGGGTTGGCAGAACATGTTGTGTGCTGGCAGCTCCTTCCTCCCTGACACTCGCCCTAAATGGAGTACCTGCTCTGCACATGTGTCAGGCTGGGAAATCCCCTTGACCTCAAGAATGAGGAATTGTGGTCACTTTCCTTTCCACCCAGTAAGTGCCCGGTGCTCCTGCTGGTATCTTATCTTGAAGTGTTAGCAGGAGACTGGTTGCAGCTGTTCAGCCTGGGGTCCGTCTGTCTCCTCCGTTATTAGGGCTTCATGGGGTTATTAATCTGTATTAATTTTTATTTTCACCATTTTGATTTCTATTTAGGTACAATTTTTACATTATATGTTTGTGCAGGAGTACACACACAAGATAATTAATAAATAAATATTCATATAGTGAAAGCATGCACATGGATTATTATTTATTCCTGGTGCATACTCCAGGAATCTTGGAGACTGCTGTATGGAGATCATACGTGCTCTGACACCCCCACCTCAACCTAAACAATCCTATGTGCTAACCCCTAAGAAGACTTAGTGTATTAAACATTTAAGTGTGTCTTATATATGCAACATTATAGAGAATGCTGACCCACTAGAAGGGAATTTCTTCTCTTTTAGTGAAAATGCTCATTCTTATGCTATGAATGATAACTAAATATACTTTCTTAAAACTTTTTTAAAATTAAGTTTTTCCTCCCAATTAAAACATTTTTTGGAGTTAATGCAAATAATTTGAACACTTCTAGTGGAACATAAAGAAAGAAAGAAAGAAAATAAAGCATTTGGACAAAATCCTGAAGATTAAAAAAAAAATTATTTCCATAACTAAAAATACATTCAAAAGTATAACAAAAGCATCTTTCTTTTCAAAGACACTTGGTTTTCTCTGAGTTTTAGTTAAATTAGTAATTAAATTGACTCACAATTTAGAAGATGTCTATGTATTTTCAGAGATTCTCTACACTTGTAGCCATGCTGAGTTACATTACTTTGATGATAAAAAGAAGTCCTTTCACAATAATATTTCAACAAGGCTGAAATACCTATTTTCCATGATATAAATACAATTAGGAGTTACCTTACCTGAGCTGGAATTGTAGGCTGCTTGGCATTTTATATTACCTGAATAAGCTTGTATTCCAAGACCACAAGATAATTTTCCTTCCAGGATTCAAAACTGTACTTCTCTTAATAGAGTGGAAAAGGTGACTGAAATGCATTTTGGTTCTGAAGAATGACAGGTATACTGAATGGTTTAGGATGTGTCTGTTTGTCATGGGTAGAATGCTAACAAAACAGCTCAAAGCCCAAGACTGTCCCTCCACAGAATTTTCATACCTGGACATTTGAGTCTTTCAGAAACCAGAATCAGAATCCCCTTGGAACATCATCTCAAAAAGCCAAAATAAAATGTTACATCCCATTACACCAAATATCCTTGAAGAATTTACTAAACCCTGAATTAAACCCAAATATTGAGTTTATTTTTAAACTAAAATCTATATTGTACAAGCATGTTTAAAAAATATTTCGTTTGAACAGCTGCCAAACTTGCGTATTTAAAAAACTATGGTATGGTAACCAAATGAGGCAATTAACATATCCTCTGCATGAAAGTGACCTTGATCCAGTGCCTTGGTGGTAAGTCCCTAGATCGAACCTCCTCACCTGCCCACACCTCTGCAACCGATTTCCCATGAATCCTTATGGATAGTACCTCCCTGCCTCTTAAATAACCTTGTCTCTAATTTGGAAGCATCATTTTTAGAGAGATAAGATGATTTCTTTTTCTTTTGCTGTTGCACGTTAAAAGTGGCAAGAAACATAAGCAGAGGGTCTCAGACTTCACCTCCCCATCATGAGTGGGATCTGATCCTTAAGGGATTTACATTTTCTTCTCAACTGTTCATCAGTGATAAAGTTCTGCCCGTGTCTTGTCTGGCAGAAAAGTCTCAGATGGCTGTATAAAGTGTACCCACAAGCTTATAAGGACATCTTGAGATATAGACATTCATGTATAAGAAATACATCGAAGATGCCTTTTCTCTGTTAGAATCAATTAGGCTTTCAGACTACACTAACCCCTCCTGGGAAGACACTCCCACTCTGTCATCAGTTGGCATGTCTGACAATCTTATTCTAAGTTTTTTACTGTGGTTGGTTTTAATTTTTACCTTCTATCCAAAGCAACTTTCTTTGACTTTCTCAGAATCTTAGCAACTTTCTTAGAATCTCCATCCTTCTGGCTCCAAGGCAGTCTTTTTAACCTTCTCACTCTGAACAATTGGTTGATGTGGGTACCAGGCTTCACAATGGAAGGAGAACCAGTTGTGTGCAGGGCATTCCATCTGTGTTAAGTACTATGTCTCTAACAAAAAGAAAAAAAGTACATGTCTCTGTGTGTGTGTGTGTGGTGGTGGTGGTGGTGGTGGAGAAGCTCTCTCTCTCTCATGCACACACACACACACACACACACACACAGAAGATAGGACTGTAGATTTGGTGTGGATGGCTTTAAAATTCTCCAGCAATCCTGAGGCGGCAAGTAGGAGAGTCATGAAGGGATCTGCAGCTTTGCTAAACATGAATTTGAATCCCATCTACTTGAAGTTAAGGTAGGGAAGCAAGTCACTTAGCTAATATTTAAGCCAACTGTATCACCAAAATAGGGCTTCCCAAGTGGTGCTAGTGGTAAAGAGCTTGCAACACAGTCAAGGTAAGAGATGCAGTTACCATCCCTGGATCAGGAAGATCCCCTGGAGGAGGGCATGGCAACCCTCTCCAGTATTCTTGCCTGGAGAATCCCATGAACAGAGGAGCCTGGTCTATCGGCTCACGAAGAGTCAGACATGACTGAAGCAACTTAGCACTCAGGCACGCACAGACCAAAATATGGCATTGTCACAATCGTTCATTTTCATATTTTTGTTTGTCTGTTTTGTCGTCAGGGAAATACTGTAAAGAGGTTTTGTCACCCTCAGCACTGCTGACATTTTGGGCCAAACAGATTATTGTTGAGCGGCCTGACCAGTGCACTGTAGGATGTTTAGAAACACCCCTGGCCTCTACCCACTAGATGGCCAGTAGCTCACTCCTCCCTATTTTTGTGACAATCTAAAGTGACTTCAGCCATGACCTTCAGGGAGTAGAACAGTCCCAGCAGAGAACCCCTTCTAGATTGACGAGTAATAACTGAGCCACTGGAGTTTTCTTAAAACTTTTATTTTTTAAAAGACATTTATTAAATATGGACAATGAAGTACTATAAAATCTACGGGTCTTTTAAGGAAAGCATCTTGTACAGAGGAAGCCTCTAAATTCTTATTCAGAGAAGTTTGAACTAATATATCTTCTTTTTCTGTTGAATAACAGTGTCTTCATTGTAGGCATTCTTATTTGATGCTTGAGAGAAAATACTTGTCAATTGAATTTAAGATGAAATGGAGAATGGGGAAGATTTTATGCATAGAATCTGTTTAGGAGATTGGCCTTGTCAGTAAGATAGGAGTAAGGATGAGTTTTCAAGATCTTTGGAAGAAAAATCAGTAAGTTCCAAGTAAATGGTATTTAAAAAAATGTTTTATTTTATATTAGAGTGTAGTTGATGTACAGTGTGTTAGTGTCAGGTGTACAGCAAAGTGATTCAGTTACACATGTACATAAACATTCTTTTTCAGATTCTTTTTGCATATAGATTATTATAGCATATTGAGTAGATTGCCCTGGGCTGTACAGTGGTAATGCTAGTTTTTATTACTTCAATGAAATCTAGCCATTCCCTGATCACAGTGGGAACAAGCAAAGACTTGACCCTTATTGTCTGGGAACCGTGCCATGTGTTCAGCCTCTGCGAGGATCAGCTCTGGTGATCCTTCTAAACCCCAGCTGTCCACCTGTGAATTTATTTAAATTACACTCATGCCTGCTGTTGGAGAGCTTGTAAACATTCAGCACAATCAAAACTTCTTATTTATTCTCTCACTTTGTGCTCACAAGTTGTATAATTCTCCTTTTCATTCTTCAGTTTTCAGAGTCTTTATTCTGCAAAACACACTTAACTGAGCTTGTGTTTCTGAATACTAATCCATGAAGATGGTTTTCAGAAGGGAAACGGCAGCTAAGTGAGGTGCTGGTAATTTGTCAACGTGGATACTTTTTACGACATGACTAGGATCTGGAATTAAATGCCCAGGAGAGAGGATTAAAAATAGAATGGGTTTCAGTTTCAGAAAGCGAATTCTTGAAGTGTCTTTCCTGTCCTTTCCATTCAATTTATCACACATGCTGCCACTACCATTTCTGCAAATGAGGCAGAGTGTCATTGAAATGGAACCCAAAGGGCTGAATTCTGTTGGCTGGATTTTTCTACAGACTGATGAGTTGCCATTTCAATGCAAATCATAACATACCTGTCCTGCAAGAGCATTGACCATACCTTTAAAGGGAAATCAGAACTGGAAAACATTGCTCTTTTTTGTACATCTCGATACATGCTTGATTCCTTTCAAAGTGGTCCCTGTGGAATGGTTGATTTGGTCTTGTCTTACTTACATGGGCTTCCCTGATGGCTCAGTGGGTAAAGAATCCACCTGCTAATGCAGGAGACATAAGAGGTACAGGTTCTGGCCCTGGGTCAGAAAGATCCTCTGGAGGAGGAAGTGGCTACGCATTCCAGTATTCTTGCCTGGAGAATCCTGTGGACAGAGGAGCCTGGCGGGCTGCAGTCCACAGGGTTGTGAAGAGTCGGACATGACTGAGCAACTTAGCACACACGCTTACTTATATGCAGGCAAGGAGGACCACAAAAATCAGACAGGTTTTTCAGAGTTTATTTCTTTATTGATCATATTTTCCCAAGGTATATTTAAATATTAAGTGTAGTTATATTATATCTATAATGTAGCAAAAGTGTCATTATTGTTAATGAATATAATCATAGTGTATGATAGTGATCTAAATGATATCATAATAGAATTTGTCTGCAATGTACTAGGACCAAATTTATAATAATAGTAGAAGAATTATAAAGAATTTCTCAATGAATTGGAAGACTTGGAGTGTTGAGAGGATTGGTAAGATTTACATTTCTATTGATTTTCCATCACTTTAGTGTGTGGTTTGAATGAGTTTATCACAGTGAGAACAGGGTAGAGAGTTACTGAGTCTTTCAGCTACACAAAGCTCAGCTCATTTGGCCCAGTGGCTTTCAGATTTGTGGATCGCAAATCCCATGTGTGTGTGTCTGTGTGCGTGTGTGAGAGAGAGAATCTGAAACAGTCTCTGATACTGTGCTTATTGGGATATTTTCTATTACATCTGATTGTTTTCCATTCTGCTCGTGAATTCATTTCAAAATACTGAACACAATTTATTCGTGTTCATAAACTGTGATTTGAAAAACATTGATCTAGTGAAAAAATTTTTTTCTAAAATCTATTTATTACTGCCTGGTACCCATTTTTTTAAAACTTTTTATTTTATTTTGGAGTTTGGCAAAGTGGCAGTGTTGTAATGTTTCAGGTGGACAGCAGAGGCACTCAGCCACACATATACACGCATCCATTCTCCCCCAAACTCCCTCCCATCCAGGCTGCCATATAACATTGAGCAGAGTTCCACGTGCTGGACAGTAGGTCCTTGTTGGTTATCCACTTTAAATATAGCAATATGTACATGTTGATCTCAAACTCCTTAACTATCTCTTACTCCTATTCCTACTCCTCACCTTTTTTCTAAGTCTGTGTTTTATTGAAAGCAGGACTGGTTCAGGGAATGAACAAAGTTTCCCTAAGTTAAACTGTAGAAATATCTTTCAATGTTGTGACGCTTTTTCTCCAAGGCATGGCTGTATTTGCTCTATGGATGAGCTCCTGAAACTGATAGAAAAGCTAGAGGTGTTTTCTTTCTCTCAGTCTGCTTATTCTGAAATACATCTAGGTTTTCTTTTATAGATGAATAAACTACAATCCCCTGAAAAACCCAAAAAACACAACAATCAAAACAAGCAAATGCTGATAAAGTCCAGCAGCTATATTTCGTGAAAAATCTGGGGTCCTTGAACAGGAATTGACTTGCCTAAGATCCAACATCTTATTAGCAGCTAAAACAAGCACTCTTTTAAAAACACATATGGAGTTTCAGATTCATGTCATTTAGCATTTGGCGCTTACAAAGTGTTTTATGGCTGATCTGGAAAGTACTTTCAGGGAATTTCCTGGCAGTGCAGTGATTAGGACTTGGAGTTTTCACTGCAGGAGTTTCTGGGTTCGATCTCTGGTCTGGGAACTAAGATTCTGCAAGCCAAGTGGAGTGGAAAAAAAAAAGAACCAAGCAAATAAACAGAAAATACTTTCAGACTGCTCTGATGGGAATCAGGGGCAGGCCTTACCCACTGCCACTGTGCAAGCACACACTTGTTCATCTGGGTGACTGGCCCTGTAACACCAAGGCGCGAGAAACCTGATTCACGCTGCTGGCTTTTAGTTACCTTGATACCGTGGGAGAAGCAAGAAGTTCCTCAGCTGGGCTCTTTACACTCTGAGCCCTGGGGAACCCACGTGGATGACACAGCCGGGGGAGAAAGGAGCCAGGGCTATACAAACTGCCCGCTCTGTTCAGGCCACTATCACAGTGCATGACCCTGGGAAACCATTTGACCTTTCTGTATCTTGGTTTTTCTTATCTGCCACAGTTCAGTTCAGTTGCTCAGTCGTGTCCAACTCTTTGCGACCCCATGAATCCCTCAAATCCTCATATTAAGGTCAATAAATGGCGAATAACAGCAAACTCTATACAGAATTTAGCAAATGTGTATGAAAGGCCATATTTGCAAGGCTAAATGAATAGAAGTCATCTATTATGATTAAAATTAGGTAACTTTTACAGACCATACTCTAAATAGCTTACTATATTACTGATTAAGACAAAAGTTCAGTTGCAGAAAACAAGGTATATTCTTAGGAAGACATATTTGGAATGTGATTCGTGTGAAATAAAGCTATAGTTCTCATAGTCTCATTCTAATATATTAGTTTGAAGTAATTCAGTTTCTCAGTGGTGTCCAACTCTTTGAAATAATTATTTTTAAGAATGGTGTTCACAACATCAAGAAATCAGTAGCGATATCTAAGTGGACAGAAACATTTTGGTTTTCAACACTTGTGTGTGCATGATTTTACTGGATCCTCACCACAACCTTAATTAATAAATATTTCGCTTCCTGCTGGGGATATCTTGAAATCGTTGTCTGCCAGTTCCAATATGATTTCTGAGATTGATTTTTTTTTTTTTTTTAGCAATTTTCCTGCTTCTTTGTGTGTTTAGTTTTTTGTTTGTTTGTTTTATAGAATGCCATGTACTGGGGAGGATTTTAGAGGTTCTTTATTATATTACCTTCCTCTTAAGAATGTTATGTCTTATTGGTTGATCACCATAGTTTTAACAACACTGTACTTATGAAAGCAGTGAAAGTGTTAGTTGCTCAGTCATGTCTGACTCTTTGTGACTCCATGAACTGTCGAACCAGGCTCCTCTGTCCATGGGATTTCCCAGGCAAGAATACTGCAGTGGGTAGCCTTTCCCTTCTTCAGAGGATCTTCCTAACCCAGGGACCGAACCTGGGTCTCCCACATTAGAGGCAGATTATTTACTGTCTGAGTCACCAGGAAAGTCATTGTGTGTGTGTGTGTGTGTGTGTGTGTGTGTGTGTGTGTGTTCAGTTGCTAAATTGTGTCTGATTCTTTTGTGACCCTGTGGACTATAGTCTGCCAGACTCCTCTGTCTATGGGATTTCCCAGGCAAGGATACTGGAGTGGGTTGCCCTTTCACAAGGGGATAATAATATCATACTTCTTTTCTTCTTTCTGTGCAAATCAAGTGAGAGAAGAGAATGAGAGCTTTTTTGAAAGGCCAAAATGACACCTACATGCTGAATGGGTATTACAAAAGATTTTCCCTCTTGTCAACAGATATATCTTTTCTTCATTTTTTAAAAATAGAAAGGCACACAAATGATTATTATGATTGCTCCTGTGTTTCATCTGAAGAAAAACTATTAATAAAATCAAATGTTGAGTTTTCTGGTTATATGTTTTTCATGCATATTAAAATAAATGGAGCTCTTAAACTGTTTATAAACGTATCTTCTAAAATCATCTTGAGTAGCAGCATGGGGTATGTGGATCAGACTCGGACCAGGTGGGAGCAGGCATTTGCCTTGGTGATGGCGGGTCTCACTCTGCCCTCTGTCTGCTTCCCCTGTGACGTGGACAAACGACACAGTCTCTGACGTGCCTGGGTTCCTCACTGGAGAAATGAAGACGCTCCCGCCGAGCTCACAGCCTTGTGAGGATGCTGATGAAATGGTGCTAGTTGGTAAGCCAGGGGCAGCAGCCCACACCTGGCCTACGGTCTGCTTTCGTGGATGAAGCTGAATGGAACCACCAGGGTGCCCATGATGTGCACGTTTGTGTGGCCACTTTCATCTGACGAAGGCAGAGCTGAGTGGTTGTGCCAGAGATGATCCAAAAAGCCTAAAATATTTACTCTCTGGCCCTTTACAGAAACGTTTGCCAACTCCTGAGAATTACTTGATCGTGAATGTAAAACACGGCTTCTGGTACATGGTAAATTCTAAAGAAGAGCAGCTGTTGTCATTATGTAACAGTGATAGAGGTCTCGGTGAATTATGATAGTGTTGGTGATGATAATTATAATAATAGAGATGATGATGAGGTGTTAATAATGACGACAATGATGATAAAAATTATATTAATTTCTTTGGCCACCAGCTCCAAATTCTTTCATCCTATTATAGAAACCACCCTTTAGATTGGCTGATATCTCACACTTAAAGGGTTTTTTTTTCCTTTCTCCTGGTATCAAAATTAACTTCCAGGAAAGGATCTGAAACTTGCAACAAGGTCAAAGAATGAAGCTCTAGATTTCAGGCTTCATCAGCAGGAAGGGGAGGTATTCTGAGGGGGGCCCAGAACTGCTCCTTGTTCATTTCTGCAAAGTGCCCACTAACCTTCACACTTGCAACAAGGTCAAAGAATGAAGCTCTAGATTTCAGGCTTCATCAGCAGGAAGGGGAGGTATTCTGAGGGGGGCCCAGAACAGCTCCTTGTTCATTTCTGCAAAGTGCCCACTAACCTTCACACTTGCAACAAGGTCAAAGAATGAAGCTCTAGATTTCAGGCTTCATCAGCAGGAAGGGGAGGTATTCTGAGGGGGGCCCAGAACTGCTCCTTGTTCATTTCTGCAAAGTGCCCACTAACCTTCACACTTGCAACAAGGTCAAAGAATGAAGCTCTAGATTTCAGGCTTCATCAGCAGGAAGGGGAGGTATTCTGAGGGGGGCCCAGAACTGCTCCTTGTTCATTTCTGCAAAGTGCCCACTAACCTTCACACTTTTTTGTCTTTGTTTTTTCCATTCTGGACAACAGCTTAGAAAATATGTGGGAAGTATTCACAAATTTTTTCTCCCTACAGTCATGCTTTAGTATGTAAGAAGCCTTCTTCTTTATTGGGTTTTGTGGTATACCCTGGGGTCATTTTCTCGGATCCCACGGGAATTCCTGGGAAAATTTTGTTTGCTTTTCTAGACTTTTTATTTTTTTGGTTTGCAAAGCTAAGAAAAGGAGAATAAGTAATTTGTTTTTATCCATAATTTCTAGGCTAGAGTAAGAAAATTTCCTCTAAAGTGCCTAATTTTGCTAATCTATGGCCTAAAAAATGGAACCCACTCTTCCCATCCAGTACATCTCAAAGTAAATTAGACCCACTCAGAAACTTAGCATCTGCTTCTTCTCCTGGTTATACATTCACAAATAGGATCTGTTTCTCCCTTGCAAGCTGTTTCCCTGGCAACAAAGACACCCTTCCATGATCAGAGCACTTTGTCACTTTTGAAGTTTGACTTTCTGACAAGGCCTGCTCGCTTGGGGAGATGAAGAAAACAGCATCCAAACACAAACATTTCAAAGCCACCCAAGTGGTGCCTTACAAACGGGAACTCCACTGAGGTGGCTTGGCTGTGGATGGCGCGTCGGGCAGCATCACCGCCACTCCTTTGCCAACAGGCGAAGGCTACGGGCTCTTGAAGAAGCTATCCTTGTAGCAGAGAAGAGATGAGAGTGATGCTCCCCAACTGGAAAAATTACCATAAAGTTACATCCTGGGAAGCGGCGGATGGAGGAGAAGTAGAGGGGTTGCAGCTGGCAGCCTCACCAAGCAAGCTCACCTGGGGATTGTTCCATCTTGCTCGTCTCTAGGCGGAAGTGGTAGCGTCAGTTACAGCCCAGATGCATCCCAGGAACGCAGGCTCTCCTCCCTCTGCTCACAAGCGGCCAGGACCAAGTGAGAGGTCTTAGCTGATTCTCGGATTGGCTTTTCATTTATTATTACTATTCCTGGTATTATTATTATCATTTAGCCCTGGTGACTTTCCCCCCTGCCTCTGCCCTCTCAACCTGTGAGCACAGTCAGAACCTCACTCAGCTGTGGGCTCCACAACTTCCGCTCCACAGTCCCTCCCCCTCCGCAATCCTCTGCCAGCCCCCTCTGTAACCCGAGTGCGGTGGGTGTGGGTGGAGTATTTGGGGTAGGAAAGTGGGGCAGAGTTGACTCATTGGAAAAGACTCTGATGCTGGGAGGGATTGGGGGCAGGAGAAGAAGGGGCCGACAGAGGATGAGATGGCTGGATGGCATCACGGACTCGATTGACGTCAGTCTGCGTGAGCTCCGGGAGTTGGTGATGGACAGGGAGGCCTGGCGTGCTGCGATTCATGGGGTTGCAAAGAGTCGGACACGACTGAGCAACTGAACTGAACTGAAGTGGGGCAGAGTAAACAAGAAAGGTACCTTCTTCCTGATGAGTTGAGGGACCTATAGCAATTGGGGGGACCCTGCTGAGATTTCCCCCCTGAATGAGCTTAGAGTGAGGGGGGCTGGAAAATACCAGAGAAGAGCAGATGTCGTAACAGAGGGAGTGTTTTCATCGTGAGCTTGCTTTCACCATCTCCAGGTGCACGGTGGGCTGTGCTGCTGGGAAGACGGTCCCCAAGAGCACGGGGTCGCTCGTAGGAGCGGCGGAGGGGCAGCTGGACCCACGTGCTCCTCCTTCAGAAGAGGTGTGTGTTAGGAGGACCCTGGCGGCATCCAGGGTGGTGGGAGGTTTCAGAGGAATTAAGTGAAAAAGACGTTCTGTAGCACAAGGGATTTAAAGCTTTGGCGAAGTCAGTGTTGATTCCAGGAAGCAGAAGGAAAAAGTTTTATAAGACCTTTTCTTATGAAGGAACTTTTCGGGGGTGAGGGGCTTCATCTCAGGAAGTTCATACTGATTATGTTTCTTAGGTTAGACACAGAGCAAGTTTTAAGGCAGTTTTCTGTAAAGATCTATCAAACACTTGTTGGTTTAATATTAAAATTGGTGTTTTGGGAAGAGAAGCATGGACTTCAGACACAAGGCACAGAGGTGAACGCCCGGTTCCCTCTTGGGGAAGGGCTTGCTGCCAAGTGAGTGAAGTGTGGGGGCAGACCTGTCACCCCACTCAGGGTCTTCCCCTCCTGCAGTGACGTCCTGCTAAGGACATGCCCCGGGCGGAGGCCTGGGCCCCCTGGCTGGATGCCGGGTGTTCTCATGATGACACTCACTCCCGAGCTCGCTACACAGTCAGCCAGGCTCCATCAGGTTCACATACAGTTCAGCGTCTCCCTCTGCCCATTCCTGCTTCTGCCTCATCACTCTCAAGGGTGTTGATCCCTCATAAATAATTGACACCCTGAACTTTATCTCAGGATCTGTTTCTGAAGAACCCAACCTGAAACCCCTGGTTATTTATGACCTTACAAATAATCCAAGAAGCAAGGTTACCCTATGGGAATAACTGATACTGTGTAACAGAAGAAAAATGCTACCACATTTAGATAAGAGGGAGAAAAAAATCAATTACAGGCTCCTGCTGGCTCTGGACTGCTTTGTTGAGCACACTCGAGACCCCCGGGGTTTAGAAGATGACAGGCAAAGGGAACTAAAGTGACTGGGAGAGTGCAAGGCGAGTGGCCTGGCTAGAAGGGGGTGGGTGCCTGTCAGAGAAAATCAGAAATCAAGTTGTTCTTAATTCAGTTACGATCAGACCTCACTGTAGACAAGAGAGACACCTCAAAATAAACATTTATTTCTCTCTCATATTATTTTTAAAAAAGTTCAGAGGTTGTCGGCCCAGACCTTGCCTGGGGGCTCCTCCTGCCAATTCATGAATCATTCTGTCGTATTCGGAGTAAAGCTTAAAAGGTCTCATATGGGTCTCATGTGGGTCTTATCAGGGTCTCTTACGGCTGCTAGAGATCTATCCATCACATCCACATTCCAGACAGAAGGGTGAAAAATGAGACAAAGAGGGCATGTCACACAATTTTAAGGAGCCTTACTTCTAATTATATCTCACTGATCATAGATTAATCATATGGCCACACCTATAAGTAAGGGAGGCTGCAGAATTTAACATTTAAACTAGGCAGCAACATATACAGGTGAAAAAAAATTCTTTTTATCACAATTGAAGAGTATATTACCGTGTTTTCCTTCAGATGATGGAAACAAATGAGAGAAAATAATAAAACCCCTAAAATGTAGTGTCTTGAAAATAATGGTGGCAGTAAAACATTTTAGAAATTATGAAGAAGAATTATTATTTGACATATGAGAGGAGAATGACAGAAGATTTTGGACATATTCAATTAAATGTTAATCCTTATCTAACTTGTTTTTTAAGGTCACAAAATTATTCTTAGAATATTTATGACCTAGTATCACAGCAGTTTTGAAACATATAGTATTGTTTTTAATCACAGTGCTGTGCATTAGGTCTCCATACCTTATTCATCTTCTGGTTTCAAGTTTGTAAGGTCTGCATAACTTATGCGTCTTCTAGTTTCGTTTGTAACTTTTAATGACATCTCCCCAGCTCCTCCACTCCTACTCCCTGAATGCTGAGCCCTTTCTATGGACCAGGAACTATGTCAAATGCTTTACATCTGTCGTATTGTTGAATGGAGCCTATGACATAGATATTCTAATCTATTATAGATGAGGAAATGGGGATTTTGAGGAAGGAAGAAACTGATCAAAGTCATACAGCTCGCAAATGGCAGAGCCGGGCTTTAAACCCCTCTGGTCAAGCCCCCCAGCCCGACCACTTGCTCTCTGGCGCTCAGATCAAACATCAGAGAGGAGAGCTGGGGCCAGAGAGAGAGGGCTGCAATGGAGGTGCCGGTGGGGGTTGAAACCGTGAGAGCCGAGGGCAACCTTCTGGATGGAGACAATCGGGCAGAGGCAAGAGGAAGCTTGAGTCTCTGGGATCTTTCTTCTGGAGGAGGAGAAGCAGAGGAGAGACTGGGGAAGAACCAGGTGGGGAGGGCTCCGAGAGACCCAGAGGAAGGCTTCTTTGACCGTGAAAAGAGCCAAGAACGTCTATAACTCAGACGTTCAGAAAAAAGTCAATGGTCTGAGCAGTAAGAGGCCACTCATTCTTTAGAAGTGTTGGAAATGGGATGTGCGAATGGGTGGAGGAAGGTTGGAAAAATGGATTAACTATTTAAAACCTATGTCCCGTGCTTAGTCGCCCAGTCGTGTCCGACTCTTTGCCTCCCTATGGACTGTGGCCCGCCAGGCTCCACTACCCATGGGATTCTCCAGGCAAGAATATTGGAGGGGGTTGCCATGCCCTTCTCCAGGGGATCTTCCTGACCCAGGGATGGAACCCAGATCTCCCACATTGCAGGCAGATTTTTTACCATCTGAGCCATCAGGGTTTATGTTCTATATGGTTGTTCTGTTGTTAGCAATGGTTGATTGTAACTGTGACTGTGGACTGCTTAGGCCATGCTGAATGCTGCTCTAAGGGTTTATGTGCATCCCATGGGGTAGCTACTCTGATTATTCCCATTTTGCAGATGAGATAATTGAGTCATCTGTGTAAAGCCACAAACACACAGGTATTTAGTGGCAGAGTTCTGACCCAAGCCCAGCAGTCTCATGGTTAAGAGTCTGGAAAAGCCAACAGTTTCTTTAAAAAGTAATGAGTTGGCAAGAGTCCACAGAGATTTTATTTTTTGAGATAAAAATCCCACATCCATTTTCATAGGAATTGTTAAGGGTACTTAGTGATTATTCATTCTTCTCTCCCTAAACATCTGTTTTGAAGAGGAATCCATTTTGTTTGATTTTTTCCTATGTCAGCTTTTAAAGAAAAAATAGGTAAAAAAATTTAAAGTGAAATTTGAAAATATTAAGAAAACATATATTGCATTTTTTATGGTAAGCTTGTTGAGAGCCTTGAAATGATACCTTATGGTCCTTAGTAAATGTCTCCAGAAAGAAAGAGGGCATTCTCTTTTTGCAGCAAAACATTTTAATAACTATGCACTGGGATAATGATTTTTTTGTGTATCTCAGATTCCTTTATGCCTACAGACTGTTCAGCTGAATGTCATTAGAACCTCTAGAACTTATTTTCGCATAGTTTGAAGGCTCACTTATCGCCTACACAGTCACATGTTGATCTGAAAAAAAATCTCTCTGTATATATACATGTAACTGCACACCAAGCACATGGGCAGCCTGTTGGGATCTCAGACTTACAGAAGACAGCCTTATAGCATCCTTAACCTTTTCAGGTAACTGGATTTATTCATGTCAATATGTGTTTTCAAAATACTGAGAGGTGATTCTTAAAATATTTCTACCAGGAACCCTATAGTTTGATTTTAGAATAAAATAGTATGATGGTATTTAAAACCAGAAAAACTCTTGAAAAGTGTTTCTGGCTAGAATCTGCTGGTTATAAGAATAGGCAGATTTGAAGGGAATAAATTTGCCTTTCCATGCAGACATCAGTGAGCAAAGTCATTAGTGGGAAGAGAGTTTCACTGTCTATACAGATGTAAAAATCTAAAGGCAAGAACAAATAGTAAAGGTTAATCAGAGGAAAAAAAAAAGAACTCAAAATACTGATTTTAAAGAAAAGCACTTAGGATTATATATTCGATAATAGTATATTTTTTGAAATCTTAAAATGATTACAGAACTGACATTTCTTGGTTTTAAATGTATACTTAATGTTAGATTGCTAGTTACTTTGGGCACGCCTACAGGTACAACAACAACTGATCATTTCTGAGAGTTTATCATATGGTGGAAATGTCTCATGTACCATTTTATTTAAGTATCCCAAATCCCTGTGCATTTAGGTAATCTAGTTTCCTTATGGAAATGAGGAAGCCATTGCAAATTTTTAATAGTCTCTTTATTCTATTTTTTGGACAAATTTGAAAAGTAGATAAAGTGTTTCTTTTTTTGGGGGGGTAAATAGTTGCTATTTCACTTTCCTTTTCATGATGTATAAAGTACTTTGAAATGATCTATTAACTTGAGATTTTTCCTTCTTGCCTGCTGTGTAGTACTTCATTGCATGCTGAGAAGACACTTAAGAAACATGTTTTCCTTGTATTATCTCCTGTGTTGCCTCTTAACGTGGCACATTTGAAATGCTAGCCATTTCTGACCTAGGAAACATTCTATTATATAATGTGATGTAGTCAGACAAGTGACAGTGGAAGGTTAAATTACAGTAGCTCCTGTCTTACCTCTAATGAGGTCAGTCGTGGGGAGAAAAGCTTTGCTTTTGATTTTCTATTTCTTTATTCTTGACCCCTAACACCTTTGTTTCTGACCTTTTCTTTTCTGTAGGGTAGGCATGCCCTATTAATTAATTCATCCAACAAACAAACATTTAGTGTCTACTCAAGGTTAAGTACCAGGGATGCAGTTGTGATTCAAAAAGCCATCATTAATGACTGTCTTCATAGAAGACTACTCGGCGGTGTTGGTCCCAGGACACGTCTCATCCTGGGGGAATATATTGGCTACTGTAGCCATCAGCTGGTTTTTGCCTCTGTGGAAATTATGGTGTCAAACCTAAAATCACAAGGAAAGATCATCCCAATGTGCTTTGATTCACCGGCATCTTTTCAGCCAATTAGTCTGCATATGCCCTTTCATTCAGGACAAACCTACCTTCCAAGTTGTGATTGATTCTGTAGGAGAAGGAGCCTTGAATTTTGGGTCTATTAACATGCTGCTGGAGTGTTCTGGAACTCGTGGTGAATCCAGTCTTCAACAATTGTGGGCAAGTCAGCGGGTTTGTAAAAGATATTTAGGATGCCAGTGACAAGGATGACGATGATTAAAACATGCCTTCCTGTTCTGTTTTGGAGTGAACACATTAAGGGGAAAACAGAGGACACTGCAAGAAAACACAGGAATAGTCTGAGATTGTATCCACTAGAGATTTTTGTTAAACCTTATACATTTCATCTGTCCTAGAAAGAAAGAGAGAAGTTAACATTTATGGTGTGCCTGCTTTGTGTGGGGCCAAACATTGGGGTCTTATATGTCATGAGACATATGAACTATGTCTTTAATTTTCATATTCACCCTCTGAGATTTGGATGCCTTTATTATGCCCATTGTATAGATGGAGAAACACAAGTTCTTGGATTTAAAGTAACTACATGCTTTCATCAGCTAATAATTAGTAGATTTATGATTGGAATATGATTCCATGTTTCATTGTTTCCATTAGCAGAATTAATATATTGATGGTGTAGACCATAAGCCAGGGCTCCCACATTACTTTAGATATTATTAAAAATAAATATTGTTTATTAGAAGAATTAATATATTGAAGGTATAAAACATTGGAGATCACACATTACTCTAGATATTTTTGAAGATAAATATAGTTTATAAATATAAGGAAATACTTGTCATAAACAGATTTAATCATTCAACAATATTTTTCTGAGTCTGTGCTGCACTGTCCATATTGAAATTTAGATAGCTTTAGCATTTGTACCAATACAATTTGACTTTTTGCTGTTATCGCATTTCCAATTTAAAGTTATGTATGTTGCAAAATAATGATGCATTCCTTTTATATAGAACTACATGGAAACAGTAAGAGAATAGCAGTGATGAAAGGCAGAAAAGTCAGTGTGTAGCCAGCCACATTTTGGGAATGAATACTGGAGGCTTGGGGAAAATGTTCATCTGAGCCCAATTCTCTTTAATGTTGTTAATAACAAAATCTTTGCTGGCTACTGATTCCTGAACTTTTCTTATCACTTTTCTGTAAACAAGTATTTCTAAGCTAAGGCTGGCAGAGGCAGTTAGCAAATAAGAGTCCATGTGAACCTGGGCTCTAGCCAGGCACACCAGGATTAAAATCTGATTGCATCTTATGCTGGTTAAGCAAGTAATTCAATCTCCCTGAGTCTCATTTTTCTTACTCATCTAATGGACATCATAATTCTCTTGCTGGCTTGTTGTGAGAAATTCAAGAGATGATCTATATTAAGCACCAAGAATAGCATCGCATAAAACTCGTTAAATGGTGTATTTATACATAGTATATGTAGGATACAATCTGTTCTGTGATGAGTGGGTGGAGCATGTGGGGTGGCCAGGGTGACCGACTGCGGCAGCCAAGACTGGGAGGAGTGATCTAGACCAGAGAAGCTTCTCCATTTCCTCCAAGAACCCTGGCCCCTCACACACCCTTTGGATGCTGATTCCTTGCATCCATTCTTAAAACATTCACAGCTTTGGCATTGGGTGTTGCTGTTTTTATATCTGATCTATCTTCAAAGAAGCAAAATTATACAGTGATTAAATCACTCTTATTTCACCATGGCCTTCTGCCACTGTGTTGCAGGAAGGAGGTGCCCTTCCAGGACATGAGAGTGGGCTCTTGTCTAAACATAGAAATGAACTGTCCCAGAGACACACGCGCTGACAAAGCAAGAGACACTATTGGGAAGGGGCGCCCAGGTGGAGAGAAGGGTCAGAGAACCCAGGAGAACTGCTCTGTCACGTGGCTCACGGCTCCAGGTTTATGGCAGTGGGGTTAGTTTCCAGGTTGTGTCTGGCCAGTCATCTTGCTTGGCCCATATTTGCTCTGACTTAGGGTCCTTCCTGATGGTGTGTCTCTCAGCCAAGATGGAAATCAGTGCAAAGGATTCTGGGAGGTTGGTAGGACATAGTATGGGCTCCTGTCTCCTCTCTCCTTTTGCCCCTCCCAAATTACCCTGGTTAGTGTTCTGTAGCCATAGCGTGTTCCTTATTAGGATACCTCCTGATGTGAAGCAACTCAGGCCTGTGTGCTTGGCCAAGGCAGGTGGTTTCGGTCAGTGGTTCCCCGCTGCTGCTAAGTCGCTTCAGTCATGTCCAACTCTGTGTGACTCCATAGACGGCAGCCCACCAGGTTCCCCCGTCCCTGGGATTCTCCAGACAAGAACACTGGAGTGCATTGCCATTTCCTTCTCCAATGCATGAAAGTGAAAAGTGAAAGTGAGGTCGCTCAGTAAGTGTCCGACCCTCAGCGACCCCATGGACTGCAGCCCACCAGGCTCCTCTGTCCATGGGATTTTCCAGGCAAGAGTACTGGAGTGGGGTGCCATTGCCTTCTCCGCAATGGTTCCCTAACAACTGTATATTCCTTGAACAGGGAAAGCTCTCTTGCCCTCTCTGAAACCTCCAGACAACTCTCATGAATGCACATGGTCATTCATTTATTTAATGGACATTCTTTGAGCCCCCACTATGTGATAGTTCCTATATTAGATGCTGGGGATACAGCAAGGAAAAAAATAGAAATTTCCCAGTGTTCTAGTGCTTTCATTCCAATTAGGGAACCAGATATTAAAGAATTCACTATACATATAACCGTATCATTTTTTAAAAGTCTTTATTGAATTTGTTACAGTATTGCTTCTATCTTACGTTTTGGTTCTTTGGCTGTGAGGTGTGTGGGATTTTAGCTCCCCCACCAGGGATTTTAAAGCTGTACCCCCTGCACTGGAAGGCAAAGTCTTAACCACTGGACTTCCAGGGAAGTCCAGCTATATATTAATTTTAATAGAAGCTCCTGCTATGAAGAGCTGGATCTGTTTGATCACTTACATGTTTCTTAGCAAACTTTTCTGGATATGTCTATTTTTTTTTTCTCAAATTTGTTTCCCATTTCAGGAAGAGAGACTATTTGTTCTATACGGTTTGTTTTAACAGCACTACCTTAAGAGTCTCTTGACTGGAAGGTACTGCAGTAATATCTGTATAGTACGAAGTGGGAAGGATGCCCTACTTCAGCCATCAGTAATGCCAGATTTTAAAGAGAATTTTGGATTGTATTTGCCAGTTGCAAACTTCAACAAACTTTACTTTCTTTTGGGAATCGATTATTCAACAGAACAGTTTGTGTTCTTTAGTAAGACAGACATCATTAAAACTCTATGTTTGTGAAATGCTTCATGGTCTTAGGCAGACCCTAGGTGACCTTCTTATCTCTAGAAAACAGAAGTTGTAATTGGAGGCTAGACTCTCCCTTCCTCCTAGCCTTGATCCTGTGTGAGTAATTCACTTGGTCTTCATCATCCACGACTGAGGCCTATTTTTTGATGAGGTGCCATCACTTTCTATTCCATGAGGACGGTTTCTATAGAAATTGTTCTAGATACATGTGCTGTGAGAGGCTGTATGTAGTCACTAGCCAGATGACTGAAGCATGCTACGATAATGCATGGCTATTACGCTTTTTTTAAGTAAAAAAATTATGTTTTCCATCAATATAAGAAATACTCTATAACCAACAATTATTATTATTTTTTAAATAAATTTATTTATTTTAATTGGAGGTTAATTACTTTACAATATTGTATTGGTTTTGCCACACATCAACATGAACCCGCCACAGGTATACATGTGTTCCCCATCCTGAACCCCCCTCCCTCCTCCCTCCCTGTACCATCCCTCTGGGTCGTCTCAGTGCACCAGCCCCAAGCATCCTGTATCATGCATCAAACCTGGACTGGCTATTTGTTTCATATATGATATTATACATGTTTCAATGCCATTCTCCCAAATCATCCCACCCTCCCAACAATTATTAAAACAAGGGAAAGAAAATGATTAAAGAAAAGTTCCCAGTAAGACACAGAGAAAATAGCAAAATAGTGGATTAATTTTATTGGTTTTCATGTTGTAGAATGACTCAAGGAAAAATTCAAATAGGGCAAAGGATAGGGGATAACATATTTCCTCTCCCAAATATGATCATACCAATATGTCTAAATATTGCTTTCTGCTTGGGAGAGGGAATGAGAAAAAGGAAAGACCAGAGGGGGAAGGACAGAATGAGACTTCGGAAAAGAGCTTCCTGATTCTTTGAATTCATGTGGAATAAACTTATGAACCCTTGACAAAGGACAGAACATGGAGATGAGTGTGGTCTCTAGGATTTGTTAAGGCTACCCTATTCAGTGGGGATTAGGAGTTAAGATTTTTGTGTGTATGTGGTATATACATATACCATGATATATATATTCTATACATACATGTGTATACAGCAAAATAATGGATTAATGTCATTGTTTCTCATGCTGTAAAATGACTCAAGGAAAATCATATACAGGGTTGGCCAAAAGGTTCATTCCATAAGATGGTATGGAAAAACCTGAATGAACCTTTTGGTCAACCCAATATATACATTTTTATATACACATATCTTTGTTCCTATTCCCTGCTGAATAACAGCAAAACACCTTAATTCAAGATCTCTGATGATCTACAAAGGAGAGGAGAGATGAGTCTGAATGTAGAAAGTACAATAGTGGTTACTTGGGGGTGGGGGATGTGGGGAATAGGGAATTATTGCTCAATCAGAGCAGAATGTCAATTTTACACAGTGAAAAAAGTTCTGTGGATGATTAGTAATGATGG
The DNA here is from genome assembly GCF_042477335.2 of Ovis canadensis. NCBI lineage: Eukaryota > Metazoa > Chordata > Mammalia > Artiodactyla > Bovidae > Ovis > Ovis canadensis. Next base: position 21,600,794 of record NC_091264.1, on the reverse strand, counting down.
TTGCACAGCAATGTAGGTGTCCTTAATGTGCTCACTAAACTGTACACTTCGTAAAGGTTAAAATGGTACATTAAAAAAAGTTTTCGGATGATCCACATTGAACCTATGTTTGTAGCCTTATTTGCCTTTATTCTGATGTACACTGTTTACCAGGCTTCCCTGGTGGCTCAAAGGGTAAAGAATCTGCTGCAGTGCAGGAGACCTGGGTTCCACTGAGTAACAATAGTACTCACGGCAGTAACACACATAATTTGCCTGGCGCAGAGCGTTACCTGCTGAATTTAATAAGTACTGTTCTGTGAACCCTGTGAAATAAGCACTGTTCGGATCCACGTTTCACTGGTGGAGGACTGAGCCTTTGAGAGGTCCTGTAACTACCCGACCCAAGGTCCTCCAGCCAGTGGGTTATCTGACTCCTCGGCCCCGTACCTTGCAGCCCACCCTGTGGCTTTCCCTCAAAGCTCAGTTGGTAAAGAATCCCTCTGCAATGCAGGAGACCCTGGTTCGATTCCTGGGTCCGACTCCTGGGTCAGGAAGATCCCCTGGAGAAGGGATAGGCTACCCACTCCAGTATTCTTTTGCTTCCCTGGTGGCTCAGCTGGTAAAGAATCTGCCTGCAATGTGGGAGACTTGGGTTTGATCCCTGGGTTGGGGCGATCCCCTGGAGAAGGGAACAGCTACCCACTCCAGTATTCTGGCCTGGAGAATTCCAGGGACTATATAGTCTGTGAGTTCACAGAGAGTTGGATACGACTGAGTGACTTTCACTGCTCCTTACTGTTGGTCTGATAGGGGCCTTTGCTCAAGCTTTTCTCTCTGCCTGAAATAAGGGCTGTTCTGCCTCATCTTCAGAGGTCTCACTCCCCTGCTCTGCTAAGTGAAAGTGAAAGTGTTAGTCACTCAGTCACATCTGACTCTTTGCAATCCCATGGACTGTAGCCCTCCAGGCTCCTCTGTCTATGGAATTCTCCAGGCAAGAATATTGGAGTGGGTTCCAATGTCCTCCTCCAGGAGATCTTCCTGACCCAGGGATCAAACTTGGGTCTCCTTCAGTTTACCATCTGAGCCACCAGGAAAGCTCCAATTCTTCTAAGTCCAGCCTGAATATTTCTTTATCCTTGAACTACTCACCCCAGATGACTGTGATCTCACCATCCTCCAAAAGTTCCTCTAAGTCTTTGCTACTCACAGTGTCACAGACCAGTCGGTAGGCACCACTGGGAACTCGTTGGAAATGTCAGATCTGGGGCCACACCTCAGATCATCTCAGTCAGAAACTGCATTAAAAATATTTTATGAAATATAGCTGATTTACAATGTGCAATTTCTGCTGTACAACAAAGTGATTCAGTTATATGTATATTTACATTCTTTTTCAGATTCTTTTACATTGTGCTTTTATCACAGGCTATTTAAGAAACTGCATTTTAACATGATCTTCAAGTGATTTGTGTATCAACTTTGAGAACAACAAGCAGTATGGGAATTTTTCTTTTTTTTTTTTTTCTCTTTGCATCTTTCTATTTGTATACCTGTTTTATATTCTCACTTGGACTGTAAGCTCTTTGAGGGCAAGAGGGCAATATAGTCTCTTGAGTATCCAAAAATATACCTTGCATAGAAAAAGGCACAATTTATTTTCTGATGTCTTCCAGTATTCACTTTAAAAATTTAGATCATTAAAGAAACTGTATGGTACTAAACATAATGTGTGTATGTGCAATTTGGATAAATATTGGACAAAAGATACAAAGAGACCAAAAAACCCAACTACCATTTCTGAAGAGCTGAGAGCAAAAAACCTCGGTGTCAGGAGCAAAAGTAGAATACTGCACACACCTCCTGCACTCCTGCATGCCAACACCATCAGTTCAGTTCAGTTCAGTTGTTCAGTCAGGTCTGACTCTTTGCGACCTCATGGACTGCAGCATGCCAGGCCTCCCTGTCCATCACCAATTCCCGGAGTTTACTTAAACTCATGTCCGTCACGTTGGTGATGCCATCCAACCATCTCATCCCCTGTTGGCTCCTTCTCCTCCCGCCTTCAATCTTTTCCAGCATCAGGATCTTTTCCAATGAGTCAGCTCTTTGCATCAGGTGGCCAAAGTATTGGAGTTTCAGCTTCAGCATCAGTCCTTCCAATGAATATTCAGGACTGATCTCCTTTAGAATGGACTGGTTGGATCTTCTTGCAGTCCAAGGGACTCTCAAGAGTCTTCTCCAACACCAGAGTTCAAAAGCATCAATTCTTTGGTGCTCAGCTTTCTTTCTAGTCCAACTGTCACATCCATACATGACTGCTGGAAAAACCATAGCCTTGACTAGACGGACCTTTGTTGGACCTTTTAAGGGAGGTGGCCATCATCTTCATTGCCTTCACTATAGTTTGGCCTTGGGTCAAACAACAGGGAGGGAACACATCCCCACCCATCAACAGAAAATTGGATTAAAGATTTACTGAGCATGGCTCCGCCCATCAGAACAAGACCCTGTTTCCTCCACAGTCTCTCCCATCAGGAAGCTTCCATAAGCCTCTTATCCTTATTCATCAGAAGGCTGACAGATGGAAAACCACAATCACAGAAAACTAACCAGTCTGATCACATGGACCACAGCCTTGTCTAACTCAATGAAACTATGAGACATGCTGTGTAGGGCCACCCAAGATAGACAGGTCAAGGTGGAGAGTTCTGACAAAACGGGGTCCCCTGGAGAAGGGAATGGCAAACCACTTCAGTATTCTTGCCTTCAAAACTCCATGAACAGTATGAAAAGGCAACACCATCAGAGCGGTGGGCAAGCCACCTAAGCCAGCCTTCTGGCCCAATCTCTGGACACACCCGTACCCTCTCCCAGTATGAGGAACGCTCGCCCCTCCTCAGGGAGAGAGCAAACATGGGGACTTGTCGTTTGCTCTCCTCCCCACCTCTGCAGCAGGGGCCCTGATAAAGCCTTGCCTGAAGTACTAGGTTGTTTGGAGTAGTTTTCCCCAGTGTGCTAACAGCATCACTTTCGACAATTGTTTTACTTGTAGTGTTTCCACAAATTCGGGCTTCTGATAAGCAGGGAAAATGTTAAGTGGTATAATCTAGGTCCCTAAAATAACTCCTTCATTCCTTCCCAGAGCTTTTGGTCTATAACCAGCTCTTGCAACAGAACAACTTTCATCGCCAAAGCACAAACACAGATAGTACAGATTTGGAGAAAAATCAATACTCAGAAAATAGAAGTACAAAAACGGAAGACGCCAATCAATTCCATGTGTAAAGTTTTGAAGTTTTCTGCAGTCGGGACACTCACTGTCTTCCAGGAACCTTGGAATGTTGTTTTGACAGATTTTTTGATTCCAAGCTCTATTTGAGAGCAAATTTGGTTAATAGCAAGACTTCCGTCACTACCGATGCTGGTGTAGAATTGCTCACTACGTACATGCCAAGGACCAGGAATTAAAGCTACTGATTTTATGAAGGAATCGCTGTGTGTTTTCTCGTTCTTTATTTAGACCCAGTGTTTGCCTGTATTTGTGCCTCTAAATGTTCTCAGCGAGTGTGACCAACTGATTGCTGAGATTGTCAGCTGTGCGGGCCCTTCAATCAGCTTCTTGTTGCTGTACAATCTGGCTCCTCTGTTCTTTTTGCAGAATGTTTAATTGGACTGTGTGCATGAAAAGAAAAGGGAAATGCATATAGGTGGCAATTTTTTTTTTTTTTTTTACTTCTACTGGCTCCATTTCAGCAGTCAATCTGACCTCTCCTGAAGTTCCAAATCTAAAAACTGTCTGAACATGAATCTGCTCTTTGGAGCTGACAAAAATTCTTCTGTTCAGGGAGGAGTCCACATTACCTCTTTTTAGAATTCTTTTCTCCCCGCGAGTGTGTGTGTTGTTTCAGGGAGCGGCTCCCTTCCCACCTCACTCATTGGTTTGCTCACTCCCTTATGGGATGAATCAATGCTTCCAGAAACCCAGGGGCTTCCGAGGGACTGCGGGAACAATTACTTCCAAATGAACTCGTGCGTCTTAGCAGGGAGCGTGCAGACCACACCCCAGGTAAAAGGAAGGCTTCCCTTCCTGCTTTCGAGAACTTTGAAAGGCTGTGCACTGTGCTGTTTGCTGCAAGAGGGTTTGTGAGAGAGATGCCCGGGTGTAGATAAATTTGACTATGTCAAAATGAAATGTTATAGGCAGTTAGTGGAAAGGATGAGCAGATAGAGCAAAGCTGCTTACTGGCAACCGAAGAAGATGCTGAGGATGGTCCTTCGTGCAGTGTAAGTGCTGACACCCTGTCCTGTCTCTTCTCAACAAGAGGCTAGTGGCCATCTGTGAGTGTGGGTGTCAACATCAGAAGAAGAGAACGTTTCGGGAAGGAGAAGGAAGGAAGGCATTGCTACTGGGAACTGAGCAACGAAACAGTCAGCCTGCATGGCACGAGGGAGAACAGTTTCTTAAATTATTAGTCGGCTGGCCGGTGAGAAGGTGACAGTCTCAGAGTTTCAAGTGCTTGAAACCATATTTAGGGAAAGCTTTTCATCCTTTCAGCTCTAATTTCTATTATTAAACTAGTTTCCCAAGGATAAGAACTAAGATGTGATTTTAAACAACGCTGACAAAGGAAAGTGTTAATTGGCATTTAACCAGTGCGACGATATTAACATGCATCTGTTTCTGCTTTGTGTGGAAAATGATTCTTCATCACCATAGCGATTGATTTCTGGGCTTTTTGGAACTTGGCCATGGTATGCAGTAAAGAGCAGAATTTTTCTTTTTCTTTCCCGAATAAGGGATTCAGCAGTCAAACAGCCTGTTGTATAGTGTAGCTAGTGTAATTTCAAATCCTTTCCAGCTAAATTCTGTGCAAAAACTCTCTGCATCCTTGGTAGGATAAGAAGATGGTACAGAAATGTAATGAAAAGAGCCCCATGCCAACATTGTACTCTCAGCTTAAAAGCAAATACCACACCATTGCCCCTTTTTGAGGTTGATCAGAGGTTACATGTGTGGACAGGAATTTATCTGTGATCTTCTGACAGTAACCTAGGAAGATGAATAAGCCTTTAGTACTATTGGATTTTCCATGTTTAATGTTATTCTTGATGATATTATGTGTTGGTTCAACCAAAAATTCTGAGAAAAATGTTCTCTTTACCTGGTGAAGAAATTTTATGTAGGCTGTGGCTATTTGTAGGAGAATACAGCAATAAAGGAGAAGGAAACAATTTTACTTATTTTCAGTTGCTTTCGTTGTCAACATATGGTTACTTTTAGAAATTCCTTTGAGGACATCATTCTATTTTTTTATTTTTTCAATTTTTATTTTTACTTTATGTTACTTTACAATACTGTATTGGTTTTGCCATACATTGACATGAATCCGCCACGGGTGTACATGAGTTCCCAATCCTGAACCCACCTCCCACCCCATATCATCTCTCTGGATCATCCCCGTGCACCAGCCATTCTAAAAGCACACCTTATTGATTGAAGCGTCCGTGTTTATTGCACCACATTGCCATTTTATTCACTAAAATTGTAGCTATTAACCTTTAAAAAGTCAATAGTTTACGATGCATCAATAGTGATGTTCTATTTGTATTTCGGGAACTTATGTAGCAAGCCTTTTGGGGAAGTAAATTTTTGTCATTGTATGGGCTTTAGAAAGTAAAACCACTTATTGTTAATAGAGGTGATACATATTTTGTAACCACAGGGAAGTGAATTGAAGTCTTTCATACATTAGTGTTTAAATTTCATTTAGATAGAACCTAAAGTAGACCTGTAATCATTCTGTGGGGAGATGAGGACAGGCCTACAGAACCCGAGGATAAAGTCATTTTCACCTCTTCTTTGACTCTTAAAGGACTATCTTTATTTCTTACCCAAATGAAATTCTGTGATAAATTATCTGAGCTACCCTCAGTGATTTCCTTGCTAAAACCTCTCTCCATCTATCATGATATTGATGAGAGTAGTCATGTAAAGAAACCTTCCTAAGAAAAAAATCCCTCTGGAAAGTGTCTTGTATTGTGAATCACTGATAAAGGCTACTGGACTCCCTGAATCTCATGAGGGATCTCGTGTCTCCTCCTACAAAGGAAAGCATTGCTTTATTATTTTTCAGGTGATAAGCTACAAACTGGGAACTGTGAACTGACTGCCATGGTGGAATAATGACAGTTATTTTTAAAGGCAGAAAATAATAGTGAAAAATGAAAGTTGGCTCAGAAGGATTTGCTGCATAATTTTTGTGCCCTAAGGAATTTGCGTTGTTTCTAGAAGGCTTAGCTGTCTTAGTTTTCTGGTTTGCTGTTCAGTCACTAAGTTGTGTCCGACTCTTTGTGACCTCTTGGACTGCAGCATGCCAGGCTGCCCTGTTCTTCACTATCTCCCGAAGTTTGCTCAAACTCATGTCCATTGAATCAGTGATGCCATCCAACCATCTCATCCTCTGTCGCCACCTTCTCTTGCCCTCAGTCTTTCCCAGCATCAGGGTCTTTTCCAGTGAATTGGCTTTTTGCATCCGGTGCTTCAGCTGCAGCATCAGTCCTTCCAGTGAATATTCAGGATTGATTTCCTTTAGGATTGACTGGTTTGGTCTCCTCGCAGTCCAGGGACTCTCAGGAGTCTTCTCTAGCACCACAGTTTGAAAGCATCAATTCTTTGGTGCTCAGCCTTCTTTAGGGTCCAACTCTCACATCCATACATGACTACTGGGAAAACGATAGTTTTGACTATGTGATGTCTCTGCTTTTTAATATGCTGTCTAGGTTTCTCATAGCTTTTCTTCCAAGGAGCAAGCATTTTTAATTTCATGGCTGCAGTCACTGTCTGCAATGATTTTGGAGCCCAGAAGATGGTTGCCAGAAAGTTGTATCCTGCAGTAAGTGGTCCAGAGTTAGTTTGTTAGACCATCTATAGCTTGGTGAAATCTCCTGCAAGGATATCTAGTTCTCTTTAATTGACGGTGTGTTCACACACACAACATCTGATAGACAGTCTCCTGTCCCAAGGGTCGCCTGATCCTGGTGACCCTTGGCCCTTGTCTCGTGCAGCGTTGCCATTCTGTCTTCTCTAGCCCAGCCTTGGAGTCCCAGTGTGGCTTTTGCTGTCGCAACTGCAGTCTTGTTGGCCTTCTTGTCCCCCAGTTCCTTGACCTTCACAGGCTCAGTGCCCTTCCTGTTTTTTCATCTCAAATACTCAGGCTCAACTCCATTGATTTATTATTTTCTGATGATAAGCTACAACCTGGGAATTGTGACCTGACTGTTATGGAGGAATAATGACAATTATTATTATTCGTTTTTAATGACAATTATTTTGAAAGGCAGAAAATAATATTGAAAAGTGGTAGTTGGCTCAGAAGGGTTCATCTGTGTATTTTTTATTCCTTAAGGAATGTGCCTTGTTTCTAGAAACCCTAATCCTAACTACCTGGTTACAAGCCTAGAACTTAGAATCAGCTAGAGTTACCATCTACTGGATCTCAAGCTCTCTCTCGCATCCTATACTGTGACTCCGCACCATTCTCCCAACACCCACCGTGCTTTCAGATCTGATTTCTCAGCCACAGAGCCTGCTAGTCTCTTAGACTGAGGTCCTCCTTCTTCCTGTCTGCACTGAGCTCCCTGGCTGACCCTTTGCTTTTCTCTCATTGGTGCCCTCAGTTTCCTGACACGCACAAGATTCTTCCACCAGAACCAACTCTGAACATCAGTTCTATAAATGCTATAGTTCACTTTCTCTGTTCCTGTGATAGGCAGTTGAGCATCCCTGGAGAGATTATCCAACAACCAAGCAAATTGCTTTCACGACCAATTCTTGGATTTACATTTGGGCTGGACTCTCACAATAGCCTGTCGGATCCTTTGATTATTTATGGTCTGGCCGCTTTCTTATTGCTGTCAATGATGTTCCAGGCTTATTTTTATCTTAAAATCCAATATCACCTTTATGAGTTCTTCTTCAGCTACTGCACCACTGAATGGTAGAGCCTGGATGCTTCAACCTTGGACCTCTTTTTCCCTGTTTGTGCCTGCAGCCCTGGTGATCTCATTTTGTCTCATGGTTTTCAAAGCCATGTATAGGTGAACAACCCTAATGATTTTATCTCCAGCACAGACTCTGCTCTGAACTTTGCTTCTCCTATCCCCACATTTCCTCTTGGATGTATTTTTGTCATATCAAATTTGATCTTTATTCTCAAACCAGTTCTACCTCTTGTTTTCCTCACTTCTATGAAGACTCTCTCGTATCTTTCAGTTATTCAGGTCAAAAACATCGTATGTCTTGACTCTTGTCTGCCTCTTGCATCTCACATCTAATTTTTCAGCAAATTCTAAGTTTTTCCTTTAAATTATAGCCAACCCAAGTTTTACCTATCATTTTTTTTTCTCCTGTGAATTATTATACTAGTCTTCATAGCGCTTAGCTCAATTGAAAATTCTACCTTTTTCTTATTTATTTTGCATCCTGTCTCCCTCCCACTAGAATGGGTAGAGGTTTTGTTCATATCGCCAAGCCCTAAAATCAAGCCTAGCGCCTGGTGGGCATTTAATAAGATCTTGTTAAGTAAATGAAAGTATTATAGAAGGCAATGTAATCAAGTGAGGTTTGGTTTTAGTAGGAGTGTCATAGAAGGACTGACGGTCCCATAAAAGGACAAAGATGTAGGTGGGTGACTAGAAGCTGTGATGAGGGGTGTGGAGGTCCTCCTCTGTTTGCTTCAATTATCTCAGTGAAATGGGAAACAACGTTTTTAGCTCAGAGTGAGAAGAAGATGCAGGTGTTTGCAGAAAGCAGAGAAGATGTGAGCTTTCTATGTGTGTGGGAGAGTAAATGGGCTCTGGATCTATCAATGTATAGTATGATTCCACAGATACATATTGGTATCTGATATTTGTTTTTCTCTTCCAGAGAGAGAAAAGCAGGGCAGGAATAGAGAAGCAGATGTAGAGAACGGACATATGCGTACGGAGGGGGAAGAGTTGGGTGAGATGGATTGGGAGGTTAGGATTGTCAGATACACGCTGCATGCGTGTGTGCTCAGCCTTGTCTGACTCCTTGTGACCCCATGGACTGGGGCCTGCCAGGCTCCTCTGTCCAAGGGATTTTCCAGGCACGAATACTGGAGTGGGTTGCCATTTCCTCCTGCAGGGGATCTTCCTGACCCAGGGATCAAACCCATGTCTCCTGCATCTCCTGCATTGGCGGGTGAATTTTTTACCACCGAGCTGCCTGGGAAGCCCACATATATACTCTACGCTGTGTAACACGGATAGCTAGTGGGAATGTGCTATAAAGCACGGGAAGCTCGGCTGGGTGCTCTGTGATGACCTGGAAGAGTGGATCGGGGGTGGAGTGTGAGGGCGGTCAGAGAGGGAGGGGATATGTGTATGCACGTGGCTGATTCACTTCGTTGTACAGCAGAAACTGACACAACATTGTAAAGCAATCACAGTCTAATAAAAAATATGGTATGATTATAGAGTCGTGTGAAAGGAACTACTTGAGGCTCAGAGCCATGAATCTTAAGTGAAGCCAGCAAGCATGGTACTGTAACTTTTTCCCCAGCCGCATTTACCTCTGCGGTACCAGAGTAGAGTTGGTAGGGGGTAGATTCAGTGAGCACCATGATTTACCCAAAGGGGATGATGACGTGAGAGAAGGCAAGGCTTTGGAGGGGTGTCCACAGGACTAGTTGTATCAGACATTGAAACTGGCTGAAAAAAGGAATCTGGGAAAACTTACTGCTGGAAGGATCGGTAGACTTCCATTTTGATGGGTTCCCAGAAATGCTGGAGTTAGAGAACCAGAGGAATGATGTGGAAAGAAAAGAAGTATTGGTCAGAGAAGGAAAACACTCCAAAATCATGGAAGGGTTCTGGCTGTTGGTTGTTGCCAGGGATGTGAAGGGCAAGGAAGTGTAGAGGTCAGTGACATGCTACTAGAAAAGTTACCCATGGGATATAGTGTTAGAAGGAGTGGAGTTAACCCTAGAAGTAAATCTTCAAAGAAAGAAGGGGTTGACTTGGTTGTGGGCAGATGTCTGCAACAAAGAGACGTAGGCAGTGAAGGGCGTTATCTGATGCATGGCAGGAGCTTCAGACTTGGAGGTTTGTAGGGGTGAGGGAAGAAGAACGGTCTGGAAGCTGTAAAGAGAACAAGGAGGACGCTTATCCTATTTTAGACCTAGTGTGAGAGGAGACGGTCACTGAGAACTTGCTGGGAAGCAGAGGCCTTCAGAGGGGCCTGTGGTTTACTGAGAGCTACAGCAGGCGAAGAAGAGGTTCCGGATGTGCAGGGCTGTGTGACGACCGCCTGAATTCCAGACAGTGAAGGATGAGAAGTTTCCGAGAGCTGGATAAGTGTATGTTTCTGAAACTCTACCTCTGAACACTGGTGCCAAATAAAAATGTAGAGACAGGGTTTTGGATGAAGGAGAAAGATTGGCTTTTATGCTTTGTCAGGCCAAGGGGGCCACAGCAGGCCAGTGCCCACACGGTTGTGCATCCCTCCCTGGAGGGGGTCACGAGGCGTCAGTGTTCAAGGAGCAGGGCGTGGTTGGCTCGTGGACATTCTTCTGATTGGTTGGTGGTGAGATAATTTGGAGTCCACATCATCCACCTTCTGGTTCCAATCGGTCTGGGGTCTATGTGCTTGTAGGCAGTATACAATTAACTTCTACCACCTGGCGAGGGTTTCAGTATCTGCAAAACTGCTCAAAGAACATGGCTCAGAATATCATCTATAGTCCTTGAGGAAGAACTAAATGTCTTTGACTTTGTTTAGTGGCTAAGCTGCTGTTATTTTGTCTTGTTTGTCTTGTTTTTCTTTTTCCAGTTTCTCTGATTAAATTTATCCTTTGACTAAAGTTTTTATACAGACAAAAGGCAGGTGGAGGGCATGAGTGGGGGTCTGTTCTGGGAAAGCCTCAGAGGGTCGTGCTCAGTTACAAGAAAGGAACAAAACTAGGGCTGTACATGGCACACAGGGATACAGGGATGGCTGGGTTTCTTGAGGGGCTGATGTGATCGGGGTTAAAGGGCACGTTGAGATAAGGCATGGTGGCATGGCTAGAAGGGAGAGGAGCGTGGGAGGTCCTGCTGGGACCATTGCGTTTCCTATGGCGAGCGGGGAGGTGGCAACATGGTAGTGTCACCTTGACTAGATGGGACTAATTGCATCGCAAATGTGGTTTAAATGCAAAATGATTCCTGTCACTTTCCAGCTTCTCCCCAGTGCCCCACAGTGGGATCTTTTCTGTATCTTCATCCATTTACTCTGTTCACAGAGGAGGCTATATTCTTTCTGTTGTTTACTTTTATTTATTTATATTTTGGCCTCACTGTGCGGCATGGGGGATCTTAATTGATCTACCAGGAATTGAACCTATGTCCCCTGCAATGGAAGGGTGGAGTCTTAACCTCTGGGTGGTCAGGGAAGTCCCTGTTCCTTTGTTTTTTCTGCCTGTGCCTTCCAGGACCTAGTTTCGCTTTCCTTCTTACTGGCTCCTTCCCCCAGTCTACAGATGTCTTCATGTCTGTCCCATTGGAGACCAACAGAGGCATCTCTTTGACCGGACTTTCCTTTCCAACTTCTCTCCATCTCTCTTCCTACTTCTCACCTAGCTTCTTGAAAGAGAAATCTCCAACGTCATCTTCTCCTGCCATCTTTCCATTCAGTCCTCCGTCTACCGCTCTTGGATTTCTGTCCCGATCACCAGGCTTGGGTCTTTTAAGACCAGCATCACCCATCTGACATTCTGACGTGATTAAATCATTCCCGATCACTTGGTTCTCATTGTCAATAGGGCAAAACCCAGGCTTGATCTACACGCAGAGTTGCTTTCCATGCCTTCACTTATCTGGTTTTCTCAGCATGGGAGAACCTTCTCTTCCCCTCCACCAGGACTTAAATTCAAGGTGCTGCCTATTTTGGAGCTTCCCGGACTGGGCAGGCCCCCAGCCATCATTGCTTTTCCCTTCCTATTCTGTGCACACTATTTTCTTACTTGTGAGAGATCTATTAACTGTTCCCTGTTTGCTGTTGTCTCTCTAGCTCCTGAGTGTCTGCCACATGGCAAAAACTGAACAAAATAATTTTTGAATGAATAAAGGCCGAATGAGAGAGAAGGTATATCCTTGAGAAGAGGCACTGATATGTTAATGGCCAGGAAAGTATATTTTCAACTTTCCGTTCACATTTTAACCTCCTCATTAATGACGCATGTCTGAGGTTTCACATGTAGTTGGTGACTATGAGTTAATTTGAACCTGCTAACCCAGGGTTAAATGGATGAAAGTCCTTGACCTCTGTGGGGTCATCACAAGCACAGCATCTGGTCTATGTTGAAATGGACTTTTATCCATGTTCAGTTCAGTTCAGTCGCTCAGTTGTGTCTGACTCTTTGTGACCCCATGAACCCCAGCACACCAGGCCTCCCTGTCTATCACCAGCTCCCAGAGTCCACCCAAAGCCATGTCCATTGAGTCAGTGATGCCATCCAGCCATCTCATCCTCTGTCGTCCCCTTCTCCTCCTGCCCTCAATCTTTCCCAGAATCAGGGTCTTTTCAAATGAGTCAGCTGGTCGCATCAGGTGGCCAAAGTATTGGAGTTTCAGCTTCAACATCAGTCCTTCGATTGAACACTCAGGACTGGTCTCCTTTAGGATGAACTGAATGGTTTTCCTTGCAGTCCAAGGGACTCTCAAGAGTCTTCTCCAACACCACAGTTCAAAATCATCAATTCTTCGGCGCTCAGCTTTCTTTATAGTCCAACTCTCACATCCATACATGACCACTGGAAAAACCATAGCCTTGACTAGATGGACCTTTGTTGACAAAGTAATGTCTCTGCTTTTGAATATGCTGTCTAGGTTGGTCCTAACTTTCCTTCTAAGGAGTAAGCGTCTTTTAATGTCAGAGCTTGAGCTGCTGGAATGCTATACGTTTATCCATGTTAACGTGTAGCATTCCAGCAACTCACCTTGTCAACCTACTCTTCTGTTGCCATGTCCTACAGTAAGATCTTCCTGGGGCTTTATTTCATTCATTGATAAATATTTTCATTGAAAAAGGATCAGATACATTATGAATTCTTTAATAGCTGTTCTCTTCGGCAATCATACACATGATCACAGGACAATAGGCAATTTATTAAAATAAAGGAAAATACCATAATATGTAGAAAGCAAAGTCAAGATAAACCTTTGATAAGACTGAAAGTCTAATTTATTACATGTCTCATAGGTCTCTTCTGGTGATTCTGAAGCCAAACCTCTGATCTTCACATTTGTCCCCACTGTCAGAAGACTGCCAGCCCACTCCCAGTTGGGTGCCACGTCTAAATACATTGTTAAAATTCCTGAGGAACCAAGTGAGGAGACTCCAGAAACTGTAAATAGGGTAGGATTATTTTATTATTTTTATGTCAAGTAATTAAAGTATCCATAATAATGACATGAAAATCTGTATGAATGTTTATTTTTTCTACTTAAAGTGAGATAACTGGGAAATCTAAAAGTGGCTAAAAATATGACAATGTAGTAGGTACTTCAGTGTTATTAAATCTCAGGTTTTCTACAATAAGTTATTCTCAACTCTTTTGATTTGACCCTCTGTTGTTTGTTGTTCACGTGGTATAGTATGCCTCCTGGCACCTCCCCTCCCAGATGTACCTTAAAATAAAAATACGAACTTTTTTTGCAAAGTTTAAATTTATCTTTAAAGGCTATTAGATAAAGAGCGAGGTGCTATTTTATGTGTAATAGATTAACAATGCTAAAAATATAATATTTGATGTTTAGGGCCCTTGTAGACCTATTCTCATGCTCACACTTTGCTGCTAGTTTTGTGAACTTGTACAGTTTTGGTTGGAAAACCCTTATCCACATCATACAACTTTTCATAACCTTTCAGTTATCTAAGTGGAAATGTATACCAGAGAAATACTGCAGAAGATAAAAAGTATTATGTAGGAAAATAATTAGGGAAAAATAAAAAGAGTCTAATATCTAACAATCAGAGAAAAGCTAAGCATCTGATAGCATCACCTTGACAAACTTATAATGATTATTCAATTTTATGGAACATGTTAATGTTATATTAAATGATACAGTAGATTATAAAATTGTATTTATACCCCAATTATACTTATCTAAACTGAGACCAAGGCTGAAAATGAAATTAAACAAAAAACTAAAAATTACTTGTGTGAAAATAACAACTTTTTGGGTAAAAACTTTTTCTCTTTAAAATGTATTTTAATACTGTCCTCTTATTAAAAAAAATGTTATTGTGTGAATTTTGTGGTATTTTTGAGCCAACTTTGTAAGAAATAAAATTATCTGATTTTCCTTGTCTATATGAAAGCATTTTATCTAGCAAGCAGTAATAGATCCATGAACCTGGGACTTCTTTCAAAAACTATTGTGAGAACAAATTATTTTAGAGAAATTCTGAAAGCTACATAAGACACTTCTGGGAAATTTCTCTCTTGCGGTACTCAAGTACGTCAATATATTCAAGGGATCCTTTGTGATTAAGTGCTCTGAGTTCATGAGACTATAGATGTATGAATCAATCTTGGCTGCGGATTTCCAAAGCTTCCTGAACTAATGATATTCGTCTACAGATGGCAATGATACCTACACAACCACATTTTTAAGAGAGTAGACATTTTTCTTCCTATTTTTTAAGCAGTTCAATATTATAATACAGCAGGGTAAATAATCCCTCATTCTTTGTATATTTAAAAACTATTTACTTGAACACATGCTATGTGCTTGGTGCTGTGGATTCTGGATGAATAAAGTCAACTCATAAGACAGACATTGAAAAAAATAAAAAACATGTAATAAAACCTCGGGTGGTAAGAAATGCTGTAAAAAAATGCATCAGAATAAACAAATAGAGAATGTTGGACTGTGGGAGCAGGGAGTTATTGTAGGTCATTAATAATATTTTCAAAAATGAGTTCAGTTTCATCAGCTCTTTAGTTTTTCTGCTACTTTCCATCATAAGCAATCTGTCTTTGAATCCTTCTATTTTTAATTTAAGCTTCCTTCTAATTTGGGTTTTGTTACTGTATGTGATATATTAGTTGCTCAGTCGTGTCTGATTCTTTGCAACCCCGTGGACTGTAGCCTACCAGGCTCCTCTGTCCTTGGAACTGGAGTGGGTTGCCGTTCCCTTCTCCAGGGGATCTTCCCGACCCAGGGATTGAACCCGGGTCTCCTGCATTGCAGGTGGATTCTTGACTATCTGAGACACAAGGGCCCTTGTTACTACATAGTGTTGTAATTTGATATGCCAAGTGACCACTCTCAGAAAATTCCAAATCAGAGGCAAAGTGTTTTTTATCTTGATTATGTCATCATCAGCTGAACAGTGTGGTCTGGTGGTATGAATCTGACTTCAAGTTCATCAATGATTTGATTATTCTATCTTCACTCACACAACACATAGTACATATTAGCAAACATTAAATTGGTAATAGTTGACAGTTTATTTTGGTTTATTCATATCGTTTTATTTTGAAATAATGTTAGATTTAGAGAAATGTTGCAAAAAAAAAAAAAGAGAGAGAGAGAGATTAGTATCATTGTTTTCCAGGTGGCTCAGTGATAAGGAATCTACCTGCCAAACAAGAGATGAGAGTTTGATCCCTTGGTCAGGAAGATCCCCTGGAAAAGGAAATGGCAACCCACTCCAGCATCCTTGCCTGGGAAATTCCATGGACAGAGGATCCTGACAGGCTACAGCTCATGCGGTTGCAAAGAGTCTGACACAACTTAGCAACTAACACCACCACCACCAATGCTTATCAAAACCAAGGAAATTAGTACTGGGTCTTTTAAACATAGTCTTGGTGTACATTGCTGGTACCACTTTAGAAAAAAGATGCTTTGGTAACATGAGAAAACAATCTAATTCCTGGTCTTGTAAACCTCCTATGTGTTCATAGAAAACTGAATGGGGAAATATTTAGGATTGTAAATCAAAAATAAAATAACAGTAGAAAACACTTTATGCTAAAAATATCTATCATTTTGATGTCCTATTCATGAGTTCTTCCCATAGGCTTGGACTATTTTGTCTGAATTATCTGCATTTTGTTCCAATTTTGTTTTTCTTCTTAGATTTTTAGAGGAATGCATGTTATTTTAGAACCTTTCAGTGGGATTTCATTCCTACCTCCAGCTTATGCAGGCTATACAAGTTTTGCTTGACTATTAACTAAAAGCCCATGACTGACCAGTTCCCATTTGTTTTGTGAATGTCTTTATGGAAAACATTGCCCTCATCCTCTCTTTCTAAAGAGTCATATCAAAATTTATTTGAAAGCATTTTTGTTTGTTGACGTTAATTCCAAGTCCTAAATTACTTAGGTTTGGACCATGACATACAAGTGAGTTATTAAAAGTAAGCCATTAACATCAACCCAAACTCTCCTATGCCAACTTGATTTGGGGGTATATTTGTAAAACCTTTTGTCCTTGAAGAATATACGCAGGTTAAGTGTTAAGAGTCCATGTAGAAAAGAAGCATTTATCAAAGCAACATCAACTCTTTTCTGTTTCTCCATTTATTGCAGTTTGATTCCAGTGAGTACTTGACCTTGAATGTTGGGCGCCAACAGGAGAGAGAACAAGGAGCCCTGACTTGTCCTTCAGAGGTTGAGGACAAGGCTTCCCAAGGAAAGGAATTTAAAGAGAAGAAACCTCAAGGAATGCAGCAAAGTGACCTCTTCAAAGCGGAATATGTCTTTATCGTGGACTCTGAGGGGGAGGAGGAAGTCCCGGGCAGAAAAGGTGACCAGGGACCCCCGGTGGGGACAGGCCCCCCGGCTGCTCGGCCCTCGTCTCTCGCCATTTCCTCCAGTCTGGCCTCCGATGCGGTGCGCCCCAAAACGCGAGCGGCGGGCCTCCAGGCCCCGGCGCATCCTGAACAGCCTCAGGCCATGGCTCCTCCGCAAAGACACGGGCAGGTAGGTTCCTCTTCTGTCAGTAAGAAAAAAATGTTTCATATTCCTTGTCTGCAAAGGCCTCCTGTTTACTGAAGGCGTCGAGGCATACAAAACTCTCAAGGGAAAAAAACATTAAAAAACTAAAATCCCAAGATCACAAATCATCATAGTGTAAATGAAGATAATAAATTCCTAAGGATTATATAAATTATACTGTGAACTGGTTGAAGAGAACAAGTAAAATGCTTAGCTGGAGTGGATTTGGGTGAATATTAACTCTTCCTTTTGAAAATGCTTGAATAAGCTCAGTAAAGGGAATTTCTTAGAGTGTTTGTTGGGCTGGGTGCATCAAGAAGCACATTTCAAGGATGAGATGTGATATGGTGTGTAGATATCAACTAGATATGACATGTAGGTATGTGACTTTTTAACTAGTAAAAGAGAAGTAAAAGGATACACTAGGAATAAGAGTCTGTAAGGAATATCGTTTCCTTCTCTGTGTCTTAAGAGAAATATTGACTGTGTTCCTGGAAACCACTATAAGCAGGGCTGGCCTCAGTGATCTGGAAGGAAGGTAGGCAGTTCAGTTGCTCAGTTGTGTCCGACTCTGCAACCCCATGAACCACAGCACACTAGGCCTCCCTGTCCATCACCAACTCCTGGAACTTACTCAAACTCATGTCCATTGAGTCAGTGATGCCATCCAACCATCTCATGTCTGTCATCCCCTTCTCCTCCTGTTTTCAATCTTTCTCAGCATCAGGGTCTTTTCCAATGAGTCTGTTCTTTACATAAAGTAGCCAAAGTATTGGAGTTCCAGCTTCAGCATCAGTCCTTCCAATGAACACCCAGGACTGGTCTCCTTTAGGATGGACTGGTTGGATCTCCTTGCAGTCCAAGGGACTCTCAAGAGTCTTCTTCAACACCAGAGTTCAAAAGCATCAATTCTTCGGCACTCAGCTTTCTTTATAGTCCAACTCTCACATCCATGCATGACTACTGGAAAAACCATAGCTTTGACTAGATGGACCTTTGTTGCCAAAGTAATACCTCTGCTTTCTAATATGCTGTCTAGCTTGGTTGTAGCTTTTCTTCCAAGAGTAAGCATTTTTTAATTTCATGGCTGCAGTCACCATCTGCAGTGATTTTGGCCCCCCCCCCAAATAAAGTCCATCACTGTTTCCATTGTTTCCTCATCTATTTGCCATGAAGTGATGGGACCAGATGCCATGATCTTAGTTTTCTGAATGTTGAGTTTTAAGCCCACTTTTTCACTCTCTTTCACTTTCGTCAAGAGGCTCTTTAGTTCCTCTTCACTTTCTGCCATAAGGATGGTGTCATCTGCATATCTGAGGTTATTGATATTTCTCCTGGCAATCTTGTGCTTGTGATTCCAGCTTGTGCTCCATCTAGCCTGGCATTTCACATGATGTATTCTTCATATAAGTTAAATAAGCAGGATGACAATATGCAGCCTTGAAATACTCTTTTCCTGATTTGGAACCAGTCTGTTGCTCCATGTCCAGTTCTGACTGTTGCTTCTTGACCTGCATACAGATTTCTCAGGAGGGAGGCCAGGTGGTCTGGTATTCCCATCTCTGAGAATTTTTCACAGTTTGATCCCACCACAAAATTTAGCAGCAAGATTGAATGGTTCCTTTAAAGTGGAATGTCTTTGATACAGAAGGAGACCCATTATCTGTGATGGCAGGAAAGAAGGAGGTGGAAGGGGGAATTTTGAAGGGAAAACAAAAATAGAATGACTAGCTATTTGTTGTTAGGAAGTTATCAGAAGACTCTGACAAAGCAGAGAATGTCAGGAATGCAGAGGCTGGCTTGGCTTTGGGAGTGAAAAATGAATCAATGAAGAGCTGTCTGTGACAATGAGCATGAGTCAGTATCACGGTGTCCTGTTTAGAGTCTTCTGAACCAGGTATTTGCAAGCTTCCTGAAGTAGCTGGGAGAACGTTTTTATTGGTGAGTTGGCCTTTTGGTACGACTAAGACCTCTGCAAAATTGTAGGGCAGGCATTTTTTAAATCTCTGGTGCCGCATCTTTATTTTTGGAGCCTTCATTGACTTCCTGATGATGTATTTATGTCACTTAAAGCATCCAGTATCCTCATAGCACCTTTAGATGATAAAAGATTCTCACTGTGGTACCACTATCCAGCCTATTGGACTAAAACATTTATTTCTTCTTGAACTTTATTCTTAGCTAGTTATTGGAAAAATTCTAATGATCTAATTAAACATTCTCAGTAAGTAGCTGCTGCTGCTGCTGCTAAGTCACTTCAGTCGTGTCCGACTCTGTGCGACCCCATAGACGGAAGCCCACCAGGCTCCCCCGTCCCTGGGATTCTCCAGGCAAGATCACTGGAGTGGGTTGCCATTTCCTTCTCCAATGCATGAAAGTGAAAAGGGAAAGTGAAGTCGCTCAGTCGTGTCCAACTCTTAGCGACCCCATGGACTGCAGCCCACCAGGCTCCTCCACCCATGGGATTTTCCAGGCAAGAGTATTGGAGGGGGTTGCCATTGCCTTCTCCACTCAGTAAGTAGAGATAGGCTTAAATGTTTCTTTCTTGCCTTAGAAAAGATGATGAAAGAAGCAAGTTGATGATGTAGAAGCTTCCATAGTCAGGGGAGAGTAGTTTAATGTGGACTTTTGAAGAGCACATAAACATGATGATACCAAATATAAATAAGATAAATAAGGAAAAGCATTCTTAATGAAGCAATGTTTAGATTTTTAATTTATCCTTTTCCTCAACTACTGTATTTTTACTGCTGAGTTGGTCATTTATTTTGTTTTTATGTTACCTAATATATAGAGGGCAAACTAGAGACAAAAACGCATTTGGGATCTTTTGCAGGGGGCCAAAATAAGTTAGTTAAAAGTAGGTTACAGTTATCAAAGCTCCAAATGAAAAGGCATAGCTCAGCCTAATTCATTAGTGGTGGCTGAGTGTCATGATTACTACAGGTGGAGGAAACCTGGGTCCTAAAGTGTTTGTGAATAGCCGTTGTCTTGGATTCCATTTCCTATAATAATCCATTGGAGTGATGAATAGATTATCATGAAATAAAAATAAGATGACTGTTACTGACAGTAGAAACTGAACAGAAGAGGCCAGAGCATCAGAGAAGGCAGTCTGAGAAGCTGAATGTAGCCAGTGTGTGTTAGCGGTCGTTGCTCAGTTGTGTCCAACTCTGTGACCCCATGGACTATAGCCATCAGGCTCCTCTGTCCATGGAATTTTCCAGGCAAGAATACTGGAATGAGTTGCCATTCCTTTCTCCAGGGAATCTTCCTGACCTAGGGATTGAACCCACGTTTCCTTCATTGCAGGCAGATTCTTTACTATCTAAGCTACCCGAGACGCCAGTGTAGCCAGTGGTGGGTTAGTCACTCAGTTGTGTCCACTCTTACAACTCCATGGGGTGTAGCCCACCAGGTTCCTCTGTCCATGGGGACTCTCCAGGCAAGAATACTGGAGTGGGTTGCCATACCCTTTTCCAGGGGATCCTCCCGACCCGGGAATCGAACCCAGGTCTCCTGCAGTGAGGCAGATTCTTTACCGACTGAGCTCTGAGGGATGCCCAGTGTAGCCAGTAGTTGAAGCTTAATGTAAAAAGCCTAAAGATTATCCCATGATTAGATTACCTGATGCCAACAACATCAGTTTTTCAATCAGAGAGGCAGTTGATTAAGTCTGTTTCTGGTCTACTTGGTAAAAATGAATCTGTGTATTGTGTAATTTATGAAGTTATTCCTAAAAATACGTACTTAATGCCTAGTGTGGCCTTTAACCTATTACCTAGCCTTGATGTCATTTTTATCCGCATCTAGCGCTTCTCTTCTCCAGCACTCCCGAACTGTCATCACAGTACCCGCATCACACCCTTGCACCCTTGACCCTTGACCCTTGATCCCTCTGTGTGTGATGCTGCTCTCTTCCCAGCCCATCCTCATGTAACGTCAGCTACCTGAAACCCTAAGCCAGGCCCAAGCAGCACCTTTTCCAAGAGACATTCCCTTTGAAGAGGATTTAGTTTCTTTCCTACATCTTTGTAATTTTCCTGGTAGTTGGTAGTATTTTTAGAAAATCTCCAATATAATTCCTCTTCACCTGATTCTAATAATGGATTTTATTTTTCTTGCTAGACTGAGAACAATTTGAAGTCAAGGGAAAGTCTGTCTCTTGTTCATTTTTGTATCTGTAGCACTTTCTGGAGTGTCTTGCATATACATGAAGTTCAAATGGTGTATAGAAAACAGAAATATTTCAAAGTTCATATCTTTGAAGTCCTTGCTCAGATATTAACTTCTTTATGAAGCCCGCTTTGGTTCCTTCAGTGAAAGCAAACACTCCTTCAAGATAATTCTAGTAGCTTTTTCTGTACATCTTCTATAACAATGATCCTATTGCAATGTGTATGAAACTATTTAGGTTCATGCCTTATCTTGCCTAGCAGATTGTAAAGTGTTTAAAAGGCACGTTCACCTTGAATCCATTTTTATTAAGCACTTTGTTCCCTACAGTGGCTACTATATCACCTTGAACATAGTCAGTGTAAGTATTGGGTTGAGTGTATTTTGTGTTCCAAATATGTCTGCTGAAGTGGCATGTTTTTTAGGTAAAAGTCCTTCATGTTATCCATTCATCTGTCGATGGGCATCTAGGTTGCGTCCATGTTCTAGCTATTGTAAATAGTGCTGCAATGAATGGGATACATGTGTCTTTTTCACTTTCGGTTTCTTCAGGGTATATGCCTAGGAGTGGGATTGCTGGGTCATATGGTGGTTTTGCTCCTAGTTTGTTAAGGAAGTGGTCCATATACACAATGGAATATCACGCAGCCATAAAAGGAACATATTTGAGTCAGTTCTGGTGAGGTGGATGAACCTCGAACCTATTATGCAGAGTGAAGTGAGTCAGAAAGAGAAAGATAAATATCCTATTCTAACGTACATGTACAGAATCTAGAAAAATGGCTGTGAAGAATTTAGTTACAGGGCAGCAATGGAGAAACACCCATAGAAAATAGACTTATGGACGTGGGGAGAGGGGAGGAGTAGGTGAGATGCATGCAGAGTGACATGGAAACTTATATTACCATATGCAATGTAAATAGCCAACGGGAACTTGCCGTATGGCTCGGGAAACTCAAGGGCTTCCCTGGTGGCTCAGCTGTTAAAGAATCCACCTGCAATTCAGGAGACCTGGGTTTGGTCCCTGGGTTGGGAAGATCCCTGGAGAAGGGATAGGCTACCCACTCCAGTATTCTGGCCTGGAGAATTCCATGGACTGTATAGTCCATGGGGTCACAAAGAGTCGGGCATGATTGAGAAGCTTTCACTTTCACTCTCAGGAAACTCAAACAGGGGCTCTGTGTCAACCTAGAGGGGTGGGATGGGGAGGGAGATGGGAGGGAGGTTCAAAGGGAGGGAATATATGTATACCTATGGCTGATTCACGTTGAGGTTTGACAGAAAACAACAAAATTCTGTAAAGCAATTATTCTTCAATAAAAAATAAAAGTACATTATGTTAAAAATCATTAAAGACTGTAATTTTAAAGCATTAAGTCAAAAGTAAGAAAGTTATATCTGCAGTTGAATCAAAATCCTCTCAAACAAAATTCAGAATGATTTTGAAAGTTAATTTCTTGAATGTTGGTGTAGACTTCTGAGAATGTCTTATCCAGGGATAGGATTAGACTTAAAAGGAGAGGTGAATATGGATACATGAAAACAGAGTGACTTATCTGAAAATCCTATGATAAACCTGGAGCAAAGACGGTGACCATGGGAACACAAAGAGGGACTTTGTGGCATGGAATGAACTGAATTTGCTCCTTGACAATACATGGAGAAAAATGAACAATGAATGAAATTTGTAACCAAGGACATTGAATGAATGCTGGCATCAATGAGAAAAGAATAACAGGTCTTGGGAGGGGATAGGAAGAGATGAGACATCTGATGTTGAATTTGAGATGCCTGATGGAACAGCATGATGCTGTCTAGAAAGAGGCTGGGAATACTAATATGAATCTGGACATGGAAGGAAGATGGGAGACTGGAGGTATTTGCCGCATAAGCTGAAACTATGAGAATGGAATTGTTTAGTCATGGAAAGAATGCTGCCCTGGAAGACACAGGGTACAAGATGGGACACAGTAAAGTATCCGGAACCCGTGAAAGATGAGAAGCAAAGAAGGAGGCTGAGAGGGAACCGAAAAAGTTGGAGAGGGGGGGTTTCATGCAGGGAAAGCGAAAGAGGCTTTCAACAAAAAAATTATAAACAGGGCCAAGATAGCAAAATATACAAACATGAATTAATCAGTAATTTTAAGGTATCTCAATAATGTTTTCTTTTATTAAGCTCAAGTGAATCTGGTATCAATTACATCCATTTGGGAACACGGAATACCAATCTGTGAAAGAACATTCTGGCAGCATGGCATGTTTTCAGCACGAACATGGGATTATCACACAGGAAACACATGGTTCTCTCCCTTTGATGTCAGGAGACCGCCTGAAGCAGGCAGCTTTCCTCGCCAACTCTGTACTTTTGTGTTTTCTAGCTGCTTGCCAGATTTTCTTACTGTGCAGCAGCAAGTAATTCTGCCAACTGGGACAGTCAGGTTAATATTTGCTCCTGATTGATTTAGAGCAGATTAGAAGCTAAGAGATCAAGAGGGCAAGATCAAAGGGAAGGGAAAGATCAGAATGCCTTTGGCTGACAGAACTGGAGGTGAAGCCCCTAGGGGCCCCTATGGGAAGATGTGGCCCCTGCAAGGAAAGGAGGGGCTTTCTCTTCTTTGATTACTAGTAAAACTAGAAGATTTGTGGGGATGGAGGCAGGCATGTGGGGGTCTGACCTGGCCACTATCTCAGTCTGGAAGATGGGACCCCTTCTGCTGCCCCAGGTACAAGCCTAGAGCCTTGTCCCAGTCACCTGCTTGGACACACACCTCCTCTGGGAGTGGGGATGAGGTTATCCAGCATCTGACCAGCTCTTCTCTGAAGGGCTGCCTGCTGCCTTCCATTCAAATATTATTCTAGAACATGGTTTATGAAAAAACTTGTAACACAAAGGAAAATATTATAAATATAATGCAAGTTAAATAAAATACAGAACAAAGCCAAATAAAGTAGGGCCCTCCAAGTCCAATAAATAGAGACATTTATAGGAATAGACAATTCCTATATATATAGGAAGTCATTA
Source organism: Ovis canadensis (assembly GCF_042477335.2). Taxonomy (NCBI): domain Eukaryota; kingdom Metazoa; phylum Chordata; class Mammalia; order Artiodactyla; family Bovidae; genus Ovis; species Ovis canadensis. The sequence goes on along the minus strand of NC_091264.1, from coordinate 21,576,599 downwards.
GATAACCTTGATGGGAACAGTGTGAGTGGGGTGATGGGCAGACATCAAGCTGAAGAGTGGATAAGTGGAGAGGAAAGGGGGGTCATGCTTTGGAGAGATAGTATGAAAAAGCAAAAATGAGACAGGCAACTTATAGTCATGCCCATCTGGGTAGTGACTTGAAATCGTAAACGTTAGTGTCCTCCTTTGAAGAATGGACTGATTCTATCAACTTTCCTTGTGAGAATTGAATGTGATCATCTGTGTAGGCTAGAATAGTTCCCAGCCCATGGTACATTCTCAGGAATGACTCACTGTATTTAAAAAAGTTAGAAATGGCAGCATGTTCGGGGGCATAGGGTAAGGAACATGGGTGGAGGGAAATTTTTTAGAAATTGGTTCAAACACAGGTTGGATATCAGAATTTAAGAAAGGACATGAAATGTCAGATCAGAAGAACTAATGGTGGTCAAATAGAGGAGGTTCTTATAACAAATTCTGGGAAATTTGGACATTGGCACACATATTATTGTAATTAAGAGACTGGATTTTAGGGGTCTGTGGAAAAGAGAGTCTGGAAAATCATTTGGACAGGCATTATATATAGAAACCTCTCTTATAGTCCAAGGCCTTTATTTTACACTGAAATACCCTGTTCGTATCGGCACATTATGTCAGCATAGCCTTTCTATGTCTCTCTTACCCCAGTAGATTTCTGAGCCATGTGAAGACAAAAAAATCTGCTCACCTTCTTACCCCTATCACCTAACCCCTAAGCCTGGGACGCTATAGGTGCTTAGAAAGTGTCTGATGAATGAATGAATGATCCTCCTTTTCCCATGACCCTGATCTCTGGCCTTCCTAAACCCACTGGACATTTGTTTCTTCATTCCTGCAAGAAGGTAACATGCCAGGCATTAGACACTAGGGAAGTAAACTTAAAAAACAAAACAAAACATAGTACCTGCCTTCAAGGGGCTTGGAAAACAGGTGCAACCTGAAAATGATGACAATGAAAGGTGATATATTCAAGGGAGAGGGACACATCTTGAGGCAGGAGGCCTAGATTGGCCTGGACTAGGGGGAAGGGTTCACATTCGTCTGCGTTGAAACGTGAAAGATGAGCCAAAGTATTCTTGGCCGACCACCATTCCAGGCAGTGGAGACAGTCAGGGAAGTACTGACATGCAAGGAGAGGGTAGAAATAGAAGGCGCTAAGAGCTCATCAAATATCCTAGGAAATACACTAGGAGAGTGATGAAATACAGGCCACAGATAAACAGTTTTAAAAAAGAGGACAAGATTGGAAGCCAGATTCTGCAGAGAAATCAGAAGAGATAAGGGATTCAAGTGACTGTGGAGCTTAAGGAAAAAAAATAAACCATTGTAAACATTGCTGATGGCAGATTCTGTGGAAGCATGGGGTAAAAGCTGTTAAGAATCAGGGGGAAAGTATTACATTTCTATTGTTGCATAACAGATTATCATAAATTTAGTGGCTTAAAAAAAACACCTATTTATTTTCTCCAGATTTTTGTAGATCTGAGGTCTGGGCACAGCTGAGCTGGGTCTTACAAGTTTGAAACCAAGACGTCAAGTTCATCTCATCTTCAAGCTTTTCTAGGGAAGGGTCTGCCTCCAAACTCCCCTGTGTTGTTGGCAGAATTAGTTCCCTTGAGGATGTAGAATTCATGGCAGCTTGCTTCATAAAGCTGGCAAAAGAGAGAGTTTATTACTTTGATTGCTAGCACTTGGAACCTCTTTTAAAGGGCCCACTTGATTAGTATTACCAAGTCCAAGCTCATACTACTTGCAATATGTCAGGTCAATAAATTGAGAGAAGAGTTATTGGGACATGAACTAGCAACTTTATTCAGAAAGGTCGTGGTGGAGAGTTCTGACAAAATGTGGTCCACTTTAGAAAGGAATGGCAAACCATTTCGTATTATTGCCTTGAGAACCCCATGAACAGTATGAAAGGCAAAAAGATATGACACTGAAAGATGAACTCTCCAGGTCGGTAGGTGCCCAGTATGCTACTGGAGGAGAGGGGAGAAACAACTCCAGCAAGAATGAAGAGACGGAGCCAAAGTGAAAACAACGCCCGGTTGTGGATATGACTGGTGATAGAAGTGAAGTCTGATGCTGTAAAGAGCAATATTGCATAAGAACCAGAAATGTTAGGTCCATGAATCAAGGTAAATTGGAAGTGGTCAAACAGGAGATGGCAAGAGTGAATATCAACATTTTAGGTATCAGTGAACTAAAATGGATTGGGATGGATGAATTTAATTCAGATGACCATTATATCTACTACTGCAGGCAAGAATCCCTTAGAAGAAATGGACTAGCTCTCATAGTCAACAAAAGAGCCTGAAATGCAGTACTTGGGTGCAGCCTCAAAAACAGCAGAATGATCTGTGTTCATTTCCAAGGCAAACCATTCAATATCACAGTAATCCAAGTCTATGCCCTGACCAGTAATGCTGAAGAAGCTGAAGTTGAACAGTTCTATGAAGACCTACATGACCTTCTAGAACTAACATCAAAAAAACAAACAAAAAAAAGATGTCCTTTTCATCATAGGGAACTGGAATACAAAAGTAGGAAGTCAAGAGATACCCGGTGTAACAGGCAAGTTTGGCCTTGGAGTACAAAATGAAGCAGGGCAAAGGCTAACAGAGTTTTGCCAGGAGAATGTACTGCTCATACAAATGCAGAGGTCATAGCAAACACCTCTTCCAACAACACAAGATATGACTCTGCACATGGACAGCACCAGACAGTCAACACCAAAATCAGATTGATTATGTTCTTTGCAGCCAAAGATGGAAAAGCTCTATACAGTCAGCAAAAACAAGACTGGGAGCTGACTGTGGCTCAGATAATGAACTCTTTATTGCCAAATCCAGACTTAAATTGAAGAAAGTTCAGGTATGACCTAAATCAAACCCCCTACAATTACACAGTGGAAGGGACAAATAGATTCAAGGGATTAGATATGATAGAGTGCCTGAAGAGCGATGAATGGAGGTTCATAACACTGTGAATGAAACCATCCCCAAGAGGAAGAAATGCAAAAAAGGCAAAATGGCTGTCTGAGGAAGCCTTACAAATAGCTGAGAAAACAAGAGAAATGAAAAGCAAAGGAGAAAAAGAAAGGTATATCCATCTGAGTGAAGAGTTCCAAAAATAGCAAGGAGAGATAAGAAAGCCCTCCTCAGTGACTGATGCAAAGAAAGAGAGGAAAACAGTAGAATAGGAGAGACTAGAGATCTCTTCAAGAAAATTAGAGATAACAAGGGGACATTTCAGGCAAAGATGGGCACAATAAAGGACAGAAATGGTATGGGCTGAACAGAAGCAGAAGATATTAAGAAGAGGTGGTAAGAATACACAGAAGAACTATACCAAAAATATCTTCACGACCCAGATAATCACAATGGTCTGATCAGTCACCTAGAGCCAGACATCCTGGAATGTGAAGTCAAGCGGGTCTTAGGAACATCACTACAAATAAATCTAGTGGAGGTGATGGCATTCCAGTTGAGCTGTTTCAAATCCCAAAAGATGATGCTGTGAAAGTGCTGCACTCAATACACAAACAAATTTGAAAAACTCGGTAGTGGCCACAGGTCTGGAAAAGGTCAGTTTTTATTCCAATCTCAAAGAAAGGCAATGCTAAAGAATGCTCAAACTACCTCACAGTTGCACTCATGACACACGCTAGTGAAGTAATGCTCAAAATTCTCCAAGCCAGGCTTCAACAGTACTGAGTTTAACTGAGAATTTCCAGATGTTCAAGCTGGATTTAGAAAAGACAGAGGAACCAGAGATCAAATTGTCAACATCCATTGGATCATCAAAAAAGCAAGAGAGTTCCAGAAAAACATCTACTTCTGCTTTATTGACTATGCCAAAGCCTTTGACTGTGTGGATCACAACAAACTGGAAAATTCTTCAAGAGATGGGAATACCAGACCACCTTTCCTGCCTGAGAAACCTATGTGCAGGTCAGGAAGCAACAGTTAGCACCAGACATGAAACAATGGAATGGTTCCAAATCGGGAAGAGTACATCAAGGCTATAAATTGTCACCCTGCTTATTTAACTTATATGCAGAGTACATCATGTGAATTGCCAGAGTGGATGAAGGCACAAGCTGGACTCAAAATTGCCAGGAGAAATACCAATAACCTCAGATATGCAAATGACACCACCCTTATGGAAGAAAGTGAAGAGGAACTAAAGAGCCTCTTGATGAAAGTGAAAGAGCAGAGTGGAAAAGCTGGCTTAAAACTCAACATTCAAAAAGCTAAGATCATGGCATCCGGTCCCATCACTTCATGGCAAATAGATGGGGAAACAATGGGCACTGTGACAGACAATTTTCTTGGGCTCCAAAATCACTGCAGGTTGTGACTGCAGCCATGAAATTAAAAGACATTTGCTTCTTGGAAGAAAAGCTAAGACCAAGCTAGACAGCATGTTACAAAGCAGAGACATTACTTTGCCAACAAATGTCCATCTAGTCAAAGTTATGGTTTTTGCAGTAGTCATGTATGGATGTGAGAGTTGGGCCATAAAGAAAGCTGAGTGCTGAAGAGTTGATGCTTTTGAACTGTGGTGTTGGAGAAGACTCTTGAGAGTCCCTTGGACTGCAAGGAGATCCAACCAGTCCATCCTAAGTGAAATAATTCCTGAATATTCTTTGGAAGGAGCAGAAGCTCCAACACTTCGACCACCTGATGCTAAAGAACTGCCTCATTGGTAAAGACTCTGATGCTGAGAAATATTGAAGGCAGGCAGAGAAGGGGACTACAGAGGATGAGATGGTTTTTGATGGCATCACTGACTTGGTGGATGTGCGTTTGAGCAAGCTGCAGGAGTTGGTGATGGACAGAGAATCCTGGCATGCTGTAGTCCATGGGGTTGCAAAGAGTGAGAGACGACTGAGCAACTAAACTGAACTGAACTGAGCTGACCAAAAAGATGGCAAGCCACTGTTCCAAGGAACTGTCTTCCCCAAGTTAGTATTCAGTTTTTTTTTAATCGATACTAAAAAGGAAGGAAATGTGGTTAGTTGTTGCAAACTTCTTGGTGTTGGAATCCTTTGTTCTAGCAGCTGTCCATATAGGTCAGGTCATGATGTTCCTATAAACTGCCAACAAGATAGATGTTATTCTCTGTTCCGCCCCTTTTTGTCTCTATAAGAATGGGAAAGTGTTATGCCTTTAAAGTTAAGAGCCTTGAGAATGGGCTCTCCTGTATATTTCCGGCTATTGGCAATATATTGTAGCATAAGCAATAGAATCCAAAGGGTAAAGTTAAAGAAACAGATTGCCCTATTGTATTAGGTGATGCCTACTCAGGAGTATCTCCTGTTTGATTAAGTTAAAGTCACCTGACTAGGAACTTTAAATGCATCTGTAAAATCCTTTGCCAGGTTCGATTAGCTAGAAGCAAGTCACAGTTTCCATCTATAATTAAGAGGGGATTATGAAGGCAGTGGATGAGGGCTTCTGTGGGAAGTTACTTTAGGGTTTGTTGGCCACAAGAAATAAGGAAATCAACACAAAGATATAGATTCAGATGTGGCTCAGAATACAGCTCTGTGGACCTGTGAATAGGGTGTTTATGGATGCCATGGGACTTGGTCCTTGTATGTGCACATGCTTTTATGTTAGCTTTTGCTGCTTGATGAACTGTGCCAAAATTGTGTTTTCAAACAGCAACCATTTGTTTAGCTAAAAAAATGTATCGACCAACAGTTTGTGTTTAGCTGGGTGGTTCTACAGATCTGGGTTAGACTCAGGTGATCTTTACTGTGGTTCTTGATGTGCCTGCAGTTGGCTTCTGGGTCAGCTGCTGGCTGGTTAACTAAGATGTGGTCTTGTAGTTCTTGCAGTGAGGAATTGGGCTCACTTACATCAAGGTGGTGCTGTCCACTCAGCAAGCACCAATCCACAAGTGCTTTTCAATTCAATATGTCTTATATTACATTTGCTAATGACCCACTGGTCAAAACAAGTCATATGGCCAGTTGAGTTAAATGGTGAGTGAAGAAAAGGACTTTGCCTTTCTTATAAAAAGAGTAGAAAAATGTGAGTATGTTTACAGTCCACTACATGATAGTCATTACTTTTTAAAGATTGTAAGCATTCTGCTTTTAGGATGAGTGAATCAGTAAAAAAAAAAAAAAAAAAAGATGGATATGTAGCTTATGGAGGGCAGGGGACTGATGAAATGGTATCCCTGAGAAAACAAAAGCTGCTGGAATGCAGAGCACAGTGGGGAATTTGCATTTTGAAAAGGGAAAGTCCATTATGTTTCCATAGAATGAATGAAAGGGGTGAAAGAAAGTTCTAGAAAAATTTAATTTTCCTGGTAATCTCAATTTTCCTTAGATAAAAATAACCTAGGTCATCTATTGAATACAGTGAGGGTGGTGTTGGGAAAAGGGTTTGTGGAGAGTGTTAACTTTGTTTTGAAGGCTGTTGTTTAGAACAGGAGAGGAAGCTGAGGTCAAAATATAAGAGAAGGAAAAAAATCCCAAACAGTCAATCCCACTTCTGGGCATACACACCGAGGAAACCAGAATTGAAAGAGACACATGTACCCCAATGTTCATTGCAGCACTGTTTATAATAGCCAGGACATGGAAACAACCTAGATGTCCATCAGCAGATGAATGGATAAGAAAGCTGTGGTACATATACACAATGGAGTATTACTCAGCCGTTAAAAAGAATTCATTTGAATCAGTTCTGATGAGATGGATGAAACTGGAGCCAATTATACAGAGTGAAGTAAGCCAGAAAGAAAAACACCAATACAGTATACTAACACATATATATGGAATTTAGGAAGATGGCAATGACGACCCTGTATGCAAGACAGGGAAAGAGACACAGATGTGTATAACGGACTTTTGGACTCAGAGGGAGAGGGAGAGGGTGGGATGATTTGGGAGAATGACATTCTAACATGTATACTATCATGTGAATTGAATCGCCAGTCTATGTCTGACGCAGGATGCAGCATGCTTGGGGCTGGTGCATGGGGATGACCCAGAAAGATGTTCTGGGGAAGGAGGTGGGAGGGGGGTTCATGTTTGGGAATGCATGTAAGAATTAAAGATTCTAAAATTTAAAAAATAAAAAACTAAAAAAAAAAAAAAAAAAGGTGTGTGGCACACAGCCCTGCTGAGATTTAAAGAGCTTACATTTATGTTGGTGCCCATCCACCAGGGCACGGGTGAACTAGAGACAGGGACCCCCTCTGCCTCATTCAGGAAAGGTCTTTCTCATTCTCAGCTGATACCCTTATGCAGGACAAACTCATAAATAAGTGCAGTAGCCCTGCCAATCTACAGGATTATGTTAGGTTTTTTAAAATAGTAGCTTTAGGTAAACTAGATCAAGGAGCGTAAGGACAGTTGGTGGAACTGATTTCAGAATAGCAACTTGCCAAGTGGATCTGCAAAAGAACAAGACAGAATGTTGACAGTGCTTACAAAAGGTTGAGATTGAAAAAGTAATTTTAAAACCTAAAATGCAAACTAGCAGGGGTTGAGGGAGATGAGACTGGGTCATAAGAGAAGGGCTGTGTTGTGAAGGAGCAATCGGTTCATGGTAGATATGGGGACATGTTGATGACACTATGAATGTTTGTCCCTGAGAAGAGGACAGGGTAGTAGGTATGTTGGGAGACCTAGCTGTTATAATCTAATTACTGCATCTGAGGACATGGGAGAATCAGAAGTTTCTGCCTTGCATGACTGTATCGATTGAGGGGAAAGAGTACTGTTAGGTAAAAGACGACCAGGACACCAAAAGAGGTCTAACAGGCTTTAATGGGAAAGCACTCCCGGGCGGGGTTCCCGCACCCAAACGAGGCAGGTTGAGGAAGTCCGCGCCGGGGACTGTGTTGGGGTGGTTTTTATAGGTTTGTTGCCAGGGATGGTCAGGCTAGATGGACGGGGCTTTGGATAGGTCGCCAGGCCGAGGCATCGCAGGCTGACAGGTCCTTCGAAGGGGCTGGGGTAGGGTGGCTGTAGCTGGCGAAGTGTGCTGTCATTGGTCCTCGGGATCTGGGAGTCTTCTTCAGTTAGGGACTTCTCCCGCCGGCCTGTGGGAGGGAGAGAAGGGGCGGCCCATCATGGCCCCCAGGGTCCGGCCTTACAAGTACAACTATATGTATGGACCAACCTGGTTCAAATCTTCGTAGCTATTCAGAACATCAGGCAGCAGATCAGACACTCTGGCTTTGAGTCTGATGTTTCAGAATCCATGGACACACTGGGAAAAAACTGAATATACACAGAAGCAGTTAATTTTATTTGTTAATTTTTATTGAAGTATTGTTTATTTACAACGATGTGTTAATTTCTACAGTACAACCAAATGATTCAATTATACACACACACACACATATGTATATATATACATTTTTTCAAATTCTTTTCCTTTATGGTTTATCATAGGATACTGAATATAGTTCTCTGTGCTATAGAGTTGGATCCTGTTTATCCATCCTACCTGTAATAGTTTGTATCTGCTAAGCCCAGTCTCCCACTCGTCTCTCCCCCAAACCTTTCTCCTCTGGCATCCGCAAGTCTGTTTTCTATGTCTGGAGTCTGGTTCTGTTTTGAAGTTAGGTTCACGTGCGTCGTATTTTAGATTCCACATGTAAGTGATACCAGATGGTATTATCTTTCTTTTTCTGACTCTCCTTGCTTAGTATGATAATCTCTAGTTGCATCCATGCTGCTGCAGATGGTGTTATTTCATTCTTTTTTATGGTTGAGCAGTATTCCATTTTATATATGTATCATTTTTCCATTCATCTGTTGAAGGACATTTAGGTTGTTTCCATATGTTGGTTATTGTGAATAGTGCTGAGAAACAGTTAATTTTAGACTTACTAAAATGACAAAGGCAGCTCTATTACAGAGATTGGTTGTTCAAATAACTGATGATTTCTATTATGCAGGACCCAAGGGTGGATTTAAGATTAACATCATCCCCCTGATGAGAGCAGAACATGGCAAGCATCCTCTGTTATGCAGATTATTGTGAATGTATTCAGAGCTCAGGATAGCTTTTCTAGGAGAAAGCTTTGAAAATGATTTTGAAGGAAGTGTATGGTGAGGGGGTCTCAAGGAATCAGAAGAGAGCTGGGGATGAGAGAACGTGGTCAGCGGTGTTTTTAGAGAAGTTTTACCCCAGGGATGGGGGAGCCTGGTGGGCTGCCGTCTATGGGGTCGCACAGTCGGACACAGCTAAAGCGACTTAGCAGCAGCAGCAGCAGCAACAAAGGTCAGGTTAGAAAATAAATGGAGGAGAAGACAGAGAACAGGCTTGAGAGAGAAGGAATTAGCCATCAGTAACAAACCTAGAGAACAGAACAGAGGGTATTAATGGGGGAGGATGAAGGGGTTGAAATAATTTGCAGGCATCTTCAGTTCAGTTCAGTTCAGTTCACTCGCTCAGTCGTGTCCGACTCTTTGCGACCCCATGAATCGCAGCACGCCAGGCCTCCCTGTCCATCACCAGCTCCTGGAGTTCACTCAGACTCGTCCATCGAGTCAGTGATGCCATCCAGCCATCTCATCCTCTGTCATCCCCTTCTCCTGCCCCCAATCCCTCCCAGCATCAGAGTCTTTTCCAATGAGTCAACTCTTTGCATGAGGTGGTCAAAGTACTGGAGTTTCAGCTTCAGCATCATTCCCTCCCAAGAAATCCCAGGATTGATCTTCTGTATTATCCCCTGTAAGGGGTTTACAGGTGAGAGGCAAAATAAGAGGCCTGTTCTGAGTAAGCTGACTAAATTTTGACAGGTATCCATCCTTTCTTTCTGCATAAAATTATTCCTGTCTTTACACCCCCCCTTTTTTTTTTTAAACTGATTAGTAAGAGGAACTCAAGAAATGAATCTTTTTCGTTACAAAAGGCCTTCTCCTGGGAATTTTATAAGAATATGGTACCACATTTTTATTTTAGTATAAATTAGGATAATATAAAATTAGAAAAATATATTGCAAATGCTTATTAATACATTGATTAGAAAAATATAATAAAAACATACTTAGACTCTTCAGAATCTTTCTCTTTGAACTTTTCTTAGTTCTTTAGTTTTAGAATTACTTATATTAGGTAAGACAGGACTTCATGAAATAGAATGTTTGGTAATTAGAAGCTATGGTCTTGAGGAAGTTGGAGAGAAGAGTCTTTTCTTCTGAGGAGACCCTCAAAATCACAGTCCTGTGATTTTAACAGGATAATCAGGATGAATTAGTGAGTTTGTTATATAAAATGAATTTATTTGGAAACGTGGCTGAAAAGGTAATGGGATTTTTGTGGCTGTGATTAATTAAAAATTTTTTTATACCAAAAGCTATGGCATAACATAAAAAGAGACTCTACATAGTCTTGAAATTTCTTCATTCCTTCTGTGAGAAGAGATCAATCATTGGAAACAGAGAACTTTCACTTACAGCTATCTTATGAGTTGGTTTTATAAACAGTGGATAAGCAGAATTGTTTCTAAGTAGAACTTATGTGAGGAGGTTGTTAAACTTCCTATCTCAGTTTTATTGAATTCTGCTTGATTTTCAATTATCCCTGATTTTCAGATATTCTGGGTTACATGCCAAAATTACTCAAAAATTATTTATGTGGCAAGAATTCTGTGTTGCAAATTTACAAATGAATTTACATATGAAAAGAAAGGAATATTTTGGGTACATTAATTCAGAAACATATAAGTTTTGGATGAGTTGTTTGCATTTATCAGTTTTAAATATTTTTAGGACTCAAAGCTCTGATGTGAAAATCTTTGCATTCGGTCTGATGGGCACCTTTTTAACATGTTAAAAAGCAAAATCAAGAAGTATCTTTTACTGAGTTTATAAATGAAGCTCTTGCTAAGTTAACTATTATGGTTGTAAGCTTTTCTGATATATACTGCAATATAGATAATATTATTACATATTATATCTACATATATAACTTAATAAATATTTATTAATATTTTTGATAACAGATATTTTCTAAATTCTTTGGTACAAATATTTTCCTTTCCCTTATGGACTGATAGAGTCCATTCAATAATTTTGAAAGGAAACTGCTCTTTAAAAGATTTGGCTTTAGAATCATTTATAATTTCAATACTTGTCTTAAAATACTGGATAACTAAAAAAAATAGCACAAGAATACAGATCCCAGTTATTTTATGGGCTCTCCCTAACTACTTTTGGACATTATTTCTTTATTTTTGTTTTATTTGATGTGGATGTGGATTGGTGAATTGCATTGTTTCAGGCAAATTGCATTTGTAAAGTACTCTGCTTATCTATTCATTCCTTCCAGCATAACTCACATCATTTGTTAACTGTTCATTCTGACAAGTAATTAGGGAAAATATTTTTCATAAGCTAAAACTCCATCCCTATTTCACCCTTGGTTTTCATTCTCAATTTATCACTGTATGTCGATGTTGGGTGCTGTATCCTTTGAATTCTGGCCATTATTTTCAGGTTTACAATGTATAGGAAAAGTCTAAGTTTTTAGAATTTTAAACAAAATGTGTTAAACTTTTGAAATATTGTAATCATTTTTATCATATTATGGTGTATAGTCTTACAATGGAAGAAAAGCTATTTCCTTTTCCAAAGTGCATTTTGAAATTTATATTAAGGATGATTTAAATCTTTTCAAATCACCCAATTCCAAAAGAAGATAACTCTTTTAGATTTTGTCAATGAATTACTTTCCAAAGGGAGACATGCAAATACCCTTTTATATCGATGTTTATTCCAGGGAATAAATGAGATCTAGTGTCTAAGAGTTCACCATTTATTTATATTTTATTTCAAATTCAAAGAAACGCCTCATTAGTAAAACTGAGTTTCTTCCATTTGGGGGGAGGTTTAAGGGCTTCCTTTTGTGTAAACGAATAGGGCTGTTTGCATAAACGCACGAGTGACAAGAAAGCCTTGACAGTTTCACAAATGATGTCCTATGACCCTGTCTATTTCTCTTTCCTCTAGTTAACTTCTCCCACTACCTCTGAGCAGCTTGCCTGTAAACCACCTGCTTTCTCCTTTGTTTCTCCAACTAATCAGAAAACACCACCTGCCCCAGGCGAGCTCGCCGGCGCCTCTGTCCTGGAGGAGTTCCACTCGAGGAGGCTGGATGCCCACGGGGCCCTGGTGGAAGAAACAACCACGTACTTTCAAACTTCCGCTCACTCTGCACCCTTTTTTGCACCGAAGGGCACGTCCTCGACGTCACAGGTCCCCCAACCCGCTCAGTTATCAGGTTCTCCTTCATCCAGTCCAAGCACAGCGCAGCAAAACCCGGGGCAGACTTCTGAAGTCCTCAAGAAGACAGTCAACTCGAACGGCCTTAGTCCCAAAGAGAGTCCGAGAGCCTCTTCTTCACCAGCCTCCGGTGCTTCTCTGAAGCCGAGTGCAGCCTCCTACATCCCCGTCCGCATCGTCATGCACTCGCTCTCGCCGAGTCCCAGAGCTTTCCCCTCCCCTTTCCACGGCTCCTCTTCCACGGTCTGTAGCCAAGCATCCTCCAGCGCGAGCCTCTCGAGGTCAGGGGTGAAACCCCCGGTGCCCTCCAGGCTTTCCGTCCTCACCGCCATCCTGAAGTCCAGCCCTTCTCACCAAAGGCCCCTCTCCCCGGCCTCCTGTCCCACTTTCTCTCTCAACTCCCTGGCTTCCTCCACGCTCACGCTTGATCAAAAAGTCAAACAAACCCCACCCACACCTAAGAAATCCCTCTCAAGTTGCTCCCTGCGATCAGGGTCTCCAGAACAAAGGGAAAACCCAGTTTCCGACCTCAGCCAGCCATCCTTCCCCTTTCCTTCTCCCGCCAAAGCTACACCCCCTCCCCAGGCATCGGCCCTTTCTCCCCCCAAACAGGGCAGTAGCAGCTTCGCTTCTGTGATTGTAGAGAAAATGTCACCCCCAACTCTGAAGAGCAGCCCAGTGACTTCCCAGCTGCAAACCGGTACCTCCAGCTCTGTGGGTCTGCCTCCCGTCCCTCCAAGCTTTTCTCCCCTGTCTTCCAAAGGCAGACAGGATGCTGACCCCAGAAGCCCGGGAAAGCCCAGGGATATCTGCTCGCATGCTTATACATCACCTTCCTCCACATCGTCTTCTGTGTCTCCTCCCACTAACCCAAGGGCTAGGCTCTCCTCACCAGAGAGACGCTACCATCCGTCCCCAGCTCTTTCAAACCTGATAAACCGATCTAAGAGCGCACAAGCACCAGTCTCTGGCCAAGGGCAGACTCCGTCTACTCCACCCCCAGCCCCTGTCTCCAGCTCCAGCTCTGCCTCTCTTCCCCATCTCGGGTCCTCTGCTCTCCCCCTGGCTGATCCTCCCACAAAAGCACACAGGCTCAGTCCCTCTGCCCTGCACCCAAATCTTACCCTGCCTTCAAGACTTGGAAAATCCGAAAGCTCTATATCTGACCACAGGTCATCTGTCTCAGCTCTGTCACCTCCCTTCTCTCTCACAAGAACCAAGGAGCTGAGTTCACCCTGTGCATTGCCCATGTCGGCAGGCCCTGAGAATAAGAAACCCAAGGTATTTCTTTTGCACGTTGCATGGTGCATGCTGCTTTTGAAAATAGAAGAATTTTTTTCCAGGGGAAAATCAATGATTATGATATTCATTCTGCTCCTACAAGGAGGTAGTGCAAGAGGATATAAGACTTGGTGCAGCTGAATGTGTGGATGAACTATAATCTGTTTAAAATTGTGCATGTTTCTGAAAACCTCTTTGATTTTGCAAATCCTCTTATGGTAACTTGTTATATCTATGGCCTTAAGGGCATTTTTTTTCCCAGGCATAATGAGTTATGTTATTGATCCCAAAGATGGAATTTAGAGCAGTTAGATGAGATTTGGGAATATGATACATTTATGATTTATTTAATAACATGAACCATATTATCCACCAAGATATCCTGAACTGATAGAATAGTAGATAGGATTAATGTAAAACAGAATTTTATATGTCAAGCCCCAAATGATTGCAAAGTCAATTTGAAAACTTTCTATTTCCTTTGCTGGCATTTATCTATTATTATTAATTTTTCCCTTTCTACAATGTTGATTTCTTTATAGCTTTCCATAAACCTCAAGCTAAATCAATATGTATTTAGTTATATATTAATATATATGGGAAAACAGAATAGAAATTTCCTTTGTATGTGAAAATTACTTGCTTTATTCTAAACACTAAATACGTAATGATTATAAAATACAAAAAGAGTGGACAGGCTGGGTATAGGGAAATAGAATTAAGAGAGGAGAAATATTGACTTTTAAATGCTCCGATATAACCTGCTGAACAAGGATATGGATCAGCATCTGTTTTAATATGAGAAGGGAAACATTTGAAGGAGTTACCCACAGCATTCATGGTTCATTTGTCCTGGAAGAAGGCACCTCTGCTCTAGAATGGCACCTCTGGCAGCTTCCCAGCTGTTCCCATGTAACTTAGGATGTAGAGTTTGTCTGTGGTCAGATAGATAGCCTAGAATCCAGTCATTATTATACACATGAAATAAAATTATGAAAGTGCCTGTATTTAGAAAGGGATTGGGGTTTTCAGTTCAGTGAGTTGAAATGACACCATTAGAGGATCCAGGTTGATTCCATGGAGACTGTGTTCAATTCTATCACTGTCGGGGTGCTGAACTAATCATGGGACAGATGAAAGAGCCATGTGACCTTGTGTTAACAAGATCTTAACCTATTAAGGTTACAGTATGATTCACCTTAAAATGCGTGCATTAGACATCTACTGTATGCCCACCACTATACTAGCTTTTTAGAGGATGTGTGTTTTATTTTTAAGGAAGAGATAATCCTTTGCCTTAAAAAACAAATTTTATTTAGCAGAAAAGCGTACATATATATGAGCTTCCCAGGTGGCGCTAGTGGTCAAGAACCCTCCTGCCAATGCAGGAAACAGATGTGGGTTATATCCCTGGGTCAGAAGACCCCCGGAGAGGGAAAGGACAACCCATTCCAGTATTCTTGCCTGGAGAATCCCATGGACAGAGGAGTCTGGTAGGGTACAGTCCGTAGGATCACAAAGGGTTGGGTACAACTGAAGCAACTTAGTACGCATGCACGCATACATATATATATATATGATGTGGAGAAACTGTAGAGACTTAGTAAATTTACAGTAAACCTAGAAAACAAGGACAAGGCAATATTAACAGTATAATACAGATTAGGTATAAAAGTTCACTGAATTCAGAGAATATTATTATGGGATATGGTTAGTGAAGTACGTTATCATAAACGTTGGAAATGTTGGAACATTTATGTTCCAGTGTTTAGGATTTAGCTTAATGAAGAGGAAAGCAGTTGGCATTTCAGAAATGTTAAACGACCTGACCAAATATACAGAAGATGGTCCCAGATGAATGTATGTGGACACATAAGAATGCTGGTCTTATCATCAACTAGTGATAACAGCAATGATAATTACAGTAACAGAGATCAAATACTCTCTGTGAATCATGAACCATCATAGTAATTACACAAAACAGTTAAAATTTAATTAGAAGAGACTATGTCTGTTAATTTTGTTATGACCGTATAAGATTGGTTGTATTATTTTCTCCATTCTCTGTGCTAAGAAACTGTTGTTCAATGAATAGCTTGCTCAGGTAATGTTTCTTATGCTGAGATGACATTTATATTAATTGAAGTCTACCAAATCTTGAAGCCATTTTTTTAAAACTGAGATTTACTGCAACAAAGCAATAACTCATATTCATTATAATTTTAGCCTGATTTATTAAATCTTAGGAAGGAAATCATCATTATGAGATGATGATTAGAATGATCAATTGATATAATATTTGGATCATTTTAAAATGTATTTTTCCAGATTATGAGGTCCTTCTATTTTAAAAAGCAAGTGGGATGGAAGAAATCTTTTACCCTAATTCTAAATTTGAAAAAGTGGTTTATTTGAAGTAAATGAGCTGGTGGTTATTTTTTCAATACATATATGTTGTTATGGAATTCACTTGTGATGTATTAAAGAAAAACCTGGTGATTTAAACATTACCTTTTCCTAAATTTATTGATAATTCTCTCT
Organism: Ovis canadensis; assembly: GCF_042477335.2. Lineage (NCBI taxonomy): Eukaryota > Metazoa > Chordata > Mammalia > Artiodactyla > Bovidae > Ovis > Ovis canadensis. The sequence continues at coordinate 21,560,473 of NC_091264.1, read as the reverse complement.
TAAACCACACTGCATTATACTTAAATTATTCTTTACCTTTGTGAAAAGTAGTTTTACTCCACTGGCTTCTTTAGAGAGTTTCTGTTTGTGGTTCACTCTGCAGAAGGCCATGGCACCCCACTCCAGTACTCTTGCCTGGAAAATCTCATGGACGGAGGAGCCTGGTAGGCTGCAGTCCATGGGGTCGCGAAGAGTCAGACATGACTGAGCAACTTGACTTTCACTTTTCACTTTCATGCACTGGAGAAGGAAATGGCAGCCCACTCCAGTGTTCTTGCCTGGAGAATCCCAGGGACGGGGTAGCCTCGTGGGCTTCCGTCTATGGGGTTGCACAGAGTTGGACATGACTGAAGCAACTTAGCAGCAGCAGCTGCTGCTTTGTTTATGTTTTGTCCTGTTTTTGAAGAGTTGAAAGAGGATGACCCTGAAGGGAGTTCTGATAAAATCTTTTTGTCCTAAAATCAAGTTTTTCAATGATCTTTTCCTCCACAGCTCACTTACTACTCCCAGTATTGAAGAATTCTTGGCATTTGCTTTATTTATTCCTGTTTAATTTCTTTATTTCCAAGTTCATATAATTCAAGCTTATAGAAATGCATGATAAAATTTGGTGAACTGTATTAAAATATGAAGAGTGGTTATAATTTATCCATTTTTATCTGTTTCTTTGAGAATAAAAATGTTTCATATAATGGATAAAATTTATAATAACTTCTGAAAAATTAGTTTCTCTTGAATAACACTCTCCTTTATCATATTTATTTCCTCCTTGTTTTTTTTTTTCGCTATTAATTCTCTAGGTAAAAATCAGCCCATATGTGTGTGTGTGTGTGTGTGTGTGTGTGTGTGTATGAAAGAGAGTAAAGTGAAATTGCTCAGTCATGTCCGACTCTTTGCAACCCTATGGACTGTAGCCTACCATTCCCCTCCGTCCATGGGATTCTTCAGGCAAGAATACTGGAGTGGGTTGCCATGTCCTTCTCCAGGGGATCTTCCTGACCCAGGGACTGAACCTGGGTATCCCGCATTGCAGGCAGACTCTACCGTCTGGGCCACCAGGGAATCCCTATATATATATATATGTATAT